>NC_086101.1:112233464-112833464 GCF_963921235.1 Mobula hypostoma
GCTGTTGAGGCTTTGAGGAGGTGCAAAAGAGGTTTACCAAGGTGCTGCCAGGTTTATAGGACATGTGCTGTCACAAGAGGCTGGATAAACTTGGGTTGTTTTCAAAGAGTGTGAGAGGCTGAAGAGAGATCTGATAGAAGTTTATAAAATTGAGATGCATAAATAGAGTAGACGGAGCATCTGTTTCCTAAGGTGGAAATGTCTAATACTAGGCGACGTGCATTGAAGGTGAGAGGGGGTAGGTTCAAAGAGAATGTGAGGGGTAAGTTTCTTTATTCAGAGTAGTGGATTCCTGGAATGCAGTGCCTGCTATGGTGATAGAGGCAAATACATTAGAGGCTTTTAAGAGATGTTTGATAGGCACATAAATATGAGGAAGATGGAAGGATATGGACATAGTGTAATTAGGAGCTATTAATGTTTGGGTGTTTTTGAATTGCTTTTTAGCTGGTTCAGCACAATGTTGTAGGCTGAAGAAACTGTTCCTGAACTGTTCTATAAAAGGTATTGAGATGATCATAGTGAATTTTCTTGCATGAAAGTTCTGCTCAGTGGAATTGCTGCATAGAAACATAGAAAATAGGTGCAGGAGTAGGCCATTCGGCCCTTCGAGCCTGCACCGCCATTTATTATGATCCTGGCTGATCATGCAACTCAGAACCCTGCCCCAGCCTTCCCTCCATACCCCCTGATCCCCGTAGCCACAAGGGCCATATCTAACTCCCTCTTAAATATAGCCAATGAACTGGCCTCAACTGTTTCCTGTGGCAGAGAATTCCACAGATTCACCACTCTCTGTGTGAAGAAGTTTTTCCTAATCTCGGTCCTAAAAGGCTTCCCCTTTATCCTCAAACTGTGACCCCTCGTTCTGGACTTCCCCAACATCGGGAACAATCTGCCTGCATCTAGCCTGTCCAATCCCTTTAGGATTTTATACGTTTCAATCAGATCCCCCCTCAATCTTCTAAATTCCAACGAGTACAAGCCCAGTTCATCCAGTCTTTCTTCATATGAAAGTCCTGCCGTCCCAGGAATCAATCTGGTGAACCTTCTTTGTACTCCCTCTATGGCAAGGATGTCTTTCCTCAGATTAGGGGACCAAAACTGCGCACAATACTCCAGGTGTGGTCTCACCAAGGCCTTGTACAACTGCAGTAGTACCTCCCTGCTCCTGTACTCGAATCCTCTTGCTATAAATGCCAGCATACCATTCGCCTTTTTCACCACCTGCTGTACCTGCATGCCCACTTTCAATGACTGGTGTATAATGACACCCAGGTCTCGTTGCACCTCCCCTTTTCCTAATCGGCCACCATTCAGATAATAATCTGTTTTCCTATTTTTGCCACCAAAGTGGATAACTTCACATTTATCCACATTAAATTGCATCTGCCATGAATTTGCCCACTCACCCAACCTATCCAAGTCACCCTGCATCCTCTTAGCATCCTCCTCACAGCTAACACTGCCGCCCAGCTTCGTGTCATCCACAAACTTGGAGATGCTGCATTTAATTCCCTCATCCAAGTCATTAATATATATTGTATTCAACTGGGGTCCCAGCACTGAGCCTTGCGGTACCCCACTAGTCACTGCCTGCCATTCTGAAAAGGACCCGTTTATTCCCACTCTTTGCTTCCTGTCTGCTAACCATTTCTCTATCCACATCAATACCTTACCCCCAATACCGTGTGCTTTAAGTTTGCACACTAATCTCTTGTGTGGGACCATGTCAAAAGCCTTTTAAAATCCAAATATACCACATCCACTGGTTCTCCCCTATCCACTCTACTAGTTACATCCTCAAAAAATTCTATGAGACTCGTCAGACATGATTTTCCTTTCACAAATCCATGCTGACTTTGTCCGATGATTTCACCGCTTTCCAAATGTGCTGTTATCACATCTTTGATAACTGACTCCAGCAGTTTCCCCACCACTGACGTTAGGCTAACCGGTCTATAATTCCCCGGTTTCTCTCCCTCCTTTTTTAAAAAGTGGGGTTACATTAGCCACCCTCCAATCCTCAGGAACTAGTCCAGAATCTAACGAGTTTTGAAAAATTATCACTAATGCATCCACTATTTCTTGGGCTACTTCCTTAAGCACTCTGGGATGCAGACCATCTGGCCCTGGGGATTTATCTGCCTTTAATCCCTTCAATTTACCTAACACCACTTCCCTACTAACATGTATTTCGCTCAGTTCCTCCATCTCACTGGACCCTCTGTCCCCTACTATTTCTGGAAGATTATTTATGTCCTCCTTAGTGAAGACAGAACCAAAGTAATTATTCAATTGGTCTGCCATGTCCTTGCTCCCCATAATCAATTCACCTGTTTCTGTCTGTAGGGGATTTGTCTTTACCAGTCTTTTCCTTTTTACATATCTATAAAAGCTTTTACAGTCAATTTTTATGTTCCCTGCCAGTTTTCTCTCATAATCTTTTTTCCCCTTCCTAATTAAGCCCTTTGTCCTCCTGTACTGAACTCTGAATTTCTCCCAGTCCTCAGGTGAGCCACTTTTTCTGGCTAATTTGTATGCTTCTTCTTTGGAATTGATACTATCCCTAATTTCTCTTGTCAGCCACGGGTGCACTACCTTCCTTGATTTATTCTTGTGCCAAACTGGGATGAACAATTGCTGTAGTTCATCCATGCAATCTTTAAATGCTTGCCATTGCATATCCACCGTCAATCCTTTAAGTGTCATTTGCCAGTCTATCTTAGCTAATTCACGTCTCATACCTTCAAAGTTACCCCTCTTTAAGTTCAGAACCTTTTGCACTGTATAATGAGTATGGATGGAGGTTTATCCTTGCAACTACCGACAAAAGTTTAGGTCATATAGGTTCTGTGTTGATTGATTTGGAAACCAGCATGAAGTATTGACAAATTTTGATGGGCATACTTGTAGGGATGGCTGGAGAAGCATTCCTCCCTGAATAGCCTGCTGGAAGCGACTGCATAAGGCGATAGGGTGGTAAAGAAGTGATATGGCATACTTTGTTAGTTGGGGCCCTGAGTTTGAATTGGAAAGTTGTGTTGAAGCTTTAAAAATTGTAGTTAGACTACATTTGGAGTATTTAATTCAATTCTGATTGCCCCAGTATAGGAAGAAAACTTGGTTTTGGAGAGGGTGCAAAAGGGGGCATGTGTTACAGAGAGAGGCTGACCAAACTGGTTTTCTCTGAAGCAGCAGAGGCTGAGGGAACACATGGTAGATTATGAAAGGCATAGATTAAGACAGCTGATATCTCGTTCCCAGGGTTGAAATGCCTAATACTAAAGGGCATACATTTAAGATAAGGGATGTAGGTTCAAGGGTGATTATGTGGGGCACGTTCACCACACAGTGATGGGTGCTGGGAATGCACTGTCAGGGGTGGTGGCAGAGGCAGGGTGGTGTTACAGTAGTGGTGTTCAGGAGTCTCTTAGTTACATGTACAGTTGCAAAAAAAGTTTGTAAAGCATAAATTGGGAACATATTCTCAGGGAAATATACGGCAGAAATGTGGCAAATGTTCAGGGGATATTTGTGTGGCGTTCTGCATAGGTACGTTCCAATGAGACGGAAAAGATGGTAGGGTACAGGAACTGTGGTGTACAAAGGCTGTTGAAAATCTAGTCAAGAAAAGAAAAGCTTACAAAATGTTCAAAAAGCTAGGTAATGATAGAGAGCTAGAAGATTATAAGGCTAGCAGGAAGGAGCTCAAGAAAGAAATTAGGAGAGCCAGAAGGGGCCATGAGAAGGCCTTGGCGGACAGGATTAAGGAAAACCCCAAGGCGTTCTACAAGTATGTGAAGACATGAGAGAATAGGACGAATCAAGTGTAACAGTGAAAAAGTGTGTATGAAACCGGAGGAGATAGCAGAGGTACTTAATGAATACTTTGCTTCAGTATTCACTGCAGAAAAGTATCTTGGTGATTGTAGGGATGACTTACAGTGGGTTGAAAAGCTTGAGCACATAGACGTTAAAAAAGAGGATATGCTGGAGCTTTTGGAAAGCATCGTTAGGCACTGGACAAGAGGTACCGTAGGCTACTGTGGGAGGTGAGTGAGGAGATTGCTGAGCCTCTGGCAATGATCTTTGCGTCATTAGTGGGGACAGGAGAGGTTCCAGAGGATTGGAGGGTTGCAGATGTTGTTCCCTTATTCAAGAAAGGGAATAGAGATAACCCAGGAAATTATAGACCAGTGAGTCTTACTTCAGTAGTTAGTAATTTGATGGAAAAGATCCTGAGAGATAGGATTTATGAACATTTGGAGAGGCATAATATGGTTAGGAATAGTCGGCATGGCTTTGTCAAAGGCTGGTCGTGCCTTACGAGCCTGATTGAATTTTTTGAGGATGTGACTAAACATGTTGATGAAGGTAGAGCAGTAGATGTAGGAAAAGTGGATTTCAGCAAGGAATTTGATAAGGTACCCCATGCAAGGCTTACTGAAAAAGTAAGGAGGCATGGGATCCAAGGGAACCTTGCTTTGTGGATCCAGAATTGGCTTGTCCACAGAAGGCAAAGAGTGGTTGTAGATGGGTCATATTCTGCATGTATTGAGTTTAAGAGCTGAGAGGTAAGGACCCTGGTCAGACCCCACTTGGAGTACTGTGCTCAGTTCTGGTCATCTCACTACAGGAAGGATGTGGAAACTATAGAAAGGGTGCAGAGGAGATTTACAAAGATATTGCCTGGATTGGGGAGCATGCTTTATGAGAATAGGTTGAGTGCACTTGGCAAAAAAGGAAAAAAACCTTGGAGCAATGGAGGATGAGAGGTGACCTGATAGAGGTGTATAAGATGATGAGAGGCATTGATTGTGTGGATAGTCGGAGGCTTTTTCCCAGGGCTGAAATGGCTAACACGAGAGGGCACAGTGTTAAGGTGCTTGGAAGAAAGTACAGAGGAGATGTCAGGGGTTTTTTTTAATGCAGAGAATGGTGAGGGCGTGGAATGGGCTGCTGGCAACAGAGGTGGAGGCGGATACGATAGGGTCTTTTCAGAGACTCCTGGGTGGATACATGCAGCTTAGAAAAATAGAGGGTTATGGGTAACCCTAGGTAATTTCTAAAGTAGGTACATGTTCAGCACAGCATTGTGTGTGAAGGGCCTGTATTGTGCTGTAGGTTTTCTATGTTTCTGTGTTTAACCTTATGCAATTACCTGGTTTTCTGCATTAATTACTCATAAAATGTGGTCTGATCTTCATGTTAGTCGCAATAATAGACAAACACAATCTACCTAAACTAATACACAGAAATTGTACTTTTTATGTCTTTAATTGAACACATTATTTAATTATTCACAGTCCCAGTTGCAAAAATTATGTAAGCCCTTGTATTTAATAACTGGTAGAATCTCCTTTAGCAGCAATAACATCCACCAAATGTTTCCTGCTGTTGCTGATCAGACTTGCGCAACGGCAAGGAGGAATTTTAGACCATTCCTCCATACAAAACTGTTTCAGTTCATCAATATTTCTGGGATACTTTGCATGAACAGCCCTCTTCAGGTCATGCCACAGCATCTCCATTAGGTTCAGGTCAGGACTCTGACTTGGCCATTCTAAAACACAAATTTTCTTCTTAAATCATTCTGGTGTTGATTTGCTCTTGTGCTTCTGTAATTGCAAAGGGTTCACAAACTTTTTCTTGCAAATGTATGTGCAAAGAATGGAGGAATATAGGTATTGTGTAGCCTGATTAGTTAGACAATTAACTACTGATTAGTTCAGCACATTATTCAATGTTCTAAGCATATTTTTTTGAAAGTAAAAATGAACGTTGCTTGCTCCAGCAGTGTCGTCAGCAGCAGGAGATAATGAAGGCACTCCAGCAGCACCAGCAGAAGTCACCTGGCTGGAACAGTATTCCCAAGCAGTCTATGTCTGTAAAATCACTACTGGAGGTGCAGCAGGAACTGCAGAAACAGCAGCAGCAAAGGGTACAGGCACGAGCTGTAAGTTTTCAGCATGACCAAATTCAGTTTCCACAATTTTTACCTGTCAGAACGACTTTTCCCTGTGGTGCAGAATCAAGGTGCTTCCGCAGAGGGGTTTGTATGACAGTGAGGTATTCATCTTTGTGATCATTACATTTAACCCATTCTCTTCACAGTTTCCCAGTCAAAGACACCAGTTGGTTGTCCACAGGAGTTGCCATTCGTAAAGATGTAGGAAAGTTTTTCCAGCAGATGTAATTTTTTTTCGGAAATCCAGCCAAATCCCTGAAAGATATGCAATCATAAAACATCAGTCAATACCTCTCCTCCAACTGCTCCCATGTCAACCTGACCCAAGAGCCTGAGATAAATCATGGCTGCCTCAGCACTGTCAGTTTATATTCTCTTGTGGGATGTGGATGTTATTGGTAATGCTGGCACTTTGTGTTAACTGAATAAGTAGATAAGAGTTTAACCTCATTAACCAAATCGGGACAGTAGTTTTCCTTCAGTGAAGAACATTAGCAAATCAGGTGAGATTTTGCAATAATCTATTTCTATCCCAGATAACAGAATTTCATTTTAATTTCTTGGTTTCCTTGGTGGGATTGAACTCGTTCTGTGTCAGTGGTTGAAGACGTTACTTGTCAAGCTATTGTACTTGTAATAATAAACCTTAACGTGGATTTATAGAATGAGCACACAGAGAAAGTGATGGATGTAGCTATATTTACAATGTTTAAAAGAGATTTAGATTGGTACATGGATAAGAAAGATTTAAAGGGATATATGCTAGACTCAGCAAATTTGGCAAACTGGGGAGGGCATGTTTCTCGGCATGGACGAGTTGAGCCTAAGGGCCTGATTCCATGCTCTGACTTCATGACTAACAGATATTAATGAACTACAGTGATTCTCCAGAAAGAGCACACAGCCTGATTTCTTTTCTGCTTCTCTGGGTCACTTTTTCTTTTGAGTTAGTTATAGTAACTTCTCCCTAATTTCAAAGTTCAAAGTGTGTATACGTTATACAACCTTGAGATTCGTCTAACGTGCTGCCACGAAACAAAGAAACTCAAACAAACCCATATGTAAAAAAAAGACTGAATGCCCAGTGTTCAGAGGAGAAAACAGATGCCCATAAAAAAAATAACAGCCCATAAAAAAAGACCATCAAACACCTAATGTACAAAGAGGAAAAAAAACACGTCATGCAGACAATAACCACAAGCAGATGACATTGCAGAATTCAATTCAGAAAGAGTCCCATAGTTCAGCGTAGAGCCAAGTCATGGAGCAGTGACTCCACACTCACTTGACAGTTGATGTTTGTCGCCTGGTCTTCTCCCATTTCTAACTCTTGTATGCTCGAGATTGTTTCTGTAGTCTATTAAGTTGATCCATCCATGGCAGTGACCAGATGTATTTACGATCTTATGGATAATGGCTAGGTTATGTTACCTTGTTTTTAATCTGTCTCTGAAACGTTTCTTCCATTCTCCTCCCCCCCCCCCCCCCCCCCCCCGGTCTGCCACTAGCATTCTAGTATACCTATCAACAACTCTTCAGTATGGGGATTGCCTGGTCAGTGGGGATCTGACATGAATAGCATGTGGAGTGTGCACGAAACCAAGAACTCTAACATAAGCCTGTGGGGGGACGAAGCTGTGAAGAGCACAGGCCCTGTGATCAGGAATGCAGGGTTGAAGAACAGCAGGAGCAGTCCTTCACTAAGGTTTGTGCCTCCAATCTCCCAGACTCTACTCAGTTTTCAGGTTTTTTTGTGTGTGTGTGTGTGTTCGTGTTCCTCTTACGTATGTTCAAAGTTCAAAATTTATTATCAAAGTACATATATCGCCATATACTACCTTGAGATTTATTTTCTTGTGGGCATTCACAGTAAATACAAAGAAACACAATAGAATCAATGAAAACTGCACACAAAAGACAAACAACCAAGGTGCAAAAGATAACAAACTGTAAATATAAAAAAGAAAAAGATAAGCAAAAATAATGAATAAGCAATAAATATCGAGAACTTGAGTTGAAGAGTTCTTGAAAGTGAGTCCATAGTTTGTGGAATCACTTGAGTGTTGGGCTGAGTGAAGATATCCCCTCTGGTTCAAGAGCCTGATGGTTGAGGGGTAATAACTGTTCCTGAACCTGGTGGTGCGAGTCCTGGGGCTCCTGTATCACCTCCCTGGTGGAAGCAGTGAGAAGAGAGCAAAATCAGGATGGTGGCGGTCCTTGATGGTTGCTGTTTTCTTGTGACATTGCTCCTTGTATGTCTACTCACTGGTGGAAGGGCTTTGCTTGTGAAAGACTGAGCTGTATCCACCACGAGGCCCCTACCCAAAACCAGGGAAAAGGCTACTGTCAAATAATTATGGATCACTTCACAGGGCGGATAGAGGCTTTCCCAACAAAGAACTGCATTGCTGCACAGATTCTAGTTCAGGAAATCCTCCCAAGCTGGGGAACCCCTGTCCAGGTGGACTCTGATCAGGGACCACATTTCACAGGGAAAGTGAATCAGGAAATGTGCCGACTGTAAGGGATTGGACAACGGTTCCAAGTACCCTACCAACCTCAGAGCTCAGGAATGATAGAAAGGATCAGGGGAACAATCAAGAACGCCTTAGCCAAAGCCATAGCTAAGACAGTAAAGACATGGGCTGGTGTATTACCAGGAAACCTGATGAGATTATGAGCAACCTCAAACTGCACGCTGGGCTTCAGCTTCTACGAATTATTGATAGGATGGGCAATGCGACTCATGGGTTAACTACAGGTTGTGGGGAGCCTGGGACTTGCATGGATAGAATGACGTAGTATGTGAAAGGCCTTTGTAACCAACTTCAAGTGTTCAAGGACTAAGCAAAACAATAGCAACACATTGCTATCAGAAAAAGCCAAAGGAAAAGGAGTTAGTCCTCCCACAGCTGGGCGACCAAGCAATGGTGAGGATGTTGCCTGAAAGGGCAGGGTTCTGCTTTAAGATGAACAGAACCACAGATGATACTTTTAACAAGAAACACGTGTCTGTGTGCAGACTCAGTGCGGCAGCCAGTGGAAACACTGGACTCAAGTCAAACTGCAAGACTCGCTTTCTTGTTGCACCCACAGACAGAGCAGGGGATCAAGTGTACCCAGTAACTACGTAATTACAGAGAACCCAAGAGATGAACACCAGCCGGCCACACCAGACCTGGCTACAGCAGGAAACACAAAGACAGAAGACACCAAGAGCATGACAGAAACCTGCGAAGAGCATGCTAAAGTGCGATGGTGATGGTACTCTGTAATGAAGGCTGGTTGCTGAAGGTAGATGATTAGTTTAATAGTATAGATAGAAAACATATTTGGAAAAATAGATGGAGAGGGATTTAAGTTAAAGCAGAGACAGCAAGTTCCACAACTTTGATGGCATTTCAGACTGAGAAAGACTGCACATGGCATCTGAAGGCAGTCACCCCCAGTCTGAATAGGGAGTGAATACAAATGAGCTGGGTCCATACAGCGGTTAGCCAGCGATTGACTGGACAGTTCAGAAGGGGGTACCACCAGGGAGAGGTCCTTGCAGTAATTCAAATAGGGACCACCCCTACCCCTTCCTGTACATCGATGAGAGGGCCTGTGAGTTTGATGCATTTACCTTGCTGGTGCCCCCGGAAAGAGTTTTAGCTGCCAGAGAATGAAGGGGTGAAGACAAGGAATGTGATTAAGCTGCAATTGGCCAGCCAACCAGAATACAAATGAAGCTGGATTTCTAAAGACTGTTGTTCATTTTTCTGGAACAATCTCTGTTTATCATTTTGTAGGTAGCGATTAGGGATGATAGGGTAGATGTGGAGGCAGACAAAATGACTGGAGGGAATTCTGAGGCAGGGCATTTTTGCTGCCCTATTTGAGTAGATCCTCCTTGAGGTTGGCCTTTCCTGGTACAAATTTATTTTTGTCCAGAAGGGCCAAGAGGAGGCACTGTTAGTGATTTTTGGGTTTAGGACATAATACATTTAGGAATTGAGTTTGGCTACCAGTGTTCACATCTGAAAATGTATTCTGCATTCAACTTGGAGTGCAGCTCTGAACAATGGATTCCAAAGAGCTGTGAATCCCGGTCCAGACAATGCCGATTAAAATTCATTTAGATGTCTGTGGTGGGGAATTGAATCAGGAGGTGTGAAGGTTGTATGTAGTTTTTTTTATTAAAAAAAACATTGTCCATACATTGTAAATATGGAAATGTCCTTTGATGCTTGGCACATAAAATATTGAGCCCCATGTTGGTCCAGCGAGACCTTTCCACCAAAAGTGTTTCCATATGATGCCTGCTGTACCTTATTTTGTCAAATAAAGAAGCTCTCTGGTGACTTCATTCACGCAACAACACAGATATGCTGATATTTGCCTTAAGTGCCTCACTAAGGCGAAATAAACAAGCAGCAATGATAAAATGCTAGATGAACTCGGCCAAGTCAGACAGCATCTATGGAAAGGAATAATCAGTTGATGTTCACTCCCTAACTCCTAGGTCTCAGCCCAAAACATCGACTGTTTATTCTCCTTCAGCATCTGCAAAATATACTGTGCTTATGAATAAGCAACTAGGTTTTTCGCAGATCTCAGATTGCAATCATCTAAGACACGGGCACACAGAGGATGGAGACATCAGAACAGTTCTATATTGATTAGTTGACATCAAATTCCAACATCAGCCACCCATGAAATATCAAGGAAGCCACAAGAGATCACCGGCTTTTGAAATAGGTGCAAAGTATGAAGGTACAAATAAAAGAAAACTTGCAGGAAATACTTAATACTCTTACTAATCAATAACATATGAAAATGGTCCTCTTAGGGTTTCTCATCTTGTTATGAAACCCTGCGTGGTGGTTCTTAGAATTACTAAAGTTTGCTCACTTAACTCCATCCCATCGCTTAAACAGTGTGACAGGAGTCCTCAAATCCCTTGTCTAAATTGTAGGTTGATAGGTGAGGGAAGAATGAATTCAATTAAATACCAGCAGATTCTGGAAGCAAACATCACACCGTCTGTAAAAAAGCCGAAGATGAAAAGAGGATGCCTTCTACAACAGGATAATTAACTTAAACACACCTCAAATTCCACAATGGACTACCTCAAGAGGCGCAAGCTGGAGGTTTTGCCATGGCCCTCATAGTCCCCTGACCTAAGCATCATTGAGAATCTGTGGATAGACCTCAAAAGAGCAGTGCATACAAGACGGCCCAAGAATCTCACAGAACTAGAGGCCTTTTCGGGTCCTTTTCCTTTTTTGTTATTTTGAAACAGTAAAAGATGGAAATAAAAAAGTTTTCTTGCTCAAAATATTAAAGAAATGTGTTATCTTTAACTTTATGCCTTTTGGAAATCAGTTCATTTTTTACTCGCTTAGCTATTCACAGTAACAGAAATTTTGACGGGAGTGCCCACGCTTTTGCATGCCACTGTATTTGCAATTGGTTGCTGTAAATTTATTCCTAAAGTCATAATAAGCAAGTAATTCCTACATAAGGATTGGTGCAGATTTCTGTCTTGCATGTCAGAGCATTTGTTTATAGGGCTGTGTGGGAAAAGTGTGGGTGATAGGACAATGGGAAGGGTAAAGTTGATGTGCACATGAAAGAATAGATTTTTAAGGAAGTTAACAGGAAATGGATCTGATATGAATGTACCAGAAGGCAGCATAGACTTGATAATGCAGACTGACTTCCTCAGTTTAATAGAAGTATGAGAAAGAGAAGACTTATTCCCCACGCTGACATCCACTAAAAACATCAAAAATGAAGCCAACTGAAAAGCAGTTTCCAGCATCTAGTAGTGAACTATAAAGGTTTTAAGAGGCTTTGTTAGTTGAGATTTTTGCCCAGTTCCAAAGGTCTGGAATACTCACATTGGAACGATTGCTGTCATCTGAAATGGTATCAGAATCTCGTTTAATATCATTGTCATATAGGTAATTTGTTAACTTTGTGGCAGCAGTACAGAACAATGCAATACATAATAAATATAGGAAAAACAATTATGGTAAGTATGTATATGTATATTAAATAAGTTAAAATAAGTAGTGCAAAATAGAAATAAATTTTTAAAAGTAAGGTAGTGTTCATGGGTAAAATGTCCATTTAGAAATTGGATGGCAGAGGGAAAGAAGCTGTTCCTGAATTGCTGAGTGTGTGCCTTCAAGCTTCTGTACCTTTCTTCCTGATGGTAACAATGAGAAGAGGGCATCTCTTTAATGGGATCATTAATGCTGGACGCTGCCTTCCTGAGGTACCGCTTCTTGACAACGTCTTGAATACTATGGAGGCTAGTACCAATGATGGAGCTGATTAATTTTACAACTTCCTGCAGCTTACTTCGAACCTGTGCAGTAGCCCCACCCTCCCACCACCACCCCCAATACCAGACATTGATGCAGCCAGTCAGAATGCTCTCCACGGTACATCTGTAGAGGTTTTTGAGTGTTTTGGGTGACAAAACAAATCTCCTCAAACTCCCAATGAAAAATTGCCACTGTCTTGCCTTTATGGCTGCATCAATATGTTGGGATCAGGTTAGATACTCAGAGATGTTGACACCCAGAAACTTGAAACTGCTCACTGTTTCCACTTCTAAACCCTCTGAGGATTGGTTTGTGATCCCTTGTTCTACCTTTCTACAGTCCACAATCAGCTCCTTGGTCTTAATAGTTTTGAGTGCAAGGTTTATGATACAACACCACTCAGCTAGCTGGTATATCTCACTCTTGTCATGTCACCATCTGGTATTCTGCCAACAATAATTGACATTCCAGGTGGGATCCCATCAAGGCAGATGACAGACCCCAGTGTTGGTGACTGCAAGAGCTGGGGGAAGGTGGTTGCAGTGAGAGTCCAAACAAAGCTGCTCAGTGCTTCCTATATGTTTCTATGATCTGCTGCACTGTTGCTTTACACTGGTGAGTCAGGTTGGTAAGCAATTCCTTCTAGCAAGGGTTGTTTTGAGTGCCATCTGCAAGTTGCTCTTCCAAAGTAGATTAAGGTGCCAAAAGTGTTAATCAAAATTTCAGTCACGCATGACACAGTACTCAGATTATTCAAGAAGAAATTAGTTTTTTTTAATCCAATCATCACACTTTATTTTGAACTTTAAATCCTGATTTTGTTTATTATCTTGTGCAGTGACTCGTATGGAATTCCCACCCGACCAAGCAAGAAGAAGACTGAAGACGAGGAAAAGTTACTGAAGCTCTTCCAGGGAATGAACAAAACTCAAGATGGCTTCACACAGTGGTGTGAACAAATGCTGCATGTCCTCAGTACAGCCAACAACCTAGATGGTGTGTGTCATTTGAGTTGTTTCTTTAGTCTAATCCCATTTGAGATTCTGTGGAGCTTAACAAGGTGTTGAGACTGCCCCATCAGATTGTATCATTTTATTGCATCCCTTAATTGAGGAACTCTTTTGTGACCTGTGGGCATAGTTGTCTTTATACTGACAAATGAACGTACATGCCAGGTAGCAAGATTGTTTCCCTGGTATCTGGTAGTAGATTACTTTGAAGAATGGGTAACCTATTTTTACCCTTGTGTCACACAACTTCACCAAGAAAACAGTGTAATGGGAGAATTGGATTTGAACCCATTTGCAGCATATCACTCCATACTCACCTCCATCTAAGAACACATGAAGAAGCAAGAATATGCCTGTTGCCTTTCTCTAAGATTGCAACTGATCTTTTATTTCTGCATTCCTTGTTTCCCATGGTATCAAAAAATCTTATCAGTTTATCTTGAGCTACTCTGTGACTAAACTTTTTTCAAATCTCTTGTGGAAGAATATTTGAAGAGTAATTACCCTCTGGTAGAAGAAATTTCTCCTTCAATCATGAATAATCACCCACCCCCATTAATTTGAAACAATAACCCCTGGTTTTAGGCACTCCTGGTTTTTTCTCTCCTAATCAAGGGGAAATATCTCTGCATTTATCCTATTAAGCCACATATGGTTTTTGTATCTTTCAATGAGATCAGTTTGTTCTCCTAAACGCTTGACAATATAGGTCAGTCTACTTGATCTTATTGGTGAGTATTCCAATACCAGTGGTCAGTCTGATGTATCTTCGTTGTATGTACTGCATTGTTCCAGGCAGGATTCCATCAGGGCCCTACATAACATGTCTTTACTCTTATATTCAAATCCTCCTTCAATATAGATTAGTGAATTGTTTGCCTTCATAATTGCTTGCTTCTACCTACATGCTGACTTTAGGTGAACCACTTAGAAGGATATCAGGTTGTTCTGAACGCAAGTGCTACTCAGCCTCTTCTTAGAAGCCCCACTGTATCCTTCTCATAGTTCATTGTACCACTCAGCTTTGTATGATTATAATTAAGGACTTCATTTCGGTTCCTTTAATATTAGAGAATGTATACAGTATACAACCTGAAATTCTTACTCTTCACAGACATCCGTGAAACGAGACCCCATAAGTGAATGAATGATATATGGAACTTGACCCCCTTATCCAAATCATTTGATTTCGAATGGAGCCCCAGCAATCCTACAGGTCGCAGCCTTTGAACCTCAAATTGACTCATTTCTCCTGCAGTTGGTTTTCTATCTATTAACATTGGTATATTGCCTGGAATCCTATGTTCTCCTTTGCAACTGCTCATGGGGCATTTATTTTAAGGCTTTCTAAAAGATCAAATACTGCACTCTGTCTAGTTTTCCTTTATCTCTTCCACTAATTAGAACATCATAAAATTTTGTCAATATATTTGCTTATCATAAGTATTTGTGCATGGTTGCTACCCTGCATTGGTAGACTCTAGGATTTTTGCTGCTACAGATATCAAAGTAATAGATCAATCTCATTATCTCTATGCAAACTACAAGAAGTTCTGGTTTTGTGTCCTCTGAAAGACCTTGGGTAGGATAGTATGGAATTCCAGCTAACGATTGCACAGTAATCAAAGGATTGACATTGATGAGGAAACATTTTTCCTTGGATTATTCCACCAGGTTTTCCTTGACTCTATGATTGGGACCTTCCAAAGGGCATGTATTTAAGGCCATGATAAATGTATTTAATTCAGGAGAAAAAAATATTTATTAACATTGGAAAGACTGGGTTGCACCCTTGTGTTTGAGACCATCAGTTCCTGGATCAAAAAAATTCTTAAGCCTTTCATAAAGCAGAAGCTCATATGTCTCCAAGCAACCTCTGAATACTAGATTTTCTGCTTCTAGCTGGTCTGAGTGAGGTGAGCTTAACTAGTTTTGATTGCATTCAGGGGCTGGCTTGTGTCGCTATTCCATTCCCACACAAAGTTGCCCCTGAGGGGGGGAAAAAATGTTTGAATCAGAGTTTTTCAGCCTAGAAAGAGGAAACTTTAATTTTTTTTTTAAACACATCAAGCCAAAATCCCTTAATTCAGTAATTGTATTGGTCTACTTCTGACTTCATTGCCTGGCTTTGTTGTAGTTCCTACGTTTGTGTCCTTCCTTAAAGAAGTGGAATCGCCATACGAGGTGCATGATTACATTCGTGCATACCTGGGTGACACCCCTGAGGCCAAAGAGTTTGCCAAGCAGTTCCTGGAACGTCGTGCCAAACAGAAGGCCAATCAGCAAAGGCAGCAGCAGCAGCAACAGGTAGTGTACAGATGAATGTGAATGTGAAAAGCTTTGCACGTACCTGTAATGAGGATCCTCGGGCAGCATTGTGGTGCCTGTAGTAGAGCTGCTGCATCACAGGTCTGGAGAACTGGTTTAATCCTGACCTATGGCGCTGTCTGTGTGGAATTAGCACGTTCTCCCTGTGGCCACGTGGGTTTCCTCTAGGTACTCTAGTTTCCTCCTAAATCCCAAAGACATGCTGGTTGATTAACAGAGCACTGTAAATTGCCCTAGTGCATGAATAAGTAGTACATTTGAGGGGGGGTGTGGGGATGGATAGGATTCATGTATTTTTTAAACAAAGCTATGTGATGGTCCAGATTTGATGGACCAAAGAGCTTGGTTCCATGCTGTATCCCTGAGCCTATGGCTTTATGATCACATTAGCGCAAATATCAATGTACATAAATCCACTGAATTGACTTTTCATTAACGTCCTTGTTATAGTGAAACTACTTTCCCCTTTTATGCCATGAACTTTTGATGGGATACCGTTGGACTGGTTATCCGTTCCTTGTTGAAATGACATCATTCCTTGAATCCTCACCTGATGCATATTATAAGAGCGGAGAACATTTTAATGGTTTCCCAAGACACCCTAGTATCAGTGTACATGCTCAGAATTATCAAGGAGCCTACAATTAACACTCCCCTCGACTCCACCTGTTTGCTCTCGTTGTCAGGTTTGGTCTACAAGTCTGTCACTGTAATCCATCCAGCATACTTTTGTTTTCTTAACTGAGTTGAGGGCATTAACAAAGTATTACTTATACCTAAGTTTCTTGGGTCAGCATAGAATAAGTACGCAAGTAGATTCTACAAAGCACTGTTGCAACCCTAATTGTGCATTAATGAGAAGAACAGCTGATATTGGAATTACCCTCATTCACAAGTGCATGTATGCACAGGTGCAATGAAAACCTTACTTCCAATGCTTGAGTAGGTACCTGGACTATTCAAAGTAGTGAATGGTGACATATACAGTACATAGTTTGCTAATAAGATTATTGTGACTATGGCATTATTGCCCGATGCTGGCTCCCTAGGCCTGAGTCGACATAGTAGTAGTAGTAGACTTTGGCATTACAGGTACATAGCATCATATAAGAAACATTCACATTTACAAAGATGTTGCTGGGACTGAAGGACCTGAGTTATCAGGAAAGATTGAATAGGTTAGGACTTCACTCCCTGGAATGTAGAAGACTGAGGGGAGATTTGATAGAAGTATACAAAATTCAGGGGTGGGACTACAACTGGAGGTCATGGGTTAAGAGTGAAAGATGAAATGTTTAAGGGGATCATGAAGGGAAATTTTTTTTATTCGGGGTTTTGAGAATGTGGAGCGAGTTACCAGCATAAGTGGTGCGTTTGAGCTCTATTTCAATGTTTCAGCGAAGTTTGAATAGGTACATAGATGGTTGTGCTGCTCAGTTCAATGGAATAGTTGAAGGAAAGTAGCTGTTCTTGAACTTGGTGGTGTGGGACTTCAGGCTTCTGTAGTTCCTGCCTGATGGTAGCTGTGAGAAGATGGCATGGCCCAGCTGGTAGAGGTACTTGGATGTCACCTTCTTGAGGTAGTTCCTCTTGTAAATGCTACCAGTGGTGGGGGGAAATGTGCCCATGATGTATTGGGCTGAGCCCACTACTGTCTGCTGCAGCTTGCATTCCTGCACATGAGACTCTGCATTTAAATGGCACTTGAATGCTGGAACTGGGTCAAAATAAGCCCTATCCATCCAAGCAACACACATAAAAGTTGCTGGTGAACGCAGCAGGCCAGGCAGCATCTCTAGGAAGAGGTGCAGTCGACGTTTCAGGCCGAGACCCTTCGTCAGGACTAACCATCCAAGGTGGTTACCTGGTCCAGAAATGCAACCACCCTTGCAGTTTCATAAGGCAGAAATCAAGAAATTTCCCATATTTCCCTGAATGAGGGCAGCTGCAGCTACATTGAATTCAGCATCAGTTAGAGTAAAATAGCCTTCACCAGCAGCTGAACACCACTGACAGACCAACCACCATGTGCTCTGTCCAGTAATCCACAGTAACTCGCCAGAGCTGCTTCATAACATCTCCCAGGCTTGATAATGGCAGTGGATGCACAGAAATATATTTGTTTCCAAGTGACACACCATGCTAGTGTAGACAATTCACTTCTCCATTGTCGGAATCTTGATACTCCTTGCTCGCAGCACCACGGGTTTGCTTTTACCACACACATTACAGATTCAAGAATCTTCACCACCACTCTTTAGGGGGAGATAGTATCAACAAGTGCTGGATATTTTGATCAATAATCCTATATACGAATTAACATTGGTCAAACTTTAAGTGTTGCTTCCTCAGAATTGTTCTTTGTTTAAGATAGACCACTGAAGCTAAACACAAATATAATTTCAGACTACTTGTATTACAAAGGAATTTGGAGGAATGGGAAATTAACTTTTATTGAATATAATGTGTTTAATTGCGTAACGGTGCTGATGCTTTGCAATAATTCAACTAAGATAAAAATGTTTTTTATTATTTTTGTTTGCACTCTGTCTGAGTCTTCTCACTTAAGTGTCCAGCAATAATCAGCCAGCATTGGTAGATTCCAGTTGTCCTGACACTCTTTCTCCATGACTGCAAAGTCACCATGCTTATCACTGACGGCACCAAGGTTTGCAGAGAAGTAGTCTAAATGGGAGTGCAGAAAATGAATCTTTAGTGTCATGTTGCACTTCATAGTTTTGTATGCTTGAAGCTCGTTGTCAACCAGCTGCACATAGATTGGTGCTCTGTACTTCCCGCAAAAGTTTTCAACAACATCCTTGATTGTCTGTCATTGACTTGTTTTGATTTGTGGACCAACAAGAATTACTTCCTTAATTGCCTTGAATTATGAATTGAAATAACAAATATAGGGAATTTTTTTTAATGGTGTGTGATAGGGAAATTTCATGGTGATTTTCATGATCAGCAGCCCAAAATCCATAAGATACACCTAAAAGTATTCAGGAAGCAAAATCTTTGTCCAGTTTAATTCCTCAAGGGACCTTAAAATATCTCCAAATATCTTCCTTCTCTATCCCACCAAGACAGCAGAATCTTATATACCAATAAACCAGGTGTTCAAAGGCTGTCATTTTCAAATAAATAATGTACCTTTTTTTTCTGTCGATGATAAGGGATTCTTAAGCTCATCACTTCTACTGGGGCTTTGGACACAAACAGCAGGTCACCAGAGACCTCTGTTTTGGGCCAGTCTTTCAAGTTGTCCCCAGATGTAGCCCATCTTCAAAGATCACTCCTCTCCCAGGGATGAGGTCTTTGGAGCTTCTGTTGGTGTTTCTGCAACACTGTGTTTTTATAGGATGGGGTTGTTAGTCGCATGCCCAACCTTCCCCTTGGAGCCAGGCTTGGGACCATCAGTGGCAGAGTTATGATGAGGGATTACCAAGGGTTGTCTATTGTATCTTTATGCTTCAAAAGGTTTTTTTTCGAATCTCTTGCTCAGAGCAATTCAAATCCATGCTCATGTTGGCAGCAGGTTCATTCAGTTGATTGGTATTAATGGACCTGACTCTCTTCTAACCTGTGGTAAAACAAAATACGAGAGTTACTTGACAGATCAGATATTATCTGTGAAGAGGGAGAGAGTTAGTGTTAAGGATCTTGAGCTTTGACTTGTAACATGAGCTGACCATTTCTCCCCATAGATGGTGCTAATGAGCATGTGTGTGTGATATATATGTGTGTGTATATGTGTATACAGGTGTCCCCCGCTTTTTGAACGCTCGCTTTATGAAACCTCACTGTTACGAAGAAAGGCAGCGCGCGCCCCGAGCAGCCGCTCTCCCCCGGATTCGGAACTGCATTCTAGCTGGCATTGCTTAGACATGAGCCTGTGAGCAGCCGTTTGCAAGATGAGTTCTAAGGTATCGGAAAAGCCTAAAAGAGCTCGTAAGGGTGTTACACTTAGCGTAAAACTAGACATAATTAAGCATTTTGATCATGGTGAACGAAGTAAGGATGAAGTGAGTTTGGCTTGTGGAAGTTGACGAAGATGATGTTGAAGAGGTTCTGGCATCCCATGACCATGACCCATGATAGATGAAGAGCTGATGCAATTGGAAGAGGAAAGGATATCAATCAAAACCGAATGAGTAATGATAAAGTACGACTTTGATTTTGAAAGGGTACGTCGGTTTAGGGCATGTTTGCAAGATGGTTTGAGTCCTTACAAAGAACTGTATGATAGAAAAATGCGTGAGGTTAGCAGTCAAGCAAGCCTTCCACATCAGCCACAGCAGATGACAAACTTCGACCTTCGATATCGACGCAGGCAGACATAGAAGAAGATAACCTGCCTGCCCTGATCGACCATGAGATGACACCCCAGTGTCCCACCACCCCAAACCTCGGGCCGCGGACAGATACCGATTCGCGGAGAATGCAGCGGTAGCCGGGAGGCACACAGCACATCTTTAAGAGAAAAGCCCAAATAAACATGCTAATTAATTAGGTGCCACCCGGCACGTAATTGTCGGCCTAGATCAGAGGCAATTGCTGATTGCGTCGCCTCTGATCTGGGCCGACATTTATGTGCCGGGCGGCACCTAATTAATTAGCTTGTTTATTTTGGCTTTTTTCTTAAAGATGTGCTGGATGCGTTCCAGCCACCACTGCACCCCTGCATGCTTCGCGGATCGGTATTGGTTTGCTGCCTGGAGGATGGGGGCCACTGCACCACCCAAACTCCGACGACTCAGTCTAACACACCATCATCAGTGTGCTCCGCACTGTCCCAATTCGGGTAAGTGATACTACACTGTATATACATTATTTCTACTTTATATGGGCTGTGTATTTTTACGTGTCATTTGATATGATTTGGCAGCTTCATAGCTTAAAGGTTACCGGAGAGAGTGTTTTTGCTAACAGCGCTTACATCGTGTTTTTGCCGAGAGCGCTTGTGTGAGATTTTCGCTACGGAGAACAGTTTAGGCAATGATTGTGGAAAAGTATTTCTACTTTATATAGGCTGTGTATTTTATCATATCATTCCTGCTTTTACTGTATGTTACTGTTATTTTAGGTTTTATGTGTTATTTGTGTTATTTGGCATGATTTGGTAGGTTATTTTTGGGTCTGCGAGCGCTCACAAATTTTTCCCAAATAAATAAATGGTAATTGCTTCTTCGCTTTACGACATTCCAGCTTACGAACCATTTCATAGGTACACTCTACCTTCGGATGGCGGGGGAAACCTGTGTATATATGTGTGTGTGTGTATATGTGTGTGTGTGTTTTATTTATTTTTATAATGAGCTTATATACATATATGCTTTGTTTGATTGCTTGCTTTCCCGCCTGTTTTATGCATTGGTCTCAGTTGAAATAAATTGTTGCGGTAGGGTCTTGACATTTCCAGGGGTTAGGCCCAGTGGTTTCCCTCCCCATTATTTATTTATTCACTCACTCAGCATCTGAGGTTTAGAAGAATGACGACCAATGAAGCAGGGAATCAACACTGACACCACAATCTTGAGAGCTGGTTGGATTTTACTCCTGATTTGTGCTGTGCCCGTGCATATACTTTCCTGTAGAGTTTGTTCTAAATAACAACCAAAAAACGGGGTATAGTGTAAGTAATTGCTTTTCCAGTAGTGTCTCAGAGGTACAGCATCAATACAGGCCCTTTGGCCCACCAATTCCATGTCAACTTCATGCACTCACTTTTACACCTATTTTATTCTCCTCACTTTTCCATGGCTCCCCATCCTTAGATTCTAACTCTTATCTACATACTGGAGCAATTTACAGTGGCCATTTACTTTACCAACCTGAAAATCTTTAGGATCTGGGAGGAAACCAGAATATCTGGGGGAACCCACATAGTCACAGGAAGAATGTACGAACACCACACAGACAGTACTGGAAGTCAAGATTAAACTCTGGGGGCCGGAGTTGCATGTACTGCACTGAAGTACTAAGACAACAGCTTACCTTTGAATGTATCTGACTCTTTGGTATGGGAGGTTTGGGGAGCTGAGAAGAAAGTACTTGACCATTGGTTGGTTGAAAGTTACTGATGTCCTTCTTCAAAGGCAGCTGTAATGTGCAACCTGACCAAGTCACTGCGACAGATTACCTTGACATTGAAGGACTTTCTGATGGCCTTTATATGACATTGTGAGACAGTGAACTGTGTAATTCATAAGTTTCAGCCACAAATAACCATAATACCATAAGCCATGTTCCTTGACCATTTAAAAATGTAAAGATGAAAGCTGCAATTGAATGCAGTAAAAGAAGTTTCCCCTCTCCTCTGTATGTTCTCACCTTTACCAACCAATAGAAAATGTGTCTTTTCTCAAAATCAGTGTTCTGACTCATTTTGTATGAGAGTCCAGTTCTTACAGATTTCCTTTTTCCTTTTTCTTCCTAGTTAACGAAGGAGCTTTTGGGCCTCACTGGGAATCTCTCTCTGCAGCCTGACAGATTACAGGTTAGTATAGAACTTTCCTGGTTCCTTTCCCACCATAACAGCAGTAGTGAAATGGTTGTTCACCAAGGGTTAAGAACATTGCAACAGAAGCACCAAGATGTAATCCAATGCTTTTTTCCTATAATTCCTTTATTAGATACATACCAGTCTGTTTTGAAGAAATAACTGATTGAACTGAGTAAATAATTCTAAAGATTCAACAGTGTCTATGTGAAGAAATTTTTCCTGTTTCACTCTTAAATGGTCCATCACTTATTCTAAGACTGTGGCCCTTGGTTCTAGACTTTCAACAGAAATACCCTCCCTGCACCTGGCCTGTTGGAGCTGTTGGAAGAGAATGGTGATTTTTCTTAAATCTAGACAGTGCATTTCCAGTCTCTCTCAAACCCTTAAGTGGCTAACCCACCAACCCTGGAACTAGTCCAATAAATCTGCTACTTCCTCTCTGTTAAGTAAGGAAACTGGAACTGCAACAGGTGTGCTTTTATCAAGATGGTATGGTTCACATGCTAAAATGATAGTGGGAAGGAAGTTACTGCTGTTCCAATTGTACTGATGTGTCCCCATCTAGTAGTCATCCCATCTCTAGTCTGGGTCCCATTACTATACCATACCACCTTTGTGTTCTTTTGTTTTGGCTCTTCTCAACAACTTTCCAGCTACTTACTACTTTCTCTTCGACCTTTTTCACCTCTCCCGCGAAATGCCTGAAGTTGTGTGCAGGATTCATGTTGGTATTCATTCTGAGAGGACTAGATCAGGAATGAATAGAACCAGAGGATAATGAATGTGAAATTCCTTACCACAGACAGCTGTGGAGACCAAGTCTATGGACATATTTAAAGCAGAAGTTGATAGGTTACAGGGAGAAGGCAGGAGAATGGTGTTGAGAGGGATAATAAGTCACCTGTGATGAAGTGGCAGAGCAGACTTGAGAGGCCGAATGGCCTAATACTGCTCTTATGTCTCATAATCGCTACGGGCACTAGTCCCTATTCAAAGAAGATTTTGAAAGAGCTACCCTAGAGCTAATTCACAAATACTAGGCACAAACAAAACTGCCCACCAGATTGGAATGTGCAAGGACGAAGTGTTAAAGAGAGTTTGCAGATGGTTTTTAAGGACTTAGGACGGCACAATAGAGATTTTGCCGCTTAAAGTGATACTATTTCTATAATTGAAATTAGATTCAATACTATTTCTATAAATTGAAATTGGGGGATGGGGTGAGGCTAGTCCCCTTGCCCTGTTACTGTTCAGTTGAGTTTTGCTCCTGGGTCCTGCAAGTGATATTTTGTATTGGGTAGGAATTTTCACTTATTCCTCATCCATGGCCCACTCACCTCTTTCCTTCTCTACTGAAGGTTCTGGATTGTGGTTCCATGTGAACACGTGTTCCTTGAGGACTTTTACAAGGGGGCAAGATGAGGGATGTTCTAAAGCCAAGTCAATGCATCTTCAGCTACAGTTTCTGGTTGGAGGTGTTGCATTTGGGGGAGGAGGTGAGATTCAGCAGTGAGAACAGTAACTATTTTTCCTTCTCTGAACCACTCTCAGCCCAGAAACACTACAGACATTTGCTGTCTGACTTCTGCCTGGCTGGTGAGCCAGGTTGCCTCTTCGAACGTTTTGGTAGATTAATTGTGTGATGGCTTCTTTTTATGTTCAGGACTCCATCTGGGGGCTCGGTTCAAACGGCTTACAGTCGCTGTTCCAGGCTAATCACAATAGCGCACAGCAGTCATCTTATGAGAGCTCCCAAGCTGGGAAAAAGAAGAAAAAGCAAAAGATGGTGAGGGCTGACCCTAGTATCCTGGGTGAGTCGCACTGCATTTTAACACCATTGTTATTTTTGTGGAATTTTTGGAATGTGCAGAGGTCTCTGTCTTCAGTTTACTGTAGTTTAGAGGGTCCAAAGCGGGTACTCAAAAATGATCTTGGGAATGAAAGGTTTATTTTCCTCTTCCCACCCTGTCACTTGCAAAAATGCCATGCCCTTCTGACAACTCCTCCTTCAAAGAAAGGGGCTTCCTTCCCTACACCATCAATGCTGCCCTCAACCACATCTCTTCCATTTCACATACGTCTACCCTCATCTCATTCTCCCTCTATTCCCACAGGGATAGGGTTCCTCTTGTCATCACCTACCACCCTACCAACATTAATGCTCAGCATATAATTCTCCGTAACTTTCACCATCTCCAGTGGGATCCCACCACCAAGTACATCTGTCCTTCGCCCCCACTTTCTGATTGCTGCCTTCAGGACTGCTTTGTCTATTCATCCCTCCCCACTGATCTCCCTCCTGGCCCTTATCCTTGCGGAGCAAGTGTCACACCTACCCCTATACCTCCTCTCTCACTACTATTCAGGGCCCCAAACAGTCCTTCAAGGTGAGGCAGCACTTTACCTTTAAGTCCGTTGGGGTCAACTACTGTATCCCGTGTGAGACCCAGTGTAGATTTATGAGACTGCTTTGCTGAGCATCTACACTCCATCCACCAGAAAAAGCAGGATCTCCCAGTGGCCACCCATTTTAATTCCACTTCCCATACCTATTCAAGCATGTCCATCCATGGCCTCCTCTACTGTCATGATGAGGCCACACTCAGGTTGGAGGAGCAACACCTTGTATTCCATCTGGGTAGCCTCCAACCTGATGGGATGAACATTGGATTCTTGAATTTCCGGAAATCTTCCCCCCCATCCCCTCACCATTCCCCATCCTTTTCCGTCTCATCTTATCTCCTTGCCTGCCTATTGCCTCCCTCTGGTGACCCCCTGCCCCTTTTCTTTCTTCCATGGCTTCTGTCCTCTCCTATTAGATTTCCTCTTCTCCAGCCCTGTATTCTTTCACCAATCAACTTCCCAACTCTTTACTTCACCCCTTTCCCCTCCCAGATTCACCTATCACCTTATTTTTCCCTCCCCTCCACCCAATTTCTAACTCTGACTCATCTCCTTTTCTCCAGTCCTGCTGAAGGGCCTCTGCCCAAAACATTGACTGTACTCTTTTCCATAGATGCTGCCTTGCCTGACCTGCAGAGTTCCTTCAGCATTTTGTGTGTGTTACTTAATTCATGAAAAGTATTTGTTGGCTCTGGGCCTGTAAGTACTGGTGTTCAGAAGAATGTAATGGGGAAGGGGAATCTTATTGAAACCTACTGAATATTGAAAGGCCGAGATAAAGTGGACATTGAGAGGAATTGGACATTGAGACTTCCCAACTAGAAGTAGGAATAGCCTCAGAATAGTAGGACGTTTTTTTAGAACAGAGATGAGTAGGCCAAGTCTGTGATGGCTGTGGAGGCTAAGTCCATTTAAAGTGAAGTTGAATAGTTCTTGATTAGTAAGGTTGTCAAAGGTTACAGGGAGAAGGCAGGAGACTGGGGTTGAGAGGGATAATATATCAGCCATGATGGAATAGCAGAGCAGCCTTGATGGGCCAAATAGCCCATTGGACTCAAGACTGATTGGACTCTGGCATGGTTCCAGAGGGAGGCAACACAAAGGAAATTATAGATCAGTTAGCCTAACCTCGGTGGTAGGGAAGATGTTGGAGTCAATTGTTAAGGCTGAAGTTATGAAGAATTTGGTGACACTGGACGAAGAACAAAGTCAGCATGGTTTCCTTAAGGGGAAAATCTTGCCTGACAAACTGCTATAATATTTGAGAAGATTAAGGTGAATGTTGTATATTTGGATTTTCAGAAGGCCTTTGACAAGGTGCCACCCATGAGGCTGTTTAAGAAATTAAGAGCCCACGGTATTACCAAGAAAGTTACTACCATGATTAGAGCATTGGCTGATTGGTAGGAGGCAGTAGGTGGGAATAAAAGGATCCTTTTCTGGTTGGCTGTCAGTGACTGGTGGTGTTCCGCAGGGGTTGATGTTGGGACTGCTTTTTATGCTGTATATCAATGATTTAGATGATTGGCTTTGTTGCCAAGTTTACAGATGATACGAAGATTGGTGGAGGAGCATATAGTGTTGAGGAAACAGGAAGGCTGCAGAAGGACTTAGACAAATTGGGAGAATGGGCAAGAAAGTGGCAAATGAAATACAGTGTTGGAAAATACATGGTCATCCACTTTAGTAGAAGAAATACATGTGAAGGCTATCTTCTAAACGAGGAGAAAATCCAAAAACCTGAGATGGAAGGAGACTTGGGAGTCTTTGTCCAGAACACCCTAAAGGTTAACTTGCAGGTTGAGTCGGTGGTGAGGAAGGCAAATGCAATGTTAGTATTCATTTCAAGAGGTCTAGAATACAAGAGCAGGGATGTGACACTGGGGCTTTATAGGGCACTGGTGAGGCCTCACCTTGAGTATTGTGAACAGTTTTGGGTTCCTCATCTAAGAAAAGATGTTTTGGCATTGGAGAGGCTTCAGAAGAGGTTCACAAGGATGATTCTGGGAATGAAAGTCTTATCATATGGGAAAAATTGACGGCTCTGGGTCTGTACTCGCTGGAATTTAGAAGGATGGGGGGATCTCATTGAAACATTTTGAATGTTGAAAGGCCTAGACAGAGTAGATGTGGAAAGAATGTTTCACTTGGTAGGGAGTCTAGGACAAGAGGGCACAGCTTCAGGATAGAGGGGCGTCCATTTAAAACAGGTGCGAAGAAATTTCTTTAGCCAGATGGTGAATTTGTGGAATCTGTTACCACAGGCAGCTGTAGAGGCCAGGTCACATTTAGGGTGGAGATTGATAGGTTCTTGATTGGCCATGGCATCAAAGGTTACAGGGAGTGGGAGAAAAAATGGATCAGCCATGATTGAATGGCAGAGCAGGCTCGATGAGCCAAATGGCCTAATTCTGCTCCTATGTCTTAGTCTATGGCAGTTTCTGCTCCTATGTCTGCTCACTTGTTCAGTGGTTATTCCATGAAACGTTCCCTTCCTCTCAACTTACAGATTTGTGATAGGCTGTATGGAAAATGACAACTAAATGAGGAAAGCCCTCAATTCAAGTGCCATATTATCCCCAAATATTATTATGAGCTTTTGCTTCTTTGTCAAAGCCAGTCCCATTGCTTCTGTTTTTCTGTCTTTGCTTCCCCACCGATTTTTGCCTCTCACCTCCCCTTGCCCCTTCTAGGATATGTATTTTTTTTTTGCTGATGGTAGTTTTGTCCTGAGCTGGCACCACGAACCGCTGCAGTTGTGCAATGTTGCCAATTTCTTTAGAGACTTGTTACTTCAAATTTTATCAAAGGGCCTTTGAGAGTTATCTGGGGACTTGCGTCATATAAGCAGACTAGGTAAGGACTGGAGGCTCTTTCTTCCACTGGGACTTTGAGCCCATTGTCTTTTCACAACAGTCTGGCAGCTACATGCTATTCGAATTATATTTTATAGTTATTAACTTGAAATTAGATTCCTAAACTGTCGCTCTTAAATTTGTGCTCTCTTGATTAATATCAACCAACATCATAGTAATTTACTGTATCTTTCCAGCCATATCTTCATTGGCTGTTTGAAAGAGATTAGTGTATCTACCCAAAATTTTCTTCATAACATTTAAATTCATCTTTGCAAGACCCTGACCACCAGTATTTTTGTGTGATTTATGGAATTGGTTGAGAGCATTCCAAATCCTATTAACTCTTTGGGGGCTGGTGGGGGGGCAATCCCTTCAGAACCTGAATGGCTTACTGACTCGTTCTTCAGAAGGAGTGATTTACTTCATTTGATGTAGAACATTCTCACAGGTACCAGTATTATAATTGCTGTATCCAACTGTGATTTTGTATTTAAGCTAGGGATGTAGCATTTAGAGCTCGGGGACCTCACTAATTTGTATCTGAAAAATATCCCGTTTAATATGTGTCCTTTTTTTTTTAAAACCCAACAGGCTTCTCTGTGAACGCATCATCAGAGCGACTGAATATGGGAGAAATAGAGACGATGGATGATTTTTAAAAAAAGGTTTTTTTAAAGTTCCTAAAAGCTGCCTTTGACTCCTTATTGACCGTACCTGGAACATGCTTCATGGTAGGCGTCCGCAGTGATGAATCCAGGATCTCCGCTCCCTGTGCTGGCAAGAAGTGTGAAAATTCACTTAATTTTTGTTTTGTGAACCCTCTGGGTACTTCTACTCTTCATTGGATGAAGCACCTTAATAACCATGCACTTTATCAGACATTGTACATAGACTGAAACTGGAGGTTTTCTTGAATATAAAGTTCCTTTTTTTTTGGAAATATATCTGCAAAACACTGTTACTGTTTTTAAAAAAAAAAAAGTTTTTTTTTCTTTGAAAGGATGTGGAACCTGAAGAAATGCACTTAAAAGACTGAATCCAGAACTGGAACTTATGGTGTGCTATAGTTTGGACAATGTGATTTTTGAGTGTTTAGGTCCCTTTTTAAACAAAAAAAAAAGGCAAAGAGAGGATCAGGAGGCCACTTACTCAGTTTTGCTTTGGTTGCACATAAAGCACCGAGCTACATTGGACTAACCCGGACAGCACTGCGCAAGAGTGGATTTTCAGCATTTACGTGGTGCTTAATACAAGGAATGTATAAAAAAGACAATAAATTCATACTTGGACAGAGTAGTTCAAGTGGACTGCTGCGTTGACAGCTTTTTTGTTTTTTATTTTTTAAAAAAAGCTATTTTCCCCACCCCTTTCCTAGGTTAAGTACTTCTTAACCCAGGAATCCAAGCTCACCGGCAGTAACGCAGAACCCATGCTGTCTAGTCAGCCGCGCGGACTGCAATGCACCCGGAAGTGGATGGCGGCTGACGAATCGGAAAAAGAGGAATGGAGAGAGACCAGCCCTCCAGTTTGCTTTGTTCTTCAAAAGGTTGCAAGACAGCGGCAAACCGCTACAAAGAACTCGCTTTTTTTCATCACCCCCAACCCACCCCCACCCCCACCTTAGTCCACTGAGGTGACTTAACAGCTGTGCAAGGGCTGTACGCTATAATTACCACTATTCATGTGGGACCATTTCAGTCTTGTGTCTTTTGTTTAAGAGGATAGTTGTACTTTGGTCTGTTTGTGTGTGTGTGTGTGTGTGTGTGTATTTTTTTCCCAAATATAAACTTCTGTTCCCTTTCGGAATAGACCTAGAGTGGTAGGACTGAAGTGCATCTTTGAAAGTCAGCTGCTTTGTATTTGGACTCTGGTGGAATGGCTCCCACTGATAATGCATGTGTTTTTTTTAATTCTTTGTTTTCTCTTATCAAACCACAACTTGTCTTAAAGCTTTAAGAAATGAAGCAAATCACAAATTGGCATCCAGAAAGTCTGGGTGAAGAAGTGTGCATGCTTCACAGGTGACTCTTTGGGAAGATTGAAACCACAGTGAGGTCTAGTTGACTTGTGACAAGACAGAGTAAAGTCAATAAGTGTTTGTAGAGTATATTTTTTAAAAAAAAACCTTTGAGGAGAGACGACAAAAGGAACGGGTTCAGGTTCGATTTAAAAGCTACACCAGCTGGGCACAGAGCTTTACAGTGCAGAATTATCCCAGGTTGCAAACTCTGGTGCCTCCTGGCTAAGGCAGCAGTATATTTCTTCAGTTCCCCCCAGACCAAGGTCAGTTGATTCTGCTAGCATTATCCATTCTGCCCCAGTGGCTTCTGGTATATAGCATCCAGTGGATCTGGAAGTGGGCTTAGCTATGATTGCATGTCTGCTTTCCAGAGTTATGGATGTTTGAATCAAGAACCTAATTTTGTGAGATATTGGAATGGGACCTGCAGAGAGTTTGCTTGCAGTACCAGAGAAGGGGACCTGGGTTGGGCACAGTGGTTTGGAATTGATTGCACGTCATTTACTCATTGTGGTAACCATGGTTATAATGTAATTGAGTGTAAATGTAAAGACCATTTCAGTATTAACAGACCTCAAGTGTACTTTCACAACTCGAGTGAGTGCATCTTAGAATTTGTTGGTGTGAAAAGGCTGTTTGCATCTCTGTAAAAGCTTTGTGTCTCATTTCTCCCCCCCCACCCCCATCTTTTCGTTAAATGCATTCAACTAGCTAATCTATTATATACACACTCCAGAGCACTGTTTAAAATAGGAAATGGGCATGAGGAAGGTAAATGTGCATCTGTTACTGTGTCACCCACATATGTGTGTCCACTTGCCCTACAGCAAACAGAGGCAGCAGCTTTAATCCCTGATGACATTGGTTTTATGCCCATCCCACCCAATACACCAATGCATTGGTTAATTCCTGCAGAGGATGCAAGGAGGGAAAGTGAGTTTTGTTGTTCGTAATGGTATTTTCCGTGCCTGCTTTGAGATTACTGATTCTGTTTTTCTTTTTTAAAAAAACTCCGGCATTTGGGGAAAAAAAAGTTATCCTCGTTAAATTGCCCTAAAGTAAGTTAATTGGATTGTTTTTTTTTAAAGCTAACTTTGTTTAAATTGGTAGGAGTTAGAGGCTTTTTATTGAATGGGCTGTGCTGCATTAAGTCTGAGTTGCTTTTTTGAGAATCCAGTTTGTAAACAGTGTTTTTAATTGTGTGCTTATTCACAGGTCAGCACTTCCTTAATCGCGTATGCTGGGGGAAATATGCACACAAAATTAAGAAATTAATGTACTTGGACTGTTGCATTAGATGCAGCCAGAATGGCACAACTTGTCCTTTTCCCAGGTACCCTGTATTTGAATTTATCCCCATGTAAATCTCCTGTTTCCCCTACACTCCCTGCATCCAAAGCCAGTAATTGTTGTAAGTGGTAACCTGGTTAGAGTATGCACACTATTCATAAGTTTACTTATCTTCTACCCACCTAACATGTAGGTTAGCATTCAAGTGGTGTCTTTTGACAAGCAGGCTAGCACTACTTCAAAATTCAGGAAAATACGCACAATATTCTTTTCCAAGTGGGTTGGGCACACTGAGTTGGTATCAGTCTGTGACTTCAAATCCACTGAAGATATTTTTTTTACTGTCCATTTCTCCCAGCAATCATCTTGTATTACTTTTAATATAAAGTTCTCCTGGGTAGATTGGTTGCAATTTACAAAACATGATCTTCCCTATGAAAGAGTTCACTGCTGCCACCAAGCTGGTTTACTTCTAATTGTGGTGTGGTATGTTCTGAATTGGTTCCTTCAAATGACTCCACCTTCATCCACCATGGCAGTATAACGAAGCTCAAGGCCCTTTCTTCCACCTGTGCCCCAGCTTGAGATTGCAAAATAGGTATTTGTACTGGTGGGTGTTTCTCAGATGTATGTGCTTTTTCTGGTCATGGTTGAGAAACGTGTGGCCTTGGTTAATGTTCCTAGGTCTCAAGTGTGGTCTAATTTAATCCTGATGATAGCAATGTGGTCAATAGGATTGAAATCCACCAAGAGTGATGGAAAGATAAGCATAGGACAAATGCATCAGTTGCTGCAAGGGTTGGACTCCAGAGCATTGCATTGACTCCTGGCTCTAGTTTGGTTTTATTTTTTTTTTAAAAAGCCTACTCCCCTTCCCCAGGCCATGGCAGTCAGCAATGCTCATCTCGGGGTAAGCTTCACTGCAACACTTACTCATTTGTGCCCATTTATGTTCGGCTGCTATTGAAAGGAACAAAGATTGTATGACTATAAAGCCATGAGCTAGCTTATTCAGCCTAGGCTGTACTGGTCCAGATATGAAGCACCACTTATTGCATAAGCTAAATTAATTCTGCACTCTTCTCAGTGTAGATGTGTATATTTTAAACCATGTCGAGGTTTTTTCTTTTGCGCAATGCCACGTATTGCTTTCTGGAGAACATCCAGGAATGTAGGCAGATGAAGGAGGTATATTTTTTGGCTTGGGCAGGGAGGGACATTGGAGAGTTAATGCAAGTTGGATGACTTATTTGCACAATTGTTTCATTTGATTTTACAACCAATATCTGTTGTGGGGGAGGTGGGTTGGGGTGGGGTATGGGTGTAATGTACTTTTTTAAATTGTTGTGCATAATCCCGAGCTTTGTAGATACTTTGCTTACCATATAAATAACTTGTACTTTTGGTTGGAAGCCTGACTACAGAGTAAAATTTAAACCTCCCTCTGCTAAACACAAGATATTATTTTCCAGGTTGGGGAGCTCTGTGAATACTGCCTTTTCACAAGTCTTTCAAGCTTTGCATTCTTTTTGTGGATGTAATAAGGGGAGGGGGCGGGTGGTTAAATAAGACAAGTGTATATAGTTTGAGATGTAAAAAAAACAGAATAAATTCGTACTGGGTTTCTGAACTGAAATGGCTTTTTTGTGGTTGTACATTTCTCACCTCATATTTAGATCGTCACTGAGCCTTACACCCTTTAAACAGTTTACCTACAAATTGTTCCATTTTTGACCAGCTTCTACACCCCTGTGGCTATGGAGTCAAAATGTCTCTCAGAATACAGCCAACTCTGGAAGAGCCAGTTGAAGAATGACACCAGCTGATACTACTTCACTACATGGCAATGAAAAGAGAATGTCGTGTCCTTGAGCCATCTTTCAGGCAAGACATTACACTACATTGCCAAAGCAATATGGGTAATCTCTCAGAAGGGCAGGTGAGATTTCCCTCAGATTTTGGACTGTATTTCTCCAACACCATTGGAAAAATATTCACAAACAACAGAAAATCTGCAGATGCTGGCTGGAAATCGAAGCAACACACACAAAATGCTGGAGGAACTCAGTAGGCCAGGCAACATCTATGGAAAAGAGTAATGTTGACATTTCAGGCTGCAAACCGGCATCAGTCCTGCTGAAGGGTTTGGGCCCAAAACATCGACAATACTCTTTTCCATAGATGCTGCCCTTCCTGCTGGGTTCTTTCAGCATTTTGTATTGGAAAACTATTATCTGGTCATTATTCCGTTACTAGCTGCATTCCTGCATTGCAACACTGCACTTCAATTCATTGTTTGGTTGAAACACTTTTTGGGCAGCTTGGTTTCAGGAAAGCTACACAAATGTAAGTCTTAGTTAAAGAAATGTTTCATTTTTATTTATTCTGTAACAGTACAATAATATCCAGGTTTTAATATCCCTCTACCATCAAATTTCTGAACAGTCCAAGAATGGCATCTCATATTCCTCTTCCGCACTATTTATTTATTATTGTTGTTCCTTTCTGTGCCTAATGGTGCATCAGGCAGTAACCTTACCGTATCTTTAGCACTTTTTTTATGAGGCCAGGTTGCTACCTCAACGGTCAACCCAGCAGGAACCCAGGAAGGAGCTGGACAGATTCAAACCTGGGACCACTCTCCTTGAAGTCGGGTGTGGATGCCACTACACCACCAGCTGGCTCTATTTATTATATTTGCAGTAATTTTTTAATGTCATGCACTGTTAACTGCTTCCACAAAAAGTGCACATTCAGACGGAGACATAACGTAAAGATTTTTGTATGTGAAGGATGTAATAAAGTCAATTCAATTCAGTTTTGTGACATATATCAGTGATACTTAACCTGATTTTGGTTACCTGTTATGGAAACATGAGTGATGGACAGCTCTTCAGAAATGTATCCTTGTATCATATCCCCACTCATGTTCAGAGGTTTTAATAATTTCAGTTTTTATAGTAGGCAAAAAGGCAAGATCTTGATAATTTGGGTTGAGGGATGTTAACAAATCTGCATTAGTCATGGCATGGATAGTAAATGCAGTTTTAGAATTTTGTTGCATCTCACAGCTCAGTTTCTGGATTGAATCTGTCAATGTAGGAATAATAGAATTCTTTCCAATAAAAGGATTTCTCCAGTCTTTGATTTCCACAGACTAGGAAGAAATCTTTCTTGAAGAATATTAATTTAATTTGCAGCTCCCTTCAAGTAGCAGAGTCAGTAATGTGTATGTGCTGAGGTACTTCAGAATGAGTGAAATGATGGTAGCTGGAACCGCTTATCTGTTATGGTTAATTGTGTACCATATCACCTAATGGTGCAAGTCCTACTGAGTCTTGAATACTTAATCCAAGCTGACATTGTCCCTGAGGGACTACCACATTGCTCGTGATATGGTCTATAAAATGAGATATGGACTCTCTCAGGTAAATGTTTTGAGGAATTCTGCTTCATTATTATCTATGTTGACATTGCTAACATCTGCAGATCATGAAGACCCCTATATGTCTTGGAATGTAGAAAATCAGCGAAGATTCCTATTGTTAAGAGCAGGGAAGATTGAGGCATAAAAGAGGGATACTGCTTAGCGGAACGGTCATCGACGGAGTGATCTGAGGCAGAGCGTTAGGGCTTTGGTGCTAACGGGTCGAGGCGAGGTAAGTTAACCTGTGAGGAATGGAAACAGGAAGTATGTTTGTGAGGCTGGTGTTCTGTGTCAGATATGGGATGTCCGGGAGACTCCCAGGCTCCCGGATGGCCATATCTGTGCCAGGTGCATTGAGCTGCAGGTCCTCAGGGACTGGGTTAGGGAACTGGAGATCCAGCTCAATGACCTTCTGGTCAGGGAAAGTGAGAAGGTGATAGAGAGGAGCTATTGGCAGGTAGTCACACCGGGGACTCAGGAGACAGATAAGTGGGTAACAGTCAGGAGAGGGAAGGGCAAGAATCAAGATACCAGAGAGTATCCCTGTGGCTGGCCCCCTTAACTATAAGTACTCCTGTTTGAGTACTGTTTTGGCGGGGGGGCTACCTGCAGGAAGCAACAGTTAGGGGGTCAAACAGGCAGTTTTGTGGATGCAAGAAAGAAACAGGTATGGTAGTTTGCCTGCCAGGGTCCAGGGTGTTTCTGATCACGTCCATGGTATCCGAAGTAAGAAGGTGAACAGCCTGAGGTTGTGGTACATATTGGTACCAACAACATAGGTAGAAAAAGGGAGGAGGTCCTGAAAACACTACCAGGAGTTAGGAAGGAAATTGAGAAGCAGGACCTCAAAGGTGGTAATCTTGGGATTACTGCCTGTGCCACGCGACAGTGAGTATAGGAATAGAGTGAGGTGAAGGATAAATGCACGACTGAGTGATTGGAGCAGAGGGCAGGGATTCAGATTTCGGGATCATTGGGACCTCTTGGGGCAGGCATGACCTGTACGAAAAGGACAGATTGCACTTGAATCCGAGGGGGGACCAATATCCTGGCAGGGAGGTTTGCTAAGGCTATTAGGAGAGTTTAAACTAGAATCGCTGGGGGGTGGGAACCGAACTGAAGAGATGGAGGAAGGGGCGGTTGGCTTACAAATAGAGAAAGTTTGGTGACAGAAAATAGGCAGGTGATAGAGAAGGGATACATTCAGACCGATGGTTTGAGATGTGTCTATTTTAATGCAAGAAGCATCATGAACAAAGCAGATGGGCTTAGAGCGTGGATCAGTACTTGGAGCTATGATGTGGTCATTACAGAGACTTGGATGGCCCAGGGGCTGGAATGGTTACTTAGAGTGCCAGGCTTTAGCTGTTTCAGAAAGGACAGGGAGGGAGGCAAAACAGGTGCTGATCAGAGGTAGTGTTACGGCTGCAGAAAAGGAGGAAGTCATGGAGGGATACTGAGTCTCTTTGGGTGGAAGTTAGAAACAGGAAGGGGTCAATAACTAGGTGTTTTTTATAGACCCAGTAGTAATAGGGACATTGAGGAGCAGATACGGGGACAGATTCTGGAAAGGTGTGATAGGGTGCCATGCACAATCCTGATTTGATGGAGACAGACATGTGAGCACAGAGGAACATCTGGAGAAACTTCTGAAATGCCTGCTTCGCTGCTGCTACCACTGTGTGATCCAGAATCTCCGGAGGGGAAGGCCCAGAGTCCTTGGCTTTGCTTGTTGCTTGGCGGCCGGGGCAGGGTCGAAGCGCTCGGCAGAGGATGGTGCTCGGTGTCGGAGGGCTGGTCGGAGGCTCGAAGTTTTAGGACAGATTCAGAGTCCGCTGCAGTCGGGTGCTTCCAATGGTGCTGCATTGGCAAGTATGCGGCGCTTGGAGATTCATGGCAGGGAGAGTTTCTCCCTTCTACCATCTGTGAGGTGATGGGGCTATCGGGACTTTTGAGACTTTTTACCGTGCCCATTGTCTGCTCTTTCACAAATTATGGTATTACTTTGCACTGTTGTAACTATATGTTATAATTATGTGGTTTTGTCAGTTTTAGTCTTGGTTTGCCCTGTGTTTCTTGTGATATTATTCTGGAGGAACATTGTATCATTTTTTTAATGCATGCATTTCTAAATGACAATAAACGAGGACAGAGTGTCCTCATAATCTAATCTAATAACGGGGTTGTTGTGGTGGGAGATTTTAAATCCCCAAATATTGATTGGCATCTCCCTAGAGCAAGAGGTTTAGATGGGGTGGAGTTTATTAGATGTGTTCAGGAAGGTGTCCTGACAATATGTAGATAAGCCTACAAGAGGTGAGACTGTACTTGATCTGGTATTGGGAAATGAACCTGGTCAGGTGGTCAGGTCTCTCAGGGTGAGAGCATTTTGGAGATAGTGATCACAATTCTATCTCATTTACCATAACATTGGAAGGGGATAGGAACAGACAAGTTAGGAAAGCGTTTAATTGGAGTAAGGGGAAATATGAAGCTATCAGGCAGGAACTTGGGAGCCTAAATTGGGAACAGATGTTCTCAGGGAAATGTGGCAAATGTTCAGGGGATATTTGCTTGGAGTTCTGCATAGGTACATTCCAAGGGAAGGGATGGTAAGGTACAGGAACTGTGGTGTACAAAGTCTGTTGAAAATCTAGTCAAGAAGAAAAAAGCTTACGAAAGGCTCAGAAAGCTAGGTAATGATAGAGAGCAAGAAGATTATAAGGCTAGCAGAAAGGAGCTCAAGAAAGAAACCAGAAGGGGCCATGAGAAGGCCTTGGCTGACAGGATTAAGGAAAACTCCAAGGCATTCTACAAGTATGTGAAGACATGAGAGAATAGGACCAATCAAGTGTGACAGTGGAAAAGTGTTCATGGAATTGAAGGAGATAGCAGAGGTACTTAATGAATACTTTGCTTCAGTATTCACTACGGAAAAGGATCTTGGCGATTGTAGGGATGACTTACAGCGGATTAAAAAGCTTGAGCATATAGACATTAAGAAAGAAAATGTGCTGGAGCTTTTGGAAAGCATCAAGTTAGATAAGTCTCTGGGACCAGACAAGATGTACCCTAGGCTACTGTGGGAGGCAAGGGAGGAGATTGCTGAGCCTCTGACAATGATCCTTGTGTCATCAATGGGGACAGGAGAGGTTCCAGAGGATTGGAGGGTTGCAGATGTTGTTCCCTTATTCAAGAAAGGGAATAGAGATAGCCCAGGAAATTATAGACCAGTGAGTTACTTCAGTGGTTAGTAAGTTGATGGAAAAGATCCTGAGAAGCAGGATTTATGAACATTTGGAGAAGCATAATATGATTAGGAATAGTCAGTGTGGCTTTGTTAAAGGCAGGTCGTGCCTTATGAGCCTGATTGAATTTTTGAGGATGTGACTAAATGTTGAAGGTAGAGCAGTAGATGTAGTGTATATGGACTTCAGCAAAGCATTTGAGGTTCCCCATGCAAGGTTTATTGAGAAATTAAGGAGGCATTGGATCCAAGGGGACCTTGCTTTGTGGATCCAGAATTGGATGGTCCACAGAAGGCAAAGAGTGGTTGTAGATGGGTCATATTTTGCATGGAGGTCGGTGATCAGTGGTGTGCCTCAGGGATCTGTTCTGGGACCCCTTTTTGTGATTTTTATAAATGACCTGGATGAGGAAGTGGAGGGATGGATTAGTAAATTTGCTGATGACACAAAGGTTAGGGCTGTTATGGATAGTGTGGAGGGCTTTCAGAGTTTACAGTGGGACATTGATAGGATGCAAAACTGGGCTGAGAAGTGGCAGATAGAATTCAACCCAGATAAGTGTGAGGTGGTTCATTTTGGTAGGTCAAATATGATGGCAGAATATAGTATTAATGGTAAGACTGTTGGCAGTGTGGAGGATCAGAAGGATCTTGGGGTCCGAGTCCATTGGACACTCAAAGCTGCAGCGCAGGTTGACTCTGTGGTTAAGAAGGCATATGGTGCATTGGCCTTCATCAACCGTGGGATTGAGTTTAAGCTGAGAGATAATGTTACAGGTATGTAGGACCCTGGTCAGACCCCACTTAGAGTACTGTGCTCAGTTCTGGTCATCTCACTACAAGAAGGATGTGGAAACTATACAAAAGGTGTAGATGAGATTTACAAGGATGTTGCTTGGATTGGAGAGCATGCCTTATGAGAATAGGTTGAGTGAACTTGGCCTTTTCTCCTTGGAGTGGTGGAGGATTTGATAGAGGTGTATAAGATGATGAGAGGCATTGATTGTGTGGATAGTCAGACGCTTTTTCCCAGGGCTGAAATGGCTAACACGAGAGGGCACAGTTTTAAGATGCTTGGAAGTAGGTACGGAGGGGGTGTCAGGGGCAAGTTTTTTTACATAGAGAGTGGTGAGTGTATGGAATGGGCTGCCAGCATCGGTGGTGGAAGTGGACATGATAGGGTCTTTTAAGAGACTCCTGGATAGTCGCATGGAGCTTAGGAAAATAGAGGGCTATAGGTAACCCTAGGTACATGTTAAGCACAGCATTGTGCTTAGGTTTTCTATGTTTCTATGTTTTTATGTTTTAATCAATGACCTCTGCTGGAAGCATCTATGTATCTGCCAAAGTCAAAGTAAATTTTATATACGTGTGTGTGTGTATATATGTATGTATATTTATATGTGTGTGTGTGTGTGTATATATATATATATATACACACACACACATATATATCATATTGTACCTTGACATGCATTTTCTTGCAGGTGTTTACAGGGGAAAAAGAAATACAATAAAAGAACTTTGTATTAAAATTACACAGTCAAAAGCACCCGATGTGCAAAAGGAGGTGAAGTACAAATAAAATACTGAGAGTAAAAGTTGAAAGTTGTAGGATCAGTTCAGAGTAGTGTGGTTGAAGTTGTCCATGCTGGCTCAAGAAACTAATGGTTTTAAAGTAATAACTGTTCTTGAACAAGACAAAATTATGGAGGAATTCAGCATGGAAATGAACAAACAATTGACGTTTTAGGCCAAGACCCTTCTTCAGGACTGGAAAGGAAGGAAGAAGATGCCAGACTGAAAATGTGTGGAGGGGGAGGGAAGAAGGCTAGCTGGAAGGTGATAGGTGAAGCCAAGTGAGTAGGAAAAGTAAAGGACTGGAGAGGAAGGAATCTGATAGGAGGAGAGTGGATCACAGGAGAAAAGGAAGGAGGAGAGGACCCAGGGGAAGTTACGGGCAGGTGAGAAGAGGCCAGAGTGGAGGAATAAAAGAAGAGTGGTGGTTTTTTTTATCAGAAGGAGAAATCAATATTCATACAATCAGGTCGGAGGCTACTTAGAATAGGAGAGCCATGGACTGACTTGTGGAATGGGAACTAGAATTAAAATGTTTGGCCATTGGCAAGTTCCACTTATGGTGGATCGTGCAGAGGTCCCCTAATTTATGATGGGTCTGGCTAATGTGGAGGAGGCAGCATCGGGAGCACTATTCGAGATCCTGAATGAAGGGTAGGGAGCCAGTGAACGGGCAGGTGTAGCACTTTGGCCATTTGCACAGATAAGTCCTGTGAGGGAGATCAATAGTGAGGGACAAATGAACAAGGGAATCATGGAGGAAGCAATCCCTTTCGGAGATGGTGGAAGTTACAAAGAATGATGTGTTGGAAGCTGAGGGTGGTGGGGTGATGGGTAAGGACAAGAATTCAAACTGTTAATGCGATGGAAAGATGAGGTGGCCATGGATGTTCATGAAATAGATGTGGGGGAGGGCACATCAAAGGATGGAGGAGTGAGGGAGCCCCATCCTTTGAAAGAGCCTAGAAAGGAAGGTGTCTCCCTGGGAACAGATGTAGCAGAGTTGAAGGAACTGAGAAATAGCATCTTTACAGGAGAGGGGGTGGGAAGACAAATGGCCAAGATAACTTTAGGAATTGGTAGGTTTATAAATGATGTTGGTTGGCAGTTTGTCTCCAGAGATCAAGGGGAGGGAGGAGTCAAATGGACCAAGTGAATTTAAGGGCAGGGTGGAAGTTGGAGGCAAATAATGAAATTAACGAGCTCAGTAGGGTTGCATGAAGCTGCACCAATGTAGTGATGGAAGAGTTGGGATGCATTACTGGGGAACATGGACTATTCTACATAGTCAACAAAGACAGGTATAGCTGTGGTCCATGCAGGTGACTGTAGCTGCCCCTCAAGTTTATAGAAAGTGGAAGCTGCCGAAGGAAAAATTGTTGAGGATTGTTTCTACCACATGGAGAAAGGTGGTGGTGGAGGGAGACTGGTCGGTTCTTTTATTGAGAAAGAAGCAGAGTGTTCTAGGGTCTTTTTGATGGGGTGTAAAAGTGTATAGGGACTAGACAACCATGGTGAAAATGAGGCGGTCAGGGCCATGGAGCTGAAAGTTACAGAAGTAAGTGGGAAGGGACTGAACCAAGGGGGACAGAATGGAGTCGAGGTATGAGGACATAATTCAGTGGGTCAGAAGCAGGCAGAGACAATGGGCCTACCCAGTCAGTCAGGTTTGTAGGAGGAAGAAGCGAACAGTGCAGGGTATGGAAACTGAGTTTGGTGGCAATGGATGGGAGTACTCCATAGTTGATGGTGTCAGAGACAGTTTTCTGATGGTCTGGAGTAGGGTCCTCTTCAAGGGGTAGGTATGAGGAGGTGTCTGAGAGTCCCACCTGGTCTCAGCAAGGTGGAGGTCAGTGCATTCTGAGGGAGTAAGTTGAGTACTGAAGTCAAGCTGGTTGATATCTCATCAGCACAAAATGCTGGAGGTAGTCAGTATTTATGGAAATGAATAAGCAGTCAACATTTTGAGCTGAGATCACCTTCAGGACTGGAAAAGATAAGGAAAGACACGATTAAAAACATGGAGTAGGGAACGAGGATAGTTAGAAGGTGATAGGTGAAGGCAGGTGCGTAGGAAATGTAAAGGGGTAGATTGTTCCTGAACCTCATGCTGTGGGACCCAAGGCTTCTGTACTTCTTTCCCAATGGTAGTAGCAAGAAGGGAGCAAGGTTGGATGGTGGGGATCTTTGATGATAGGTGCTGCCTTTTTTGTGGCAATGCTCCAGGTAAATGTGTTCAATGGTTAAGAAGTGCTTTGCTTGTGATGGACCGGGTGATATCCACTACTTTCTGTTGCATTTTCCATTCTTGGGCATTGGTATTATCATACCAGATCATGATGCAACTGGTCTGGATACTCTCTGCTGTGCATCAAAAGAAGTTTGGCAATCTTTGGTGATGCGCCTTCTCTATGCAAACTTCTAAGAACGTTGAGACACTGTCAAGTAATGTTATTACACAGATTGGGAGCAGATTAAGTCCTTCAACTCTGCTTTGCCATTCGGTTGGATTGTGACTGATGTACACTTACCCTCTCGAGATAGGCATCCGTTAGTCTCATGAGACCATGGATTTGCGCCTTGGAAGATTTCCAGGGTGCAGGCCCTGGCAAGGTTGTATGGAAGACCAGCAGTTGCCCATGCTGCAAGTCTCCCCTCTCCACGCCACTGATGTTGTCCAAGGGAAGGGCATTAGGACCCATACAGCTTGGCACCGGTGTCACTGCAGAGCAATGTGTGGTAAAGTGCCTTGCTCCAGGACACACACGCTACCTTCAGCCAAGGCTCGAACTAGCAACCTTTGAATCACTAGACCAACGCCTTAACCACTTGGCCACCATACCTCTCCGAGATATGAAATAGAATACCATCTCCTTAAATATACTCTGACTTTTGGCCTATATTCCACTGTAATCAAGTTCCACAGGTTCGCCATCCTTAAAATCTCTGCTGAGTTTTTGCTCTGTAACCCATATATCATTCCAAAACTTCATAACCAAGAGAAGAGTGCTCCTTTGATTGGTCTAGTCCTGTCAAACTTTTGTAGGTTTTAATTAGATCGTGCTCGCTCTTCTAAACTCTGAAGAGAAATGTAATGGATTTTCTGAAGCAATTCTTAAATCCTAGTAACCGGGTGGTGAGCTGCACTGCACTTACTGTATGAGGAGAGCCCTTTCTTCAGTTAGTAGAACAAAGGTTATCCGTGTTCCAAGGTCCTTTGTAATAATGAGGCATTCTTGCTCCTCTACCCACATTCTCATGATGTATACAGACAGCTGCTGGAAAATCATGGTCATCCTCTGGGAGACAGTGTACATTTGTAACATAGCTTGAATGTCCTGATACACCTTTGCAGTCTGAATGTTGAACAATACAGAACAGCAACTGGCCTCTTGGCTCATTGCCTGTGCTAAACATGATGCTGTATTAAACTAATCCTTTCTGTCTGCACATGGTCCTTATGGGGCAGCACAATAGCATAGTGGTTAACACACTGCTTTGCAGTACCAGTGGCCCGGGTTCATTTCCCACCATTGTCTTTAAGGAAATTGTATGTTCTCCTAGTGACCTCCAGGTGCTCCGGTTTCCACCTTAGTCCAAAGACATGGTGGTTGGTAGATTAATTAGTCATTGTAAATTGTCCTGTGATTAGGCTAGGATTAAATCGGGTTGCTGGGCAGTGCAGCTCAAAGGGCCAGAAGGGCCTATTCCATGCTATAATTCAATAAATAAATAATTTCATTCTTGCATAAAGCCTCTTCAACACTGCTGTCATATCTGCTTTTGTCAGCCCTTAATATTATCATTTAAGCCATACTTGTGTGGGAAGAGAGGGGCAGGGGTATGTGGACCCCAAATTGGGGATCCCTGACTTAAAGGACATACACATTGGGACTGGATGCCCAAAGGGCCAGTATCTGAACAGCACTGGTCCACGACTCTTGAGAGTGTCACGTTATTGAGATATTGGTTCTGGAGAATGAGTGAACGTGCATATCCTAGAGGGTATTGACAGGGAAGACCATCCATCAGTGGGTGAGTCTTCAACAAGGGGATTACAGTTTTTACAAAATACGAGGCCAGTCATTTTCAGGCACTTACCACTGTTTTAAAATAAAACTTGTCTCGTATCTCTAATTAACCTTGTTCCCTTTTCACTTTAAAGCAATTTGATATTTCTACCCCAACCAAAAATGATTCTAGCTCCATAAACTTTAATCAGGGTTCTTACCACCCAGTTGCTGATCTGGCAGCACATCAAGATGTCCATGGAGGAATGCCGCCAAATGGCACATTCCAGGCTGCAGGAGTATGTGCTGAGAGACGCACTGAAGCTTAGTGCAGCCACCACAAGGCCCAGTGAAGAAGACTACAGTGTAGGAGATCTGCTACTAGAGAGGCAGGGGCCAGATAAGGTGAGAACGCTCAACTATTGTAATGTACCACATGAATTACAGTAGTGCTATGGATACATAGGAATGTACAGAAAGAATGAAAAGCCATTGCAAGGTTTAATTTTTTATTATGAATAAGGTTCTTTTGATTTTTAAAATCTTTTTATTGGGTTTCCACTCAGCCTACTGTGCTCCAGGGAAAACAAAGTTTATGCAAACTCTCCTCAAAGAAAATGCCCTCTAATTGAGACAACATCTTACAAATCTTTTCCACACTCCATTTTTGCTCTAAAAGGATGTCCTTGTATATTCTGAGGCTGTGCCGTCTGGTCCTAGACTCCCCCACTATAGGAAAAGTCGTCTTCACATCCATTCTATCTAGGTCTTTCAATATTTGATAGCTTTCAATGAGATTCCCCATCATTCTTCTAAACTTCAGTGAGAACAGGCTTAGAGCCATCAAATGCTCCTTGTACATAACCCTTTTCTGGGATAATTCTTGTGAACCTCCTCTGGACCTTCCCCAATACCAGCACAAGCTATCTTAGATAAGGGGCCCGAAACTACTCTCAATACTCCAAGTGAGGTCTCTACAATGCCTCAAAGCCTCAGCACTACATCCTTGCTTTTATATTCTATTCCTCTTGAAATGAATGCTAACAGGTTATTGGTGTTTTACTGTAATTAATTTGGATGAAGGCACTAAAGATAATGATGGGGTGTAGAGGCAATTTGGAAATGTAGATGGTTCAAGGGATGAGGCAAGACTTGGCAAGAGGTGTAGAGCAGAGGAATTGTGAAATTGTCCATTTTGATATAGGCAGTCATCTAATGTGGAAAAATTTCAGAACTGTGAAGTGCAGAGGAGTGTGTGTCCTTGATGTTTGGTATGAATGTGAAGCCAATATTTGAAGCTTACGGCCAGAGGGATTAAATGCAAGTGCAAGGAGATTGTCTTTCATCTTGTAAGACATTGGTAAAACAACACCTGGTACACTAATGAGTCTTCTCATTCAGGGATGTCAATGTTTTTGACAATGGGGTTATGTTAATTGGCCTGCATCAAACCAAGCACCATTTTGTAGCATTGTGACTGAGTTTAAGCTGGTAGACCAGACTGAATATCTCACTTAGCACATTAAACACAATCACTGGATATAGGTGGGGTATTTGTGTACGCAGGATCCCTGACCCCACAACTTTTAGGTCATCTGTGTGAATTACTCTGTCCGAGCAAAGGTGTTTGAACAATCAGAAGTGTCCCCCACTGGAGATGTGTAATTAAAAGGAAGCAGTTTCAACCCAAACTATTGAATGCAAATGATGCTGCTGTAAGTATTGAATCTCCTGCTGCTGCTTTTAATCTTAGGGTATAAAAATGTGACATACTGTTCGGGAAACTCTACCAAGAGGGTATCTAGGAGAATGCCTGCTTGTAATAGCCTGCTAGTCCATGCCAAACTATTATTCTGTTTAATTCCTTCAGGTCAGCCTGCACCTGGACCATAACCTTCCAATCAACACTTCTGCTGACAGTTCATTCCGCTCTCTCACTACCCTATCAGTGAAGATGTTCCCCCTCATGTTCCTTAAATATTTCACCTTTCACTCTTAACCCATGATTTCTACTTCCAGTCTTGCCCGACCTCAGTGGAAAAAACCGTTTACATTCACCCTACCTATGCCTTTCATAATTCAACCTTGCCCGATAACTCAAGTTCTATCAGCAACATCCTTATTAATTGTCTGTTTTTCTTTCAATCATAGTCATATTTTTCCTGTAGATAGGTGACCAGAACATCACACAATACTCAATTTGGTCTCACCTTACACAGCTTCAACATGCATCCCAATTCCTGTACTCAGTACTTTGATTTATGAATACCAATGTTCCAAAAGCATTCTTATCTACCCGTGATGCCACTTTCAAGGAATTATTGATATATATACCCAGAGCCCTCTGTTCTACTGCACTCCTCAGTGCCCTATTTCTCACTGCAGAAGTCCTATCCTGCTTTGACCTTTGCAAGTGCAACACATCATTAAATTCCTTCTGCGAATTTTCAGCCCATTTTTCCAGCTAGTCCAGATCTTGCTGTTAGCTTTGATAGCCTTTCTCCCTGTCCACTCTGCCCCCAATCTTGCACCATCCTTAAGTTTGCTGATCCAGATCATTAGTATAGATGACAAACAACAATGGACCCAGCACCGGTCCCTGGGGCGTGCCACTAGTCACAGGACCAACCATCTCAGTAACCTAGTGGTTAGCATGATGCTATTACAGCTCAAGGCATCAGAGTTCAATTCCAATGTCTGTAAGGTATCTGTATGTCTTCCGCGTGGAATGCATGGGTTTTCTCCAGGTGCTCTGGTTTCTTCCCATAATCCAAAGCCGTACTGGTTATTAGGTTAATTGGTCATTGTAAATTGTTCTGTGATTATGCTTGGATTAAATCAGTTGTTGGATGGCGCAGCACAAAGGGCTGGAAAGGCCTATTCTCTGTTGTATTCAATAAATAAATTGACCACTCTGGCTTCTCCAGTGAAGCTAATGTAGAATCCAATTTACTACCTCATCCTGAAAGGCAAGTGACTGAACCTTCTCAACCAATCTCCTATGTGGGACCTTGTCAAAGGTCTCCTTTAAAAAGCATGTTGTTGACATGGTCTCACATGGTACATAGTCTCACACCAGGAGAATGAAGTCTGTAGTTTTATCAGCTACCATGATTAAAAAGTTATACTACAATCAGAGCAATATAGCACACAAATTACTCTATTTCATAGCATCTCTTGCAATACATTTATTTTAGAGCACTGCTGTGAATACATGGTTCCTCTGTACTGAGAGTCAAGTGCACCAAGCTCCTGCGAGTTCACATCACGAGCAACCTCACCTAGCGCTTTTACGTCACCTCCCTGAACAAGAAGGAGCAGCAGCCTTTCCACTTCCTGAGGAGATTGAGGAAAGTGTGGCTTCCAACAACACCACCCCCCCACCCCCAAACCATCTTAACAGCATTTTACAGGAGCACCATTGAAAGCATCCTGACAACTTGCATCTCCATCTGGTATGGAAGCAGCTGAGCATTAGACCAGAAGTCCCTATAGGGGGCTGTGAGAACAGCTAAGAACAGGATCATTGGGGTCTCCCTACCATCCATTGGGGACGTTTATCAGAAGCGCTGCATACGCAGGGCCCTTAGTATTATTAAGGATCCCCCACTCTTCCATCCAGCATCCTCTTCGACTTTCTACCACCAGGCAGAAGACTCTGATGCATAAAAAACAAGAACGGTCAGGATGGGAAACAGTTTCTTCTCTCAGGCCATTGGGCTTCTCAACTTCCTGCCACATTGCATTCAAAGTATCACTGGTTAATCTGTTCTGTACCTTACAATATTTAATTTATGTACTTTAGTTTATGTGTGATTCACCTTAGATTTCATCCTTACTTTCATTAGTTAGTGTATGTACTACAGTGCCTTACCTCTGGATCAGCGAAACTTTGTCTTGTTTGATGGTATACAGGTATATAGCTAAATGACAATGAAGTTAATTTGACTTGAACCTCTCAGAATATCTTGAAGTGCTTAACAGACAAGCAGTACATTTAAAAATGTAAGGTGTGGAATGGTGTGTATGAAGATCCAGCAAACAGTAAGATAAATTACTAGATATGATTTATTGGCATTGATTCATTAGCTGTGGGAAGAGTGGGCAACCTCATCCATGTGCAGCACTCCTGTAGTGATGCAAGTCTCCCATTTCTTTGGAGACAAACTTAAACTCAACCTTCATTCTTAGCAGAGAGGGCCAGCAGCTGAGCCCAGTGTATACAAAGAGCACTAATTAAACCTGACCCAAGCCTATAGCGAGAGGAGGAGGTGCCTGAAGTTCAAAGGACAGTGAGAGCACCAACCACTGGACAAATAAATTAATAGAACAGCTGTAGATTAATAACAAGGCAAAAATTAATGTCCTTGGCACAAACACAAGTCCCTACTTCCCTTAGGAAGATTTTGCAGCAGAACCATGCCTGCATTTAACAGTTAAATCTACAGCAAGGAGAATCTGATACTTGAGAGTCAGGGAGAGATTTAATTGAGAAACTGCAAGTTAGTACAAGGAATCTAAAGCTTGAAGAGAAGAAAACTTTGGGGGCTAAAGTCTGTTTGAGTCATGGAGTCAAATGAATGGAAACAGACCCTTTGGCCCACCAATTTACATTAATTCAACAGATCTCCCTGTTGTCTTCAACTGCCCACCTGGACACAAGCAGAGATTCACAGTGTCCAATCAGCCTATTGACTGGTTAAAATTCCACAGAGACTAAACTAGAAGAGCCAGGAGTGAGATCTGGTACCATAATGGGAGAGATTATAAATTGCTTCTGTCAAGGGCAAACAATAAGCAGAGTAACACCCTCAAAATGCCGGAGGAACTCAGCAGGTCAGGCAGCATCTGTGGACAGGAATAAACAATCGATGTTTTGGGCTAAGGCCCTTCATTAGGACTTGATGACATTGGGAAATGGATGATTTTAAACCTAAGACTAGAAATGTTTGTTAACCAAGGACAAAGGAGAAGTATACAGGCAAGTGGAAAGAAGTCACAGAGGCAATGAAGACAATATACGCACAGGCTCAAGGGGTTAAGGTGTTTATCGGTCAAGGGGTTTTCTTGTTGCATTGTCCCAAATAAAACAAAATATTACTATTACTCATCTCACTCATAGTAAACAACAATGCATTGTACTTTCAAAACAGAAAATCATTTGAAGGAAAAGGATCTGGGCAAGTGGAAAGAGATGACAGAAGCAATGAGGACAATATACACTCAGTGGCCACTATTAGATATACCTGCTTATTAATGCAAATATCTAATCAGCCAATCACTAGGCAGCAACTCAATGCATAAAAGCATGAAGACTTAGTCAAGAGGTTCACTTTTTGTTCAGACCAAACATCAGAATGGTGAAAGAAATGTGATCCAAGTGACTCTGATTGTTGATGCCAGGCGGGGTGATTTAAGTATCTCAAAAACTGCTGATTTCCTGGGATTTTCTCACACAAAGAGCAGGAGCTCGTAACCTGACCCCCTCAGTTAATGATAGGGGTTTATGGCATTTAAAAAAAAAGTCGCTCTAGAGTTTACAGAGAATGGGGTGAAAAAACATCTCTAGTGAGCAATCCTGTGAGTGAAAACACCTTGTTTATAAGAGGTTACAGGAGAATGGGCAGACTAGTTAAAGCTGACAGGAAGGCGACAGTAACTCAAATAACCACGTTATAATAGTGGTGTGCAGAAGAGCATCTCAGAATGCACAACATGTCGAACCTTTAACAGGATGGGCTACAGCAGCAGAAGACTACATCCGGTTGCACTCCTGTACCTAGTAAAGTGGCCACCAAGTGTAATTTGAAGGAAGAGTACCCAGCCAAGTGGAAAGAGGCCACAGAGAAGCAATGAAGACAATATATGCATAGGCTTAATCGGTTAAGTACCTTCTCCTGTTCCAATATCTTAAATGATTTGAAATACAAATTACTTCTACCCATTTCAGTCATGGTTTAAAAAAAACACATTGTACTTACAGAACAGAAAATAATTTCAAGCCAAAGCACCACACAAAAAAAAAAAGCATAAGTCACTCTGGTCACATCTAGTGCACACTGAGAGCTGGTCTTGAATGAATTCATAGGGAGGTTCAGATGGGGGTGTGGTATGGGTGGGGTGAGTGGAAAGAACAATTTTCCATGTCCCTCAGTTTCAGGGGTTAATTGCTTCAGCTTTCTCACCCTTGGGGAGTACCAGGAAGACCCGAATATGGATGGCAGAGTTGTTCCTGGTGCGAGTCACTGCTTCACCCTCATCCAGCTCAGGCTCCAAGTCATCAACTAGCTCAACAGTGGAGGTGTTGGCCGCAATCTGCAGCGCGCCAAAGCTGGCGGCCTGCAGCTGCAGGGCGATGTTGATGGCGCGGTTGATGGCCAGCCCCAGGCCATGGATGCAGATCTCGCTGAAGCCGCCACTCTCCAGCATCTTCTGGCAGCGAGCCAACTGTGCCTTGAAGTCCGTCTTCATGTTGATGTAGACGTCGTTCTTGCGCCTGGGCAACTTGTGGGGAAGGCGCTTACGGAGTGTGTACTCCACCGGGTCCATATCCACAGCGTTGTCCGATACTGGCCCTAGGTGTGGAGTCCCGGTGGCTCGGTCCGCCATGACTGCTGGAAGGAGACAGGGTTAGTGAGTTGGGGAATGCCATGTTGGCACCAGGGGCATGACAACACTTGTAGGATGCCCACCCCAATCCTCATTCACACAAACAAGCCATTTCCCTAAATATTTCAATATAAATGTACCAGGAGCTGGTAGAACAGTGCCAGAGACAGGGGTGGAGGGCACGATGCGAGCCTATCGAGGTGGGGTATAGGGGTTTTGCTGGCTACTTGCACTACAGAACCTACTCTCTCTGTGGATTTACAGGGGCTGCAAAGAAAAGCGCCATCAGGACTGTCACAGAGGCCACTGAGCGAACTTCCAGATACAGGTTTCCCCCACTATCCGAAACTAGAGCATTCCTATGAAACCTTTCATAAGCAAAAGCAAAGAAGCAATTACCATTAATTTATATGGAAAAAATTTTTGAGCGTTCCCAGACCCAAAAAATAACCTACCAAATCATACCAAATAACACATAAAACCTAAAATAACACTAACATATAGTAAAAGCAGGAATGATATGATAAATACACAGCCTATATAAAGTAGAAATAATGTATGTAGTGTAGTTTCACTTACCAGAATGAGGAAGACAGTGAGCACACCACACTTTGTACACCCATCAATCCACTCAAGCAACAGACTTTCCATTTTACTCATTACTGGATGCCGACTAAAAGAGACCACTTTGCGACTAGCAGAACCAATAGAAACATCGGCATCTTTCAAGATTCTTTCTCTCTGCGTGCAAGTAGTACGAATGGTGGGTGCAGGCAAGTTCAACGCATGCACAATGTCTTTATTTCGTTCACCACGATTGAAACGCTTAATTACGTTCAGTTTTACGCTAAGCGTAACAACCTTACAAGCTCTCTTAGGCTTTTCTGATACCTTAGGACACACCTTGCTAACGGACGCACAAGATAAATGGAGATAAAGCACAGATGCTCACAGACACAGTTCAAAGCTATGGCGGCTTGATGCTGAGTGTAGTTCCTGGGGAAGGAGCTTGGCAGTGCTGCTCGTGGTGTGCGCTGCCTCTATACAGTAACCGCTCGCTGCAAAACAAACGCTGAACACTATTTTCACTTTCCACTTTTTTTCGTAAAAGAAAAAACCCTCTTCGGATTTCTTTCGTTCAGCGAAAACAGGTACTAATGTAGGTCTTTCGTAAAAGCGAAGTGACGTAAGGTGATCTTTCGAGAAGCAGGGGATACCTGTAGCTATAGATCTAGAGATGTGATCTGTGGACCAATGCTACTAGGACACAAGCCGGAGCCTGATCAACCCTGACTGAGTCACAGGGGCAGGGGAGTCTGATGTTGAAAAACCCCATGATACTGATTATGTGTCTCCGCCCTCCCCCCCCGCCCCCGCATATAGAACATAGAAGAGTACAGCACAGGACAGGCCACTCGACCCACAATGTTGTGCCGAAACAGCTAAAAAGCAAATCAGAAACACCCAAACACTAATCCCTCCTACCTACAAAATGTCCATATTTCTCCATATTCCTCACATCCATGTGCCTATCCAAACGTCTCTTAAAAGCCTCTAATGTATTTGCCTCTCCCACCATACCAGGCAGCGCATTCCAGGCAAACACCACTCTCTGAGCAGCAGCATTGGTCCACAGATCACACCGCTAGATCCTTAGCTATCTGGAAGTTCGCTCAGTAAGTTCACAAACTTACCCCTCAATCCCCTTTGAACCTACCCCCTTCTCACCTTTAATGCCCTCTGGTAATTAGACATTTCAACCCTGGGAAGCAGACACACTCTGTCCACTATCTGTGCCTCTCATAATCTTATAAACCTCTATCAGATCTCCCCTCAGCCTCCGGCACTCCAGTAAAAACAAATAAACTAATATTGCCTATAGCCTGTCCAGGTCCAAACACATTGACACCACAGCCAAGAGAACTCAGCAGCACCCCCATTTCCTCAGGATTAAGAAAGTCAACATGTGACCTTTGAACGGCGTCAATTTTTATTGATGCATCTTACCCGGATGCATCACGACTACCTGCAGAGAGTTGTGGACACAGTTCAGCACATCATGGAAAACAGTCTCCCCTCCATGGACTCTGTCTACATCTGTTAGTGCCTCAGTAAAGCAGTCAGTATAAACACCCCATCCTCCCCGGATGTTCTCTTCCATCCCCTCCCCATCAAACAGAAGATACAAAAGCCTGAAAGCACCACCAGGCTCAAGGGTGGCTTGTACTCCACTGTTACGAGATTATTGAATGATCTCCTAGTACAGTAAGAAGGGGTCTTGACATCACATTCTGGTGTACCTTATTATGATCATGCACGTTACTGTCTACCTTCACTACACTTCCTCTGTAGCTGTTACACTTTGCCTGTTCTGTTAGTCTCTACCTTGTTCCACCTCAATCCATTATGTATTGATCTGAATTAACAGTATGCAATACCATAAGATATAAAGGAGAATTAGGCTATTTGGCACACCAAATCTGCTCTGCCATTTCATCATGGTTGTTCCATTTCCCTCTTAGCCCCAGTCTCCTGCCTTCTCCCTGTATCCCTTCTTGCTCTGACCAATCAAGAATCAACCTCTGCCTTAAATACACACTATACCTGGTCTCCAGAGCCACCTGCGGCAACAAATTCCACAGATTCACCACTCTCTGGCTAAATGGACACCTGTCTATTCTCAGGCTGTGTCCTCTAATCTCCGACACCCCCACCATAGGAAAGATCCTTTCTACATCCATTCTATTGAGGCTTTCAACATTCGATAGGTTTCAATAAGGTTATGCCTCATTTTTCTGAATTCCACTAAGTATACACACAGAACCATCAAACACTCCTCATGTAAAAAGCCCTTCAATCCCAGAATCATTTTCATGATTTTCCTTTAAACTCTCTCCAATGCCAGCACATCCTTTCTTAGATAAGGGGCCCAAAACTGCTCACAATACTCTAAGTGTGGTCTCACCATTGCCTTATAAAGCCTCAACATTACATCCTTGCTTTTATATTCTAGTTCTCTTGAAATGAATGCCAACATCACATTTGTCTTCCTCACGACTAACTCAGCCTGCAAGTGAACCTTTAGGGAACCCTGCATGGGGACTCCCAAGTCCCTTTGCATCTCAGAGTTTTGCATTTTCTCTCCATTTAGAAAATAGTCTACAACTTTATTCCTTCTACAAAAGTCATGGCCATGTATCCATAGTACATGACCAAAAATCCTCCTTACCTCTGTTCTAGAAGGTCGTCCCTCAATTTTGAGACTGTGCCCTCTATGATCAATGGTTCAGTTTAATATCAGAGAATATATACAGTATACAACCTGAAATTCTTACTCTTCACAAGCATCCACGAAACAGAAGGGAAAAAAAAACGAATGAATGACAGAAAACGCTAGAACCCCTAAGCCCCCCAGCCCTCCCACGGACAAGCAGCATCAAAAACATCAACCCTCCTCCCACTTACCCCAGCAAATGCATCAGCCTGAAAATATCAACATATCAACCCAGTTCCTCCCTCCACAGACGCCACCGGCCCTGCCGAATATAAACAGCATTTGTCTCAGACTTTCAGCATCTTCGGGATTTTATTTTCCTTCCCACCTGATCACGTGACCTGGCACCCGGGACTGAACCGGTGGCACGCCCGATGAATTGGTGACGTTTTCAACTAACGAATAGCCACTGCCCACCGGTGACCAGTGATCCCTTCTGTAGACGATCGCAGCCGGATAACAGTCGGCAGTGTACACAGTTCGGTCCGCGGGGGTTACCGGCCAGGCCCCCACTACCACCCGGGACAGCTTTCCGCCGCTCTGACCTGTACACCGCATGCGTCCTGTGCGCCCTTAATAAGATGGCGACAAGAAAAAGTCAGCCAATCAATCAATGCTGCGCGCCACACAAGACAAAGAGCACTGCAGCTCGACAAGAGAATACAAGCAGCGCCAACTCAGTCTCTTGCCTCCACTACAGACCGGATGCTTGCAAATTGCTTTTCAGACTGTTTATGTGGAAAAAAATTAGATTAGATTAGATTAGATTAGATTATGACACGCAGTCCTCTTTTATTATCATTTAGTAATGCATGCATTAAGAAATGATACAATATTCCTCTGGTGTGATATCACAGAATCACAGGACAGACCAAGACTGAAAAACTAACAAAAACCACATAATTATAACATATAGTTACAATAGTGCAACAACACCATAATTTGATGAAGAACAGGCCATGGCACAGTAAAAAAGTTCAAAGTCTCTCAAAAGTCCCACATCTCATGCAGATGGGAGAAGGAAGAAAACTCTCCCTGCCATGCCCGACCACAGTCCGACTCTGAGTCATCCGAAAACTTCGAGCCTCTGATCAGCCCTCCGACACCAAGTACCGAGAACCATCTCTATCCGAACGCTTCAACCTCAGCCTCGGTCGCCAGCAGCAGGCAAAGCCGGGGATTTTGGGGCCTTCCCTCCAGAGATTCTCGATCGCACAGTAACAGCTCGTTTTTCAGCTCCTTTGTATCATCTCCCAGCTCCTCACATTATCCTCCCTCTTTCCCCATCCATCCACCTCCCCATCCTTCACTTGGGCCTCACCTACAATCTCCCCCCTCCCCCCCTCCCCACCGTCTTGTTCTGGCATCTTCCCTTTTCTTTCCAGTCCTGGAGACGTTAACTGTTTATTCATTTCCATAGATGCTGCCCGACCTGCTGAGTTCCTCCAGCACAGAATCAGAATCAGGTTTAATATCATCAGCAAATGTCATGAAATTTGTTGTCTTTGTGGCAGCAGTACAATGTGATACATTATAATATAGAAAAATACTGTGAATTACAGTAAATATATAGAATAGTTAAATTAACTCAGTCATACAAAAATAAAATTTAAAAAGTAGTGAGTGTTTTTGCACGATTTTTGATCTATTCAATAGATTGTATACTGTAATGCATTTACTTATTTTTTCCCCTTCTGTATTATGTATTGCATTGAGCTGCTGATGCTATTAACAAATTTCATGACGCCTGCTGGTAATAATAGACCTGATTCTGGGTTCAATGACCATTCAGAAATCGGGTGGCAGAGGGGAAGAGGCTGTTCCTGAATCATTGAGTGGGTGTCTTCAGACTCTTGTACCTCTTTCCTGATGGCAGCAATGAGAAGAGGGCTGGTGGGGGTCCTTAATAAAAGACACCACCTTTACGAGGCATCGCTCCTTGAAGATGTCCTGGATATCTCAGACGCTAGTGCCATGATGGAGCTGACTAAGTTTTCAACTCTCTGCAGCTTATTTCAATCCTTTGTAGTAGCTCCTCCCCACCCATACCAGACGGTGATGCAGCCAGTCAGAATGCTCTCCATGGTACTTCGGTAGAAATTTGCAACTGTCTTTGGTGACACACCAAATCTCCTCAAACTAATGAATTATTGTTGCTGTTGTGCCCTCTTTGTAGCTGCATCGATATGTTGGGTCCAGGATAGATCCTCAGAGATACTGACACCCAGGAGCTTGAAATTGGTCACTCTCCCCACCTCTGATCCCTCTCTGAGGACTGGTGTGTGGTATATATATATTTCATTTTGAAACAAGGTAACCTCACCTTCAACCTCAATACTCACAAATAAGTTCACTGAGTTTTTCATTGTGTGTTTAGTTCACTGATCCTGTGCTTGATTACAATTCCTGTCAGGTTGTCATGTGCTTAGATACAGTCCAGTACAGTTACAATGAAGTACTTGCTTCTAGCAGCATCAAACACACAGGGAGTGTAGGTTATTCAAAGAAACTATACCATATAGTGAAAATAAATATGCAAAAGCAAGATCATTTCAAAAACAAAGACACAATAGGTTACAAGTGCAAGGTAGTACAAAGTTTGAAGTAAATTTATTATCAAAGTACATGTATGTCAGCACATACAACCCTAAGATTCATTTTCTTGTGGGCATATTCAGCAAATCTATAGAATTATAATCATAACAGAATCAATTAGGTTTAACTGGAGTGCAGAAGACAACAAACTCTGCAAATACAAAACGTTTGCTCCATCATTTCATCATGACTGGTCTACTTTCTTCTTGTTTTCTCCACATAACCTTTCACATTCCGACTAATCAACCTCTGTGCCTTAAATACACCCAATGGCTTGACCTCAGCAAGGAATTTGATAAGGTTCCCCATGCAAGGCTCCTTCAGAAAGTAAGGAGGCGTGGGATCCAAGGAGACCTTGCTTTGTGGATCCAGAATTGGCTGGCCCACAAAAGGCAAAGGGTGGTTGTAGATGGTTGGTATTCTATATGGAGGTCGGTGACCAATGCTGTTGCGCAAGGATCTGTTCTGGGACCCTTTCTCTTCGTGATTTTTATAAATGACCCTGGATAAGGAAGTAGAAGGGTGGGTTAGTAAGTTTGCTGATGACATAAAGGTTGGAGGTGTTGTGGATAGTCTGGAGGGGTTGTCAGAGGTTACAGCGGCACATCGATAGGATGCAAAACTGGGCTGAGAAGTGGCAGATTGAATTCAACTCAGATAAGTGTGAAGTGGTTCATTTTGGTAGGTCAAATTTGAAGACAAAATTTAATATTAATGGTAAGACTCTTGACAGTGTGGAGGATCCGAGAGATCTTGAGGTTTGTGTCCATAGGACACTCAAGGCTGCTGCACAGATTGACAGTGTTGTTAAGAAGGCATATGATGTGTTGGCCTTCATCAACCTTGGGATTGAGTTCAAGAGCCGTGAGGTAATGTTGCAGCTATCTAAGACCTTGGTCAGACCTCACTTGGAGAATTGAGTTCATTTCTGGTCACCTCACTACAGGAAGGATGTGGATACTATAGAGAGAATGCAGAGGAGATTTACAAGGATGTTGCCTGGATTGGAGGGCATGCCTTATGAGAATAGGTTGAGTGAACTCAGCCCTTTCTCCTTGGAGTGATGGAGGATGAGAGGTGACCTGATAGAGGTGTATAAGATGATGAGAGGCATTGATCATGTGGATAGCCAGAGGCTTTTTCCCAGGGCTGAAATGGCTAACACGAGGGGGCATAGTTTTAAGGTGCTTGGAAAAAGGTACCAAGGGGATGTCAGAGGTAAGTTTTTCACACAGAGAGTGGTGGGTGCCTGGAATGCACTGCCAGCGAAGGTGATAGAGGTGGATACAATAGAGTCTTTTGAGAGCCTCTTGGCTAGGTACATGGAGCTTAGAAAACCAAAGGGCTATGCAGTAGGGAAATTCTAGGCAGTTTCTAGAGTTGTTTTCATGGTCGGCACAACATTGTGGGCCGAAGGGCCTGTAATGTGCTGTAGATTTCTATGCTTTGTGTTGTTCCACAGCTGCCCGTGGCAATGAATTCCACAGATTCATCACCGTCTGGCTAAAGAAATTCATCCTCATCTGTGTTCTAAATGGGCGTCCCTCTATTGTGAGGCTGTGCCCTCTGGTCCTCTACTCAGCCACTGGAGGAAACAATCTCTCCACATCCAGTCTGTCCAGGCCTTCAAACATTCGATTGTTTACAATAAGATCCCTCCTCATTCTTCTAAATTCCAACAAATAAAGGCCCAGAGCCATCAAACGCTCCTCATACAATAACCCTTTCATTCCCAGAATCATTTTTGTGAACCTCCTCTGAACCCTCTCCAATGTCAGCACATCCTTTCTTAAATCTTAACTGGAAACCTTGGATAAATTATGAGGTCAAGTCCCTTTTAAAGGCTAGAGCTGCGGCTTTTAGGTCCGGGGATACCAGTCGCTACACGGAATCCAGGCGTGAACTCCGGAAAGCCATTAAGGGCGCCAAGAGGCAATATCGAGCCAAGTTGGAAGCCCAGGCTAACCACATGATGCCAGTAGACTATGGCATGGTCTAAATGAGATCACTGGGCGCAAAGAAAAAGCTGGGAATATCAATAACTGTGGCGCTTCTCTTCCTGATGAACTTAACGTATTCTATGCAAGATTCGAACAGAAGAGGAGTGTCCCGCTCCCTCCGGATGAACCAGACCTGTCCAAGACCGAAAGAAGCTGCAGAAGGTCATGAACATGGCGCAGCACATCACAGAAACCAATTCTTCCATCCTTGGACTCACTTTACACCGCACGCTGTCAGAGCAGTGCTGCCAGGATAATCAAGGACATGACCTACCCAGCCAACAGACTTTCTGTCCCTCTTCCCTCCGGGAGAAGGCTCAGGAGCTTGAAGACTCATACGGCCAGATTTGGGAACAGCTTCTTTCCAACTGTGATAAGACTGCTGAACAGATCCTGACCCGGATCTGGGCCGTACCCTCCAAATATCCGGACCTGCCTCTTGGTTTTTTTGCACTACCTTACTTCCCATTTTTCTATTTTCTATTTATGATTTATAATTTAAATTTTTAATATTTACTAATTTAAACTATTTTAAATATTTTTAGTATTTATTATTTGTAATCCAGGGAGTGGGAAGCGCAGAATCAAATATTGCTGTGATTTGTGTACGTTGTAGTACCAATTGTTTGGTGACAATAATAGAGTAAATAAGGGGCCCACAAAGCTCACAATACTCCACGTGAGACTTCACCAGTGCTTTATAAAGCCTCAGATTTAGTGAGGAGTACATTCCTTGTATTACCTGTCATCTCCAAGTTGCTTCTGTTGGGTTGGCCAGAGAATGGGACAACATTTATTCACCACAGAAAGTGGTGTTTCTCTACCAAGAGCACTGTAGTGAGGCTTGATTACTGAGTATATCGATCGCAAAGGTCCTTCGGTATCAGAGAATCACATGATTACAGAGGTTAGTGTAGGAACTCTCTTTTGATGGTGAGTAAGAGCCTGTCAGTCCTTGTGTCGGGGGATTTGGAGAAGTGACGTGGAAGATTGTAACATCGAAACAGCAAGCACTTCGTCTCCTGCTCTGATTTGTTACAGAAGTGAGCTCTTTCTTTCTTGCTAGTGAGAGAGAGCTGTCTGAGATACCAGAGTGTTGGGATGGACTGTAGTTTTTTTTGATGGATCAAGGTCCCTTTGGGAACTTTGCTATTGCTTGCATGGTGGGGGGCAGGGGTCACTACTTTTGCTGGGGGTCACTGCCTTTTTGAGACACCGCTCCTTGAAGGTGCGCTAGATTCTACAGAGGCTAGTACAGTACCATGATGTGGCTGACTAAGCTTATTTCCATCCTGTGCAGTTAACACCCCCCCCCCACCGTACCAGATAGTGATGTAGCCAGATAGAACACTCTCCACGGTCCATCTGTAGGAATTTTTGGGTGTTTTGGTGACGCACCAACTGAATATAACAACAGAATTTTAGGGCTGAATGGTAATAGTTTAGACTTGTCGAATTACCGTGGTACTTTGCATCCCATTCCATGTAGGTCATTTCGAAACAGAAATACATTCAGGTGATACAGGGGAAAAGCAGTAACAATGCAGAATAAAGTGTCGCAGTGGCAGTGAAAGTGCAGCAGGTTGTCAATAAAGTTTTCTCCGGTTTTAGTTCCTATGTGTAGTGTGGGTTTGTGCCCAGGCTGTCGGTGTTGGCAGCTGATGCCCAGACCAGCTGGCAGGATCTCAGTCACATCAGTGGTGGTGGGCGGAATGTGTTAGACCATGTGGCGCAAGAGGTACTGCAGATGCTGGAAATCTAGAGCAATACAGTACACACAATGAGCTTCAGGAACTCAGCAGGTCCGGCGGCATCTACAGATGGGAATAAATAGTCAAGGTTTCGGGACAAGGCCCTTCATGAGGATTGGAAAGGAAGTAGGGGAGGGGAGGAAGAAGTACAAGGTGGCAGGTGTTAGGCGAACCCAGGAGAGGGGGAGGAGGTGGAGTTGACTGGAGGAAGAGATAAAGGGCTGGAGAAGGGGGAATCTGATAGGAGAGAACTGAAGACCATGGAAGGAAGGAAAATGGGGTGGAGCACCAGAGGGAGGTGATGGGCAGGTAAGAAGAGGAGGTGTGAGAGGGAAACAAGAAAGACCATGCGGTCTTTATATCTGGTGCTGGAGGGCAGTGAGTCCCCTGTAACCATCTGTCTGCCCCCCCCCCCGCCCCTAAGCTGCACTCCTGGGATTTGCGGGTGGCAGGGAGGAGCCTCGGTCCGGGCCAGAGGGGGCAAGGCGGGGGTCCCAGCTTTCCACCTGCACCGGGAAGCCGTCGCCATTCAGTACCCCTGCCGCCCAGTAGAGGGTGCTGCTTGACCAAAATCGGTTGGAGCTCCCGCACTTCGGCTGAGTTGGCTCAGGGACGTTGAGGCAAGGGATTCAAGGAATTGCTCGGGAACGTCAGAGGGATTAATGTCCACTCCGGAGCTAATATCCAAATCGCCCATGGACAAGCCTCCAGCGCCCACTGGGATGGAGGAGCACCACCACTCCCACCTCTTTCTGCCCCATCACCACCCTTCCTTGGAAATGTTCCCCATTGATCCTTCGGCATCGGCACATTTCCTGGGGCTCCTGGCCGACGCAGCACTGCAGCTCCTTCAGCAGTAAGGAAGGGGTGACGGCGGTTCAAGATAAGAGCTCTTTCTCCTCTTTAGGAGGCTGAGCTCTACGTTAGTAGTGGACTCAGCCCAATGCATCACGACAACGCCCCTCCCCACCATCAGTACTATCTACAGGCAACATTCATCACCAAAGACCCCTCACCATCCGGCTCATGTCAGCTCACAGCTCCCATCGGGCGGGAAGTACAGAAACCTGAGTTCCGAGGCTTTACAGCTATACTTCTCACTGTCTCAGTAAAGCGGCAAGCATAATCAAAGACCCCCGTCACCCCAGACGGTCTCTCTTCTGCCCTCTCCCATCAGGCAGAAAATACAAACGCCTGAAAGCACGTACCACCATAATCTACCTCGTTATATTTATCTGCACTGCACTTTTTCCTGTAAATGCCTGCAAGGAAATGAATCTCGAGGTGGTATATAGTAATCTATAGCTACTTCAATAATAAATTTACTTTGAACTTTTTGTACTTTTGCATTGTTATTGCTTTACCTTATTCTATCTCAATGCACTGTGTGATGATCTGATCTGTATGAACAGTATGCAGGACAAGCTTTTCACTGTGTTGGTACATGTGCAGACATCCCACCTCTCCCGGAAGTTCCGGGAGTCCCCCGCATATTAATAGTGGCTCCCTAATGCCCGCAAATTATATACAATATCCCGGGAATTGAATTTTTTGAGAGCGAGCGTGAGAGAACGCGCAAGAGAGCAAGAAAGCAAGCGCGAGAGAGAGCGACCACGAGAGAGAGAGAGAGAGAGAGAGTGAGAAAGCAAGCGCGCGAGAGAGAGCGCGAGCAGCGAGAGCAAGAGCGAGAAAGCAAGCGCAAGTGAGAGCGACCACGAGCGAGAGAGCGTGCGCGCGCGATAGAGAGAGAGCGGAGCAGGAGCAAGAGCGAGAGAGTTCCAAAAAAAGTCAAGAGTGGCAGAGTGTTCCAAAGAGAATATAAAACGTACGTCACCCCAGACTACACTAAAGTGTACCCCTGCCTAATAGGGGTCAAAATAATGACAGTGCTGCTCGCTGCACTGTTTACAACAGTGACTTTTCTATTGCCCATGGTGCGTTAAGACTGTAAAAGACATGTTGAGGTGAGTTTAACGGGTGTCATTCGATCATTAGCATAGCTAATGTTATTTAAACTAGCTGGCTAGCTGCTAAGGAGCTACTCTATTGCAGACATCCCACCTCTCCCGGAAGTTCCGGGAGTCTCCCGCAAATTGATGGTGCTACCTCCCTGAAATGAGTTTTTGCAGGGTGGGATGTCTGCATGTGACAGTGTAAACTATCAACATTCCAATTCCAATTCATTCTATGTTAACTTCACCTGCACAGTTTTGAGATTAGGTAAGGCTGCCTGATGTCGGAGGTTGACTGGGTTATGAGACAAACAATGAAAGACGAGCAGAGAGGCATTAGGTGGACTCTGTTCGCCACTTCAGAAGACCTTGACCGTGCAGATGACCTTGCACTTCAATCACATACACACCAGCACATGCAAGAAAAAACTCAGCCCCTGTGTACCCTTGGTGGACAGGTTGAACGCAGTCAGCCAGAGAAAGACTGAGACCACGACCCTCAATGTAGGGTCTCCTCCTCCCATATGGGAGACTCACCTACCTGACCGGCAACATTCAGCAGGATGCTGGGACGAAGGACAGCATCCAGTGCAAACTCAGCCAAGCTAGGAACATCTTCAGGTCCATGAGCAACATATGGGGATCAACCGAGTACAGCGTCCACACCATGGTGAACTGTACCAGAGGTGTGTTCTGTCCGCACTCTTGTACAGGTCAGAAGGCTGGCGTATGTCAGAGGACAACCTTGCCAAGCTGTCGTCATTCCACACCACGAGTCTCTGGAAGACCCTCCATATCTTCTGGCCAAGAAAATTCTCCAATCACGCCCTACTCCTTCAGTGACACCAAGAGGACATGACCACAATCATCAGGAGGAATGTTAGAGATAGATTGGACATATGATGAGTAGAGAGGCCAACTCTGTCATTAAGACAGCACTTCATAGGACCCCTGAGGGATGGAGGGAACTCAGGAGACCAGAGACAACATGGCTCTGTACCACAGAGGCAGAAATGAGAACCCTGAATCACACCTGGAGCACAATAGAGATGGACAACCTTCATTGCTGCCCAAGTACAGCAATTCCAATTCCATCTACTTCCAATTCCCTTCAACTGCTCAATCCTTGAACGAACCAGCACAACCCTAATAACTACACTTTATCAACACCACTTTATCAGTGAGCACGCTTTGATCACTTTGCACTGAAATGGACTTTATTATTGCTATTTTGTCTTCTTTCTTGTAATAATTGTATTATAATTTTGTTTTTCTCGTGAATTGTGATGGTACTGTAAATAATTCATTACACCTGTGCATATATAAGACATAGGAGCAGAATTAGATCATGCGGCCCATCAAGTCTGATTTGCCATTCCATCATGGCTGATTTATTATCCCTCTCAATCCTATTCTCCTGCCTTTTATGCCTTGATTAATCAGGAATCTATTAGCTATAAATTATAAATGCCATACATAAATTTGCTGATGACAAGCAGAATTTCAGATGGTGACGAGAAGGCGTACATGAGCAAGATCGATCAGCTGGTGGAGTGGTGTTGCATCAGCAATCTTGGACTCAATGTTAATAGGACCAAAGAACTGACTGTGGACTTCAGAAAGGGTAGGACGAAGGAACACATACCAGTCCTCATAGAGAGATCAGAAGTGGAGAGAGTGAACAATTTCAAGTTTCTGGGGTCAATATCTCTGAAGATCTATCCTGGGCCAAACATATTGATACAGTTACAAAGAAGGCACAACAGCAGCAATATTTCATTAGGAGTTTGAGAAGATTTGGTAAGACACTTGCAATTTTCTACAGATGTTCCGTGGAGAACATTCTTGACTTCCAGTCAAGATGGCACCAGCAAACAATGATTCCTCAGGCAATATCTTCCAGATAGGCAATCTCTTCAATTATTTCACTCTCTCTATGTCTTCTGCTTGTGTTTTTTTTTGTCTTGATTGTGTTACGGGAACTGTTGAAGCCAGTGACATGCAGTTCACAATTTGATCGACTGACCTAGCATTCTGCTGTGTTCGGAGAGGATCGGGAATGTGAGTTGTCTCGTGAGAAGACCAGAGACAGGCTGCGGGGTCATGATCGACTCCATTTTGAAGCATCAAGGCCAACGCGGAGGATGTCAGCGGTCACTGTCAATGGAGGCCACAGTGGTTGGTAGCTGGCTCAGTGATGTTTGGACTCGGCGTGGTGGTTGCTCTTAGTAGCCACTCTCCTCGAATGCTGACAGGAGGATATTTTCAAAATTCTGAGATTAATCTGGTCATTGGACTGTTCTTTACATTGGTCTTCTTTTTTAGGTGTTTTTTTTTAATCTCGTTGCTGATTGGCGGGTGGGTGATTTGTGAGGGCGAGGGAAGGGGTTGGGGGTTTCGATGATATTGTTGCTGCTTTTTGCGAGGGAGGGGGTTGGGGTTTGATGTTATCATTGCTGCTTTTTGTGAAGGAGGGGGTTGAGGGCTTTTGATGTTCTTGTCGCTGTTTTTTTTATGAGGGAGAGGGTTGTTGCTTTGAGGTTTTTGATGTCAGCTACCATTCTCCATGTGAGCGATCTGTTAAGATTTTCCTTCAAGGGAGGGGGTGGGGGGTTGGAGTTTGTAAACTTTGTTTCTTTCTCTTTTTCATGCCACGGGGAGGGAAGTTGATGTCTTTTCTTTCAACAACCCCACGTGTTTTCTATATTTCATGGCTATCTGGAGAAGATGAATATCAGAGTTGTATTGTACATGCATAGTCTGTCAATCAGATAAACCTATGAACCGGCTGCATCACCATGTGGTTCTGGAGGGAGGGGTGGTGGTGAGGCTACGGCACAGGATTGAATAAGCTGCAGAGAGTTGTAAACTCAGTCAGCTCCATCATGGGCTCTAGCCTTCCCAGCATTCAGACGTCTTCAAAGAGCAATGCCTCAAAAATCTGGCATCCATCACTAAGGACCCCCATCACCCAGGACATGCCCTGTCTCAGTGCTTTTTTAAAATCTCTTTTTGCACTACTTATTTAATTGAACTTAAAGATACTTCTTACTGTAATGGCTAATACCAGTGGGAATAGTTTTAAGGTGATTGGAGGAAAGTATGGCGGGGCGGGGATGTCCGAGATAAGTTATTTTGCAGCCCACTGTTGTAATGTGTGGTTATTTGAGTTACTGCGTCCTTTCTATTAACTTTAACCAGTCTGGCCATTCTCCATAATCCAGATACAGGAGAAAAATTAGGCCATTTGGCCCATCGAGTTTGTTCCGCCATTTCATCATGACTGATCCATTTCCCTCTCGGCCCAATCTCCTGCCTTCTCCCTGTATCCCTTCATGTCCTAACTAATCAAGAATCTATCAACCTCTGTCTTAAATATACCCAATGACTTGGCCTCCACTGCAGCTGAGGCAACGACCTTGGATCTCTCTCATTAACAATGGTTTTTCATCCACAGATTTGCCGCTCACAGGATATTTTTTGCTTTTTGCACCATTCTCTGTAAACTCTAGAGACTGCTGTGTGTGAAAATCCTAGGAGATCAGTAGTTTTTGAGACACTCAAGCCACCCCATCTGGCACCAACAATCATTCCATGGTCAAAGTTAATTAGATCACATTCCTTGCCCATTCTGATATTTGGTCTGAACTACAACTGAACCTCTTGACCATGTCTGCATGCTTTTATGCACTGAGTTGCTGCCACGTGATTGGCTGATTAGATATTTGCATTAATGAGCAGGCATACAGGTGTACCTAATAAAGTGGCCTCCGGGTGTATGTTGTGAAATTAGTTGTTTTACAGCAGCAGTGCAATGTAATACATAATAGAAAAAAACTGTGAATTATGGTAAAAATATACAAAGCAAAGAAGTTAATGATGCTACAAAAACAAATAAAGAGTGTAAAAGAGGAACAGTGAGGCGCTGGAAATATGGCGACTCCTGTGGGCTGCCTTCTGCCCATCCTCAGTCTGTGTTGGTCGTTGACATGAACGACATATTTTATTGTACGTGTGACAAATAAAGCTAATTTAACCTAATCCAAAATGAGTTCAACCTGATGAAGTGTCTCAGCCAGAAACATCGACTGTTTATTTCCCTCCATAGATGCTGCTTAACCTGCTGAGTTCCTCCAGCAATTTGTGTGTGTTACTCTGGATTTCCAGTTTCCACAGAATCTTTTGTGCTCAAAATTCACCGGTATATGTTGTGAAATTTGTTCATAGCAGCTGTACAATGCAATACATAATAATAGAAAAATACTCGTGAATTACAGTGAGTATATATATTAAATAGTTAAATTAAACAAGTGGTGCAAAAATAGAAATAAAACATTCATGAGGTAGTGTTCATGGGTTCAATGTCCATTCAGAAATCAGATGGCAGAGGGGAAGAAGCTGTTCCTGAACCATTGAGTGTGTATCTTCAGGCTCCTGTACCTCCTCCCTGATGGTAGCAAGGAGGACAAGGCATGACCTGGGTGATGGGGGTCCTTCATGATGAATTCTGCCTTCTTAAGGCATCGCTTCTTGGAGTTGTTCTTGCAAGTTTCCATGTCACTGTGTTTGCAGGGGTGGGGGTTTCCCTTGGGTGACGTGCTTCTGGCACAGGTGGTAAACCAGTTGTTTCACACCTTCGGCAATCCTGGTTTGATCCCCACCTCTGGAAATACGTGTGTGTGTGTGTGTGTGTGTGTGTGAGTCTGTGTGTCTGTCTGTGTATGTGTGTGTGTCTCGGGAGGTAAGAGTCTGTGTGTGTGTGCTTGTGTGTGTGTGTGTGTGTGTGTGTGTGTGTGTGTCTGTCTGTATGTATGTGTGTCTGTGTGTGTATCTCGGGAGGTAAGAGTGTGTGTATGTGTGTGTGTGTCACAAGGGGTAAGAGTCTGTATGTGTGTGTGTGTGTGTCTGTGTGTATGTGTGTCTGTGTGTGTATCTCGGGAGGTAAGAGTGTGTGTATGTGTGTGTGTGTCACAAGGGGTAAGAGTCTGTATGTGTGTGTGTGTGTATGTATGTGTGTGTGTGTGTGTGTGTGTGGAATTTGCATATCCTCCCTCTGGCCATGTGAGTTTCCTCCGGCTGCTCCTCTTTCCTCACACATCCCAACAACGTGATGGGTTGGTGGGTTAATTGGTCACTGTAAATTTCCCCGGTGAGCAGGTGAGCTGTGGAATCGAGGAGGGCTTGTTAGGAACGTAGGAGGATTGGATTAGTGCAGGTGAGTGCTTGGTGAACCAAAGATCCTGTTTCTCTTTTGTAAAACTCAATGGCTAGCCATAAGACCATAATACATAGGAGCAGAATTAGGCCATTTGAGCATTGACTCTGCTCTGCAATTCATTCTGGCTGACTTTATTTTCCCTCTCAGCCCCATTCTCCTGCCTTCTCCCTGTAACCTTTGATGCCCTGACTAATTAAGAACCTATCAACCACCACTTTAAATATATCCAATAACCTGGCCTCCACAGCCACCTATGGCGATGAATTCCACAGGTTCACCACCACTAGATCAGGAGTTCCTAACCTTTTTTATGCCATAAACCCTACCATTAACTGAGCAGGAGGGATCTGTGGAACCCAGGTTAGGAATCCCATGCACTGGCTAAAGAAATTCTTCCTCATCTCTGTTCTAAAGGAACATCCTGCATTCTGAGGCTGTGCCCTCTGATCTCAGACTCCCCCACTATAGGAAGCATTCTCTCCACATCCACTCTATCTAGGCCTTTCAATGTTCGATAAGTTCAGTGAGATGCCCCTCATTCTTCTAAACTCCAGCAAGTACTTGCCTAGAGCCATCAAACGCTTCTCATACGTTCAGCCTTTCATTTTCTACCCTACCGTACCCTACGTCCCTTGTCAGCCAACATCACTGAAAGATCGCTTCTCATCATTATCACATTGCTTAGCATGAATAGGTGCCCCTGTTTCATACATTGCAACCATAGCTTCATCACATCACATCAAAGTCTCAAGGGTCACTATATAAATGCAATTCTTTTCATTCTTGAGCCCCTTGTTTCTAACCATCAACAAAATTATGGGTTCTCCTTCTAAATTGACTAAACCACCCCTTCCCCTCCAATGCCCCCCTGGCGCTGGTGGGAGAGTTTGTCCAGCATTTTGTGTGTGTTGCTCAAGTTTACCAGCACCTTCAGAATCTCTTGTGTTTATAGTGGTGGGTGGCTGGGCTTGTTGCTGAAAAGGTCACTGGCTGCAGTCTATCATCGCCGCAGGACTTGTTTGTCTCCAGGACAAAGAAGCGGGCAGGAAAATCATTGCGGACACTACCCACCTTGCAAGCTGCCCTTTAAAGCACTACAGGACTATTAAAACAAAATGACTTCACCTCCAAATTCCATAAGATACACCCAGAAGAATTCAGGAAGCAAAATCACTCTTCTAAAATGTCAATACACCAACTTCAAATCAGTCCCCTTGGAAGGTAATTGACCTGAAATGCTAATTCTAGTCTCAGGGTTCTATATGGGGACATATATGTACTTAAGATAATAAATTTACTTTTAACTTTGAACTTTGGATATTGCCTGACTGTTGAAAGTGTCCTGACTGGTTGGGCAATTTGAATGTGCAGGAACAGAAAAAGATGCAGAGCGGTGGACTATCGCAAGCAGCTGGCGACCAAAGCAGCGCTCCAGCCACCGGCGGAGTGAAGAAGCCCCATTGCTACCGACCCGGCACCGTGGCTCTGAGGGAGATCCGGCGCTACCAGAAATCCACCGAGCTGCTCATCCGCAAACTTCCCTTCCAGTGCCTGGTGTGGGAGATCGCCCAGGACTTCAAGACTGATCTGCACTTCCAAAGTTCAGCTGTCATGGCTCTGCAGGAGGCCAGTGAAGCTTACCTGGTGGGGCTCTTTGAGAACACCAACTTGTGTGCCATCCACGCCAAGCGGGTCACCACCATGCCCAAAGACATCCAGCTGGCTCGGCGCATCCGCGGGGAGCGTGCCTAAACCCGACCTTGGCACAAAGCACAACAAACTACATCACAGGCACAACCCTCTCCACAATCAGTCGTATCGACAGGAGGCTCATCATCCATCATCTAAAATCCCCACCATTCGGGCCATGACTTCTCTCAGCTACCATCGGGCCGGAGGTACAGAAGTTTGAAGTCCCACACCACCAGGTTTGAGAACAGCTACTTTCAACCATTTGGTCTTGAACCAACCAGCAAAACCTGGTTCACCACTACAATTTAGCAACACTTTGATCACTCTGACAATTCTGATCTAAAATGAACCTTGTTCCTTTGTTCTAATTGTTTTTTTCATGTAAAATTTGTGCATAAATTATATTTATGTTTTTCTTGGGAGTCAGAATCAAAATTAGCTTGAATATCACTGACATATGTTGTGAAATTTGTTAACTTTCTGGCAGCAGTACATGATAAATATAGAAAAAAAGAATTACAATAAGTATATATTTGTATATTAAATAGTTGAATTAAAATAAGTGGTGCAAAAACAGAAATAAAAAAAGTAGTGAGGTAGTGTTCATGGGTTCAATGTCCGTTCAGTAATCAGATGGCAGAGGGAAGAAGCTGTTCTTGAATCGTTGAGTGTGTGCCTTCAGGCTTCTGTACCTCCTCACTGATAGTAGCAATGAGAAGAGGGCATGTCCTGGGTGGTGGGGGTTGTTAAATGATGGACGCCGCCTTTTTGAGGCACCGCTCCTTGAAGATGTCCTGTATACTATGGAGGCTAGTGCGCATGTTGGAGCTGACTACCTTTACCACTTTCTGCAGCTTACTTCGATCCGCTGATACGATGTGGCATGCCTGTCATGCTGCTGCAAGTAAGGTTCAGATTTAAATTTGTTTATTCGTTGCATATACATCAAAATGGAGAGAAAATTCAAAAATCTAAGGTGCAAAGGGAGTTCTAGTGCAGGATTCCCTAAATGTTAACTTGCACGTTGAGCTGCGGTGAGGTAGGCAAACGTGATATTAGCATTCATTTTGAGAGAACTAGAATATAAAAGCAAGGATGTAATGCTGAGGCTTTATAAAGCACTGGTGAGGCCTCACTTGTAATATTGCTAACAGTTCTGGGCCCCTATCTAAGAAAGGATGTGCTGATATTGGAGGGGGTTCAAAGCAGATTCACCAAAAAGACGCAAACAACAGGAATTCTGCAGATGCTGGAAATTCAAGCAACACACATCAAAGTTGCTGGTGAACGCAGCAGGCCAAGCAGCATCTGTAGGAAGAGGTGCAGTTGACGTTTCAGGCCGAGACCCTTCGTCAGGACTAACGAAGGGTCTCAGCCTGAAACGTCGACTGCACCTCTTCCTACAGATGCTGCTTGGCCTGCTGCGTTCACCAGCAACTTTGATGTGTGTCACCAAAAAGACTCCAGGATTGAGAGGCTTGTATGAGAAGTGTTTGATGGCTATGGGACTCTGCTTACAGTAATTCAGAGGAATGAGGGGTGGTCTAATTGAAATCTATGAAATGTTAAAAGGCCTCGATAGAGTGGATGTAGAGAGAACATTTCCTATAGTTTGGGAGTGTAGCATCGGAGGACCCAGCCTCAGAGGGACGTCCTTTCAGAATGGAGATGGGAAGGATTTCTTTAGCCAGAGAATGGTGAATCTGTAGAATTTATTACCACTGGCAGCCATGGAGGCCAAGTCATTGGTATATCTAAGGCAGAAATGGTTAGAACCTTGATTAGTCAGGGCATGAGGGGATACGGGGAAAAGGCAGGAGATTGGGGCTGAGAGGGAAATGGATCAGCAATGATGAAATGGTAGAGCAGACTCAATGGGACAAATGACCTAATTCTGCTCCTATATTTTACAATCTTATAAAATGCCGTACCATCATTGACTCTGTCTTGTCGTTAGGAATTATTCTGGAGTAATGAATATAGTAGCTATTAATTCAAGTGAGAACCAGTCCTCAGTTCTGAATGTAATGTAACAGCTTGCTGACAAGCTCTCTCTGTACCTTCTGCATTCCCATTCCCATTCCCATTCCGTTTCATTCACAGGCCTGCTTCCATCATGAGTGGTCAGATGTGAAGCAATAGGCTTGTGTTCATCACTTAAATTCTCTGCAATGACATTGTTATTGGGTGGACCTGGTCCCTTGTTCTGCCTGTGCGGGTGACCAGAAAGTGAGTCATACAATTTAACCTGAGCCCAGTTTTTCCACTTGCTGCCTTGCCAGATCTGCACACAAATACAACCACCTGTGGTCCTGTCCACTTAGGAGAGAACCCTGTCTTTTCAGGCACCTCCCTCATCATGGCTTGGTTGCCTGGTCGCCTGGCTGTGTGAGGTTTATCTTCTCTCCCTCTGATCAGCAAAATGTTGCTGGTTGCAATTGTCCTTTCTACCTCCACACAATACCACTGAGTTCTAACTGGCTGTGGTGTGGAGGGACTGCAGGAGAGGCTGTAGACCCAACCAGCTCCATCATGAGCACTAACCTCCCTACCATCAAGGACATCTTCAAATGGCGATGCCTCAGAAAGGTGGCATCAATCACTAAGGACCCCCACCACCCAGGACATGCCCTCTTCTCATTCCTACCACCAGGGAGGAGGTACAGGAGCCTGAAGACACACACTCAATGTTTTAGGAACAGCTTCTTCCCCTCCTCCACTAGAGTTCTGAAATGTCCATGAACCCATGAACACTACATTTTTTGCTCTCTTTTTACACTACTTACTTCATCTTAAAAATATGTATTTCTTATTGTAATTTATAATATATTTTATGTATTACACTGTACAGCTGCCACAAAACAATAAATTTCATGACATACTCTTGGTGGCTGGTTTATTAGGTACACCCGTTCATAATGCAAACATTAGAAGCCAATCAAGTAGTAACAACTCAATGCATAAAAACATGCAGACATAGTCCAGAGGTTCAGTTGCTGTTTAGTCCAAATATCAGAATGTGGAAGAAATGTGATCTAAGTGACTTTGACCATGGGATGCCTGTTGGTGCTAGATGGGGTGGTTTGAGTATCTCAGAAACTGCTGACTTCTTGGGATTTTCATGCACAAGTCTCTAGAGCAGGGGTTTCCAACCTTTCTAATGCCATAAACCAATACCAGTCAGCAAGGGGTCCATGAATCCTGCTCCAGAGTTTACAGAAAATGGTGCAAGAACCAAAAATATCCAGTGAGTGACAGTTCTGTGAGTGAAAATGCCTTGTTAATTTGAGAGGTCAGAAGAGAATGGGCAGGCTGCCAGAAAGGTGACAGTAACTAAAATAACCACATGCTACAATAGTGGTGTGCAGAAGAGCATCTCTGAACGCACAACCCGTCAAACCTCGAAGTGGATGGGCTACAGCAGCAGAAGACCTTTAGATACATGGGGTACCTAAAAAAACAGGCCACTGAGTGTGTATTTCTTATTATAATTTATAATGTATATTATGTAATGCATTGTACTGCTGCCACAAAACAACAGATTTCATGACTTATATCAGTAATAATAAACTTGATTCTGATTCGCTAAATTGGCTGTTGTAGTTCCTTTTATACATTTTCAATTTCTGTCATCTCATGTTCTCCAGTGCTATCTTTGCCCTGCGATCTGCCCATTCATTGCCTTTCTGTTTCACACTTTCCTCTTCTTTTACCTTAACTGCTGCCACCAGCTGCACTACTTTGATATCTACCAGTTTGGCTCTCCGCCATGTTATCTAATACTTCATGGTCATTGACTGAACAGATCTAAGCATGAAGTGATCATCTTAAGAATATTCACCCCCTTAGATGGCTGAGGCCACAGGCCATATAGTGGATCGTGAATGTATCCCAGACAAGCCCCCAGATGTTGTAACTGACTAAAACTGAGCCACACAGAAGCTGTAACTGGGAAACATAAAAGTCTTTATTTTCATGGCAGGGAGAGAAAGTCCGGGTGAATTTAGTAGAACAGGAAGGATGTGGAAGCTTTCAGAGGATGCAGAAAAGTTTCACCAGGATACTATGTGGATTAGAAGGATGTGCTACAAGGAAAGGTTGAACGAACTTAATTTGTTTTCTCTGGAGTAATGGAGGCTGAGGGAAGATCTGATAGAGGTTTACAGAATTATGAGGTATAGATAAAATTAGACAGGAAGTATCTTTTTTCCCCAAAGCTGAAATGTCTGTTAACAGAACGCAAGCATTCAAGGATAAGTTTTTTCACACAGAAAGTGGTGGGTGGCTGGAATGCACTGCTAGGGGTGGTGGTGGAGGCAAATACGGTAGAAGCACTGAGGTAGGCATATGAACATGTTTAAGATGGTACCGGTGAATCTCAGCGGCTTCTGGCTGGTGGCCGATGAAACGAGGAAAACAACTAAATACTTCTGTTAATCATATTTTCTGGCAAATGATCATCACAAACAATACTCCGTAACTCCCTTTGGACTTGGTGATGTTCGATATGGCAGAACTGAGGTGAGGTGAGGCAAGGCAGCGGGCCTGTCACTGAGAGCGAGGAATACCCGGGGTCTAATCCATTTAAGCACTGGGCCAAATCAAGGTGGCGGGGTACTTTGAACTTTGAAAATGGACATTGTGTAGACAGAAGGGGTTTTTAATTACTAGTTTGGCACAACATTATGAGCTGAAGTGCCTATCCCTCTGCTGTACTGTTGCTTTGTGCTAAGATGGGTGTTGTCCTAACTGTGATAGCAGGTTACAGGATCCTTCAAGGGCAGACCAGGATTAGGGATCTGCTTTGCCTGCTTTGTGCCATCCCTGGAACTACCTTATAGGCATTTCTGACAGACTGCTGCTCAGTGGTGTGAAGCAATGCTTTAAAAGCCGAAGGCCACAGCTCCCCGTTTGGAACAGATCAGAGCAAAAGCAGACACAGTTGGCAAACATTAACACTTCAAGTGCAAACGTCATCATTGCCTAACCACAGGGTCACAGGGTCAAACCTATTCCAACTGACTGGTTAGAGGGGGGACTGACTCACTTTCTGAGAGGGTGTTGCATTAGCATTCAAGGTTGGCTCGCATTTAAGTTGTGGACTTTGGCCCTCTGTGGAGATGGGCGCAGAGTGAATTTTGGACAATTCCCTGCTGTAGGTGCATCCTGACACCTTCTGTGAACGTGCAACGTTGAGGAGGAAGGGGCAGAGTTAGAGGATAAAACGGCTTCTGTTTGGAGGTCACAGGAGTTCATTTTCATTGGTGAAAAGTGGATGGTAGAGTTATAGAGTCACAGAAAAGTACAGCCCTTGCCAGGCTCTTCAGCCCATCTAGTCCATGCTAAACCAAACAGCCTACTCCCATCGATCTGCACCCACCATATCCCTCCATACCCCTCCCATCCATGTACCTATCCAATCTTCTCTTAAACATTGAAATTGAAATTGCTTGCAACAATTACGCTGGCAGCTCATTCCACATTCTCACCAGCCTCTGAGTTTCCTCTCAAGTTCCCATTAAACTTTTCACCGTGATGTTAGCTGGTCTCCAGTAAATACATCCCCCAACTATGGCGTTACATCAGAATAACCTAGAGCAGTTATCCCAACTAGTACAAAGTTCACTTTATTACTGAAAGGCAAAATCATCTTACTCTCTCGACTGTTCCAGGGAGTCAATGAAAGAAGTTATAAATCAGAGTATTAAGTACAGGAATTGGGATGTTATCTTGAAGTTGATGAGGCCCAATTTAGATTATTGTGTATGGTTCTGGTTACCTACCCACAGTAATATATCAATAAGATTAAAAAACTGCAGGGAAAGTTTACAAGGATGTTGCCAGGACTACAATAGATTAGGACTTTATTCCCTGGAGTGTAGGAGAATGAGATAAATTTTTTAAAGAGAGGCAATTATGAGAGGCATAAGTAGGGTAAATGCAAGCAGGCCTTTTCGACTGAGGGTCGACGAAGTCCTGACGAAGGGTCTCGGCCTGAAACGTCGACTGCTCCTCTTCCTATAGATGCTGCTTGGCCTGCTGCGTTCACCAGCAACTTTGATGTATGTTGCTTTTCGACTGAGGTTGGGTGTGACTGGAACTGGAGGTCATGGGTTAAGGGAGAATAGTGAAATGTTTAAGAACGCGAGGGGAACACAACTATATCACCATCTGGTATGGGAGGAGGCTACTGCACAGGGTCAAAATAAGCTAACGTTAGCCAGCACCATCATGGGCATTAGTATCCACAGAATCATCAAGAAGGTATCCTCACAAAGGCGGCATCCATCATTAAGCACCCCCTGGCCATGCCTCGTTCTTATTTCTACCACCATGGAGGAGGTGCAGAAGCCTGAAGGCACATGCTCAACAATTCAAGAACAGCTTCTTCCCCTCCGCCCTCCAATTTCTGAATGGACATTGAACCCATGAACACTACCTCATTACTTTTTTATTTTTACTTTTGCACTACTTAGTTAACTATTTATATATACTTACTGTCATTCACATTTTTTTCTATTATCATGTATTGCATTGTATCGCTGCTGCAAAGACGACAAATTTCACGACATCTGCCAGTGATATTAAACCTGATTCTGATTCTGATTCACTCAGAGAGCAGTGTGAGTTGGGAAATGATCTGCTAGGAGAAGAGGGTAGTGTGAGTTGGGAATGATCTGCCAGGAGAAGAGGTAGATGTGAGTTTGATTTCAACATTTAAGAAAAATTTGGATAAGTACACAGATGGAAGGGATTTGGAGGGCTATGGTCCAGGTCTAGGTTAATGGGACCAAGTGGGATAATAATTTAGCATGGACTAGATGGGCTGAAGAGCCTCTTCCTGTGCTGTAGTGCTGTATGACTGTGACTTTAAATTGCAGTGTGCTGACCCACAAGACTGCTCAGAGCTTCCTTGGGGGTGGATTTGTGCATTTGTTTGTAAGACAGTGTGCATTTTCCATGGGCTGGGGAGCTAGATGGTGAGAGAGGACCTTGTTGAAGATTGTTTGTTTTTTTGCAGTGGGGTGGGGCTAGGAACGAAGATTGTTGAAGGATCTGGACAGATACTTGGGGATGGGAAATGGATTCATTGATGGTAATAATTGTCAACGTAAGGGGTTGAATCTTGTGTCAATGGGGGAATCATGGCTAGCTGGGAAGATCTGGAGAAACCGAGATTGCTCTCCTGAAAGCAAAAGGTGATGTACTGGAGATTTGAGGGAGGTGGGCAAGACCATGGCTGGTTTAACCTGGGGAAATATTGGACCATTTTCTTTTTCTATCTAAGGGAGCCCATTACACCATATGACATAGGAGCAGAATTAAACATTTGGCTAATAGAATCTGCTCCGCCGTTCAATCATAGCCCTGCAGCAATAAGGAAATGTATGCAGGAGCCCTCCTGTCCTCCTGTCACTTGGTTTCGGCCTTCTGTGGCGATTGGAATTGCTTCTGCAGCTTATTGAGTTGTCCTTGAGTGTAGTTATTCCTATATTAATCATGCAGGGAAGCACAGCCAGCTGCCATATGCTGGTTATGGTCGGGGAAAGAATAGTGAGGGCTAATAACTAGTAAGCAGGGATGTGCAATGTGTTATTGTGGTAATATGGAATGCAGCAGCAATGACACCAACTTTCAACAACTTCACTAATTACGTTATATAGTGTGCACCCATTGTTGTAGCAGAAAATTGGATTTACTGCTAGACCTGTAATTAGGACCTCATCTCTTACTTAATTAAGTCTTCTTGTAACCACCATTCTGCCATCAAAATGTGGTTTTACTGAAAATCTCGTCAACTGAGAACATAAAAATAGCACCAAAGGTAGATCAGCTTTCCTCCAAGAGGACCTCAGCCTTTTCGTAGGGTTTAGTGGCTTGCGTGCTTCAATGACCCAGAGAGCGATGTTAGCTGGAGTCAGGGCTTTATGCTCTGGTTCTTGGTAGAGTCACCCATGCCAAACAGATAGAGGCCAGATTCAAAGTGGTCCAGTGGATCTCCAGGTCGGGGGTACAGCTCTGGGCTAACAACCTTGACTGGTCAAACAAAACTGTTACAGAAACAGCAATGAAGAATCCTTTCACATCTGAGTGCAATGGTATTCCTGAGTCTCCACCTGGGACTTGCATAACTAACAATAGTGAAAACTAAGAGGAGCTATTGATACCATGAAGGAAGCCCTAAATACTGCCAGAGATGGGGGGGGGGGGCCTTCATTGCTGCCATAAACGCCGGTGGTGTAAGGGGCATCAGAGTAGGGAGATCAGCTTCGGCTGATCTGGTGCACACCAGAAATTCTGAAATTCTTAAATTATCTGGGTAGCCATGAAACCAAGAAAGAAAAGAAAGGCAGCAGGATCATCAACCCCAAAATCCCACCTCCCTCCAAAAAAAAGTGAACAAAAACTGAACAGGCATATCAACCTCCAAAATCTCCCCTCTTGCAAAAAAAAACAAGCAAAACGGACCAAAAACGTTTAAGAATAAACATACAAAGAACGCACCCCTAAGACAAAATGTGCGCGTGAGACTTAACAGATCGGGCAGTAGCTGAGGCTACACGGGATCATAAAATTAATGTGAAATGGAAAGAGGCTGTTCAGCCCATCAAATCAATGGGGGCTCTTAGTAAAATGCCCCCATCAAAACTGTTTCCCTGCAGCCCTCAAATTATTCAACATAAATTTGGATAGGTACATGGATGAGAAGGGTATGGAGGATTATGGTCCAGGTGCAGGGCAGGTCGATGGGACTAGGCAGAATATTAATTCGGCATGGACTAGATAGGCTGAAGGGCCTGTTTCTGTACTGTAGTGTTGTATGACTCTACAGACATTTTTTTAGACTGTATACATTCTCCATAGAGTGATTCCTCACAAATCCCTTTGCCCAACAGCTTCCCTCTTTACAGTTCCCACTGTAAACCAACCGTGACCTTATTCATCTCCATTACACCTAGTAAACCTTTTCTGCAGCCTCTCTGGGACCTCCTTATCCTTCCTAATCCAATGTGATTAGATTTCGACCTGTGGAATGCTTTCTGTACATTTACTAACCTCCAATAGACTGCAAGATGTGCCCGGGTTGGCCTAGCTCCCTGGGTAGTGAGGCATGGCTTTGAGAAAGCAGATTTAAAGCCAAGTATTGTGCTTCGGATTACCAAATGACAGGATCATGCCTCTGGTGTATTTATATTGTAACCATACCCCTGTAATCCACTTTCAAACTAAGTTTACAACCACTCTCTTCCCATTCACTAAGACGCCAGTTGGTGCACTCCCAGAATTCCTTTTCTTATAACTCTGCCTTACATCTTTAAAAACAAACAAGTTAAAAGTGTGTTTATCTGACAGTGCTGAACATCTGCCAGCCCAATAGCATCAAAGTCCTGAATGTTCCAGATTTTCAGAACTTTACTATACTATGACGAGTGAACTACTGGCAAGTTGAAGGATTTACACAGTGTAAGACGGAGAAATGAAACTGTTGAAAATCAGAGCCCGGGAAGGTTTATGCTTAAATATATATAATATTTAATGTTCAGAGAGATGAACTTCAGTAACTTGGCAGCAGTGTTTGAACTCACCATCCTCACAAAACACTTGACTGAAGTCGTCCATTTTTATCGGGTTGCTGGTGAACTTTAATCCGCAAGCTAAGCAATAACAACGGCTTGAGGACTAATAGGTGACAGAGCTACAAATATTAAAATCTTATGTCCCATATTCACAGAAACTCTACAGAACAAAACTGTGCCCTCGACAGCAGATTGCGCCATCAATAAAAACAAGACACTTCCAGTCAGAGAGGTTCATCACATTCAAATGTGTCCTTGGGTGCAGTTCTCTCTCTCTCTCTCTCTAATGCGCGCCTTTGAGTTCAAACCATTGTAAGTCCTGAGCACTTAACAGAGTCTCTGATCAAGTTCTCCAGAGCCGGGTGTCTAGCTTTCCTCATCAGTTCTCATAGGAACTAACCGTGCTTGTTTCCTTCTCCCTCTCTCACCGTTCCTTGTTGGTGCTGTACATTTTTGTGCTCTTACTATGCAAAGGTTACAGTTTATAATTTGAATGGGAAGCGGCCGTCAAGAGTCTGCTGGTGTTGATCTGGGCCGTCAGCTTGTGGCCAGATTACAAGCTTCTGTATCGAGGAAAAACAATCTGACCTTCCCTTGTAAGAAGTTTAGGTAGACGTGAAAGATGGTCCTCACCGTCCTGCTGTTGAAGGTGGACTGTACAGGAGGCTGTTCCCCATTAACGATAACCTGCACAGAAACAAGACTATTACACACAGTGTCACCAAAGTAACAACTAGAAAGACTTAGTTTTCGACTAATTTCCGACTTCCACCTCTGGCTTTTGTGTCTGACCCAAACTTGGCCTGGAAAGTTGGAGTGTTGGAAGCTTCACTCCTGGCGTCAGTGGTCGCATAACCAGGACCTGTGATATGCACCAGCTGCTTATACGTCTACCCAGGACATGCCTTCTTCTCATTGCTACCATCAGGAAGGAGCTACAGGAGCCTGAAGGCACATGCTCGATGTTTTAGGAACAGCTTCTTCCCCCCGCCATCAGGTTCCGAATGGACATTGAACTTATGATCACTACCTCACTATTTTATTCCCTTTTCGTGCTGCTTTTGTTTATACTGTATATCTTATTGTGACTTGAAGTTTTTATAAAAATTATATATTGCACTGTACTGCTGCCAAAAAACAACAAATTTCAGGACGTAAGTCAGTGATAATAAACCTGATTCTGTTTCTTTTCCTGAATACAGGCATTATTTCTGTATTGCTTCTTTGTCCTTTGACTCTGAGTTTTGATCATTTATTCATTATGTTTTATTCATGACATGGCTCCAGGGTGACCAGGGATGGGAGCTCAACGTTCAGGGATATTCAATATTCAGGAGGGATAGACATGAAGGAAGGGGAGGTGGGGTGGCGTTGCTGGTTAAAAAAGAGATTAACGCAATAGAAAGGAAGGACATAAGCCGGGAAGATGTGGAATCGATATGGGTAGAGCTGCGTAACACTAAGGGGCAGAAGACGCTGGTGGGAGTTGTGTACAGGCCACCTAACAGTAGTAGTGAGGTCGAAGATGGTATTAAACAGGAAATTAGAAATGTGTGCAATAAAGGAACAGTAGTTATAATGGGTGACTTCAATCTACATGTAGACTGGGTGAACCAAATTGGTAAAGGTGCTGAGGAAGAGGATTTCTTGGAATGTATGCGGGATGGTTTTTTGAACCAACATGTCGAGGAACCGACTAGAGAGCAGGCTATTCTGGACTGGGTTTTGAGCAATGAGGAAGGGTTAATTAGCGATCTTGTCGTGAGAGGCCCCTTGGGTAAGAGTGACCATAATATGGTGGAATTCTTCATTAACATGGAGAGTGACGTAGTTAATTCAGAAACAAAGGTTCTGAACTTAAAGAGGGGTAACTTTGAAGGTATGAGTCGTGAATTAGCTAAAATAGACTGGCAAATGACACTTAAAGGATTGACGGTGGATATGCAATGGCAGGCATTTAAAGGTTGCATGGATGAACTACAACAATTGTTCATCCCAGTTTGGCAAAAGAATAAATCAAGGAAGGTAGTGCACCCGTGGCTGACAAGAGAAATTAGGGATAGTATCAATTCCAAAGAAGTAGCATACAAATTAGCCAGAGAAAGTGGCTCACCTGAGGACTGGGAGAAATTCAGAGTTCAGCAGAGGAGGACAAAGGGCTTAATTAGGAAGGGGAAAAAAGATTATGAGAGAAAACTGGCAGAGAACATAAAAACGGACTGTAAAAGCTTTTATAGATATGTAAAAAGGAAAAGACTGATAAAGACAAATGTAGGTCCCCTGCAAACAGAAACAGGTGAATTGATTATGGGGAGCAAGGACATGGCAGACCAATTGAATAATTACTTTGGTTCTGTCTTCACTAAGGAGGACATAAATAATCTTCCAGAAATAGTAAGGGACAGAGGGTCCAGTGAGATGGAGGAACTGAGCGAAATACATGTTAGTAGGGAAGTGGTGTTAGGTAAATTGAAGGGATTGAAGGCAGATAAATCCCCAGGGCCAGATGGTCTGCATCCCAGAGTGCTTAAGGAAGTAGCCCAAGAAATAGTGGATGCATTAGTGATAATTTTTCAAAACTCATTAGATTCTGGACTAGTTCCTGAGGATTGGAGGGTGGCTAATGTAACCCCACTTTTTAAAAAAGGAGGGAGAGAGAAACCGGGGAATTATAGGCCGGTTAGCCTAACGTCGGTGGTGGGGAAACTGCTGGAGTCAGTTATCAAGGATGTGATAACAGCACATTTGGAAAGCGGTGAAATGATTGGACAAAGTCAGCATGGATTTGTGAAAGGAAAATCATGTCTGACGAATCTCATAGAATTTTTTGAGGATGTAACTAGTAGAGTGGATAGGGGAGAACCAGTGGATGTGGTATATTTGGATTTTCAAAAGGTTTTTGACAAGGTCCCACACAGGAGATTAGTGTGCAAACTTAAAGCACACGGTATTGGGGGTAAGGTATTGGTGTGGGTGGAGAATTGGTTAGCAGACAGGAAGCAAAGAGTGGGAATAAACGGGACCTTTTCAGAATGGCAGGCGGTGACTAGTGGGGTACCGCAAGGCTCAGTGCTGGGACCCCAGTTGTTTACAATATATATTAATGACTTGGATGAGGGAATTAAATGCAGCATCTCCAAGTTTGCGGATGACACGAAGCTGGGTGGCAGTGTTAGCAGTGAGGAGGATGCTAAGAGGATGCAGGGTGACTTGGATAGGTTGGGTGAGTGGGCAAACTCATGGCAGATGCAATTTAATGTGGATAAATGTGAAGTTATCCACTTTGGTGGCAAAAATAGGAAAACAGATTATTATCTGAATGGTGGCCGATTAGGAAAAGGGGAGGTGCAACGAGACCTGGGTGTCATTATACACCAGTCATTGAAAGTGGGCATGCAGGTACAGCAGGCGGTGAAAAAGGCGAACGGTATGCTGGCATTTATAGCGAGAGGATTCGAGTACAGGAGCAGGGAGGTACTACTGCAGTTGTACAAGGCCTTGGTGACACCACACCTGGAGTATTGTGTGCAGTTTTGGTCCCCTAATCTGAGGAAAGACATCTTTGCCATAGAGGGAGTACAAAGAAGGTTCACCAGATTGATTCCTGGGATGGCAGGTCTTTCATATGAAGAAAGACTGGATGAACTGGGCTTGTACTCGTTGGAATTTAGAAGATTGAGGGGGGATCTGATTGAAACGTATAAAATCCTAAAGGGATTGGACAGGCTAGATGCGGGAAGATTGTTCCCGATGTTGGGGAGGTCCAGAACGAGGGGTCACAGTTTGAGGATAGAGGGGAAGCCTTTTAGGACCGAGATTAGGAAAAACTTCTTCACACAGAGAGTGGTGAATCTGTGGAATTCTCTGCCACAGCAAACTGTTGAGGCCAGTTCATTAGCTATGTTTAAAAGGAAGTTAAATATGGCCCTTGTGACTACAGGGGTCAGGGGGTATGGAGGGAAGGCTGGGTTCTGAGTTGGATGATCAGCCATGATCATAATAAATGGCGGTGCAGGCTCGAAGGGCCGAATGGCCTACTCCTGCACCTATTTTCTATGTTTCTATGTTCTGTGTTGTACGACGTGGGCGATCATGGTCTTTCCATGACCACGATTGTCCTTGGCAATTTTTTCTACAGCAGTAGTTTGCCATTGCCTTCATCTGGGCAGTGTCTTTACAAGATGGTGACCGCAGCCTTCAGGGATTGTCTGCCTGGTGTCAGTGGTCGCATAACCAGGACTTGTATATGCACCAGCTGCTCATATGACCATCCACCACCTGCTCTCATGGCTTCACATGACCCTGACTGGGTGACTCAATAGGTGCTACACCTTGCCCAAGGGTGACCTGCAGGAATGCAGAGGGAAGCAGAGTCTCACACCTCCTTTGGTAAAGATGTATCTCCACCCCGCCACCTAGTTTGGATACCTGTTCCAATATTTCCTTCTGTAGCTCTCTGTCATTGTTAGTCCAATCATATGTGTGTGTATGTGTGTGTGTGTGTGTGTGTGTGTGTGTGTGTGTGTAAGGGGTTTGTTTTGCTGTTGTTGTTGCTGCTATGTTGCTCTTCTGAACATTGTGGACATGCTATGTTGACGCTGGAATGCATGGTGACACTTGTGGGCTGCCCTCCCGGCACGTTCTTGGGTGCGTTGGTGGTTAACACAAACAATGCATTTCACTGCAACACACACAAAATGCTGGAGGAACTCAGCAGGTCAGGCAGTATCTGTGGAAAAGAGCAAACAGTCCACGGTTTGGGTTGAGACCCTGCTGAGTTCCTCCAGCGGTTTGTGAGTGTGTTGCTTTGGATTTCCAGTGTCTGCAGATTTTCTCACGTTTGTGATAATGCATTTCTTTCAAAATTCTGATGCACATGTGATAAATATATCAGAATCTGAAATCTAACTTGTGAACACAAGAGATTCTGCTAATGCTGAAAATCTAGACTAACCCATACAAAATGCTGGAGGAACTCAGTAGGTCAGGCTGCATCTTTGGAAAGGAATAAACAGTCAACGTTTAGGGCCGAGACCCTTCATCTGGACTGAAATCAAAATACAAGGTGTTGACTATTGAAAGTACGATAGACTTGTACCAATTAAATTTCAGTTTGTTTCTTTCTGTCTCTACATGCAAGGTCAAACCTGAGGTGACCAGTGAACAGTGAAATGAAAGCACAGACAGCAAAGTTGACTATGTGATGAAGAAGATCATTTGGAGTGTAACTGTGGGTGACCTTTCCACCCTGCCATCACAGATCATTCAAATGTTTGTTCCCCTTCACAAACACGAGAAAATCTACCGATGCTGGAAATCCAAAGCAACACACAAAAATACTGGAGGAACTCAGCAGGTCAGGCAGCATCTATGGAAAAGAATAAACAGTCGATGTTTCAGGCCGAGACCCTGATAGGTTTCACAGGGCCACAGGAAACAGGACCATGGTCAGTTTAAAGATGGCAAAAGAACCAAGGCTTTGATCAGTTGAATGGGGCATACAAACTGGGAGTCGCAGCAAATGAGAAGGGAGAGACTGTGAAAATCTGGTCCTGGAGACTTGGAGAGGAGTGTGGAAATCTGGTCCTGAAGACTTAGGCTACGTCCACACTAGACTGGATAATTTTGAAAACGCTGGTTTCACATAAAAACGATTGGCATCCACACCAGGCGTTTTTGAAAATACCTCCGTCCACATTAAAACGGGTATTTGGGCGAACCTTCTCCTACTGGGCATGTGCAGGACACACAGAAAACAAGCGAAGAGGAAACAGTATACTTGATGCGCGTTTGTCCAGTTACAGACTAGAAAAACTTAAAAGGAAATTGCCAAACGAAAGACTTGGTGCGCGTTTGTCCAGAAACATTTCCTACAGCCATAGTCTCTTCACCGATGAAAGGGACGACAGCTACAACTAAATGCAATAAGGCTTGTTACTGGGCAAAAGTGAAATTTGCTAATACCTCATTTGTTTGCCTTTACTTTTGCCATGTCTTTGTGTATTATTTTGCTGTATCTAACGTGCAATAAAATGAGTTACTGGGCAAAAATGACAATTGCATCTATTGAATGTTTGCACAAGCAATACATTAATAAAGCACCTTGTTAAATGTATAAAACATGTCTGCATCAGTGTTACCTTGTATTTCCATACAATGTTACATCAGGCTGTTACACATCTATTGTCAGATATTGTTGTGGTGTTGGAGGTTGCGTTCAAGAAAACAATGAAATTCCGCGCTGCTGCCACCATCTGTTCCGGCTCGTCGTGACAGCGGTTTTAAAATTAGCTGGTTACCCTCTACAACGGCCAACTGGCGTTTTCAGATTTAAACACTCTGGAAGAGTGTTTTAGAAAAGCTCCATTTTCAGGGGAGGAAAACACTGTTTCAGTGTGGACGGAGGGTCAAAATGAAGAGAAAAAGCTTTGGTTATGGATTTATCCTGTCTAGTGTGGACATAGCCTTAGAGAGGAGTGCGGAAATCTGGGCCCGGAGACTTAGAGAGGAGCGTGGGATTTTAGGGCATTGGGGAATTGGAAGGTAGGATAGGGACTAAGGCCTTGGCAAGTGGAAAGAGAACAAGGGAAAAACAGAGCCATTGTGGATAGAAAGGGTAGCGTTGTAGTTAGTGCGATGCTATTACAGCTTAGGGCATTGGAGTTTGTTGATCAATTCTGGCGTCCTCTGTAACCAAGTATGTTCGTTCCTTTCCATGTGTGCATGGGTTTCCTCTGGGTGCTCTGGTTTCCTCCCACAATCCGAAGATGTACCGGTTAGTAGATTAATTGCTCATTGCAAATTGTCCCGTGATTAGGCTATGGTTAAATCAGTGGGTTGCAACAACACAGCTAGAAGGTCTGGAAGGGCCTGTTCTATACTGTATCTCTAAATAAATAAACAAACACTTCTGGATAAACCAGCTGCCAAACCACTGGGATATCCAAATAGTCAGAGAGCAGACAATCATCATTTAAATCATTTTCTTCTGCTATTAATTAATTAAGGCATCCATTAGTCTTGCGAGACCATGGATCTGCGCCTGGAAAGTCTTAACTCTCCAGAGTGCAGGCCTGGGCAAGGTTGTATGGAAGACCAGCAGTTGCCCATGTTGTAAGTCTCCCCTCTCCACGCCACCAATGTTACCAAGGGAAGGGCATTAGGACCCATACAGCTTGGCACCAGTGTCGTTGCAGAGCAATGTGTGATTAAGTGCCTTGCTCAAGGACACAACACGTTCCCTCGGCTGGGGCTCGAACTCATGACCTCCTGGTAGCTAGTCCAATATCGGTTAAAGATCAGAAGAGACGGATAATAATTCCAATGCCATCCACTAGACAAAATTATCAACAGGGAACTGTTTTTATAGAGAATCTCCTTTGTGAATGTTTACACGGGGAGTCTATGGTTGGTGCTGAGTCTGCTACTTATATATTAACGATCTGAATCATGGATTTGTTGGCTTTGTCGCCAAGTTTATGGATATACGAAAATAGCTGGAGGGGCAGGTAGTGTCAAGGAAGCAGGGAGTCTGCAGAAGGACTTGATCAGATTAAGAGAATGGGCAAAGAAATGGCTGATGGAATATAGTGTAGGGAAGTGTATGGTCATGCACTTTGGTAGAAGGAATAAACAAATTGACTTCTTCTAAATGGGGAGTGAATTCAAAGATTGAATATGCAAAAGGAATTAGGATTTCGAGTGTAGAATTATCGAAAGCCTAATTTGCAGTTTTAGTCAGCGGTGAGGAAGGCAAATGCAATGTTAACATTCATTTTGATAGGACTAGAGTATAAAAACAAGGGTATAATGCTAAGGTAAATTTCAAAGTAAATTTATTATCAAGGTACATATATGTCACCATATACAACCCTGAGATTCATTTTCTTGTGGGCATACTCAATAAATCCATAGAATAATAACCATAGCAGAATCAATGAACGAATTCCCAACTAGGGTGTTCAACCAGAATGCAGAAGATAACAAACTGTGTAAATAAAAAAATATAGAAATAATAATAATAAATAAATAAGCAATAAATATCAAGATCACCTGATCATCTAGACAATCATAAGGATTTTTATGAAGTCACAAATTCAACTGTTTCCATGTACACTTTCACCCAAAGAGCATCAGCCTTATCGTATGATTTTATTTTTTTTCTATTTGTCCTTTTACCCTTCATCATTGTCCTCAATATTTGTTTTGATTTGTACATCTTCCAAGTTTTTTTCTTCCATACAAACTGCAATTCAAGCCAAATACAGAACATTTTGTGTATCTGTAAACTAATGTGGTCAACCCTGTCTTCTTTACCTCCTCTTTCAGCATGATGAGGGGGAGCAATATCCTTGCAGGTAGGTTTGCTAGCATGGTTCGGGAGGGTTTAAACTAATTTGCGAGGGGGATGGGACCCAGAGCAATAAAGCAGTGAAAGAAGTGCATGGAGTAAAGCCAGATCTAACATACAGAGAGGCTTTGAAGAAAGAGAAGCAGAATAAATGGTGTAAAGACAGTAAGGTAGAAGGGCTGAAATGTGTGTACCTCAATGCAAGAAGCATCAGGAACAAAGGTGATGAACTGAGAGCTTGGATACATACATGGAATTATGATGTAGTTGCCATTACAGAGACTTGGCTGGCACCAGGACAGGAATGGATTCTCAATATTCCTGGATTTCAGTGCTTTAAAAGGGATAGAGAGGGCGGAAAAAGGGGAAGAGGGGTGGCATTACTGGTCAGGGATACTATTACAGCTACAGAAAGGGTGGGTAATGTAGCAGGATCCTCTTTTGAGTCAATATGGGTGGAAGTCAGGAATAGGAAGGGAGCAGTTACTCTACTGGGGGTATTCTAGAGGCCCCCTGGTAGCAGCAGAGATACAGAGGAGCAGATTGGGAGGCAGATTTTGGAAAGGTGCAAAAATAACAGGGTTGTTATCATGGGTGACTTTAACTTCCCTAATATTGATTGGCACCTGATTAGTTCCAAGGGTTTAAATGGGGCAGAATTTGTAAAGTGTGTCCAGGATGGATTTCTGTCACAGTATGTGGACAGGCCGACCAGGGGGAATGCCATACTAGATCTAGTACTAGGTAATGAACCGGGTCAGGTCACAGATCTCTCAGTGGGTGAGCATCTGGGGGACAGTGACCACCGCTCCCTGGCCTTTATAATTATCATGGAAAAGGATAGAATCAAAGAGGACAGGAAAATTTTTAATTGGGGAAAGGCAAATTATGAGGCTATAAGGCTAGAACTTGCGGCTGTGAATTGGGACGGTGTTTTTGCAGGGAAATGTACTATGGACATGTAGTCGATGTTTAGAGATCTCTTGCGGGATGTAAGGGATAAATTTGTCCCGGTGAGGAAGATAAAGAATGGTAGGGTGAAGGAACCATGGGTGACAAGTGAGGTGGAAAATCTAGTCAGGTGGAAGAAGGCAGCATACATGAGGTTTAGGAAACAAGGATCAGATGGGTCTATTGAGGAATATAGGGAAGCAAGAAAGGAGCTTAAGAAGGGGCTGAGAAGAGCAAGAAGGGGGCATGAGAAGGCCTTGGCGAGTAGGGTAAAGGAAAACTCCAAGGCATTCTTCAATTATGTGAAGAAAAAAAGGATGACAGGAGTGAAGGTAGGACCGATTAGAGATAAAGGTGGGAAGATGTGCCTAGAGGCTGTGGAAGTGAGCGAGGTCCTCAATGAATACTTCTCTTCGGTATTTACCAATGAGAGGGAACTTGATGATGGTGAGGACAATATGAGTGAGGTTGATGTTCTGGAGCATGTTGATATTAAGGGAGAGGAGGTGTTGGAGTTGTTAAAATACATTAGGACAGATAAGTCCCCGGGGCCTGACGGAATATTCCCCAGGCTGCTCCACGAGGTGAGAGAAGAGATTGCTTGGCCTCTGGCTAGGATCTTTATCTCCTCATTGTCCATGGGAATGGTACCGGAAGATTGGAGGGAAGCGAATGTTGTTTCCTTGTTCAAAAAAGGTAGTAGGGATAGTCCGGGGAATTATAGACCACTGAGCCTTACATTTGTGGTGGGAAAGCTGTTGGAAAAGATTCTTTAGAGATAGGATCTATAGGCATTTAGAGAATCATGGTCTGATCAGGGACAGTCAGCATGGCTTTGTGAAGGGCAGATCGTGTCTAACAAGCCTGATAGAGTTCTTTGAGGCGGTGACCAGGCATATAGATGAGGGTAGTGCAGTGGATGTGATCTATATGGATTTTAGTAAGGCATTTGACAAGGTTCCACATGGTAGGCTTATTCAGAAAGTTAGAAGGCGTGGGATCCAGGGAAGTTTGGCCAGGTGGATTCAGAATTGGCTTGCCTGCAGAAGGCAGAGGGTGGTGGTGGAGGGAGTACATTCAGATTGGAGGATTGTGACTAGTAGTGTCCCACAAGGATCTGTTCTGGGACCTCTACTTTTCGTGATTTTTATTAACGACCTGGATGTGGGGGTAGAAGGGTGGGTTGGCAAGTTTGCAGATGACACAAAGGTTGGTGGTGTTGTTGTACATAGTGTAGAGGATTGTCAAAGATTGCAGAGAGACATTGATAGGATGCAGGAGTGGGCTGAGAAATGGCAGATGGAGTTCAACCTGGAGAAGTGTGAGGTGGTACACTTTGGAAGGACAAACTCCAAGGCAGAGTACAAAGTAAATAGCAGGATACTTGGTAGTGTGGAGGAGCAGAGGGATCTGGGGGTACATGTCCACAGATCCCTGAAAGTTGCCTCACAGGTGGATAGGGTAGTTAAGAAAGCTTATGGGGTGTTAGCTTTCATAAGTCGGGGGATAGAGTTTAAGAGTCACGATGTAATGATGCAGCTCTATAAAACTCTGGTTAGGCCACACTTGGAGTACTGGGTCCAGTTCTGGTCACCTCACTATAGGAAGGATGTGGAAGCATTGGAAAGGGTACAGAGGAGATTTACCAGGATGCTGCCTGGTTTAGTAAGTATGCATTATGATCAGAGATTAAAGGAGCTAGGGCTTCACTCTTTGGAGAGGAGGATGATGACAGGAGACATGATAGAGGTATACAAGATAATAAGAGGAATAGATAGAGTGGATAGCCAGCGCCTCTTCCCCAGGGCACCACTGCTCAATACAAGAGGACATGGCTTTAAGGTAAGGGGTGGGAAGTTCAAGGGGGATATTAGAGGAAGGTTTTTTACTCAGAGAGTGGTTGGTGCGTGGAATGCACTGCCTGAGTCAGTGGTGGAGGCAGATACACTAGTGAAGTTTAAGAGACTACTAGACAGGTATATGGAGGAATCTAAGGTAGGGGCTTATATGGGAGGCAGGGTTTGAGGGTCGGCACAACATTGTGGGCCGAAGGGCCTGTACTGTGCTGTAGTATTCTATGTTCTATGTTCTATTTTCTTTGTGTTCTTATTGTTATGTATAGAATCTATGTCCATCACATCCTGTTTCCTTTTCCAGGACTGATTTGAAGTTTGCATGACTCTCATCTTCATCTATCAATAGTGGCAATGTATTTGAGCAACGGCTGTACTTTGATTTTGAGCTATGGTGAGTTACCTCTGTTTAACCTGAGCTCCCTGTGTGTCTGGATATGCTGAGCCTCAGTGAGTTGGTCCACTAGCCTTTCCTCCATTTCCTGGAATTATCTTTGCCGGCTATGTTTCTATATCTTATAAGTAAACAATCAACAGGCTCACCTCGTTCTTGTCTCAGGCTTGGAACTTATAACTGGATTATTGCGAGCAGTGTTGGACCCCATATCTAAGAAAGGATGTGCTGGCATTGGAGGTGGTCCAGAGGAGGTTCACGAGAAGGATTCCAGGAGTGAAAGGTGGGGGGTGGGGGGAAGAGATCTCATTGAAAGCTATAGAATATTGAAAGGCCCTGATAGATTGGATGTACAGAAGACATTCTCTGTAGTGGGAGAGTCTAGAACCAGAGGACACCTCCTTAGGATACAAGGACGTCCCTTTAGGACAGAGACGAGAAAGAATTTCTTCAGCCAGAGGGTGGTGAAACTATGGAATTCATTGCCACAGTCAGCTGTGGAGGCCAAGTCATTGGGTATGTTTAAAGTAGAGGCTGATAGGCTCTTGATTAGTGAGGTCATGAAGGGATACAGGGAGAAGGCAGGAGACTGAGGCCGAGAGGGAAATGGACCAGGCATTGCCGCAGATGACTGTGGAGGCTAAGTCATTGGATACAGTTAAAGTGGAAGTTGATACAATAGGTTCCTGATTAGTAAAGGACATCAAAGGTTTCAGGGTGAAGGCAGGAGATTGGGATTAAGAGAGATAATAAATTAATCATGATCGAATGACAGACCAGATTTGATGGGCCGAGTAGCCTAATTCTGCTCTTGCGTCTTCAGGTCTTTAATGGAAACGGAAGTTGGGCAGCAAGGGGTTGGAGATTAACTTAACTTAGGCTGTCTCTAGTGCAAAAACCATCAGCACGCAGCAACGTTACTCCTTTAACACTAAACACTTAACTTCCCAGCTGCATCTAAATCATTGACTAATTATAACCATATTCTTAATTAAGTACTCCTGATCCCCTTTTGGCTTGGTTACGCATTCATCCTCAATTTTTTTTGAACAATCAGTAATCACTGTCTAAACCTCCTTTAAGATAAAAGCCATCGGAGTGCTTTGGTTTTTAAAAGCTCATAACGATCACTGTTAATTAAGATTAAAGAGTTTTCAGAGCGTTTGACATTTTACCATTTCTTATCTATGGGCTGTGTTCCATTAGAATAGATGAGGTTTTCGAATCTTATCTAACGGTAAAAGCAGATGTACGTTTGGGAAGTGTCATTGTACACACAGACAGTTCTCTCAGGCCTCTCTAGCTCCACCCTGTTGCTCTGCTCTTTCATTTTTATTGGTCTTTGATCTGTCAAAAATTCTCCACTCTGCCCCTGTGGGCTGCACACCGTCTCATGGCATTCTGCAGTGCCTTTATTCAATATCTGCATGCACCATGCAAAGTGTCATACAGTCACACAATACAGAGGCAGACCCTTTGGCCCATCTAGTCCATGCTGAACTAATTGTCCTGTCTAGTCCCCTTCACCTTCGCCCAGACCGTAGCCCTCCATACCTCTCTCATCATGCACCGATCCAAATTTCTCTTAAATGTTGAAGTCGAACCCGTGTCCACCATTTCCACTGGCAGCTTGTTCCCCACTCCCCTCTGAGTGAAGGAGCTTCTCTCTCATGTTCCCTGAAGCATTTCACCCTTTCACCCTTTAACCGATGACCTCTCATTCTAGTCTCATCCAAAACTTAGTTGAAAAGGATTGCTTGCATCTACTCTATCTATACCTGTCATAATTTTGTACACTGTTCTCAAATCTTCCCTCATTCTTCTATGCTCCAGGGAATAAAGTCCTAACCTTTCCCTGTAACTCAGATCCTCAAGTCCCGGCAACATCCTTGTAAATATCCTCTGCACTTTTTCAAGCTTATTTACATCTTTCCTGTAGGCAGGTGACCAAAACTGCACGCAACACTCCAAATTAGGCCTCACTGACATCTTATACAACTTCAACATAACATCCCATCTCCTGTATCAATACTTAGGTTTATGAAAGTCAATGTGCTAATGTGGAAACCTCTAAACCAGGAAAACGCAGATAATAAAACCAAGACGTGGTTCCAAGTATTCACTGCACCTCATGTTTTATTTTTGCACTGATATAAGCTTGACCCAGTCAAGAGCTTCCGTGCAAGTCTGACTGTTCCATTCCACACTGGGTCTTGAGCATTAGATAGTGTAATTATTAGTAAACATGCCCTATGCTATCAACTCACCAGTGACTTCAATAGGAAGATCAAGAAAAGTGTGTGAAAAGGTTCATGGACACAGATCAATTTTATTCATCATATACATTTACATGTATTAGGAAGTTGCTGTGGTGCATTGGTCAGGGCACAACATGCAACAAAAACAATATTCAGTATTTATTTACTTTTGTTTGTTTATTTATTGAGCTACCACGTGGAGCCGCATTGCCAAGCAATCCTGCAATTTAACCCTGGCCTAATTACGGGACAATTTACAATGACCAATTACCTACCAACTGGTACATCTTTGGACTGTGGGAAGAAACCAAGCACCTGGAGGAAACTCAACTATAAAGAATAAGGAATTATATAAAAATATAGAATTATATATAAGAACATAAGAAGATAAGAAATAGGAACAGGAGTAGGCCATCTGTCCCGTCGAGCCTGTTCCGCCACTCAATAAGATCCTGGCTGATCTGGCCACAGTCTCATCTCCACCTACCTGCCTTTCCCCCATAACCCTTAATTCCCCTACTATGTAAAAATCTGGTCTTAAAGTAAAAAAAAATGTGAGTAAAGTTAGAAGTTCAAGGACAGATATGGAATAAAATGCATAAATAAATACCAGCATGTATTTACAAAGTTAACAGTATTTTAAAAAGTGGGTTAAAGTGTTTACAGTGCAGTGCAATGATGTGGATAATAGATAGAGGTGGTAGGAGCTAACTGGAATGGTTGATCAAATTAACTGACTCCAATTCCAAAATGCTTTAAGTACTTCATGATAAAAGCCAAAGATAAATTTCTACTTTAAGATTTCAATGGTTTACTGAGGGAATCCAGAGTTGCTGAGACCCTTCTATGATGATTAACACAGATCTCTTTGAACTACACAAAGTACCTGAGCAAACACATCCACCTCAACGCGTATCATTAAATAAATACAACTTGTTGTACTTTTTGGAATTTTGCTAGGTCAAATATGGCTGCTAAATGTTTCCACTAAATAATCACGAAACCTAAAACCAAAATATTTTCTGAGAAACAGTTTGCATTTCTGAATTGTAACAGTTTCTTAATCATAATTAAAATTTCTAGCTGTAGTCAAATTTATTACATTATCTGAATTACAGATTTTAAAAGCTACAACTCACTGACAAAACACAACAAGGTATTATGTTCTAAAGAGGAAAGTTTGCAATGGGAGTGAAATTAACCACAGAATGAACTTCATCCTCAAACTCCATAAAGTTCATCTCCCCTCTCGCTGTGGAAGGAGTGACACCTCTCTCTCTCATTAGTGAGAGAAAGAGAAAGAGAGAGAGAGAGAGAGCCTGTGGCATGTCAATGCGCTGAGTTATGAACTGTAGTTTTTGATGGACCTAGATCATGGTCTCTTTGGGGGCTTTTGCTATTGCTTGCATGGTGGGTGGTGAGGCCTGATGCTTCCAGCCAGAACAAGTAGGGGGAGGGTTGATGTTTTGCTGCTGCTTGTGCTTGGGAGTGGGAAAGAGGGGCTTTGGAGTTCTAATGTCTTTCTGTCATTCATTCTTTGGGATTTTCTTCTGCTTTGTGGATGTCTGTAAGAGTAAGGATTTCAGGTTGTATACTGTATACATTCTCTGATACTAAATGGAAGCATTAACCACTGAAGTTCTCTCAAATGTTGCAACTGATATGGGAATGTTTTAAAATTTAGGAGAATTAGTACAAGTTACAGTATTGTTCTGTAATGTTGTGAGAGTTGGAATTTACTCCCTGTGTGCAGAGCAGTACAGTTTAGGAGGGGGAGCAAGTGGAATAAAAACAGGAAATCCATTGGATCTGGTTATCAACAGTGACACATGATAACATACACACTAGTTTGATTTCTCCAATATCTTTTGTGCATTGTATGTCTAATTAACTCCATGTCATTGTAGGACTGTTTAGCAAATGCTAACACACAATTCACTACTTGTAGGAGAAGTGGAAACAGAATTTGGTGTACGTCACTAATGACTCTAGCAAATTTCTACAGACGTAGTGTGGAGAGCATTCTGATTGGTTGCATCGCCCTCTGCTATGGAGGTGCCAATCTGGTGTTCCCAGTGGGCCAAAGATCCTCTTTCCATGCTAAATCAAGGAATTAGTTGTGGTATTAATGAAAAGAGACAATGAGACTATTTAAACCAGGTGTAATAAATATTGCAAAGTATGTCAATAGGGATCATTGATGAATTCTGTGAACTAATACTCTGAGGCTTGACACCTACATTCCAACACTGCATGAACTTCCTAAACCTCAAGAATCACATTGCAGTAAATCCAATCCTGACACAGAAAGTTGCTGCTCATCCAAAAAAAATTGCTGTTGCATGTTAAGGCCAATATCCCGTGACCTCGAGCAAACGACAGGATGGGATACGTGACAGAGAGCAGAAGGGAACCTCATGATGTTTTACTCCGCTATCTTTCCCAGTGTTAATATTTCAAGATTGTCGCTGGTTTCCGTGACATGATACGATGGCTTTTATTAGAAAGGGATATGGCAGAGTTACTGAAACAGGCTGCATTGTTCTGTTATACTCGATGTTAGAAAACCACTGAGATTTTTTAGGTCACCCCGTGCCCCCTCCCCACCACCACTACAATCTTAGAAGACAAGAATCAAAATACTTTGGGAAACCAAGCTACTCAAATAATTTTTCCATTCATTAGCTTTTGACATTGATGTGGAGGATTTTCTGAATCTGACAGCGGGGTAGAGACTGTGTAAATGCAGTTACTCAAGGAGAAAACTCGATTTCCTATGCATTATTTTAACTTCATCAGTCCACAGGATTTGTTTCCCAAAATGCATCAGGCTTGTTTAGATGTACCTTTGAACCTTTTGAATAGAACTTTTTGGCCGCAAAGAGCAAAGGTATGTTTGGAGAAAAAAGGGTGCAGAATTTCATGAAAAGAACCCCTCTCCAACTGTTAAGCACCGGGGTGGATCGATCATGCTTTGGGCTTGTGTTGCAGCCAGTGGCACGGGGACATTTACTGGGAGAGGGAAGAATGAATTCAATTAAATACCAGCAAATTCTGGAAACAAACATCACACCATCTGTAAAAAAGCCAAAGATGAAAAGAGGATGGCTTCTACAACAGGATAATGAACCTAAACACACCTCAAAATCCACAATGGACTACCTCAAGAGGCACAAGCTGAAGTTTTTGCCATGGCCCTCACAGTCCCCTGACCTAAATATCATCAAGAATCTGTGGATAGACCTCAAAAGAGCAGTGCATGCAAGACGGCCCAAGAATCTCACAGAACTAGAAGCCTTTTGCAAGGAAGAATGGGCAAAAATCCCCCAAACAAGAATTGAAAGACTCTTAGCTGGCTACAGAAAGCATTTACAAGCTGTGATACTTGCCAAAGGGGGTGCTACTAAGTACTGCCATGCAGGGTGCCCGAACTTTTGCTTCGGGCCCTTTTCCTTTTTTGTTATTTTGAAACTGTAAAAGATGGAAATAAAAAAGTTTTCTTGCTTAAAATATTAAAGAAAGAAATGTGTCATCTTTAACTTTACGCCTTTTGGAAATCAGTTCATCTTTTACTTGCTTAGCTATTCACAGTAACAGAAATTTTGAGTGGGGTGCCCAAACGTTTGCACGCCACTGTGTATAGCTGGGTGCCTCAGACTTTTGCACAGTACTGTATTTGTCAATGTGGAGCAGAGAATGAGTCTGTAAATCTGGTGGGAGCACAGGATGTTGGGAACGGAGAGGGTGGAGAAGTGTGGGACAGGTGGCACAGGTGCAGACACACCCATTCTGAGACACCAGGCAAGGTCATTTGATTCCAAACAACTGGATTATTGATCATTACAGAATGTCTCTCTGGTGCTTCCCACTCCCTCTTCTCTCTCTTCCTTTTTTCCCAACCATGATTCCCCTCACCCTGCTCCTTTCCCATTCTCAGTCCACAATAGAGACCCATGTCAGAATCAGGTTAATCATCACTCACATGTCATTAAATACATATATACCTGCCTAAGACTTTTGCACAGTCCTGTAGATGCCACTGTGGGATGTGCACTTTGCAAGGCTGGGCAGTAGGGTGTATTGGGGTGACTGGGTAGAGAAAAAAGGATCAAGTAGAAGATCCTCAGCCACCTATCAGCTAATATGATGAAGGTAGACTCAGATGCAATACTTGAAAAGTACGACGGTGTTGAAAGATGGACCATGCAGCACCTTTCGACCCGCCCGCTCCTCGAGGACTTCAAAGGCTGGTTCACAAATGGAAGATTGAGGAGTTTGGTGAAAAGATAGGAAGAACATGCAGTAGCTAGGTTTGGAATGTATAGAAACTGATTAAGCACAGGATTAGGTTCAACCATGATGGCTTCATTGATTAAACATCCCACTGGCACGTGGCTGACTGGGAAAGACACAGAATGGCAGACGCTGTTTATTGGCCTGACCACAAGACATAGGAGCAGAATTAGGCCCATCAAGTCTGCTCTATCATTCCATCGTGGCTAATTTATTATACCTCTCACCCCCATTCTCCTGCTTTCTTTCCATAACTTTTTTTTGCCTTCCTAATCAAGAACCTAACATCAGCTTCAAATACACTCATTGACTTAGCCTCCACAGCCATCTGTGGCAATGAAGTCCACAGATTCACCTACCCCTGGCCAAAGAAATTCCTTTTCATCTCTGATCTCAAGGGATGCCCTTTAATTCCGAAGCTGTGCCCTCTTGCCCACAATAGAAAACACCCTTTCTAAATCCATTCTTTCAAAATTCAATGGATTTCAATTAGATCATCTGTCAGGGTTCTGAAAGAGGTAGCTGAAGAGATTGTGGAGGCATTAGTTGTGATCTTTCAGGAATGGTTCCAGAAGACTGGAAAATTGTAAATGTCACTTTACTCTTTAAGAAGAGAAGGAGGCAAAAAAACGAAAATTATAGGCCAGTTAACCTGACCAGTGGTTGGGAAGATGTTGGAGTTCATTACTAAGGATGAGGTTTTGGGGTACTTGGAGGCACGTGGTAAAGGAGGCAAAAGTCACCCATCATTTCCTTAAGGGAAAATCTTGCCTGACATATCTGTTGGAATTCTTTGAGGAAATAACAGACAGGATAGACAAAGAAGAGTCAGTGGATATTGTTTCCTTGGATTTTTGGAAGGCTTTTGACAAAGTGCCACATGAGGCTCTTAACCAGATAACAGCCGATGGTATTACAGGAAAGATATAGGAGCATGGATAGAAAATTGGATGACTGGCAGGAGGCAAAGAGTGGGAATAAAGGGGGCCTATTCTGGTGACTAGTGGTATTCTGCAGTTGTTGGTATTGGGACCACTTTTTTTTCACATTACATGTCAATGATTTAGATGACGGAAGTGATGACTTTGTGGCCAAGTTTGCAGACAATACAAAGTTAGGTGGAGGGGCAGGTAGTGTTGAGGAAGCAGAGAGACAACAGAATGACTTAGACAGATTGGGAGAATGGAAAAGAAGTGGCAGTTGAAATACAATGTAGGGAAATATATAGGTATGCACTTTGATAGAAGGAATAAAGGCTTACATAGACTATTTTCTAAATGGTGAGAAATGGGGAGTCCTTGTACAGGAATCCCTAAATGTTAATTTACAGTTTGAGATGGTGGTGAGGAAGACAAGTGCAATGTTAGCATTTATTTCGAGTGGATTAGAATATAAAAGTCAGGATGTAATGCTGAGGATTTATAAGGCACTTGTCAGACTGCACTTGTAAGCAGTACTGTAAGCAGTTTTGGCACCCTTATCTCTTAAAAGATGTAAGCAGTTTTGGTACCCTTAAAAGATGTGCTGGCATTAGTGGGTGCAGCGGAGATTCATGAGAATGATTCCGGAAAGGAAAGGGTTAATGTATGAGAAGTGTCTGTTGTCTGAGCCTGTACTCCCTGGAGCTTTGAAAAATCAGGGGGGAAATCTCATTGAAATCTATTGAATATTGAAAGGCCCATATAGAGTGGATGTAGAGAGGATGTTTCCTATAGCGGGGGAGTCTAGGACCGGAGGGCACAGCCTCAGAACAGAGGGACGTCCCCTTAGAGATGAGGAGGAATTTCTTTAGCCAGAGGGGGGTGAATTTGTGGAATTCATTAGCACAGAAGGCTTTGGAGGCCAAGACATTGAGTATATTTAAAGCGGAGGTTGATAGGTTCTTGATTAGTCAGGGCATCAAAGGTTACAGGAGAAGGCAGGAGAATTGGGTGGGAAGGGGGAAATAAATCAATCAAGATCAAATGGCCTAATGCTGTCATATGTCTTATGGTCATCTTCTTCTAAGCTCTGGTACAGGCCCAGAGACACCTCTCTAGTCTCTGCAAAAGCTTGCCCCTGCTCTACTCTGCCACCCCTTCCAGAAGGATGCTGAGATTTCACCCCCCCCCCCACCCCTGCCAGGCCCCCATTTGCTCTTGTAAACACATCATCACTACTCACAGGAGCAAAGCTCTTCACCATCTGTGCAATGCTGCGGATGTTACTGTAGCTCCTCTCTATTACGTACAGCATGTTGCCGCTGACTGTCATGTTCTGGGCCTTCTGGACCGCAGCAGCCAGCAGCTTGAGACCACCCTGGACCTCCTTGGCTTTCGTCCCCATCTACCAAAAAACAATGAAGGTTAAAGGAGGGTCAATTTTTCCCAATGGAACAAAGTGTTAGTTCTCATTAATACAGGAAAAGAGGCTGTGAACTTGCATTTTCTTGACCTTCACTTCCTCCATCCCATCCTTTGCCAGAAAGACAGGTCCTTCTGTTTTATGATAAAGTAAAAGTTCTCGTAATGTAGCCCTTATTGTGCAATTATTACTAATAATGAGATAACATCTGACACAAATAGCTTTATTATTCCCTGTGCTGTTTCCTCTACATTCTGAAATCTGGAGGCTGTTTTAATTCCTTCATCGTAAGCAGCAATTGAGATTCTTGATTTAAGCTTTAGCTATTGTGCACAAACCACAGCACACTTCTGAATTTATTACCTCAACTTCTATAGTGCCAGGAACAACCTTAAGCTCTTTGAAGTATATCCATTACCCAAATGTGGGAAACATGGGTAGCGGGGTGGAAATATGTCTCTACCAAAGGAGATGTAAGGTGCTCCATCCCTCCACTAGCCTCCAGGTCACCCTTGGAAAGGTGTGGCACCTGCTTCATGTTCCCCCCACCCCCCCCAATCAGGGTCATATGAGGCCATAGGAACAGGTTGTGGATATCACAAGTCCTGGTTATGCAACCATTGATGCCAGACAGTCAAGCTCTGAAAAGTATTGATAATGGCTGGGGTCTCCCATCTTGTAAAGGCACTTCCCAGAAGGTGGCAAATGGCAAATCACTTCTGTAGAAAAATTTGCTAAAAACAATCATGGTCATGGAAAGTCCATGAAGGCTTACATCATACAACACGGCTCATAATGACAATGATGATGAATGCAGGAAACATGGCAGTCTACATGCCCACAATGTAATAATGACTGGATAATTTAAAGATGACACAAATATTGGGCAGGACAGAAGAGAATTCCAATGTTCTTCTTCAAAGTGGTGCCTTTATGGTAGTTTGTCATTGGCTTTCGAGTCTATAGTGCGGTTAGCAAGACACACAAAATGCTGGAGGAACTCAGCAGGTCAGGCAGCATCTATGGAGAAGTATAAACACATCTGTAAAGGGAAATTCAGATTAGTCTTATCAGCGATTACCATCTGCATCACCACATTTTAGGCTGAGACCCTTCATCAGCACTTCAAAAGTTGACTGTCTATTCCTCGCCGTAAGTGCTACCTGAACTGCTGAGTTCCTCCAGCATTTTGTGTGTGTGTGTGTGTGTGTGTGTGTGTGTGTGTGTGTGTGTGTGTGTATGTGTGTGCGTGTGTGTGTGTGTAAGTCTGGATTTGCAGCATCTGCAGAATCTCTTGTGTTTATAATTTGGTGATGTGTATAGTAATTGTTGATAAGACCGATCAGAAGTTCCCTTCACACAGATGACAGAGGTGTAGGGATGCTGTAGCAGCTGTTCTTGATTCTTCAAGATTTTCTTTTCCTCCATGAGCAAGCACTGCTTTTTATGCGGGTGCCAAACAGGCAGGGTGGACAATCTCTAAATTGTATCGTTAATGGCTGGTGTCACCCGTCTTGTAAAGGAACTGCCCAGAAGACAGTGGTGGAGTAGTGGAGATAAGCTTCCACTGCCTATTAAGTGCTAATAACAGTGTCTACTGACAGGAGAAGAGGCAAAGGTGGGTTGCTGATACATTAAAACCAGTTGCTTCAGGCTGATGGGGCTGAAGAGGCAAAGGAGATTCAGCATCTGCAGAATCTCTTGTGTTTATAATTTGGTGATGTGCATAGTAATTGTTGATAAGACCGATCAGAAGTTCCCTTCACACAGATGACAGAGGTGTAGGGATGCTGTAGCAGCTGTTCTTGATTCTTCAAAGATTTTCTTTTCCTCCATGAGCGAGCACTGCTTTTTATGCGAGTGCCAAACAGGCGGGGTGGACAATCTCTAAAGAGTATTGATAATGGCTGGTGTCACCCGTCTTGTAAAGGAACTGCCCAGAAGACAGTGGTGGAGTAGTGGAGATAAGCTCCCACTGCCTATTAAATGCTAATAACAGTGTCTACTGACAGGAGAAGAGGCAAAGGTGGGTTGCTGATACATTAAAACCAGTTGCTTCAGGCTGATGGGGCTCATCAGCTGTGGTTGGCAGCTCACAGCTCTATGTCCTTTTAAAACAGATGAGGAGGAATTTCTTTAGCCAGAGGTTAGTGAATCTGTGGAATTCATTGCCACAAACAGTTTTGGAGGCGAAGCCATCGGGTATACCTAAAGCAGAATTTGATAGGTTCTTGTTTAGTGGGTCTGGAAGAAGGCAGGAGAGGAATAGTAATCAGCCAAGTTGGAATGGTGGAGCAGGCTCGATAGGCCAAATGGCCTTATGGTCTTATGTACCCCCAGACTTTAGCAGCAGAATAATGTTAACATTAGATGTACAAAAACCGTATCATACAGGAATAGAGTCTGGACACAGGTCCTTGGTGCCCACCATTGTAGCTGCCTTAAACACATCCTCTGAAAGCTCATTCTCACAACCCTCAATAACAAGCTCACCATCCTATCTTGATTTGTGGCTAGCCACAATCCTATAGAAATGAAAGACCACCTCTAGTAATAGATTAACTCCATCTACCCAACTTTATGGGGTGGTGGTGCAGATAAGTCTCTACCAAAGGAGCTTTAAGGTGCTCCATCCATCTGCTAGCCTGCAGGTCATCCTTGGGCAAGGTGTGGCACCTCCTTAGATCCCCCCCACTCCCAACCAGGATCACTTGAAGCCACGGGAGCAGATGGTGGATGGTCGTATGAGCAGCCGGTGCATATGACAAGTCCTGGTTATGCAACCACTGATGCCAAGCAGACAATCTCTGAAGAGTATCATAGTGGCTGGGGTTACCTGCCTTGCAAAGACACTGCCCAGAAGAAGGCAATGGCAAACCACTTCTATAGAAAAATTTGCCAAGAATAATCATGGTCAAGACGTCATACAGCACAGCAGATAATGAATCAATGAACCCAACTTTATAAAACACCCTTTAACTCTCTCACCAAACATACAGTTTTTCTATCTTCTATTGTTGATTCAGAATCCCTTCTGCCAATTTGCTCAACAACTCTTATAGTGCTCAACAAGGTTGCATCTTCAGCCCCCAACTCTGCTCCCTAAACAATCATGACTGCATGGTCATATTCAGGTGTAACTCTATCTACAAGTTTGGAGATGATCCCACTGTACTGAGCTGTATCTCAATTAACAATGAGTCAGAGTACATGAAGGAGATAGAGAGCTTAGCAACATGGTGTCATGACAACAAACTTTCCCTCAATGTCAACAAAATAAAATGCCTGATCATTGACTTTAGGAAGCGGGGGGGGGGGGGGGCGTGCACATGCTCCTGTCTACATCAATGGTGTTGAGGTTGAGAGGGTTGAGAGCTTCAGCTTCCCAGGACAGAACATCACCAATAACTTGTCCTGGTTCTACCATGTAGACATAATGGCCAGAAAAGCTGTATGGACTCACTTCCTACTACTTCAGTACAGCAGCTAGCATAATCAAAGACCCTACCTACCCCAGACAGTCTCTCTTCACCTCTCTCCCATCAGGCAAAAGATACAAAAGCCTGAAAGGACATTCTATCAGGCTCAAGGACAGCTTCTACCCCAGTGTTACAAGACTATTGAAAGATCCCCTAGGACAATAAAATGGAGTCTTGATCTCACAATCTACCTCATTATGATCTTGCACCTTACTGTTTAGTGTGGCTTCACTCAGGTTGGAGGAACAACACCTTATATTCCGTCTGGGTAGCCTCCAACCTGATGGCATGAACATTGACTTCTCTAACTTCCGCTATTGCCCCACCTCCCCCCCGTACCCCATCCGTTATTTATTTATATACACGCATTCTTTCTCTCTCTCTCCTTTTTCTCCCTCTGTTCCTCTGACTATACCCCTTGCCCATCCTCTGGGTTTCCCCCCCTCCCCCTTTTCCTTCTCCCTGGGCCTCCTGTCTCATGATCCTCTCATATCCCTTTTGCCAATCACCTGTCCAGCTCTTGGCTCCATCCCTCCCCCTCCTGTCTTCTCCTATCCTTTTGGATCTCCTCCTCCCCCTCCCACTTTCAATTTTCTTACTAGCTCTTCCTTCAGTTAGTCATGACGAAGGTCTCGGCCTGAAACATCCACTGTACCTCTTCCTAGAGATGCTGCCTGACCTGCTGCGTTCACCAGCAACTTAGATGTGTGTTGCTTGAATTTTCAGCATCTGCAGAATTCCTCGTGTTTGCGTTGTTATTGTTTCACCTTGTTCTAGCTCAGTGCACTGTGTAATGATTTGATCTGTATGAAACTGTGCAAGACCTGCTTTTTTCACTATTATCATGGTACATGTGACAATAATAATCCAATTCCGATTCCAATTCCAATTTGTGTCAAAAGCCTATTCCTGATATTTTCCTTACTTTTCCTTACTTTCCCCATGATATTTGAAACTATATTTTAATAAACAATGAACTTCAATCAGCCTTTTCAACCCTTTTGTAAATTTTATGAAACTTAACGAGGTTAACCTGATTCTTTTGTTATAAAACCAGCTACCCCTCCCCCCAAATTATTCTGGCTTCTTCCCACTTTCCAGTCCTGATGGAGGGTCTTGCCCTGAAATGTCCACTGTTTATTCCTCTTCATAGATGCTTCCTGACCTGCTGAGTTCCTCCGGCATCTTGTATTTGTTTCTTTGGATTTCCAGCAATTGGAGAATCTTCTGTAGTTATGATTAGGCTGACTATATTTTTTCCTCATATCTCTGATGCTTGGAACATGTTCAGTCCAGTCACTTGTCTCCATGGCCTTTAAAGGGCACTGAGATCTCTCAAATAGTTCTGCCATCAACCCCCACATACCAGCACATCATCAAGATATTAACACATCCTCAACTGTAGCTGCACAATCTCTGCTATAAAAAACTTCATCAAATGTTTTTGTAACCTAACATTTTAACTATCTTTAACCACAACAATACATTGAATGGTTTTATCAGTTTTATTCACCATGCCTCAGAAGCCCTACCCCATCTGTACACAGCACAATTCAACTTCTTTTAGTTTGATGATCAACCTTACTTGCCTTATACATTTCCATGTATTTAGAATTTGTTGAGGTGTGTAGGTCAGGGTGTGATATGCAACAAAAAAACAACTTGCAACAATTATAAAAATAAAGAATTATATAAAAATTAAAGTTAAAGTATGGATATGGAACAAAGTGTGCATACATACATAAATACTAACGTGTATTTACAATGTAAATCATTCGTGTTATGTGCCTTGTCATATGTTGTGGGTGATCGTGGTCTTTCCATGACCATGATTGTTCTTGCCAAATTTTTCTACAAGTGGTTTGTCATTACTTTCTTCTGGGCAGTGTCTTTACAGATAGGTGACTCCAGTCATTATCAAGATTCTTTAGAGATTGCCTGCCTGGCGTCAGTGGTCACATAACCAGGACATGTGATACGCACCAGATGCTCATTCAACTATCCACCACCTACTCCCATGGCTTTGCATGACCCTGATTGTGGTGGGGGGGGCGGGCGCGCAGGGGCTACAACCTTGCCCAAGAGTGACCTTCAGGCTAGCGGAGGGAAGGAGCACCTTACACCTCCTTTGGTAGAGACATATCTTCACCCCGCTACCTACAATGTACGTAGCATTATAGAAAGTGATTCAGTGAGGTGACTGATAGAAAAGATGGGGGTGGGGGGAGCTAACTAGAATGGTTGATCAGATTAACTGCCTGAGGGAAGATACTTTTAAATTGGCACAAAGATTTTGTTTTTTATGGTGCTTTCCAGAGGGGAGTTTTAGAAAAGGGCATTTTGCAGGGGTGGTAGTGTCCACAATTATATTTTCCAGCCTATTTCTTTGTCCTGGACACATATGTTATGATTTATAACTTCAAAACATTAAAATAATTGAAAGGAAAGCAAGAGAGCCAAGAGATGCGGGTCTTATATTTGTTCTTTGAGGAAGGCACACACATATCATGTGGTAGCGTCATCATGTATGCAATTCATGTATTTTTACTGGTGAATAAAACTGATAAACCATTCAACACATTGTTGTGGATTGTACCGCTGTGGTTAAGGAGCCATACACAATAGTCAGAGGAACAGACAGGAGATTTTGTGGATGTGATTGGGATACCCGAATGATATGTTACCTCCCAGGTGCCAGGGTCAGGGACATCTCGGATCGTGTCCACAGCATTTTGCAGGGGAAGGAAGAGCAGCCAGATGTCTTGGTACCAATGACATAGGAAGGAAAAGCAAAGGGGTCCTGAAGAAAGAATTTAGAGAGCTAGGCAGAAAGCTGAGAAGCAGGACCTCCAAGGTAGCAATTTTGGATTGCTTACCTGTGCCACATGCCAGTGAGGGTAAAAACAGGATGGCTTGACAGACAAATGCGTGGCTGAGAAGCTGGTGCAGGGGACAGGGCTTCAGGTTCTTGGATCATTGGGATCTCTTCTGGGGGAGGTATGACCTGTACAAAAGTGACAGGTTACACCTGAACCGGAAGAAAACCAATATTCTCAGGCAGGTTTGTTACAGCTGTTGGAGAGGGTTTAAGCTAATTTGGTAAAGGAATGGGAACCGGAGTGAAGGGACTCAGCACAGGACGGATGGTAAAAAAGCAAAGATAGTGTGCAGTCAGACTGTCAGGAAGGTCAGGCAGATGATAGGACAAAATTGTATCCAGCAGGGTGAATATTAGTGTAATAGGGGTGCAGAATCAAAAAGGGTAGCAAATACAGTGTTATATCAAAATGCATGGAGTATAAGAAATAAGGTGGATGATCTTGTTGCACTTTTACAGATTGTTGGGTATGATGTTGTGGCCATCACTGAATCATGGCTGAAGGATGGTTGTAGCTGGGAGCTGAATGTCCAAGGTTACACATTGTATCAGAGGGATAGGAGTGTCGCCAGTGGAGGTGGCGTGGCGTGGCTTTATAAAGAATGGCATCAAATCATTAGAAAGATGTGACATAGAATCGGAAGAGGTTGGATCCTTGTGGGTTCAGTTAAGAAACTGCAAGGGTAACGAACCCTGATGGCAGTTATATACAGGCCTCCAAACAGTAGCTGGGATGTGGGCTACAGAATACAATGGGAAATAGAAAAGGCATGTCAAAAGGACAATGTTATGATAGTCATGGGAGGTTTTTACATGCAGGTAGATTGGGAAAATCAAATTCAAGAGAGTGAATTTGTTGAATGCCTACAAAATGGCTCTTTAGAGCAGTTTATTGTTGAGCCTACTAGTGGATCAGCTATACTGGATTGAGTGTTAGGTAATGAACCGGAGATGATTAGGGAGCTTAAGGTACAAGAACCCCTAGGAGACCGTGATCACAATATGATTGAGTTCAACTTGAAATTTGATAGGGTGAAAGTAAAGTCTGACATAGCAGTATTTCAGTGGAGTCAAGGAAATTACAGTGGTATGAGAGAGGAGTTGGCAAAAGTAAATTGGAAGGAGATTGGCTTGAGTTTCTGGGGAAAATGAGGAAGGTGCAGGACAGATTTATTCCAAAAACAAAGAAATATTCAAATAGAAAATGGTGGCTAACAAGGGAAGTCAAAGCTAATGTAAACGCAAAAGAGAGGGCAAACAACAAAGCAAATATTAGTGGGAAGATAGAGGATTGGGAAGCTTTTAAAAACCTACAAAAAGCAACTAAAAGAATCATTAGGAGGGAAAAGATGAAATATGAAAGCAAGCTAGCAAACAATATCAAAATGGATAGAAAACGAGGCCGAAGAAATAATAATGGGGACACAAGGAGATGGCAAATGAACTAAATGAGTATTTTGCATCAGTCTTCACTATGGAAGACATTAGCAGTATGCCAGGTGTTGAAGGTTGTGAGGGAAGAGAAATGAGTGTATTTACTATTACAAGGGAGAAGGTGCTCGAAAAGCTGAAAGACCTTAAAGTGCATACGTCATGTGGACCAGATGACTGCACCCTGGGGTTCTGAAAGAGGTAGCAGTAGAGAATGTGGTGGCAATAGTAATGATCTTTCAAGAATCATTGGACTCTAGCATGGTTCCAGAGGACTGGAAAATTGCAAATGTCACTCCACTCTTTAAGAAAGGAGAGAGGCAAGGAAATTATAGACCAGTTAACCTGACTTCAGTGGTTGGGAAGATATTGGAGTCAATTGTTAAGGATGAGGTTATGGAGTACTTGGTGACACAGGACAAGATAGGACAAAGTCAGCATGGTTTCCTTCAGGGAATCTTGCCTGATGAACCTGTTGGAATTCTTTGAGGAGATTACAAATAGGATAGATAAAGGGGAAGTGGTGGATGTTGTATATTTGGATTTTCAGAAAGCCTTTGACAAGGTACCACGCATGAGGCTGTTTACCAAGTTTAGAGCCCACAGCATTACAGGAAAGTTACTAATATGGTTGGACGATTGACTGATGGGTAGGAGGCAGCGAGTGGGAATAAAAAATCCTTTTCTGGTTGACTAGTGGTGATCCGCAGGGATCAGTGTTGGGACTGCTTCTTTTTATGCTATATATCAATGATTTAGATGATGGAATAGATGGCTTTGTTCTCAAGGTTTCAGATGATACAACGATTGGTGGAGAAGTAGGTAGTGTTCAGAAAACAGGAAGGCTGCAGAAGGACTTAGAAAGGTTAGGAGAATGGGCAAGAAAGTGGAAAATGAAATACAATGTTGGTATATGCATGGTCATGCACTTTGGTAGAAGAAATGAAAGCGCAGACTATTTTCTAAACAGGGAGAATATCGAAAAATCTGAGATGCAAATGGACTTGGGAATCTTTGTGCAGAACACCCTAAAGGTTAATTTGCAGGTTGAGTTGGTGGTGAGGAAGGCAAATGCAATGTTAGCATTCATTTCACGAGGTCTAGAATATAAGAGCAGGGATGTGATGGTGAAGCATTATGAGGTACTGGTAAGACCTCACCTTGAGTATTGTGAGCAGCTTTGGGTTCCTTATGTAAGAAAAGATGTGCTGGCATTGGAGAGGGTTCAGAAGAGGTTCACAAGGATGATTCCAGGAATGAAAGGATTATCATACAAGGAACATTTGATGTCTCTGGGCCTGTACTCGCTGGAATTTAGAAGGATGAGGGGGATCTCATTGAAACCTTTTGAACGTTGAAAGGCCTAGACGGAGTAGATGTGGAAAGAATGCTTCCCATGGTGGGGGAGTCTAGGACAAGAGGGCACAGCCTCAGGATAGAGGGCATCCATTTAAAACAGAGTTGCAGAGAAATTTCTTTAGCCAGAGCGTGGTGAGTTTGTGGAATTTGTTACCACAAGCAGCAGTAGAGGCCAGGTTGTTGGGTGTATTTAAGTCAGAGACTGATAGGTTCTTGACTGGCCACAGCATCAAAGATTATGGGGAGAAGGACAGGGTGTGGGGTTGAGGAGGAGAAAAAAGGATCAGCTGTGATTGAATGGTGGAGCAGACCTGATGGGCCAAATGACCTAATTTTCCTCCTATGGTCTTATGGTCTTAATCCTAAGCTAATCACGAGACAATTCACAGTGACCTATTAACTTACCAACCAGTATGTCATTGGCCTGTGGGAGAAAATCAGAGCACTCAGAAAAAACCGATGTGGTTACAGGAGAACATACAATCTCCTTACCGGCAGTGGTGGGAATTGAACCCGGGTTACTTGTACTGTAAAGCATTGTGCTAACCACTACATTACTGTGCTCACTATATTCCCTCTCCTAAAATAGAATGCTAAAAGTGCATGATGCAGGGGAGGCTATTTGTCCTACCAAGCCGATACCAGCCCTCAATGTAGCAATCCCAGCAGTCTGTTTTTATCATGTGCCCTTTGAACTTTTTGGCCCATTTTCTCCCCCTAAGATGGTGACATGATAGCCTAGTGGCTAGAATAACATTTTATAGTGCTTCCTCCACGAGCTCCAGTTTCCCCTTATATTCCAAAGACATTTGGGTTGGTAGGTTAATTGGTTCACCTGGATGTAATTGGATGGTATAAGTTTGTTAGAACAGGTTGGCAGGTTGGTTGGTTGTTTGTTTTGTTGATTGGTTGGGTGGATGGATGGACAGACGGATGGATAGATGGATGGATGGATGTAACTTCTGCCCCATGTACCTTTCCCTTCTGTCCAGAATTTAGAATCTGTGTCCTTTCCACCTCTCTGAATAAAATTCAAATGTCCCTGGAAGGTCAGGATTCCAGGAAGCCAAGTAACTGCATTTGGCGCAGGAAGTGAGGCCTGGTGTAGATAAACTATGACCAAATTGAATGGTGGAGCTGGCCTGGTGGCCTATTCCTGTTCCAGTTGTCTTGTTCTCTTCTAAGTAGCCATTCAGCTACTCAACCCTACTCTGCCATTCAAGAAGACTATGGCTAATCTTCAACCGCAACTCAACCTTCTTGCTATTTCTTTATATACTCCTTAATTCTTCTGATGTTGACAGGCTAAAGATTGGTGTTTTGTCAGACACCCTTCCCGTTATTTGCTTATCAGTGCAACCATAGAAAAAGGATACACTTACATCCTTTGCTGCCCATTCTCTGTAGCTGACACTGGTTTTCGGAAGAGTGAAATTTCCTGGGAGTGCACAGGTTTCCTCACACTGTTTCTAAATGGAATCACACATCACAATGAGACAAGGGTCAGTATTCAAAGTTCAAAGTACATATATGTCACCGTACACGAACCCAAGATTTGTGCGGGCATTCACAGTAGAACAAAGAAACACTATAGAGTGAATGAGAAACTTACACACAAATAATGACTGAAAAACCACCAATATGCAAAAAAACACCAAATAATAATAAATAAATAACATTGAGAACATGAATTGTTGAGTCCTTGAAAGTGTGTCCACTTTCACTGTTGTGGTTATCCACTCTGGTTCGGGAGCCTGATGGTTGTAGGGTAATAACAGTTCCTGATCCTGGTGGTTGGGGATCTAAGGCTCCTGTACCTCCTTCCCTATTGAACCTTACCTACTGAGGTTACAACCAGAAGGAACAAAAATATTGAGGTGGGCGATGGGGTTGGTATCATTAGCAGGGCTGGAGGTCCTGCATAGAGCTGGAGAGGATGACATTGTTGGTGCCATCTTTACACATATACAAAGGACAAACTCACTATTTGGCAACAACAGCAAGTGGACAATGGCAAATTAGATGCTAAGTTTACACTATGATCTGTTTAATTCTCCACAGAAGTGAATGGATTTGCTTTCACTGATTTTGTGCTACAAAATAAACCATTCTTCCTTGACTAATTGTTGACTACAAGTTGACCAATAGGCAAGAGAGGTGGTTAGTAGCAGCACAGAGGAAGGGCCAGGGTTGGCACATTTCACACAATTTGTAGCCCACTTGTGTCTTGGGGGGGGGTTATTTTGCAATGCTAAGCTATATCTATTGTCCCACGCAGGGCAATAAACTTCCCAGCCTTTTACTAGGGCATCAGAGCATGTTTTTATGCAACCTCTACCATGCAGAATGGCATCTCAAGGTACTTTATGGAGCAGTGAAAGGGAACTGAAACTAAGGAGAGAAGGGGACTGTGGCAGGCGGCTGGTAGAATTTTAGATATGTCGGAGTAATCTACTCAGCTTCACGAGCCTCTTCCACTTTATTTAAACCTTGGCTCATCTGTTAGTTAGTTACTGTCTGTTATACTGCTGGCATTTAGGGCAACAATGAAGGTTCTCCCTTTCTGTCTGTCTTTGGCCATCTTCTGTATTGTGCCCCAAGTATGGTTCAGAGTCCTCATGTCTACCTCTACAGTATGGTGCCAAGTTGTCTTTGGTGTCCCGTGTTTCCTCTGCCCTTCAGGGATCCAATGAAGTGCTGCCTTGATGATAGAGTGGGTCTCTTTTCTCATCACATGCCCAATCCATCCTCACCATTTCCTCATGATGATTGTGGCCACATCCTCTTGGTGACATATACTCATCTGTGCTCAAATCTATTTCTTTAACCTTTGATGTTCCTCGTTATGAGACAAAATCACTATAAACCCTGGAAATTTAATTTACCATCCCAGACCCCTGGTGGCATTACCTGTGGTGGGGGGGGGGAGGGGTGGGGGGGTGAAATGTCAGTGTGCAGTGCATATCAGATTTCCACCGCCCTTCTTTGGAATTCCTATGGAATAGATGGGCTGAAGTGCCTGTTGCTGTGCTGTAGTCATAGTCATAGCCATACTTTATTGATCCCGAGGGAAATTGGGTTTCGTTACAGTTGCACCAACCAAGAATAGAGTATAAATATAGCAACAACCAAGAATAGAGTATAAATATAGCAATAGTGCTCTATGAATAGCCCGGCTCTAATCTTATACCCCTTTATTCTGAATCTACTGGCTCAAATCCTTTCCTATGCTCTCTTTGTGGGTTTTGACTCAACTCTCCTGCCCACCAACCTTTATGTTTAACACCCTCATTCCTCTAATCCTGAAGGAATGCCAGATAAGCTGATGGAACCTGTCATCTTGACCTAACTGCTTAAACCTTGCTATCAATCCAGTGCGTCTGGATTGCATCTAACCCATTGAAGATGTAACCTGTCATCTTAATCTAACTGTTTAAACCCTGCTATTGACTGGTGTATCTAGACTACACCTAATCCCATGAGTGCATACTATAAATGGATGGAATAATCCAGACAGGCTCAATATAAATACAGTATCATCTTCCCTTTAATCACCATCATTATGTGCCATGTCGTATGATGCAGGCGATCATGGTCTGTAACCATGTTCCTGGCAAATTTTTCTGCACAAGTTGTTTGCCATTGCCTTCTTCTGGGCAGTGTCTTTACAAGATGGGTGACCCCAGCCATTATCAATACGCTTCAGAGGTAGTCTGTCTGGCATCAGTGGTCACAGGGTGGCACAGTGATTAGCACAACACTTTACATTACCAGTGACGCGGGTTCAATTCCCGCCGCTACCTACAAGGAGCTTGTGCATTCTCCCTGTGACCACGTGGGTTTCCTCTAGATGCTCCAGTTTCCTCCCACATTCCAAAGACATACTGGTTGGTAGGTTAATTGATCTTTGTAATTAGGCTAGGGTTAAATTGGGGGATTGTTGGGCGGCACGATTCGAAGAGCCAGAAGGGCCTATTGTGCACTGTACACCAGTAAATAAACAAATAGACCAGGACTTGTGATATGCACCAGCTGCTCATACGATCATTCACCACCCATTCCCATTACTTCACATGACCCTGATTGGGGGGGCTAAACAGGTACTACACCTTGCCCAAGGGTGACCTTTGGGTTAGCGGAGGGAAGGAATGCCTTACACCTCCTCTGGTAGAGACATATCTCCATCCTGCCGCCCAAAAGTATACAAGCAAAATACCCATTCCATCAGTCATCTTTATCAGTTTGGGTGCTTAAGCAAGAATGTTTAGTGATTAATACAGTGCCCAGCGCCTCTCCTCCTCCACAAATCCTAATTGAGTACTAATAAGAGAATACTGATGTGAACTTTTTATTTCTCTCTGTAGATGCTGCCTGACCTGTTGAGTTCTTCCAACATTTTGTGTGTTAACACTTGATTTGTCTTTCCTATATTCAAAGTGGATGACAGACTGACGTGAAGGAGATGCAGAGGAAAGGAGATCCAAAATGTGACACAGAGATGCAAGCTGAATTTGGAGGAATTGAAGAGGTGTTCAGAGGGTTATGGTGCAAAGGTAGGGTGGGGGTGGTGGTAGAGGTGCATAAACACACATAATTCTGGAGAAACTTGGCGATCAACATTTAAGGAGAACTTTCGTCACTCTAAGACCAGAGGTCACAGCCTCAGAATAGAGGGACATCCATTCAGAATGGAGATGAGGAAGAATTTCTTTAGCCAGAGAGGGTGAAGCTGTGGAATTCATTGCACAGGCGGCTGTGGAGGCCAAGTCATTGGGTATATTTAAGGAATAGGTTGATAGATTCTTGATTCATCAGGGCATAAATGGATACAGGGGATTAGGGCAGGAGATTGGGGCTGAGAGGGAAATGGATCAGCCATGATCAAATATTAGAGCAGACTCTATAGGCCAAATAACCTAATTCTGCTCCTATATAATCCTAGGAAACATCTATTGTTTATTCCTTTCCATGGATGCTGCCTGTCCCACCGAGTTCCTCCATCATGTCACCAGAATCAGGTTTAATAGTCATAGTCATAGTCATAGTCATACTTTATTGATCCCGGGGGAAATTGGTTTTCATTACAGTTGCATCATAAGTAATAAATAGTAATAAAACCATAAATAGTTAAATAGTAATATGTAAATTATGCCAGGAAATAAGTCCAGGACCAGCCTATTGGCTCAGGGTGACTGACCCTCCAAGGGAGGAGTTGTAAGGTTTGCCGGCCACAGGCAGGAATGACTTCCTATGACGCTCTGTGCTGCATCTCGGTGGAATGAGTCTCTGGCTGAATGTACTCCTGTGCCCGACCAGTACATTATGTAGTGGATGGGAGACATTGTCCAAGATGGCATGCAACTTGCACAGCATCCTCTTTTCAGACACCACTGTGAGAGAGTCCAGTTCCATCCCCACAACATCACTGGCCTTACGAATGAGTTTGTTGATTCTGTTGGTGTCTGCTACCCTCAGCCTGCTGCCCCAGCACACAACAGCAAACATGATAGCACTGGCCACCACAGACTCGTAGAACATCCTCAACATTGTCCAACAGATGTTAAAGGACCTCAGTCTCCTCAGGAAATAGAGACGGCTCTGACCCTTCTTGTAGACAGCCTCAGTGTTCTTTGACCAGTCCAGTTTATTGTTAATTCGTATCCCCAGGTATTTGTAATCCTCCACCATGTCCACCAGTAATATCACTGGCATATATCGTGAACATTGCTAACTTTGCAGCAGCAGTACAATGTAATGCATAATAATAGAAAAGAGAAAAACTGTGAATTACAGTAAGGATATACATATTAAATAGTTAAATTAAATAAGTAGTGCAAAAATAGAAATAAAAAGTAGTGAGGTAGTATTCATGGGGTCAACGTCCATTCAGAAATCTGATGGCAGAGGGGAAGAAGTTGAATCATTGAGTGTGTGCCTTCAGGCTTCTGTACCTCCTTCCTGATGGTAGCAATGAGAAGAGGGTATGTCCTGGGTGATGGGGGTCCTTAAAGATAGATGCTGCCTTTTTGAGGCACCGCTCCTTGAAGATGTCCTGGATGCTACAGAAGCCAGTGCCCATGATGGAGCCAACTAAGTTTACGACTCTCTGCAGTTTCCTTTGATCTTTGCAGTAGCTCCCCCACCCCCCATACCAGACACTGATGCATCCAACAGGAATTCTGCAGATGCTGGAAATTCAAGCACTCTGTCCCTCTGACTATACCCCTTCCCCATCCTCTGGGTTCCCCCCCGCCTTGTCTTTCTTCCCGGACCTCCTGTCCTATGATCCTCTCGTATCCCCTTTCCCAATCACCTGTCCAGCTCTTGGCTCCATCCCTCCCCCTCCTGTCTTCTCCTATCATTTTGGATCTCCCCCTCCCCCTCCCACTTTCAAATCCCTTACTCACTCTTCCTTCAGTTAGTCCTGACGAAGGGTCTCGGCCTGAAACGTCGACTGTACCCCTTCCTAGAGATGCTGCCTGGCCTGCTGCGTTCACCAGCAACTTTGATATGTGTTGCTGATGCATCCAGTTAGAATGCTCTCCACGGTATATCTGTAGAAATCTGTGAGTATTTTAGGTGATGTACCAAATCTCCTTAAGAAGAGACAGACCGCAAGAGGAATGAGGGTGAGAGATGGGGCGTTGCAGTAACAGATGGATTGATGGAGAGCTGCTACAGACAAAGGTACTGCATCTATCACATAAGTGCCAACAGGGGTAAAACTGATCTATTTGGTGGTAATCCGCTCTACACATCCAAAAGAATTAGTCAGCACTAGCCTTCTGTTTCAAAAATCATTGCAGGCTGAAGACGACAGTAAGGAATGTTATCAGCTAAACACTTATCATGCTGGTGTGAAATTCCACTCTCTGCTTTTTTAACAGAGGAGCTAACTGCTTTCACAATCACCAAGTTAGGCATTTACAGAAATAGTGGGAAGTGGAATCTGACGACAGGCCCACTGGCAGTGTGAAATGATAACTGGAGTCCCTTAATGATGGGGCATGTTCAAAACAAGGCGATGCAATGTGGTTGCATGATGACTGTCCTGTCTCGAGCTCTTCCTGCCTACGTCATTTGTACCATTACTGTAGAGTCTGGAGAGCAGAGGAAGGTGGGTAGTGGGTCCGATAAGAAGACCACTAACCAGACTGGGTTCAAGTTCAAAATAAATTTTATTATCAGAGTACATACAACCCTGAGATTCACTTTCCTGCAGGCATACTCAATAAATCAATAGAATAGTAACTATAAACTAGATAATTGAAAGATCAACCAGAGTGCAAAAGGCAACAAACTGTGCAAATACAAATATAAATAAATAGTAATAAATAACGAGAACATGAGATAATGAGATAAAGAGTCCTTAAAGTGAGATCATTGGTTATGGGAACAGCTCAATGGATGGGCAAGTGAGTGTAGTATCCTCTTTTGTTTGAGAACAGTAACTGTTCTTGAGCTTGGTGGTGTGAGTCCTGAGGCTCTTGTACCTTCTACCTGATGAGAAAAGAACATGGGTGGTGTGGCCCTTGAGGGAAGCTTGCCATTTCTGTTTCCTAATTAGAGGTAACCTCTGCATCTTTCAGAATGACTATCATTAGAACAGGGAACAGTGAGGCTCATTCCAGGTCACCATGCCTTGTGTCAACAACTGAAATTTCTGGGAAGCCTGGCATTACTTACAATCTTCCCCAGTATGTTGTCACTTAGTTCTAGGAGGATGTGTGGTGGTTGCATTTACTCACCCTCCACTGGATATTATCAGGGTCGTAACACATGAAGCCCCGTCCTAAATTCCTCTCCCCAGCATTCCATTCCCATCCACAGTCCTCTGCCCAAAATAGTTGCACTTTGTGAGGACAAACCATGGTAAGACTTATACGGAGTGCAGTAGAACAGGGGAATCTGGGAACACAAATCCATAATTATTTTAAAGTGGCGTCACAGGTAGATAGGATTGTGAAGAGAGCTTTTGGCACATTGGCCTTCATAAATCAAAGAATGAAGTATAGCAGTTGAGGTGTTACGTTGAAATTGCATAAGATGTTGGTGAGGCCTAATTTGTAATACTGTTTGCAGCTCTGATCACATAACTACAGGAAAGATAATAAGATTGAAAGAGCACAGAGAAATTCACAAGGATGTTACCAGGACTTGAGGACCTGAATTATAGGGGAAAGGTTGAATAGGTTAGGACTTTATTCCATAGAGCATAGAAGAATGAGGAGTGATTTGATAGAGGTATACAAAATTGAGGAGTACAGATAGAGTAAATGCAAGCAGGCTTTTTCCACTGAGGTTGTATGAGGCTAAAACTAGAGGTCATGGGTTCAGGGTGAAAGGTGAAATGTTTAAGGGGAACATGAGGGGAAACTTCTTCACTCAGAGGGTGGTGCGAGTGTGGAATGAGCTGCCAGTGGAAATGATGGACGGAAGTTCAATTTCAACACTTAAGAGAAATTTGGATAGGTACATAGATGCGAGGAGTATAGAGGGTTATGGTTTAGGTACAAGTTGATGGCACTGGGCAGAATAATAGTTTGGCACAGACTGGATGAGCTGAAGGGCTTGTTTCTGTGCTGGGGTGTCCTAAGACTAGGTGAGGTTTTATAGGCCATTTTGATTCTTTGGTGAGAGAGAGTGAAGCAAACTAAACCTTGTTTTCACCTGGCATTCACTTCCTAATGGCAATGGAAACCTGTCTGATCTCCTGAGGTGAAGTGAGCCGAACATATGGCAGGTTAGCTGACTCAGGTGATAGAGAATGGATCATGGAGGCTTCCTGATCCATGAGCATCAATGACACTGCTAAAGCAAATCACACTATCAAGAGATATGAAATTATATCAGTATATATGATTGATTGACACCCATCAGTGAAAGCTAATGCAATTCTTTTCACGTCTCTAGTTAGAGGAAAAGTACATACTTTGGGATTCATCAAATCTCATGGTTTTCTATGGTGATATATATGTACTTTGATAATAATATACTTTTGAACTTTGAATCTTGGGATAAAGACAATTTCCCAGATCTAATTTTATGGAATGCATAAATGAGTAAGATTTTAAGATTAGCTACCACCCTATATATTTTTTAAAAATCCCTTAACAATTGGCATCAACAGAATGTGAGTTATCCAGTCATCTACGGTATATCAACTTTGACCCATCAACGATTATGCAATTTCTCCAGGATATTCACAGATTTTCCACAACTTGTAGTAGAAGACCTCATGGGAAGGTAAATGATAGTTCTCTACAGGGTTCTTGAGTCATTTTAAGCACACTCATCAGGTTGGAAGCATTGCCCTATTATCCCAAGTTAAACTTTGCTGTTTTGATTAATGCATCATTTGACATTCATATATAGCATTAAATATTATTGGAGTTGGGTTGGGTACATTTTGATCTTTTCTCTCTCGTTTTTCTTCTAAGACCATTAATTTCTAGCATTATTGCTTTTTAAAAAAAATATGTATTATCTTGCCTATTTCTGAGAGCAGTTAAGAGCCAAGCTTCATAGATGGCAGAGTTTGTCATCAGAATGTCAGTTATATTTGATACCTGTACCCGGCTGGAAAGCTAAGGCAAGTTTATTTGTGATAGAATTTCTCCCCAAAATAATATTGATGACCAGATGGACGGTGACATTTGAAGTAAGTTGTCAGGTTTGTAGTGCAGTCCCTTAAATTGCTAGTACAGAAACTTAACTATTATGGTTTTAAATAGATTGAGAACAGGATCGTACAGGCCTTTATTTTTCCCTGCATATAAAAAGAATTGTTGTCAATTGTGTAAGTATACTACTAACCCCACCCTCAACCTCAACTTTATCTCCAACTTGGAAAGGAACTTTCAAAGTTTTACCGAGACATTAGAATGTCTGTTAAGAAAGACAAAAATTAAGCAGATGCTATGGCTCCCCAATTTCTGAAGTGTCCTGTATTAATCTATTGTTGAGGACAATGGACAATCAAGGGGTCAGTCTCAAGCACAAATGAAACACTGCGTTATGCCACAGAAATTCACATAATGGCCTACCGCTGTATTCGCAGCATTCTTTGCTTCTCTAATGTAATTGTCCAGCACCCGGATGTCACAGATTGGTTGGAGAGGAGTTGACTTTGCAGGTTTTATGTAACCGAATAACATCATTAGAACTGCAAGAAGTCCTAAGTTGGAGTAAACATAAAGAACACAGAGAACATAGAGTTAACATAGAGTCATAGAGCACTACAGCAGAGAAACAAGCTGTTAAGCCCATCTAGTCCATGCTGAACTATTAATCTGCCTAGTCCCATCGTCTTGTACCTGGACCGTAGCCGCCCATAACCCTCCCATCCACGTACCTATCCAAACTTCTCTTAAATGTTGCAATTGAACCCGCATCCACTATTTCCACAGGTAGATCGTTCCACACTCTCACCACCCTCTGAAGAAGTTCCCCTTAAACATTTCACCTTTCACCCTTAACCTATTCTCTTCCCAACATGTGGTAATATCTGTGACAAAAACAAAACTGCCTGTCAGATGTGAGCTGCTCAGTGGTGGGCTTTGCAATATTATTTTAGGGAGGGATCTAATGGAAACTGAATGCTCTCGTTGTAAGAACAATACAAAAACAAAGCTGAATGTGCATATATCTGACACTAGCAGAAATCTGGCTGTCAGTCATCTAAAGATAGACCAGTATCTAAATAGGCAACAAACGTGTGTCAGGGAGGTTAGGTTAACTCTCAGGAACAGTAAGTAGACCAAGTGAAATTTTATCAACTGAATCCATGGGGTCTTGTGGTTCAGTTATCCAAGTTATAATATTAGCAATGCCAGAAACAGGGGTGGAGGGAATGTTGTGAGTCTATGGAGGTTTTGCTGGCTGCTCACTCTGCAGAACCTATTTTGTCCTTGGCTGCTAAGAGAAGAGCCATTATGACCGTCACAAACACTGAACGAGCCTCCAGATGGCTATGAATCAAGAGGTATGACTGGTGGACCAATGCTGCTGGGACACAAGGCTGTAGCCTGATCAACTCTGGCTGGGTTGCCTGGAAAAGGGTGTCTGATGTTGAAAGTCCTGAAATACCCAATGACCCCATACTGATGATGTGTCCCACCTCATCCTAGCATTCATTTCCGCATCATTAGATTTAAAAACTGCTCCTCATTGTTTAATCGATACAGTTCGTGGGTTGGACTCTGTAGTTCATGTTATGATGTGTATCTGGTTTCAGGTCACTCCTGTTTTTTTGCTGCTATTTTGGGTGATTTTGGATCAGAGTGGCCTGTAAATAATATGCTGAACTGAATATACCTGGACCCTTTCGATTTTGTATTTTATATTTTGCGTTTTTTGTTATTTTTTTTGTTGCCATTTACGCGATTTTTTTGTGTGTGGGGGAGGATTGATGTTTTTCTTTGAATGGGTTTTGTCCATGGGGAAGACGAATCGCAAGGTTGTATACTGTACATATACTTTGATAATAAATGTACTTTGAATCTTTGAATCTTTTAGATTTCATTGGCATTGCCTCTTTAGCCTCTTTGAAATGATTAGGAAAATTTGGGAGTGCCCGACAAACTACTTGTGGCTCAGTGGGAAAAATACATTCTTAATGGGTTAAAAACTCTTTTTTTCATTCATCCATTTCTGACTAATCAAACAAAGATGAAGATTAATGAATTCACAATGAATCCTCCAAAATAGGGATTCTCCACCACTTATCCACATTCTCTACTACCTCCCACCCCTCTCAGGGTCTATGGGGAAATTTTACTACAGAAACAAAGCTTCAGCGGGGTGGAGATGCGACTCTGCCAAAGGAGGTGTAAGGTGCTCTTTCCCTCCGCTAGCCTGCAGGTCACCCTTGGGCAAAGTGTAGAACCTACTTAGCCACCGCAGGACCCCAGCCCCATCAGGGTCACGTGAAGCCATAGGAGCAGGTTGTGGGTGGTGGATTTGCCAAGAATAGTCAGGGTAAAGGCCATGATTGCCCACATCATACAACATGGCACATAATGAGTTGTAAACTCAGTCAGCTCCTTCATAGGCACTAGCTTTCCCAGCATTCAGGATATCTTCAAGGAACGATGCCTCAGAATGGTGGCGTCCTTCAATAAGGACGCCCATCACCCACCACATACCCTCTTCTCATTGCTACCATCAGGAAGGAGGTATAGAAGCCTGAAGGCACACACTCACAATTCAGGAACAACTTCCTCCCCCCCACCATCAGATTTCTGAATGGATATTGAACCCGTGAACACTACCTCACTATTTTTGCATTACCTATTTAACATATAAGTAATTCACAGTTTTTATTATTATATATTACAATGTACTGCTGACACATAACAACAAATTTTATGACATATGCCTGTGATAATAAACCTGCTTCTAATACTGATGATGATCAAAATCAAGGATGTAATATTGAGACTTTATAAAGCACTGGTGAGGCCTCACTCGGAGTATTGTGACCAGTTATGGGCCACTTATCTTAGAAAGGATGTACTGAAATTGGAGAGGGTTCAAAGGAGGTTCACAAAAATGATTCCAGGATTAAATGGCTTGTCATATGAAGAGTGTTTGATGGCTATGGACCTGTATTCACTGAAATTCAGATGAATGAGGGGTAACCTCAGTGAAACCTATTAAATAGTGAAAGGAAAACAACAGGAATTCTGCAGATGCTGGAAATTCAAGCAACACACATAAAAGTTGCTGGTGAACGCAGCAGGCCAGGCAGCATCTATAGGAAGAGGCGCAGTCGACGTTTCAGGCCGAGACCCTTCGTCAGGACTAACTGAAGGAAGAGTGAGTAAGGGATTTGAAAGCTGGAGGGGGAGGGGGAGATGCAAAATGATAGGAGAAGACAGGAGGGGGAGGGATGGAGCCGAGAGCTGGACAGGTGATAGGCAGAAGGGGATACGAGAGGATCATGGGACAGGAGGTCCGGGAAGAAAGACGGGGGGGGGTGACCCAGAGGATGGGCAAGAGGTATATTCAGAGGGACAGAGGGAGAAAAAGGAGAGTGAGAGAAAGAATGTGTGCATAAAAAAGAGTAACAGATGGGGTACGAGGGGGAGGTGGGGCCTAGCGGAAGTTAGAGAAGTCAATGTTCATGCCATCAGGTTGGAGGCTACCCATACGGAATATAAGGTGTTGTTCCTCCAACCTGAGTGTGGCTTCATCTTTACAGTAGAGGAGGCCGTGGATAGACATGTCAGAATGGGAATGGGATGTGGAATTAAAATGTGTGGCCACTGGGAGATCCTGCTTTCTCTGGCGGACAGAGCGTAGATGTTCAGCAAAGCGGTCTCCCAGTCTGCGTCGGGTCTCACCAATATATAAAAGGCCACATCGGGAGCACCGGACGCAGTATATCACCCCAGTCGACTCACAGGTGAAGTGATGCCTCACCTGGAAGGACTGTTTGGGGCCCTGAATGGTGGTAAGGGAGGAAGTGTAAGGGCATGTGTAGCACTTGTTCCGCTTACACGGATAAGTGCCAGGAGGGAGATCAGTGGGGAGGGATGGGGGGGACGAATTGACAAGGGAGTTGTGTAGGGAGCGATCCCTGCGGAATGCAGAGAGAGGGGGGGAGGGAAAGATATGCTTAGTGGTGGGATCCCGTTGGAGGTGGCGGAAATAGTGAAAGGCCTCGATAGACTGGATGTGAAGAGATATTTCCTATGGTGGGAGAGTCTAAGACCAGAGGACACAGCCTCAGAATAGAGGGGTATCCTTTCAGAACGGAGATGAGGAGCAATTTCTTTAGCCAGAGAGTGGTGAATCTGTGGAAATCTTTGCCACAGGCAGCTGTGGAGGCCAAGTCTTTATGTATATTTAATGCAGGGGTTGATAGATTGGTCAGGGCATGAAGGGATATGGGAAGAAGGCAGGAGACTGGGGTTGTGAGGAATATTGGATCAGCAATGATGAAATGACAGAGCAGACTCGATAGGCCAAATGGCCTAATTCTGCTCCTATATCTTATGGTCTTATGATGAAACTACTTCTAAAGTAGGCAAGCAGCAAAATGAAAGGGATTTGGCAGAAGGATGCAGGGTTATAGAAAAATAAGGAGGTGGGGTTGAGGTGTTGGAAATGTGTCTGAACAAATGCTGTGCTGGGAGCTAGCCACAGACTAATGGGCCTTCTTTGTAATAAAAAGTCGTAGGAATTGAAGCTGTCAGTTTCGTAAGTGGATATATAGAGATAAAGAAGAGAAAATACAGTTGAAAATTGAAAGTGGAGGGATGTAATTATAATTAATCCTTGACACAGGATCCTGGTATGTACCAACTACTCAAGCGACCATCCACCATGGCTTCAGGTGACCTTGACAGGCGGTGTTGGGGGGTGGGGGCTAAGCAGGTGCTACACCTTGCCCAAAGGTGACCTGTTGTCTAGTGGAGGAAAGGACCATCTTACCCGTCCTTTGGTAGGGACATATCTCCACCCCACCACCCAAGGGGTAAGTTTACAGTAGATAATTAATTTAGCAGCACATCTAGGGGAAACCCATACAGTCACAGAGAAAATGGAAAAACTCCACAGGAACAGCAGAGGTCAAGGTCAGACATTTGTTCTATGGGCTTCTTTTCTTATTAATTCACTCCTGTTCTTTTCAGAGAAATCTGAAAGCTTGTGGATTGTGTATTGATATCTAGAAATGCATTCTGACAAACACTGAATCGCCTTCATTCAGTGCTCAACTCTCTTTAGGTTTGTGTTCCCTGGTTGTTGACTATCTACATTCAAGATTGCTTGTTGTCATTCATCAGTACACAAGTGTAAAGGAGAATAAAATGTTAGTTACTCAGGGTCCGATGCAGCACAAAAATACAAAAAGCACAAAGAACACAATAATAACACAATAAATATAACTACATAAGATTAGCTTATATACTGTGCATAGACTGATTGTACGTACATAAAGTAGCACTAAATGTGGAGATGTGCTGTTATGTGCTGTCATATGACGTGGGCAATCATGATCTTCCACAACCATGATTGCTCTTGGGCAAATTTTTCTGTACAAGTGGTTTGCCATTGCCTTCTTCTGGGCAGTGCCTTTACAAGCCATTACCTATACTCTTCAGAGATGGTCTGCCTGGTGTCAGTGGTCACATAACCAGGACTTGTGATATGTACCAACAGCTTATACGGCCTTCCATCTCCTGCTCCCACGGTTTCACGTCACTCTGATCAGGTGGAGGAGGGCTAAGCGGGTACTACACCTTTCCCAATGGTGACCGGCAGGCTAGCGTAGGGAAGGAGTGCCTTACACCTCCTTTGGTAGAGACATGATTCCACCCGCCACCCCGAGGTACCGGAGTATCTGTACATAAGGTTACATAAGGTGACTGTGACAGGAATTGATAAAGTAGTGGTGGTGAGGGGCATGGTGGAATGAGTTAATAGATGGAGGTGTTGATCAGCCTGACAGTTTGGGTGAAGTAACTGTTTTTGAGTCTGGCAGTCTTCGTGTGGGTACTGTGTGGCCTCCTCCCTGATGGGAATGCAGTTGAGAGCATCCTATCATGCTGCATCACTGTATGGTATGGAAAATGCAATGCAGCAAAGAGGGGGGCACTTAAAACTGCCCAACGCATTACCAGCAGCAGCCTACCCACCATCAGGGATATGTATGCACAGAGACATGCTAGAAAAAGCCCAGCAATAGCAAGGATCACTCCTATTCCTCAAATTGTCAGGATGCTGTTCGTTGACAATAGCTCGACACTTAACACCATCATTCCCACAATCCTGATTGATAAATTACAGAACCTGGGTCTCTGTAGCTCCCTCTGCAATTGGATCCTTGACTTCCTAACCAGAAGGTTATAATCTGTGCAGATTGGTGATATCTCCTCCTCACTGACGATCATAACCGATACACCTCAAGGGTGTGTGTTTAGCCCACAGCTCTTCTCTCTCTATACCCATGACCGTCTGGTTAGGTATAGCTCAAATGCCATCTATAAATTTGCTGATGACACAACCATTGTTGGTAGAATCTCAGCTGGAGATGAGAGGGAATACAGGATATCTGAGGATCTAACCTGGTCCCAACATATTGATGCAGCTACGAAAAAGGCAAGACAGTGGCTATATTTCATTAGGAGTTTGGAGAGATTTGGTTTGTCACCTAAAACACACAAAAACATCTATAGATGTAACATGCAGAGCATTCTGACAGGCTGCACCACTGCCTGGTATAAGGGAGTGGGGGCTACTGCACAGGACCGAAAGAGACTACAGAAAGTTGTAAAATTAGACAGCTCTGTAGTATTCAAGATATAGTTTTCAAGACATCTTCAAGAAATGGTGCCTCAGAAAGGCAGCGTCATTTTTTAAGGATGCCATCACCCAGGACATTCCCTCTTCTCACTGTTATCACCAGGAAGGAGGTACAGAAACCTGAAGGCACACACTCAGCAATTCAGGAACAGCTTCTTCCCCTCTGCCATCTGATTCCTAAATGGATATTGAACCCATGAACACTATCTCATTTTTTAAGATTATTTCTATTTTTGCACTATTTTTTATCTATTTAATATACATATATTTATAATAAGCCTGTGAGGGAGGGAGAAGCTGTGTGCATGTGAGTGAATGTGCGCGCGTGTGGGGGAGGGCCTGTGCGCGCATGTGTGACAGAGTGGTGTGAGCACATGTGTGACGGAGTGGTGTGCGCGCATGTGTGACGGAGTGGTGTGAGCACATGTGTGACGGAGTGGTGTGCGCGCATGTGTGACGGAGTGGTGTGAGCACATGTGTGACGGAGTGGTGTGCGCGCATGTGTGACGGAGTGGTGTGCGCACGTGTGATGGAGTGGCTGTTTGCGCATGAGTGACGGAGTGGCTGTGTGCGCATGACTGACGGAGTGGCTGTGCATGCATGGGAGGGAGTGAGAGTGTGCTCGTGGGAGGAAGTGACTGTGTGCATAAGTGACGGAATGACCGCGTGCATTTGATGTAAATGAATAAAATTGCTTGTACCGATGGACCTGGACTTCTGAGGTCTAGAGAGTGGACCTGAACCAGTGCAATGGCTTTTCCACTTTAAAAACTCTCCTGAGCAGGTTTCCTGTCATTGTTGGATACAACAGACAACTGAGAAATATAGAAAACCTACAGCACAATACAGACTCTTCGGCCCACAAAGTTGTGCCGAACATGTCCTTACCTTAGAAATTACCTAGGGTTACCCATAGCCCTCTATTTCTCTAAGCTCCATGTACCTATCCAGGAGTCTCTTAAAAGACCCTATCGTATCTGCCTCCACCACCATCGCCAGCAACCCAATCCACTCTCTGCATAAAAAACTTACCCCTAACATCTCCTCTGTATCTACTTCCAAGCACCTTAAAACTGTGCCTTCTCATGCTAGCCACTTCAGCCCTGGGAAAAAGCCTCTGATTATCCACACGATCAATGCCTTTCATCATCTTACACACCTCTATCAGGTCACTTCTCATCTTCCATCGCTCCAAGGAAAAAAGCCCATGTTCACTCAACCTATTCTCATAAGGCATGCTCCCCAATTCAGGCAACATCCTTGTAAATCTCCTCTGCACCCTTTCTGTGGTTTCCACATCCTTCCTGTAGAGAGGTGACCAGAACTGAGCACAGTACTCCAAGTGGAGTCTGACCAGGGTCCTATATAGCTGCAACATTACCTCTCGGCTCCTAAACTCAATCCCACAGTTGATGAAGGCCAATGTACAAAACCAGTGCAAGCCCCTAGTGTAAATAATGGACTGCCTTTATACAGTGCTTTTGACGATTGCATCCTCCAAATTTTCATTTACATTGCAACATTCAAGATGATTGTTGATACCTTCAAATTCTTCACAGTTCCTGACTTAGTGAAATGGTTTCATTTTCACTCCTAGCCATTTTTGGCATCTCTGATCCTGAATGCTTGAAACCGCGGTGAGCAAAACAGTTCAGAATTGCCTTATTACTTATTTCTCACCCACTATCAGTGACAAAATATCACTGCTTTTTGAGCACAAACACACGCAACAGACGTTATTTAAAAACTGTTTGCTCTAAGCACGGTCTAGTGTTTAACAGCCGTACTAGTGCATGTAACTAGTTAGAAAATTCAACTACGGTCTCTCGTCTAATTAGCAGCATATTTTCTCGATTAGTCTATGCTTTTTAAGGGATGTCCCAAGTAAGCGGCTGCCCCGATTAACTGATGGTCCAATTAACCAGAATCCACTGTACATGGAAACATACAGTGAAATGTGCTGAAGGTAGCTCACAAGTGTCACCAGTATAGTTTGTTCACAATGTCCATCAATCAAGTTAAAAGTTAAAAGTCCACCATTCGTCTACCGGCAACAGGTTTGACATTATGACTATTTTCTACCTCAAATAAAGTCAAAGGAGACAATGTAATATAATATAATATAATATAAATAGAAAGCATTTTCTAACCCCACATTTATGAACATGGGCTTCCACAGGAATTTTGTGCCATTTTTCAATAGTTGTGATGAAAGAACTCAGCCAGAGATGTTGACTGTTTTCATTTGCATAAACGCTGCCTGACTTGTTGAGTTCATCCAGGATTTTATATGTGTTACTCTGGATTTCCAGCATCTGCAGAATCTCTTGTGTTTAGCGAAACATTTTCATCCTTTCGCTCTCACATACTGATCTTCCCCTTAAAAGCACTTGGTGTACACCCTAGAACTGTATACCAAGTATGCAAAACTAGCTATAGGCCAAAATTTGGAAGATGCTCTTTTGGGGTGGTGAACGTATGAATGGATGCCCAAGACAGACATGGAAATTGTTTTGTTGGCATAAAGCATGCAGTGTTGCCCCTCAATTCTTTAAAGCCCACCCATAATAAAAAAAAACATGATTATTATCCTTACTGCCAAACAAAACAGTGAATCAAGATGTGCCCACCATTGAACACATCTACACAAAGCGTCGTTGCAGGTAAGCAATGTCCATCAATCAGGGACCACCTTCCCCACTTTTTTTCTTGTCATTATTCCCTAAATAATACAGTATAACAACTATTTACATAGCATTTACATTGTATTAGGTATTATAAGTAATCTAGAGATGATTTAAAGTATATGGGAGGATGTGCGTAGGTTATATGCAAATACTGCGCCATTTTATATAAGGGACTTGAGCATCCACAGATTTTGGTATCTGTGGGGGGGTCCTGGAACCAATCCCCTGCGGATATACAACCCTGATATTCATTTTCTTATAGGCATATGCAACAAATCCAAAAAACACAATCGAATCAATGAAAGACCGCACCCGACAGGACAAGCAAACAACCAATATGCAAAAGACAACCAACTATGCAAACACAAAAGGAAAAAAACTAATAAAAAATAAGCAATAAGTATCAAGAACACGAGATGCAGAGCCATAGAAAGTGAGTCCACAGGTTGTGGGAACAGCTCAGAGAAATTGAGTGAAGTTATCCCCTCTGGTTCAAGAGCATTGTTGAGGGGTAATAACTGTTCCTGAACTTGGTGGTGTGTGTCCTGAGACTCCTATGCCTTCTTCTAGATTGTAGCAGTGAGGAGAGAGCATGGCCTGGATGGCGGGGTTCCTTGATGATGGATGCTGCTTTCCTGCAACAGCACTCTGCATAAATTTGCCTGATCACAGGGAGGGCTTTACCCGTGATGGACCAGGCCGTATGCACTACTTTTTGTACAATTTTCCTATCAAGGGCATTGTAATTTCCATACCAGGCCGTGATGCAATCAGTTAATATACTCTCCACCACACATCTATAGAAGTTTGTTAGATATCATGCTGAATCTTCACAGTCTTCTAAGGAAGTAGAGGCATTGTCATCCTTTCTTCATAATTGACCAGAATAGGTCATCTGAGGAATAGTGCACCGAGGAATTTAAAGTTGCTGACGCTCTCCACGTCTGATTCCCCGATAAGAACTGGCCGACAGACCTCTGGTTTCCTGCTCCTCATTTCACAGGAAACACCTCATGCCACATTGGACATATGACGTTGGGTGATACATTTTGAAATCCTCACAAACTTTGTATACACATCAGTATTTGGATAGTAAATGGTTCCAATAACTATACAGAAATTATGTAATTTTTCAATTAAAAAAAAGATTAATATTAATAATTTTTAAACAGGTTTTCTAAAATGCTTCACTTATTTCAATCTGTCTCTGTTATACATTAGTAATAGTACAACAACGAATACAGTCTTATGGTTTTTATATTCTATGTTTTTCTATATTCTATGTCCATTCTAACTCTGTTTATTTGCATGGGGAGAGGTGGATTTGGGTTCAATGTTCTTGTGGCTTTTTGTGTGGGGTGAGGGGAGTCTGGGGGCTGAAGTTCTTATTGTGTTTCATGTGGGAGGAGAGGGTTTGAGGCGTTGAAGATCAGGTTGCTGTTCTTTTTTTGTGCCGGGGGGGGGCGCGGGGTTTGTTTGCCGTTTCTCTCTGAAATGACTTCAATGGTATTCCCTTGTTTCTTGCTATCTGGAGAAAAAAAATCAGAGAGTTGCATACTGCATACATCCTTTATGATAAATGAATCTTTGAACCTTTTGTACTAATCCTTTTTCTTTAAAGTCCATAATTATTATTACTAATTTATTATTCAACGATAATCTCTGCTCAAAATTACCACATCATGCAAGAGATTGGTTGAAGAGGTTTTTACCAATTTATTAGCAAAAATTTTAATATAGGAATAATCAGAATGGGAATATCACTCTGCATTCTCTCCCACACCTCCTTATACAATAGACTACAGACAGTGGCCAACAATGGCAGTACTATTCAGTCCCTCACCATCAAAAACCTAGCCACGCCATTGAGTTAACTAGGTGACCCCAAACACACACGTGGCTAGCAAGACTGGTGAAAAGTAGGGCATTGTTGTCCTGATTCTAAAGATCTTCCAATCCAGAGTGTAATGGAATTCTATCCATTTGACTGGATCTATCACACTGAAGGGAAGCATATTCCAGGACAAATGTAGACTGATCAGAATCATGTTTAATATCACTGGCGTATGATATGAAATTTGTTAACTTTGCAGCAGCAGTACATAGTAATACATGATAAATATAGAAAAAAACAACTCAATTACAGTAAGTGTACATATATATATTGAATAGTTAAATTAAGATAAGTAGTGCAAAAACAAAAATAAAAAAAAAGAGAGGTAGTGTTCATTGGTTCAATGTCCATTTAGAAATCTGATGGCAGAGGAAAAGGAGTTGTCCCTGAAGCATTGAATGACCATAAGACCATAAGATATAGGAGCAGAATTAGGCCATTTGGCCCATTGAGTCTGCTCTGCCATTTCATCACAGATGATCCAATTTTCCTCTCAGTCCCAATCTCCTGCCTTCTCCCTGTATCCCTTCAAGCCCTGACCAAACAAGAATATATCAATCTCTGCCTTAAGTATACATAAAGACTTGGCCTCCACATCTGCCTGTGGCAAAGGATTCTACAGATTCACCACTCTCTGGCTAAAGAAGTTCCTCCTCATCTCCATCTAAGGCTGTGTCCTCCTCATCTATTCTAAGGCTGTGTCCTCTGGTCTTAGATTCTCCCTCCATAGAAAACATCCTCTCCACATCCACTCTATTCATGCCTTTCATCATTTGATAGACTTCAATGAGGTCACTCCTCATTTTTCGGAATCCCAGTGAATACAGACCCAGAGCCATCAAGCGCTCTTCATATGACAAGCTGTTCAAATCTGGAATCATTATCTTCAGCCCTGGTGTATACACCATCTGGTCCAGATGGTTTATCTACCTTCAGACCTTTCAGTTTCCCAAGAACCTTCTCTCTGGTTATGGTAACTTCACACACTTCATGACTCCTGACACCTGGAACTTCCACCATACTACTAGTGTCTTCTGCATGAAGACTGTCACAAAACACTTATTCAGCTCGTTTTCCAGTGGTCCGATATCCACTCTCGCCTCTCTTTTATACTTCATGTATCTGAAGAAACTTTTGGCATACTCTTTAACATTATTGGCTGGTTTATTTTTGTACTCCATCTTTACCTTCTTAATAACTTTTTTAGTAGCCTTCTGTTGGTTTTTAAAAGCTTCCCAATCTTCTAACTTCCCATTAATTTTTACGTTATCATATGCCCTCTCTTTGGCTTTTATGTTGGCTTTGACGACTTTTGTTAGCCACGGTTGTGTCATCTTTCCTTTAGAATACTTCTTCCTCTTTGGGATGCATATATCCTATGCCTTCCGAATTGCTTCCAGAAATTCCAACCATTGCTACTCTGCCATCATCCCTACCAGCGTTCTCGTCCCCAGACAATTCTGGCCAACTCTGCACTCATGTCTCTGTAATTCCTTTACTCCACTGTAATACTAATACATCTGACTTTAGCTTCTCCTTCTCAAATTTCAGGATGAATTCGATCATGTGACGATTACTTTCCTAAGGGTTCCTTTACCTTAAGCTTTCTAATCAGTTCTGGTTCATTGCATAGCACCCAATCCAGAATATCCGATCCCCTGGTGGGCTCAACCACGAGTTGCTCTAAAAAGCCATCTCGTAGGCACCCTAGAAACTCCCCCTCCTGGAATCCAGCGCCAACCAGATTTCCCCAATCTACCTGCATACTGAAGTCCCCCACAACTATTGTAAAATTGCCCTTTTGGTATGCATTTTCTATCTCCTGCTGTAATTTGTAGGCCACATCCTTACTACTATTTGGGGGTCTGTATACAACTTCCATGAGGGTCTTTTTACCCTTGCAGTTCCTTAGCTCTATCCACAATGATTCAACACCTTCTGACCCTTTGTTAACTCTTTGTAATGATATCATTTTGTTTTTACCAACAGAGCAATACCACCTTCTCTGCCTTCCTGCCTGTCCTTTTGATACAATGTGTATCCTCGGACATTAAGCTCCCAACTATAATCTTCTTTCAGCCAAGATTCAGTAATGCCTACAACATCATACCTGTCAATCTGCAACTGTACTGCAAGTTCATCTACCTTATTCTGTATACTGCACAACCAACTTTTGATTCCTAACTTTGTCTAAAGTCTTACCAACATCTGCCTTCACAACCTCTCCACTAACTGTTCTGGCACTCTGGAACTCTAGTTTAAATCCCACTGTGCAGCATTAATAAACATTCCTGCTAAAATATAGTCCCACACCAGTTCAGGTGCAAACTGACCCATCTGTACTAGTCCCACCTTCCCTGGAAGAGAGCCCAATGATCCAAAAATCTTACACCCTTTCTCCTACACCAGCTCCTTAGCCATGTATTGGACAGTATAATCTTCCTAGTTCTGACCTCACTAGCACATGGCATGGATAACAATCCTGAAATCACAACCCTGGAGGTCCTGCCCTTTAACTTAGCACCTAATTCCCTGAACTGCCTATGAAAAACCTCATCACACATCCAACCTATGTCATTGGTATCTACATGGACCACAACTTCTGGCAGTTCAGCCTTCCACTTTAGAATGCTGAGGACTTGATCTGAGATATCCCAGGCTCTGGCACCCGGGAGGCAACATACCATCCAGGAATCTTGTTCTTGTCCATAGAACCTCCTGTCCATTCCACTAACTAACAAATCCCCAATCAACACAGCGTGCCTCTTCTCTCTCCTTCCCTTCTGAGTCACAGAGGCAGATTCAGTGTCAGAGACACAACCACTGTGACCTTCCTCTGTTAGGTCATCTCCCCCTGCCGAGAGTATCCCAAGTGATATACCTGCTGTTGAGGGAGATGGTCATGGGGTACTCTGCATTGGCTCCCTAGCCCCTTTCCCCCTCCTGACTGTCACCCAGTTTCCTGTGTCCTGCACCTTGGGTGTAACTACCTCTCTGTATGTTCTACCTATCAGCTCTTCAGCCACCCGAATGATCCAGGGTTCATCCAGTACCAACTCCAACTTCTTAACGCAGATCGTTAGAAGCTGCAACTGGATGCACTTCTCACAGTTGTAGTTGTCAGGGACACTGGGGGTCTCCCTGCCTTCCCACATTCAAGAGGAGCATTCAACTATCCTGCCTGGCATCTCTACTGTCCCAGCTGAGCATCTATAAAGAAGGGAAGGAAAAAAAAATTGAGCTTTTCTTTTCTTTTGCTTTCTCTGGCTGAAGTCTCTCTTCGCAGAAACCTCGAAGAACTAAAGCCTCAAGATCACCACTCTCACTCTGTGCACTCTGACGACAACCGCTACAACAATGCTGCGGTACTTGCCCCCGACTTCCTTTAATTTAGTCTTGCTAATCAATCCCAAACACCGAATGGTTGCCGGTCAAAGCTTTCTTTTCGCTGTAATGACCTGCTGCTGACTTTTGCACTCAGGCAGTGGACCTGATTGAAGTCCCCCATTCTCTTTTTTTTTGGCGTGTGCCTGCGTGCGTGCCAGTCTGTGCATGTGCATCCGTGTGTCCATGCGTGCGTCTGTGCATGCTTCCCTGATGATGGATTTTCTTCATGGCTTTTCAAAAGATGCAGAGTGAGAGAGAGAGACTGTGTGACCGCCACTCCTCACACAGACATTTTCGCAGTATTTTCCCTTTATTTTACGAGGTTGAGTTGCAATCTCGACACCCAACCCAGCACGGATAGAAAGCGTACTCGGGGGCGGACCAAACTAGTTTTGAACCTGGGAACCTCTGCTCTCGGGTCCAGCGCCGATGTCGTTGCACCACCAGCCGGCCCGAAGTCCCCCACTCTCAAAACTTCTGATGTCGTGATTGGCCGCTGGTCAAAGCTCTTTTTGAGTGTGCCTTCAGGCTCCTGTACCTCCTTCCTAATGGCAACAATGAGAAGAGGGCATGTCCTGGGTTGTGGATGTCCTTAATGATGGACACTGCCTTTCTGAGGCATCGCTCCTTGAAGATGTCTTGGATACTATGGAGGCTAATACCCATGTTGGAGCTGACTAATTTTGCCACTATCTGCAGTTTACTTCAATTCTGTGCAGTAGCCTCCACCCTACCCCACCCCACCGCCATATAAGACGGTGATGCGGCCAGTTAGAATGCCCTCTATGGTACATCTGTAGAAATTTTTGAATGTTTTAGGTGACAAACCAAATCTCCTCAAACTCTTAATGAAATATAGCCGGTATGTTGGAGGATGCAATTGTCAAAAGCATTGTATGAAGGCAGTGCATTATCTGGACTAGGGGCTTGCAGTGATTTTCTACATTTGTTGGTTGTCTGTCATGTCCAATAATGATGGGAAACCTGCTCAGGAGAGTTTTCAAAATGCAAAAGCTGTTGCACTCGGCCAATTCCATTCTCTAGCCCTCGGAAGTCCAGGTCCCCTGGTACGACCAATTATGCTCATTTACATCAAACACACGCAGTTACTCCCTCACTCACGCACACAGCTACTCCCTCACATGTGCGCATAGCCGCTCCCCCACACGCGCCCACAGCCGCTCCCTCCTTGACAGGTTTATTATTAATATTTGTATATTAAATAGTTGGATTAAAATAGGTGCAAAAACATAAATAATTTTTTAAAATGTGAGGTAGTGTTTGTGGGTTCAATGTCCATTTAAGAATCAGATAGCAGAGGGGAAGAGACTGTTCCTGAATTGCTGAGTGTGTGCCTTCAGGATTCTGCACCTCCTTCCTGATGGTAACAGTGAGAAAAGGGCTTGCCCTGGGTGATGGAGGTCCTTAATTATGGATGCCGCCTTTCTGAGGCACCACTCCTTGAAGACGTCTTTGGTACCCAAGATGGAGCTGACTAATTTTACAACTTTCTGTAGCTTCTTTCAGTCTTGTCAGTAGCCCCCCAACCCCCACCCCCATACCAGGCAGAGATGCAGCCTTTCAGAATGCTCTTCATGGTACATATATAGAAATTTTTGTGTGTTTTACGTGACAAGCCAAATTTCTTCAAACTCCTAATGAAATATAGCTGCTGCTTTGCCTTCTTTATAGCTACATCGATATGTTGGGACCAGGTTAGGTCCTCAGAGATATTGACACTCAGGAGCTTGAAATTGCTCACTCTCTCCACTTTTGATCCCTCTAGGAACACTGGTTTGTGTTCCCTCGTCTTACCCTTTCTGAAGTCCATAATCCTCTCTGCTAAATGTTCACCCTATTCACCATTACTCATTATTACTTCTGTATGAACAATGTACACCTTATTTACATCTTTCCTGAGGTAGATGACCAAAACTACACACAATATTCCAAATTAGGCCTCAAAGTCTTATACAGCTTCAATAGAACATCCAATATCCTGCACTCAATACATTGATTTATGAAGGTCAATGTGCCAAAAGCTTTCTTTCTGACCCATCTACATTTCAATGAATTATAGATCTGTATTCCTAGATCCCTTTGTTTTACCACACTCCTCAGTGCCTTACTGAGAAGTGTGGTAAAACAAACTGTCTCACTGTGTAAGACCTACCCTGGTTGGTCCTATTGAAGTGCTCACCTCACACTTATCTGCATTAAATTCCATCTGACATTTTTCAGCCCATTTTTTCATCTGGTCCAGATCCTGCTGCAAACCATGATAGCTTTCCTCACCGTCCGCTACACCCAAAATCTTGTTGCCATCGGCAAATTTACTGATCGAGTTAACTACATTATCATCCAGATCATTTATATAGATGACATACAACAACAGACACAGCACCAATCCCTGCAGCACTCCACTAGTCACAGGCCTCAGTCAGAGAGACAACCATTTACTATCATTCTCTGGTTTCTCACACAAAGCTAATGTCTAATCCAATTTACTATCTCATTGCAAATGCCAAGGGACTGAACGTTAGCTAAGTTTTTTCAACAGCACTGCATCTCCAAAACCCTTGAGCACCAACTTCTCTTTCAGGATGCACACTGCCTGGATTTGGAAATATATTGCTGTTTCCTCATTGTTGCCTGGTCTAAATGATGGAACTCCTTATCCACCACACTGTAGGAATACCTTCTCCAGAACAACAATGGTTCAAAGTTCAATATTCAAACTCAAAGTAAATTTATTGTCAAAGTACATATTTGTTACCATATACTGCCCTGCAATTCATTTTCTTGGAGGCATCTACTGGAAAAAAGAAATACAATAGAATTTTACAAAAAAAAACTATGCATAACAAAGACTGACAAACATCAATGTGCAAAAGAAGACAAAAATAATACTGAGAACATGAGTTGTAAAGAGCCCTTGAAAGTGAGTCTGTAGGTCATAGAATCAGTAGAGTAGTGGTGATTGAAGTTATCTATGTTGGTTCAGGAGCTTGATGGTCGCAGGGTAATGAGAGGGAAGAGGATCCAGAGGAGTTCTGAGTTCAAAGTTAAGGTAAAGCTCAAAGTATATTTATTATTGAAATACGTACATTTTATATAACCTTGAGATTCATCTCCTTACAGGCAACCACAAAACAAAGAACCCATTAAAAATAAAAGGAGACCATCAAACATCCAGTGTACAGAGAGAGAAAAAACAAATTGTGCAAACAATAAAAGCAAGCAAACAGCATTCAGAACTAAAGTTCGCAAAGCCAGGCATCACTGCAGCTGATCCAGAAGTCCACTAGGTGCAAGCCACAGCTTTGCTAGAATGATCCCAGAAAAGAAAGGATTAATGTACAAGGAGCAATTGATGGCTCTGGGCACTGTAGTCATTGAAGAATAAAGGGGGATTTTATTGAATATTAAAAGGCAGAGATCAGAGGTTCCTTTTTAATGCCATGGACCAATAATATTAAGTGAGGAGTCTGTGGAGCCCAAGTTGGGAACCCCAGGTCTAGATAGAAAGGGTGTTTCAAATAATGGGAGTATCTAGGACCAGAGGGCACAGACATTGAGAAAAAGAATGTCCCTTTAGGACAAAGATAAGGAGGAATTTTTTAGCCAGAGGGTGGTGAATCTGTGGAATTCATGTTATTGGGTATATTTAAAATGGAGTTTGATAGGTATTTGATCAATAGGGGCATCAAAGGTTATGAGGAGGTTGAGAAGGAAATAAATCAGCCATAATCGAATGGCACAGCAGACTCGATGGGCCAAATGGTCTAATTCTAACTGTTCCTGAACCTGGTGGTGTGAGACTTAAGGCTTCCGTACCTCTAGCTCGATGGTGGTAGCGAGAAGAGGCATGGCCTAGATGGTGGGGGGGTCTTTCATAAAGGCAGCTGCTTTCTTGTGGCAGCTCTCCTTCTTAATGTGTTCAGTGGTGGGGGAGGGCTTCAAGCTGATGGTACATTAATGACTTCCTAAAAGCAGTAAGGAATGACTTAGCATGATTGTCAAAACATCAAGTCTAGGCCCCAAGGCCAGGAACCGTATTTCTCAATCTGACTGACTCCTGAGTCCTCCTTTAAAATGCTCTTGCAAAATGCTTAACCCAGGGTCCATGAACCCCTTGGGGAGGTCCATGCATTGACTCCAATCCAGGGAGTCTGTAAATTTGGATGGGGAAAAATTACTTCTTTATTTTCACTAACTGAAATTTTGCATTTCCGTCATGGGCACTAGACTCCATAGTGTTTGAGACATTTTCAAGGAGAAATGCCTCAAAAAGGGGACGTTCATCATTAGGACCCCCATCACCCAGGACATGTCCTCCTCTTATTGCTACCATCAGGGAGGAGGTACAGGAGCCTGAAGGCACACAATCAATGATTCAGGAACAGCTTCTTCCTCTCTGCCATTGGATTTCTGAATGGACATTGAACCCATGAACACTACCTCAATAGTCTTTATTCCTAATTGTTGCACTGTTTATTTAATTTAGCTATTTTATTTATACATATACTGTTCTTACTGCTTTTTTCTCTATCATTATTTATTGCATTGTACTGCTGCCACAGTGTTAACAAATTTCACGGCATATTCCGGTGATTCTGATTCCGGAATGATGAATGTAGACGACAAACCACAGTAGTATTAGCAGTACCTGTCGCTTTGTCACAATAGAAATCACAGATATTTTCATATCACATTACTGTTTAATGTTCTTACTCAAGCTGAGCACCAACGGCATTCACACTGATATGCCTTAAAAATAAATTTAATTTTAAACTTGCCTATATTTTAAATGTATAGTTCCGTTATTTAATGAACTAATAAAGAAGCACATATATTACTATATCACAATTTGTTTTAATATTTTGATAACTGTATTTCTATATAATCGGTTTCTTTCGTAACCCTATGTATTTTATTTTATATATTTAAATACAGTTTTAAAGGGGTCCACAGGCTTCACCGGATTGACAAAGGGATCCATGATACAACAAAGGTTAAGAACCCCTGGCTGAAACCAAATTTTTGGTCATATATATATGGTTACTTTAACATTGTTTGTCTGATTATGCTCCAGGGAAATTTTGCCATTACAGGCGATATATAGTCTACGTTGATACCATTGAGCTGCCTGACAATTCTATTTTACACAGTGAAGCTGAGATAGAGAGGGAAGGTCATGCCTCCCAATAACTCGGCAAATTTATCCTGTAGCCAGAACGTGCACTACAATGAGCCTTAACAATCTCGCAGTTAGAAATATAACCAGGATATATTCATCTCATCTGCTGTTCAGATGGGTGGTCTTGCCTGAGGCACATAGTTGTGGGATTAAATCCCAGTTCAGTGCTTAAAATCTAAATTCCAGGCTGGTACTTCTGGAGGCAGTACTAAGGAATTACTGGACAGAATTAGAATTAAGTTTAATACTGTATCACTTAATATCAGTGTGGGCATGTGGCCAAGTGGTTAAGGCATTCATCTAGTGATCTGAAGGTTGCTAGTTTGAGCCTCAGCTGTGGCAGCGTGTTTGTGTCCTTGAGCAAGGCACTTAAACACACGTTGCTCTAGTGTCTGTGCGAGGAGTAGCACCCCACACAGACATCCAATCTGTGCCTTGTAAGGCATGAAAATGCCCGACGCAGGCCTCTCATGGTCTGAGTCGACGTTCCCTCCCTCCCTTAGTATCACCCACATATATCAGAAATTTGTTGTCTTTGCAGCAGCAGTACAATGCAATACATAATAATGGAAAAAAACTGTGAATTATCATACATATAAAATAATTAAATTAAATAATTGGTGCAAAAATAGAAATAAAAATATAGTGAAGTATTGTTCACAGGTTCAAAGTAATTAGAAATCGGATGGCAGAGGGGAAGAAGCTGTTCCTGAATCACTAAGTGTGTGATTTCAGGCTTCTGTACCTCCTCCCTGATGGTGATAATGAGAAAAGGGAAAAGGGTCCTTAATGATGGATGCTTTCTTTTTGAGGCATCGCTCCTTGAAGATGTCCTGGATGCTACGGAGGCTAGTGCCCATGCTGGAGCTAAACTTATAAATCTCTGCAGTTTACTTCGATTCGACTGTCGGAAGTGGCAGCTTTTAGGTGTTATGTTGAATCAAAGCCCTGTCTGGTTCCTTTGTGTACCATCTCACAACTTCAATAAGGGCTCTTCCCTGTGTATGAACCACTATTTTTCCCTCTACTGACAACATAAAGTATTTTCTTTTATTACTGCACTCCATTTTATTCTGACAGCTTTTGTCCATCAGTTTGCTGCATGGTTTTCAATATTAATCATTTTCAACAGCTATGTGTCAGAGGTAATGGCATTGTTTAAAAATGGCTTAGGACATCCTGAGGGTATGCAATCCTTCATAGAAATGCAAACCTTTCCTTTTGTTTGTCACTCCCTGCATGAAACATCATGGTTTTGCTGTTACTTCCATTGGTATCAGTTACACGATCAAAAACAGAAACAGGTTTATCACTGGCATATGTTGTGAAAATTGTTATGTGGCAGCAGTATATTGCAATGCAAAATAATAAAAACTGTAAATTACAGTATGTATAGTAAACCTGATTCTGATCTTGTGATTGATACCAATGGAAGTAACGTATATATAATTCAGACCAGGTGTAAAGCAGAGCAGGGTAGTACAGATAACACACATATAACTCACAACAATTTAGAAAAGTAAGAATTAAAACTACAAATGAATGATGCATAAATAAACAAAATAAAGTCCACAAATTAAATATTGAGGCTCCTGTAACTTCTCCCTGATGGTATCAATAATAGATTTTGAATGTTAGACCTACCAATCTCTTCAGGTTCATATAGCACTGTGCAAAACTCTTAGGCACACATGTACAGCTGGGGAGCCTAAGTGCTTTGCACAGCACTGTAGTAATTTTATGTATTGCACCGTACTGCTTCCACACAAAGAAAAACAAATGTCATGTGAGTGATGATAAACCTGATTCTGATATGAGTCTGTATTGCGAACTGAGGGTGGGAAGGGGGCAGGGAGAGGGGAATCATGGTTGGAAAAATGGGAGGGGAGAGGGGAGGGAGCAGGAAGCACCAGAGAGACAATCCATAATGATTATTAAACCAATTATTTGGAATCAATAACCTTGCCTGATATTTCAGGGCTGGGTGTGCCTGCACCCATCTCATCCCCTGTCCCTGGCACTCCTTCTCTGCCACCAGTACCACACCCCTCCAGCGGTGCTCCACCCTCACTATTCCCAACACCCTCTGGGTCCACCAGATATATATCAAAGGGTAGATGTCAGACTAAGAGTGGTTCACTGAACCTCCAGGTTCGGGGGTAACAACCCTGACTGGTCAAAAAAAAGTTATTACAGAAACAGCAAGGAAAACACCTCCATTGCTGCCTTAAGTGTCAGTGGCATAGGGGCAGTAAGTAAGTTCCATGGAGAAAAATAATGAATAACCATAAATTATACAAAGGGAAAACTATTAAATTCAGAGGTGAAGACTTGGCTCGGCTATATCCTGGTCCTTGACTTCACCAAACACTGCATCCCTGTCTCTGAATTTACTTGCATATAATGTAGAGAAACAGCAAAGAACCATTATTGAACAAATTCAAACACAGCTACATAAGGGAGATACTAAAGGTTTAGAAAACGAGGAAGAATTTAAAGAGCACCTGAATGAAAGGAACCAACAAGAAGACCACAACCTTATTGTTGTGTTTGGAGGCTTGCGTGTCTCAATGACCTGGCGAGCAATAGTGGCTGGAGTCAGTGCCTTGTGCTTTGACTCTTGGTAGGGTCATCCATGCCAAATAGGTCAAAGGGTAGAGGACAGACTAAAAGTGGTCCACTTGTCCTCCAGGTTTGGGGGTTCAGTTCAGGGCTACAACCCTGACTGGGTCAAAAAGAAATCGTTATGGAAACAGCAATGAAGAATCCTTCTATATCTGTGTGCAACTAAGGACAGACAGAGATGGAGGACCTTCACTTCTGCCCTTAACACCAGTGGCATAATGGGTAGTAAATAGGTAAGAATTAAAGGAAGTGCGGTAATGAGGCAGACCAGTTGTGGACGACCTATGGGTATGACTGAATCAGTTCAGATTCGGAGGAGAAGGTATCCCAGAAAGATAAAAGACTAGAAGAAACTACATAGTTACTAAGCTTTAATGGCAAGAAATAGTACTTCACCAATTTCCAATTTACCAAGCAACTACTGGCAGATTCACAATTTCCATTGTAATTATAATAAGTACTGTATTGATCCTGAGTGGGGAATTCTTTTGTTGCAGCAACAACTTTACAAACACACTTAGCAGTGTGAAGACTTTAATAATAATTATGTACAGAATAATAATATTCACAATAATATACAATAATGTGCAAGAATAATGTACAAAATAATAAAGCAGAGACTATTGTACTGTGATGTATGTTCTCCTATCGCACAGAGATGAACTGTTGCATATGCTTAATGCATCTGGTAGGAGAGATTTTCTGTAACGATCCTTGTGACAGCAGAGCTGAATGAGTCTGTTCGAAAGGGTGCTCCATGGCTTATTCAGTAGGTCGTGGAGAGGATGTACCTGATTGTCCATAATGGATAACAGTTTGTTTAGCGACCTCCTCTCCACCACTAACTCAAAAGAGTCCGTATTGTAGCCAAGGATGGGTCCAGCCTTCTTGACTTTATTTAGTCTTTGTGCATCACAAGCACTGATGCTGCTCCCCCATTGTAAAGCAGAAAAGAAGACTGCACTCGCAGACTGGTAAAAGATCTTCAATATCCTGCTGCATACATTGAAGGATCACAGCTTCCTTAGAAAATAGAGTCTGCTCATCCCCTTCTTATAAACAGCTTTGTTGTTGGTTTTCCAGTCAAGTCTGTTGTCGAGGTGAACACCCAAGTATTTGTACTCCTCCATCACCGCAACTTCTTCTCCCACAATATATACAAGACTCATCACAGCCCTCTTCCTCCTAAAATCAATCACCATCTCCCTGGTTTTGGCCACATTCAGGAGCAGGTGATACCTAATGCACCACTCCACAAACTTGTCTACCAGTCCTCTGTACTCTGACTCCTGATCATCTCTGAGACTCTCAACCACTGCAAAGTCATCAGAGAATTTCTACAAGACTCAGAGTTGTACTGGAAGTCTGTGGTGTACAGTGTGAACAGAAACAGAGACAGGACATTCCCTTGTGGTGTTCCAGTGCCACTCACCACCACCTCAGACAGAGAACTACCCAGCCATACAAACTGGGGTCTATCTGTTAGATTTCAGTAATCCAGGAGATAGTGGGACTTGTCTACGCTCATCCTTTGCAGCTTCTCGCTCAAAAGAAATGGCTGAATTAACCAAGTGTATGTTACTTTACTGACACAATGGCTCAAGTACACTCAGTGGCCACTTTATTAGGTACACTTGTAAGCCTGTTCGTTAATGCAATTCTTTATTAGCTAATTATGTGTCAGCAACTCAATGCATAAGTTCATGCAGACATGATCAAGGGGTTCAGTTGTTGTTCAGACCAAACATCAAGATGAGGAAGAAATGTGATCCAAATGACTTTGACTGTGCAATGATTGTTGGTGTCAGATGGGGTGGTTTTTGTATCTCAGAAACTGCTGATCTCCTGGGCTTTTCATGCACAACAGTCTCTAGAACTTACAGAGAATGGTGCAAAAAACAAATCCAGGAAGCAGCAGTTCTGTGGATGAAAATACCTTGTTAATGAGGGATGCCAGGCTGGTTCAAGCTGACATGAAGGTGTCAGTAACCCAAATAACCATGTGCTACAACAGTGGTGTGAGGAAGACCATCTCTGAACGCATAACATATCCAACCTTGAAGTGGATGGGTGGGCTACAGCAGCAGAAGACCACAAACATACACTCAGTGGCCACTTTATTAGGTACAGGAGGTACCTAATAAAGTGGCCACTGACCGTACATTCGAAAAATGTTTTCTGATATCTTGATCATCATCATTCAAGTACAAATTAACTGATCACTCATCTCATTTGATGTTTGTGGGTGCGATATGCACTTCTGGGGATGTGAAATCAAAAATTCATTACTTGAGAAATGTTTTGGCATGTTCTGAAGGAGTTAACTATACAAGAAATGTGGATTTTTAGGTCATGCCTGGGGTCACCTTGCCCATCTCCCACAAGAGGACAGCGGGTGCTCTGCAGGTGCCAAGCATTATAAACTGATGTGCCCTTCTCAGACTGATTGTAAAACTCAATGTCACTGGGGGAGAGCTCACTTGGTTAGCATCACCAGGACAAAGAGGTCCATGTAACAGCTTGCCAAATCAACACCATTGATTACACTTCAGGAAATATTAATGGCCTCAATGATAATTTTATAACGGTCCACCCCTCCTTCACTTTCCAGACAGTCCTCGCTGTTCTGGCACCTACACATTAGTTTGTCAAACGAAAAGGGCAGTCTAAATATAAATTGTTATCGTCACAATTGGCAGGTTTGCTCGGTGCACCAGACCAATATTAGATGGTTCCCTACACTTCAAATAATACTCCACTGGCCATCCGTGGCACAATATAATTATACTTCTCTTGTATTTACGATTTGCTTTAAAAAAGTTTTTTTTAAATTTAGAATTCGATTCCAACAATGTAAGCAAAGGCTTTCTCACACACAACTCCCGGTTTAGTTCGTGCTCCACGACATAAATCAGTGTTAAATCACAAACACGAGTAAATATGCAGATGCTGGAAAACCAAAACAACAGACGCAAAATGCTGGAGGAACTCAGCAGGTCAGGCAGCATCTATGAAAAACAGTAAACAGTCGACGTTTCGGGCCGAGACCCTTCTTCAGAAATGTTTACCCTTTTCCATAGATGCTGCCTGACCTGCTGAGTTCCTCCAGAAAGCAGTTTCCGAGCACGAGTTTGGGTGCGTGGACAGGTTGGGGGCAGTGCATGCTGCAATCAAGGTGGACAATCGATTTAGTAAATAACAGATTGCATTTGGCGCCTATCGTTATCGAGAGTCTGTGCGAAGCTCTAATTTGAAACCACTTACCCGGTATCCCCATATCCAAATCTTCATAGTCCTCTTCAGTCACATTTCTTGAACTTTCATGTGTTAATCTATTTCCCATTGGGTAATATTGAACGTTGAAAAGGAGAAATAGATAGACAAATTTTGTCTCGGTTTACATCCAATTCACGGAAAATAATTGGACCGTTTCCCCTTCCAGATTGGTCAACCAAGTCACAGTACAGCAGAGGTTCTCCCGTGGTTTAAGAAGCGATAGGGGGCAAGATAGAGGAGTCGTCGGGTCGTTTCTGCTCCACCTCTCTTACTCCCTCCTCCCAGCAGAGCTGCCGTCGCAGTGTTACTCCAGATCAACGGCGGCGGGGTAGACAGGATGGGGCAATGCTCTCCCACCGCGTCGGCGCTCCAAGAAGCGGAGATTTAATGCGCGGAAGCGGAGATTTCCTTCGGAAATCCGAGCGCTGCTTTTTGAGTCGCCAAACTCATCAACCACGCAACTTGGCGCACGTTTCTCCCCGGTCACACAAAGCGCATGTGTCTGGAACAGACAATTTGGATGTAAGTCTCTACATCAGTGTTTATAACTATCTTTCTTTCTGTAGGGCAAATTTAATGAGTGGTGGCGGGAGTGACTGTTTTAAAAGATTTGTTTGATGGATAATAGCTGTCAGAGCAAAATATTTTTATTTAATGATAACTGGTTTGCAAGTTTTATTGTGTGAGTAGCAGCAGCTCAAATGAATGCACAAATCCAGTCCGCATTTGAGCACTCCTCCAAAAACTGCTGAAATCCCCAGGGCCCCAGAGTTGTAAAATTAATCAGCTCTATCATGGGCACCAGTGTCCGTAGTATCCAAGAGATCATGGAGCGATCCCTCCAGAAAGAAGCCTCCATCATTACGGACCCCTCACCCATGGCATACCCTCCTCTCATTGGTACCATCTGGAAGGAGGTACAAAGCCTGAAGGCACACACTCTGTGGTTCAGGAACAGCTTCTTCCCCGTCCGATTTCCAAATGGGCATTGAGCCCATGAACGCTACCTCACTACTTCCTTACTTCTGTTTTTGCACTAGTTATTTTAATTTAACTATTTAATATACACATTTATACTGTAATTCAGTTCTTTTCTATATTTATCATGTATTGCATTGTACTGCTGCCACAAAGTTAACAAATTTTACAACATATACTGGTGATATTAAGCCTGTTTCTAATTCTGACCTCTTTTCAAATTCTGGCTCATTGCTAAGCCCTCTTGTAGATATTGACAATCGCTTGCCCCCTAGAAATGAAGGCTGAACTTCCCAGCGCAGGGCTGGTTAAGTGGCGTCGTTCAGCAGCGCTGTTTGCGGGAGCATCTTAATGCATACATTGTTTTTTCTATCTTTCCTTCATATTAACAATGCCGAAACCTTTTCTTTTCACGAAGGATGCACTCTCGCCCTGCTCATGAACCGTTTGTCCCACTCCCATCCGGGAGGAGGCTGGGCAGCATTCACACCAGGACCATCAAACTCAAAAACAGTTAGTTCGGCAAGTGGTCGAACTGATCAACACCTCCACCCACTAACCTACCACCAGCACGTTTATCATTTCCTTTCAGAGTCACCTTCTGTACAGATACTCCTGTACTTAGCATCACTTCATGTACATACAATAAGTCTATATAAACTAATCTTATATATTTATACCTGTGTTTTTATTGTGTTCTTTATGCTTGTTGTGTTTTTATGCTGCACCTGATCAGGAAGAGCAATCATTTTGTTCTCCTTTACACCGGTGTACTGAAGAATGACAACAAACAATCCTGAATCTTGAAAAAAGTAAACATGAGGAATTCTGCAGATGCTGGAAATTCAAGCAACACACAACAAAGTTGCTGGTGAACGCAGCAGGCCAGGCAGCATCTCTAGGAAGAGGTACAGTCGATGTTTCGGGCCGAGACCCTTCATCAGGACTGAATTAGTCCTGACGAGTCCTGACAAAGGGTCTCTGCCTGAAACGTTGACTGTACCTCTTCCTAGAGATGCTGCCTGGCCTGCTGCGTTCACCAGCAACTCTGATGTGTGTTTCTTGAAAAAAGTACTTCATTGTTCTTTGCGGTGGGCTGAAAAGGATGTGGACAATATTTTTTTCCTTCTACTGATACTTCTCAGTACTTTTGCAAACACTGGGACAATTCAGAACCCCATGCAAACTCTGACAAACTTATCAGAACTTGAGCAAATAGTTTGGCTTCCTTGCATATACTGGCCCATGTAAATAGACCCTTTGAAAATGCTGACAAACTTCTTAAACCTACCTTTGCTGTTTTTCTCACACTCCCTAACTCTCTTGCAAATCCTGGCACTCTGCCCCAATTGCCTTACAATTCCTCACATATGCCCCAGACCCCTTCCAAATATTGGAGCAGTCCACAATCCTGTTGCAAACAATGGCACACTTTCAAACACCTTGCAATAGGAACAGATTTACAAGCAGTTTGCAAACATTGAAACATTGCCTATGTGCCTGGCAAATTTTAACATACATTCACAGGGACCTCCTGCAAATACTGGCTCACACTTTCAATTAATATCTTCATGCAAACCTCTCTTGTACATTCCTGGTAAATGTGTTGTTCTTTTAAAATCTTCGTGTCCCTGTGGATATTGACAGACTTTCAGAATAATTTGGTCAAACTGTGTCAGCCAAGTACAATGTACCCTTGAGTTATGGCAGTCCAGTTAACAAAAAATTGGCCTTATGGAATTTAAAATACACCGCCAAAGAAACTGAGATACAGAATAAATAATTGTTCTTAAGGAAAACATGCAAGGGGAAATAAACAGTAAATGAAACACAAGGTGAAAGAAACAGTTATTGACAAGGGTTTGTCAGATTCAGAATCAGGTTTAATATCATCAGTATATGTCATGAAATGTGTTAACTTTGAAGCAGCAGTACAATGCAATGCATAATTATAGAGAAGAATAACTGAGTTACAGTACAAATATATATTGAATAGTTAAATTAAATAAGTAGTGCAAAAAACTAGAAATAAAAAAGTAGTGAGGTAGCGTTCATGGGTTCCAAGTTCATTCAGTAATCAGATGGCAGAGGGGAAGAAGCTACCCCTGGATCGCTGAGTGTCTGCCTTCAGACTCCTGCACCTCCTTCCTGATGGTAGCAATGAGAAGATGGGGTCCTTAATGATGGACACCACCTTTTTGAGGCATCTCTCCTTGAAGATGGCTTGGTTACTATGGAGACAAGAGGATGCCGTCCAAGTTGCATGCCATCTTGGACAATGTCTCCCATCCACTACATAATGTATTGGTTGGGCACAGGAGTACATTCAGCCAGAGACTCATTCCACCGAGATGCAACACAGAGCGTCATAGGAAGTCATTCCTGCCTGTGGCCATCAAACTTTACAACTCCTCCCTTGGAAGGTCAGACACCCTGAGCCAATAGGCTGGTCCTGGACTTATTTCCTGGCATAATTTGCATATTACTATTTAAATATTTATGGTTTTATTACTATTTAATTATTTATGGTGCAACTGTAACGAAAACCAATTTCCCCTGGGATCAATAAAGTATGACTATGACTTATGACTATGCTCATGATGGAGCTGACTAAACTTACAACTCCCTGCAGCTTACTTCAATCCTGTGTTACAGAAAATCACAATACAGTTGGTTTTCCAGTACAAGCCCTCCATAATGTAGGGGCGAATTGTTCTATTTATTAACGTTTAGAAGCTTTACATGGTGAGCTGATGAATGTTCATTTTGAGGGAGGAAGGTCAGAGAGAAAAAAAAATGCTCCAACCTGCCTCCTATATACCAGAATCTACATCTATATCGTTATTGCAACTGTTTATATAGATGCCTTCCATTTATGGGATATGGTATTTTCTCTGTTCATTCAAAGCAGCAGGAGGGTCCAGGCAGAATCCAGCAAAATGGACAGTTTCAGTATGATTTTATACCATTTACATCTTCTTATATACAAGTTGTCCATTTATCTTTATTTTGAGGCCTCCATCGGTCAGGGTTGACCATGGATGCTGCGTCCTATCAGTCTAGATACGCAATCCAGGGCAATACAATATGGAGAGCAAGCTGTTGCCCATGTAGCAAGCTCCCCCTCTCCACACATCTGATGAATCCAAAGAAATGGCAGAGACCGATATAGTTTGGCACCAGCAGTATCACAGGAGTTGTCAGTCAACATTGAACTCAATGTCGAGACTCCAGCTATGGATTTTTCCTTTGGGACTTACTCCTGAAGCCTTTCCCATGAGTGGTACAGCTGCAAGCAGTGGAGGTTTGAGATCAGAGTTTTCCTTCTCCTAGATGAGCTGTTGACCATGGCTGATGAGCCCCAGCTACTCAGTGACTGGCATTTGCCCCTTCTCCTGTCAGTAGAAATGGTTCCGCCGGGGTTAGTAGCTAAGTCATAAGTGAAGGCCAGGAACTGGACTTGGTTGTCAGAGGATATTTGAGGTGCACACCTTTGGGAGCATTTAATAGGTAGTGGGAGCTTGTTCCCATTACTGCCCTTGGCTATAACAACCTTAAGGAACCATTTATCTTTATACTACTTCGAGATTCCTTAAGAACTTCCTGAGGATAAATCTGCATGATTTTGTCGTACTACTTAAGAACCATAATTGTTATTGCACTTTGCATCAGTGACGAATATTTGCTCTCAAGACAAACAACAAGTCAGCCAGCATTTTGCACAAAGAACCCTCTCAACTTGTTCACCTGAACATCTATGGAATGTTCACTTTACTCAGATTTCCAGAATTTGCAGTACTTTCCTTCTGCAGAAGGTGTTGCTGCTGGTATGAGATTAATTCTACACCACAATGAATTAGCACCTTCAGTCCTTTATACTCTGTGATCAACAGCAAACAGTCATTAGAAACATACACCAGAAGCGGACCCTTGGGCCCACTGTGATCATAACATCAAAAGACAAAGAAGCAGTTTCGGCCATTTGGCCCATCCAGTCTGCTCCTCCATTTGATCATGGCTGATTTATTTTCCCCTCCGCACCCGATTCTCCTGCCTTCCCCCCTTAACCTATGACACTTACATATCAAGAACATATCAACCTCCATAGGCATCTGTGGCAATGAATTCAACAGATTCACCACCCTCTGGCTAAAGAGATTCCTCCTCAGGGACATCCTTGTATACTGAGGCTGCACCCTCTGGTTGTAGGCTGTCCCACAATTGGAAACACCTCCACTTTATATAACCGTGCACCAAGCTAACTAATGCACTTATCTCTAATAGTCCTGTTTAAAGTTCAAAATAAATGTATTATTAAAGTGCATATATATCATGCTGGAATTGATTTTCTTGCGGGCCTACTCAATAAATCCATAATAGAATAATAACCAAAGCAGAATCAATGAAAGACCGCACCGACTGGGGTGTTCGACCAGTGTGTTAAGCACAACAAACTGTGCAAACACAAGGAGAAATAAATAATATCAGAATCAGGTTTACTATCACCGGCATGTGATGTGAAACTTGTTAACTTAGCAGCAGCAGTTCAATGCAATACACAATCTAGCAGAGAAAAAATAATAATAACAATAAATAAAATGAGAAAAAAAGTAAATTAATTACGGTATACGTATATTGAATAGATTTTAAAATGTTCAAAAACAGAAATACTGTATATTAAAAAAAAGTGAGGTAGTGTCCAAAGATTCAATGTCCATTTAGGAATTGGATGGCAGAGGGGAAGAAGCTGTTCCTGAATTGCTGAGTGTGTGCCTTCAGGCTTTTGTATCTCCTACCTGATGGTAACAGTGAGAAAAGGGCATGCCCTGGGTGCTGGAGGTCCTTAATAATGGATGGTGCCTTTCTGAGACACCACTCCCTGAAGATGTCCTGGGTACTTTGTAGGCTAGTATCCAAGATGGAGCTGACTAAATTTACAACCTTCAGCAGCTTCTTTCGGTCCTGTGCAGTAGTCCCTCCATACCAGACAGTGATGCAGCCTGTCAGAATGCTCTCCACGGTACAACTATAGAAGCTTTTGAGTGTATTTGTTGTCATGCCAAATCTCTTCAAACTCCTAATAAAGTATAGCTACTGTCTTGCCTTCTTTATAACTACATCGATATGTTGGGACCAGGTTAGATTCTCAGAGATCTTGACACTGAGGAACTTGAAACTGCTCACTCTCTCCACTTCTTATCCCTCTATGAGGATTGATATGTGTTCCTTCGTCTTACCCTTCCAGAAGTCCACAATCATCTCTTCCATCTTACTGACGTTGAGTGCCAGGTTGTTGCTGTGACACCACTCCACTAATTGGCATATCTTACTCCTGTACGCCCTCTCGTCACCACCTGAGATCCTATCAACAATGGTCGTATCGTTAGCAAATTTATAGATGGCATTTGAGCTATGCCTAGCCACACAGTCATGTGTATATAGAGAGTAGAGCAGTGTGCTAAGCACACACCTCTGAGATGCGCCAGTGTTGATCGTCAGCGAGGAGGATTTGTTATCACCAATCTGCACAGATTGTGGTCTTCTGGTTAGGAAGTTGAGGATCCAACTGCAGAAGGAGGTACAGAAGCCCAGGGTCTGTAACTTCTCAATCAGGATTGTAGGAATGATGGTATTAAATGCTGAGGTATAGTCGATAAACAGCATCCTGACATAGGTGTTTGTGTTGTCCAGGTGGTCTAAAGCTGTGTGGAGAGCCATTGTGATTGCATCTGCCATTGACCTATTGTGGTGATAGGCAAATTGCAATGGGTCCAGGTTCTCAGTCTAGTCATGACAAACCTCTCAAACCATTTCATCACTGTCGATGTGAGTGCTACCAGGTGATAGTCATTAAGGCAGCCCACATTATTCTTCTGAGGTACTGGTATAATTGTGCCTTTTTGAAGTAAGTGGTAACTTCCACCCATAGCAGTACGAGGTTGAAAATGTCCTTGAGTACTCCCGCTAGCTGGTTGGCACAGGTTTTCAGAGCCTTACCAGGTACTCCATCGGGACCTTCCGCCTTGCGAGGGTTCACTCTCTTTAAAGACAGCCTAACATCGACCTCTGAGACGGTGATCACGGGTTATCAGGTGGACCAGGGATCTTCACAGCTGTAGTTGTGTTCTCCCTTTCAAAGCGTGCATAGAAGGCGTTAGGTTCATCTGGTAGTGAAGCATTGCTGCCATTTATGTTATTGGGTTTTGCTTTGTTGGAAGTAATGTCTTGCAGACTGCCAGAGTTGCCGTGCATCTGATGTCGCCCCCAACCTCGTTCGAAATAGTCTCTTCGCCCTTGAAGTAGCCCTCCGCAAATCATACCTGGTTTTCTGGTACAGGCCTGGGTTGCCAGACTTGAATGCCACAGATCTAGCCTTCAGCAGACGACGTACCTCCTGGTTCATTCATGGTTTTTGGTTTGGGAATGTACAGTAAGTCTTCATGGGCACACACTCATTCATACAAGTTTTAATGAAGTTGGTAACAACTGCAGCATACTCATCCAGGTTCAAAGATGAATCCCTGACTATAGTCCAGTCCACCGATTCAATGCAGTCCAGTAGGCGTTCCTGTGTTTCCTTTGTTCATACCTTCTTGGTCCTCACTGCTGGTGCTGCAGTCTTCAGTCTCTGCCTATATTAAGGGAGTAGACGTACAGCTAGGTGATCAGACTTCCTGAAATGAGAGCGTGGAATAGCACAGTAGGCATCCTTGATGGTGGTTTAGCAATGGTCCAGTGTGTTGTTTCCTCTGGAATTGCAAGTGATCTGTTGATGGTAGTTGCTTAGTGATTTTTTCAGACTGGCCTGGTTAAAATCTCCTAATACAATGGTGAAGGCGTTAGGGTGCGCTGTTTCATGCATGTTGATCCCATTGCTCAGATCATCTAAAGCCTGCTTGGCATTGGACTGAGGTGGAATGTAAACTGCTACCAAAATGACCCTGGAGAACTCCCGTGGTAGGTAAAAAGGACGGCACTTTACTGCTAGATAGTCCAGGTCTGGTGAGCAGAATTGGGACAGCACTGATATGTTTGTGCACCAGGAAGAGTTGATCATGAGGCATACTCCTCATAAATAAGCAATAAATATAGAGAACATGAGATGAAGAGTCTATGAAAGTGAATAGGTTGCATGAACATTTCCTTTATTTGATCCATAATCTTATAATTATGGCAATTCACATGCTTATTTAGATGCTTTTTAAATATTGTAAGAACACATGCTCCCTCAGACAGTACATTCTCTGATCCTTCCTAAACCTCCTACCTCTCAACTTGTACTTATGCCCTCATGTTTTAGATACCTTAAGCATGGGAAGAAGATTCTCGCTATTATACTATACATCTCTGTCTATTGCCCATTATACCATTGGTGTTTAGAGCAGCAATGTTGGTCTTCCATCTCTGGCAGTGTTCAAGGCTTCCTTCATTGTGTCACTAGCTCGGTTTTCACTACTGTAAGTCATGCAAGTCCCAGTTGGAGACTCAGGAATACTGTCATTTTCAGATATAGAAGGATTCTTCATTGCTGTTTCCATAGCAAGTTTGTTTTACCAGTCAGGGTTGTTAGCCCTGAGTTGAACCCCCGAACCTGGAGGACTAGTGGACCACTCCTAGGAAACTTGCATAGCCTGAAAACTGCGTGGCACTTTAATTTTTTTTTAAAAATGCATACTATGAATAATTAGAATGACATTTGAAAGATCATATACTTTTGATTCCATTTATTAATTGAAGGGTATAATGAAATACAGTACGACAAAGAAAATCTATCACATTTCGTAAACATTTTTCTCGTGTGTCTTTATTACAAATCCATTGTCTATAAACATGTGTATGAGGTTCTTGTTGCCATTTTGCACGATTTTTTATTTGCATATTTGTGGTTGATATTTTTCTTTTAACGACTTCATTGGTTTTCTTTATTTTGTGGCTGTCTGGAGAAGACAAATCTCAGCGTTGTATACTGCACACATACTTTGATAACAAATTTACCTTGAACCTTGAAACCACAGTCATGCAAACAATTTTATAAAAACAAATTTTTATTCTGTTCTAACAATTTTTAATGAAATTAATCTTATTAGATTATGATTTCTTTGAAAGATTACTGACCAAAAAAGTCAGAATATAGAATGTTTCACATTGAACAAACACAAACCACAACTCACAATACAAGTAAACTATGCCAGACAGTCAAGACAACTGACAGGGAGAATTGCAAAAGTAACATGTTTTGATTAGATGGTGTCAGCGTTCTGTAGACCGGCGGTTTATTAAAATAAACTACCAACCCTTATTGTTACAATTTGTGACAGTGTTGTAACTTGAAACACTGACAGTGTAAATACATTGAAGCTCTAAAATGTTTCAAAGTAAAGGCTGTGGTACATTTTTACTTAGAAAATTTATGAATTATATTAATAAACATAACTAATTACTGGGTATTTCACAACTACATTAACATAGATTATATTAGCATATTTCAAAGTTATAATAACTTTATATAGAAGAAAATTTGAGCTGCGTGGCAATGTACGTGAGATCATTTCACTTACTGTGCAGCTGCGTACCTGCGCAGCTTAGAGGGGACAGTCACCTGTAGACACAAACTTACAATCAGAAAAGTAACTCTCCCCGAGGTAGCAAAAGCAATTTTTGTAGTAACATCATTTAATTTACCTACAGTTTTCCCTTTTATATATTTTAACACCTTGCTAACCTGTTGGAAGACCCAGTCTCTTACAGATGCTATTCCAGTGATTGAGATATTATTTTGTTTTCTGCAAAAGGTCAAAATACAAATTTACCAACTTAGTGGATGAAAGGAAATTAAAACTGAATTTTAAACATGATTAATAAATCTGCTTCTTGGGTGATTTAAGTAGAAGAAATCAAAGTTCAAAATAAATTTATTATCAAAGTACATGTACAACACTGAGACACATTTTCTTCTGGACAACAGTGGTGTCATCAGCAAACTCAAATGCGATTTGTTGCGTGTGAGATAGAAAAATTCATACGTATATACGGTTGAAGTCAGAAGTTTACATACACCTTAGCCAAATACATTTAAACTCAGTTTTTCACAATTCCTGACATTTAATCCTAGAAAACATTCCCTGTCTGTTAGGGTCACTACTTTATTTTAAGAATGTGAAATGTCAGAATAATAGTAGAGAGAATGATTTATTTCAGCTTTTATTTCTTTCATCACTTTCCCAGTGGGTCAGAAGTTTACATATGCTTTGTTAGTATTTGGTAGCATTGCCTTTAAATTGTTTAACTTGGGTCAAACGTTTTGGGTAGCCTTCCACAAGCTTCTCACAGTAAGTTGCTGGAATTTTGTTCCATTCCTCCAGACAGAACTGGTGTAACTGAGTCAGGTTTGTAGGCCTCCTTGCTCGCACACGCTTTTTCAGTTCTGCCCTCAAATTTTCTATTGCATTGAGGTCAGAAAATGACGTCAAATCTGGTTCATCCTTGGGAGCAATTTCCAAACACCTGACGGTACCACGTTAATCTGTACAAACAATAGTACGCAAATATAAATACCAGTAGTGATCCTAACTGATCTAAGACAGGGAATGTTTTCTAGGATTAAATGTCAGGAATTGTGAAAAACTGAGTTTAAATGTGTTTGGCTAAGGTGTATGTAAACTTCTGACTTCAACTGTACATACAATGAAGAGCATGGAAACAAGCCCTTCGGCCCAACTTGTCCATGCTGATATTGATGCTTATTTAAGCTAATCCCGTATCCCTGTATTTGGCCCACATGTCACTAAATCCTTCCTATCCATGTGCCTGTCCAATTTGTTTATATTTCATATTATCCTCTGTCTCTTCCTCTGGCAGCTCATCCAATATATAGCACCCACGGTCCTCTGTGTACAAATCTTACCCCTAGGCTCCTTGAAATTCACCCTCCCCATCTTAAACCTATGCCCTTGGAAAAGGGACTGTGACCAACTACCATATCTACGCCCTCCACTTTATAAATCTTCGTAAGAATGTAAGAGGGGATGACGCAGATCTCACGTAACTGTTTTCTAACATTAGCGCTGTTATCAACAGAATGTGACAGAAAAGTGTAATGGGGGTAGGTGTCAGAAAGGAAGAGAGGCCAGGATACACCAGTATTCTGGAAGGCAAAGTTCAGCTCCTTGTTTGTTAGAGGCTACAGAGAAAATGTACCTCTATTATAGGTCAAAAAAGACCTGCCTTTCTGTCGGGCTTCTGAAAACTTGAAGACGTCCGAAGGCAATGATATATCTTTGAACCTATGAACTCTCTTTGTCACATTAAATTATTGATTCACAAATTTTGTTAACATTCATCAGAGGAAAATTTTTCAAACTCTCTTTCTAAAGAGGAGGAAGGTTTACCATGATAAGCGGCACCTCAGGGAACTGGAAGAATCCAGTCTTAATGATTTATCTTCCAGGTAGATCGCAATTACTGGGAAAATAAATGAGATCTTTTGTGATTTTTCCCTCTGTTCTTTTAGAAATCAGCACTTCATTAGGAGATCATTTTGTAAACTGTATCAGTGTGCTTCAAAATTAGTCTCACTCCTAGGATTTATTCCCAAAACATGGCATATTTCTCCTTTTCATATTTTCAATTCTCTTTTGAAAATTTCAGTTCCTCCCACTGATGGTTTCTAGTTATAGCAACTTCCTAATTTCTTGGGACAGACTTTAGAAAGGTGCAAGAATAACAGGGTTGTTATGGGTGATTTTAACTTCCCTAATATTGATTGGCACCTGATAAGTTCCAATGATTTAGACGGGGCAGAATTTGTTAAGTGTGTCCAGGATGGATTCCTGACACAGTATGTTGACAGGCCGACCAGGGGGAATGCCATACTAGATCTAGTATTAGGTAACGAACCAGGTCAGGTCACAGATCTCTCAGTGGGTGAGCATCTGGAGGACAGTGACCATCGCTCCCTGGCCTTTAGCATTATCATGGAAAAAGATAGAATCAGAGATGACAGGAAAATTTTTAATTGGGGAAGGGCAAATTATGAGGCTATAAGGCTGGAACTTGTGGGTGTGAACTGGGATGATGTTTTTGCGGGGAAATGTACTATGGACATGTGGTCGATGTTTAGGGATCTCTTGCAGGATGTTAGGGATAAATTTGTCCCGGTGAGGAAGATAAAGAATGGTAGGGTGAAGGGACCATGGGTGACAAGTGAGGTGGAAAATCTAGTTAGGTGGAAGAAGGCAGCATACATGAGGTTTAGGAAGCAAGGATCAGATGGGTCTATTGAGGAATATAGGGTAGCAAGAAAGGAGCTTAAGAAGGGGCTGAGAAGAGCAAGAAGGGGGCATGAGAAGGCCTTGGCAAGTAGGGTAAAGGAAAACCCCAAGGCTTCTTCAATTATGTGAAGAACAAAAGGATGACAGGAGTGAAGGTAGGACCGATCAGAGATAAAGGTGGGAAGATGTGCCTGGAGGCTGTGGAAGTGAGCGAGGTCCTCAATGAATACTTTTCTTCGGTATTCACCAATGAGAGGGAACTTGATGACAGTGAGGACAATATGAGTGAGGTTGATGTTCTGGAGCATGTTGATATTAAGGGAGAGGAGGTGATGGAGTTGTTTAAAATACATTAGGACGGATAAGTCCCCGGGGCCCGATGGAATATTCCCTAGGCTGCTCCACGAGACGAGGGAAGAAATTGCTGGCTAGGATCTTTATGTTCTCGTTGTCCACGGGAATGGTACCAGTGGATTGGAGGGAGGCGAATGTTGTCCCCTTGTTCAAAAAATAGGTAGTAGGGATAGTCTGGGTAATTATAGACAAGTGAGCCTTATGTCTGTGGTGGGAACTTACCTTACATGTACTTACTTTAGACTCCATGGCATTTATGAAAAGAAGTGAACCTCAAACAGATCCACACAAGGATGAAGGAACAAATAGCCAAACTAAACCAGTTGGAAATCCTGTTGTTCTTATAGAGTCACACAATAAAGAAACAGGGTCCTCAACCTATCACCCATGGTGACTATTAAATACCTACTACAATAATTCCACTTTCTAGCCTTTGCACATAGAACACAGAACAGTACAGCACAGTACAGGCCAATCAGACCAAGATGCTAAACTTTTAACATATTCCAAGATCAATCTAAACCTTTTCTCCCACATAGCCGTCCATTTTTCTTTCAATCATGTGCCTATCTAAGAGTCTCTTAAATCTTCCTAACGTACCTGTCTCGACCAGCACCCCTGACAGGGTGGCGTTCCATGCACCCAAGGTTCAAAGTTCAAAGTACCAGTACACTTGGTGTAAAAACTACCCCTGATATACCCCTATACTTTCCTCCAATCACCATAAAACTATGCTATAAGGCATAAGACCATAAGTTCTCCAGCATTTTGTCTGTGTTGTTCAGATTTCCAGCATCTGCAGATTTTCTCTTGTTTTTGAACTCCAATATATCTTACCTCTGATCTTAAATCTATTAAATCTATGCCCTGTTATTTTCATTATCTCTTCTTGGGAAACAGACCATGTGCTTTTCCACTGATTTTTAACTGAAAATTAACATCCATTGGGTACAATTAATCACAGGTTTATAATAGTTTTAAACTAATTAAAACACTGGATTTTTTTTTAGTTTTGAATGATCTGATTGGTTTGTTGTTATATATAGTAGGTTCCTCTGACAGATCATTCAGTCCTGGCTTTTCTTAAATTCTAGCTGTTCTCTAAATCTCCATGTTGGTTCATGGCCTCCTCTTGTGCCAAAATGAGGCTACCATCAGGGAGGAGGAGCAGCACCTTATATTCCATCTGGAAAGCCTCCAACCTGATGCCATGAATATTGATTTCTCCTTTCAATTTAAATAAAATCCCTCCCCTTCCCCTCCTCTTCTATTCCCCATTCTGGCCTATTACATCTCCTCATATGCCAATCACTTTCCCCTGGGTCCCTTCCTCATTTCCCTTGCTCCTAAGGTCCATTCTCTTTTCCTATCAGATTCCTTCTTCTCCAGCCCTTGACCTTTCCCACCCACCTGGCTTCACCTATAACCTTCTAATTATCCCCCTTCCCCTACTCCCACCCTTTTATTCTGATGTTTTCTGCCTTCCTTTTCAATTCAGAATAAATGTCAACTGTTTACTCTTTTCCATAGATTTTGCCTGACCAGTTGAATTCCTCCAGCATTTTCTGTGGTTTGCTCTAAATCTTTTTACCTTGATTCAGATAGTCCGTACTTTTATCCGAATCAAAGTTCAAAAGTAAATTTTATTATCAAAGTACATTTATGTCACCATATACGACCCTGAGATTTATTTACTTGTGGGCATACTCAGCAAATCTATAGGATAGTAACTATAGCAGGATCAATGAAAGATCAACCAGACTGTTCAAAGTTCAAAGTAAATTTATTACTAATAAATCTATAATGGAGTCAATGAAAAACTGCACCAAATTGGGTGTTCTACCAGTGTGTAAAAGACAACAAATTGTGCAAATACAAAAAGAAAGAAATAATGATAATAAATAAATAAGGAATAAATATTATTAAACAGTATGTACAGTATTGATAAAAAATTACACTGAGGAGAGGCGATATTTTGCAGGCAGCAGAATGCTTTTATATCAATGTTTTGATCTTTTTATTGAAGGAAAGATGTTATTGTGTTGGAAGTAGTTCAGAGAATGTTTACTAGATCAATATTTACAACTGTTGTCATATGACAGTCTCGGGAACTAGTTCCCCATAAATATTTCATCCTTAACCTATGACTTCCAGTTCTAGTCTCACCCAACTTCAGTGGAAAAAGTTTGCTTGCATTTAATCTCTCTATGCCCCTCATAATTTTGTATACATTGATCAAATCTTCCTTCATTCTCCTACACACCAGAGAATGAAGTCCTAATCTATGCAACATTTCCCTGTAACTTAGTCCTCCTCCCAGCAACAACCATGTAAATTCTCTTTGTACTTTTTCAATATTATTATTAATTTGGAGATACAACACATTGGTTGTTTGTCCACCCTGCTGTGTGCGGTCTATTGTGTTTCTTGTATTTACTGTGAATTCCCGCAAGAAAGTGAATCTCAAGGTTGTATATGGTGACATATATTTAATTTGATAATAAATTTACTTTGAACTTTGAACTTTTGAATATTGTAGCTGGCCCATGAGCCTGCACCACCCAATTACACTCACGTGACCAACAACCTATTGACCTTATTGATATCTATCCTGTAGAAAGGTAACCAGAATTGCACACAATACTCCAAATTAGGACTCACCAACATCTTTTACGGCTTCAACATAACGCCCCAACTGCTGTCCTAAACTGGATTGTCATTCCAAAGGTACAACTCCTCACATTAAGTTCACATTAACTTTTACATTAAGTTCCATCTGCTATTTCCATGTACAATATATGCAAACCTGAGATTCATTTTCGTGTGGGCATACTCACTAAATCTATGGAATAATAACCATAACAGAATCAAATAAAGAGCACCCAACTAAGATTTTTCAACCAGAGTGCAGAAGACAAAATACTGTGCAAATACAAAAAGAAGAAACATAATAATAAATAAACAAGCGATAAATATCAGCAACATGAGATGAAGTGTCCTTGAAAGTAAGTCCATTTACTGTGGGAACATTTCAATGATGAGGCAAGAGAAGCTGAGTGAAGTTATTCCCTTTGGTTCAAGAGCCTAATGGTTGAGGGGTAATAACTGTTCCTGAACCTGGTGCTGTGTGTCCTGAAGTTCCTGTTCCACCTGAGAAACATAGAAAACCTACAGCACAGTACACGCTCTTCAGCTCACAATGCTGCGCTGAACATGTACTTACTTTAGAAATTACCTGGAGTTATCCATAGCCCTCTATTTTTCTAAGCTCCATCTACCTATCCTGGAGTCTCTTAAAAGACCCTATCGTGTCCGCCTCCACCACCGTCGCTGGTAACCAATCCCACACACTCACCACTCTCTGTGTAAAAAACTTATCCCTGAAATCTTCTCTGTACCTGCTTTCAAGCACCTTAAAACTGTGCCCTCTCATGTTAGCCATTTCAGCCCTGGGAAAAAGCCTCCAACTATCCACATGATCCATGCCTCTCATCATCTTATACACCTCTATCAGGTCACCTTTCATCCTCCATCGCTCCAAGGAGAAAAGGCCATGTTCACTCAACCTATTCTCATAAAGCATGCTCCCCAAACCAGGCAACATCCTTGTAAATCTTCTCTGCACCCTTTCTATAGTTTTCACATCCTTTCTATAGTGAGGTGACCAGAACTGAGCACAGTACTCTAAGTGGGGTCTGACGAGGGTCCTATGTAGCTGTAACATTGCCTCTCTGTGTCATGGTCCGGATCGGGGTCCCTTTAAATTTACCTTGTTTATGTTACGATCCGGACCGTTGATTCCCTGTTTTCCCATGTCCCTCGGCTTTGGTGATTAGAGGCAATTAACGCTCGGCTGAACCGGTAGTTTATAGTCTCCGGCTTTCAGCCATTAGGCAGGGGAGCGTCTGCAAAGTCATCAAAGGTACGGTGTGCCGATGTCATCTGGCCAGAGCAAGCCTAGTCTCTGCCGAAGCGAGTGCCGGTAATTCGCCCTTTCTCACCGGAGCAACCCTGTCCAGTTACCTCGCCGAAGCGAGCCTGCAAAGTTTCCTCATCAAGGTGCGTCCGTCAGTTAACCCGTCGGAGAGGATCAGGAGCCGCTGTCTATTGTTCGTGGGCCGAGTCTAGAGCTCGCCACTACCTGGAGGTTCCAAGTACCACGTCCAAGTCCTGGCCCTGGCTGCATCCAACTACCACGTCCAAGTCCTGTCTCCAGCGACATCCAAGTACCACGTCCAAGTCAAGTCCTGGCCCTGGCAGCATCCGAGTACCTAGTCAAGTCCTGGCCCTGGCGGTCTGTGATTCCTGTCCTACCCCCCCCCCCCCCGGTCTGAATCCCTTCTCTGCCCCTCTCACCTCTAGCCCTCGCCTGCATCTCGGTCTAGTTCTATCGCTGGAGCTAGATAGGAACTGTATTGTTCTTTGGTGTTTGTCTTGTCTTGTCCTCGCCTCCGTGGGGTAAGTCAGGCCGTCTTGTCGTTGCTCCGCGGGGGGTCATGTCTTGTCTTATCTTGTCCTCGCCTCCATGGGGTAAGTCAGGCTGTCTTGCCGTTGCTCCGCAGGGGGGTCTTGTCTTGTCCTCGCCTCCATGGGGTAAGTCAGGCCATCTTGCCGTTACCCCGCAGGGGTCATGAGTCCCGGCCCTATGTCCTGTACCCAAGGAGGGGTCCTGGCTCTCTGTTCTGTGTGTGAGTCCAGGCCCCATGTCCTGTACCCAAGGAGGGGTCCTGGCTCGCTGTTCTATGTGTGAGTCCCGGCCCTATGTCCTGTTCCCTAGGTGGGGTCCTGGCTTTGTGTTCTATGTATGTGTCCATGGTTACATGTACCTGCTCTCCCGAGACCGAGGCTCTGTGTTCCCATGTTCCTCCTCTCCCTAGCCCATGTCATGTCCTTGCCTGGTTCTGGGGTCCAAGCCAGAGGAAAAACCCAGGTACTGGGTCCTTGCCCAGTCTCTGGCTCAGAGTCCATACCCTAGCCTCTTCGTGTCTCCTCTAGTTCTGGGATCCAGTTCCGAGTCCAAGCCCAGACCCCTAGTCCCAGCCTAGTCGTAGTCCTGAGTCCTTGTCCACTTCGCTACTCCTGCTCCTGCCTTGCTCTCCTGGTATCAAACAATAAACTAAATCTAAGTAACCTCACAAGATGTGTCTTGCATTTGGGTCCACCCTTGCTCCCAATGCCCCCGCCACTGTGACAATCAGCTCTTGAACTCAATCCCACAGTTGGTGAAGGCCAATACGCCGTATGCCTTCTTAACCACACAGTCAACCTGGCAGCAGCTTTGAGTGTCCTATGGACTTGGACCCCAAGATCCCTCTGATCCTCCACACTGCCAAGAGTCTTACCATTAATACTATATTTTGCCATTCATATTTGACCTACCAAAATGAACCACCTCACACTTATCTGGGTTGAATTCCATCTGCCACTTCTCAGCCCAATTTTGCATCCTATCAATGTCCCGCTGTAAGCTCTGTCAGCCCTCCACACTATCCACAACACCCCCAATCTTTGTGCCAGAGGTAAATTTACTCACCCATCCTTCCACTTCCTCATCCAGGTCACTTATAAAAATCACGGAGAGAAGGGTTCATGAACAGATCCCTGAGGTGCATCACTGGTCACCGACCTGCATGCAGGATATGACCCATCTACAACCACTCTTTGCCTTCTGTGGACAAACCAGTTCTGGATCCACAAAACAATGTCCCCTTGCATCCCATGCCTCCTTACTTTCTCAATAAGCCTTGCATGGGGTACCTTATCAAATGCCTTGCTGAAATCTATATACACCACATCTACTGCTCTAACTTCATCAATGTATTTAGTCACATCCTCAAAAAATTTAATCAGGCTCATAAGGCACGATTTGCCTTTGATGAAGCCATGCTGACTATTCCTAATCATATTATGCCTCTCCAAATATTCATAAATCCTGCCTCTCAGGATCTTCTCCATCAACTTACCAACCACTGAAGTAAGACTCACTGGTCTATAATTTCCTGGGCTATCTCTACTCCCTTTCCTGAATAAGGAAACAACATCTGCAACCCTCCAATCCTCTGGAACCTCTCCCATCCCCATTGATGATGCAAAGATCGTTGTCAAAGGCTCAGCAATCTCCTCCCTCACCACCCAGGGTAGTCTGGGGTATATCTCGTTCGGTTCCGATGACTTATCCAACTTGATGCTTTCCAAAAGCTCCAACACATCCTCTTTCTTAATGTCTATATGCTCAAGCTTTTCAATCCACTGTAAGTCATCCCTACAATCACCAAGGTACTTTTCCGTAGTGAATACTGAAGCAAAATATTTATTAAGTACCTCTGCTACCTCCTCTGGTTCCATACACACTTCTCCACTGTCACACTTGATTAGTCCTATTCTCTCATGTCTTATCCTCTTGCTCTTTACATACTTGTAGAATGCTTTGGGATTTTCCTCAATCCTGCTCGCCAAGGTCTTCTCATGGCCCCTTCTGGCTCTCTTAATTTCATTCTAAAACTCCTACCTGCTAGCCTTATAATCTTCTAGATCTCTATCATTACCTAGTTTTTTGAACCTTTCGTAAACTTTTCCTTTCTTCTTCACTAGATTTTTAACAGCCTTTGTACATCATGGTTCTTGTGCCCTACCACCCTTTCCCTGTCTCATTGGAACATACCTATGCAGAACGCCACGCAAATATATTCTGCCGTACATTTCCCTGAGAACATCTGTTATGCTTCCAAGTTCCTGGCTGATAGCTTCATATTTCCCCTTACTCCAATAAATGCTTTCCTAACTTGTTTGTTCCTATCCCTCTATGCTATGGTAAAGGAGATAGAATTGTGATCACTATCTCCAAAATACTCTCCCACTGAGAGACCTGACACCTGACCAGGTTCATTTCCAATAACAGATCAAGTACAGCCTCTCCTCTTGTAGGCTTATTGACATATTGTGTCAGGAAACCTTCCTGAACACACCTAACAAACTCCACTCCATCTAAATTCCTTGCTCCAGGGAGGTGCCAATCAATATTGGGGAAATTAAAATCTCCCATCACGACAATCTTGTTATTATTGCACCGTTTCAGAATCTGTCTCCCTATCTGCTCCTTGATGTCCCTGTAACTATTGGGTAGACTATTAAAAACACCCAGTAGAATTATTGACCCCTTCCTGTTTCTAACTCTTACCCACAGAGACTCAGTATACAATCCCTCCATGACTTCCTCCTTTTCTGCAGCCATGACAATATCTTGGATCAGCAGTGCCATGCCCCCCACCTCTTTTGCCTCCCTCCTTAAACATCTAAAGCCTGGCAATCTAAGTAGCCATTCCTGCCCCTGCGCCATCCAAGTCTCTGTAATGGCCACAACATCATAGCTCCAAGTACTGATCCACGCTCTAAGCTCATCTGCTTTGTTCATGATACTCCTTGCATTAAAATAGACATGTCTCAAACCATCAGTCTGAGCTCATCCCTTGTCTATCACCTGCCTATCCTCCCTCTCACACTGCCTACAAACTTTCTCTATTTGTGAGCCAACCGCTTCTTGATGGCAGCAGCGAGAACAGAGCATAACCTAGGTGATAGGTGTCCCTGATAAATGGACGCTGCTTTCCTGCGACAGTATTTCATGTAGATGTGCTTATTGGTGGGGAGGGCATAATCCACTACTTACTTCCATTCAAGGGCATTGTATAAAGAATAAGCTGCATTATCCCAATAATTACCATAATTTTAGGAAAACATAGAAAAGTATTGCATAGAAAAAGGCCCTTCAGCCCATCTACTCTATGCTGAACCATTTAAAGTGCGTACTCCCATCAACTTGCACCGGGACCATCGCCCTCCATACCCCTACCATCCAAGTATCTATCCAAACTTAAGTGTTGAAATCGAGCTCACTTGCATCACATGTAAAATGCATTAATCTTTTCATCAAATGGAAAAATTCTGGAAAAACAATGTTGTGCAATAGGACAGGGAAGAAAGTCACTATTTTTTTATGTGAGTGAGTGGATGTCTGTGGCAGGCAACGTCGGTCAAGAATTATACAAATGCTCAGCATTCCACTGTCGTATACGTCCCAGGCGTCAGTCAACAAAACACGGCGCCTGTGATTGTCAACTCTAGATAGGCTGGCACACCCGGGGTTAAAGGTTAATCCCATTAGACTTTTGTTTGTAATGAGAGCAGAGTCTGAGATTTAGTACATGTGTGATACCTATGGACTGCAGCCAGTTTATACTTCCCAGGATGTCTATTCAGATATTTAACCTCCTCACTGCTGCAATTTTGAAAATATCCACCATCTTCTTTTGTGAGTTTTCCCACTACCCACTACCCACCATCCCCTTACCAACCCCCACTCTCCCCAGTTCTCTTCTTTTTGCCGAAGGTCATGACTGATGTGAGGATTGAACTCCAAGGGCATAGGGCACTCTTAATTCTTCAAGTTCAGCTTCATGGGTCATGAGTCTCATTCTCTGTATTAACTGCATTTGGCACTGTGTTAACGAAAATTATCTTGGATATCTCTTAAAACTTTTTTTTACATTTTAGAGATTGTTTGAAGAAAAGCAGTTAACCAAAACCTAAACCAGCACAAAATACAAATCAATCATAGGGTCATAAAGAACTACAGCACAGAAAAAAGCCATTCGGCCCATTGAGTCCATGGCAAAACCACTTAAACGGCCTACTCCCATTGATCTGCATCAGGGACCATAGCTCTCCATACTATCCATGTACCTATCCAACCTTCTCTTCAATGTTGAAATCGAGCTCGCATGAAATTGTGCTGGCAGCTCGTTCCACACTCTCACAACCTTCTGAGTGAAGACGTTTCCCTTCCAGTTCCCCTTAAACTTTGCAGCTTTCACCCTTAACCCATGACCTTGGCTGTTGTCCCACCCAACCTCAGTAGAAAAAAACCCTTACATTTACCCTATCTATACCCCTCATAATTTTGTATACCTCCATCAAATCTCCACTCAGTCTTCTACATTCTAAAGAATAAACTGTTCAATCTTTCCTTATAATTCAGGTCCTCCAATGATAAAATTTAACATTGATGTTAAAGCATTGCTAATTTAGCTGATCTTTTTAAATGGAAATCTACTCAAAGGCTAAACCAAACCTTAAATTTATCTCGCTACTCCACTGATAGGTATAAACACTGTTAAGAAAAACAAGACAATACACAAATGAAAGTGTGAACCAAATTAAAATAGTAGCTCCCAGTGACACAAAGGTGTGACAATATTAACATAAGCCAGAAAGACAAAGCTAATCCCCAAAATGAAACCAAACTCTGAATGTCCCTGAGAAAACCCAAAAGTCTATTCATGGTTGAAAGATTCCAAGTAGCAGATAAAAAACAAGATAGTAAATAGGATTGCCTTAGATAGTAAATAGGATTGCCTTAGATTTTAAAGGTTCAGAAGGAGCAATATTTTGAAGTGGGTCTAGGAGAGTTGTTTGAAAACATCATGCCTTAGGAGAGAGGAAGCATGACTGAATCTAATCTTGGGAACATAGCTGATCAAGTGTATTGATTGTCACTGGGGTATCATTTTGGAAAGAGTAATAACTGTACATTTTAAAGTGGTTATGGAAAAGGACATAGATAAATCAACAACAGTGGACAACAAATTTTTTTTTTAAATTCTTCATCAGAATTTTTTTTGTTTATGATAGACTGCTTGAAGTGAACACAAATATAATTTCAGACTTCAGTATCATGTAGGAATTCGCAGAAACAAGAAATTAACTTTGATTGAACATAATGCATTTAATTGCATAATGGTGTTGATGCTTTACAATAGTTAAACTAAGCTGAAAATGTTTTGTTGACGATTTTCATTTGTACTCACTTTCTGAGGCTTCTCACTTAAGTGTCCTACAATAATTAGCCAGATTAATAGATCCCAATTGCCCTTATACTGTTTCTCCATGACTGCAATGTCCAGAAAATGAATCTTCAGTGACATGTTGCACTTCAAGGTTTTGTATACTTGAAGCATGTTGTTAACCAATAACAGACAGTTTGGTGCTCTGCTGTTGCCAAGAAAATTTCAACAAAATCTTCAGATGCCTTCCATGCGATCCTCTCCAGTCCCTCTAGAATTGTCTGTCATTGATGACCTGTTTGATTTGTGGACCAACAAAAATGCCTTTCTTAATCTTGGCATCAGTTATTCAGATTTGAATTATGAATTGAATAAACAAATGTAGGTGATTTCAAAAAATGCTGCGTGATAGGGAAATTTCATGATGACTTTCATGATCAGCAGTCCAAGATCCATAAGATACACCCAAAAGTATTGAGGAGCAAAAGCTTTGTTGTCCAGTGTAATGTTGGTTTCATGTCAGGGAGAAGCTTTCATTAACATTAGTGAGGAACTGGCAAAGGAAGATTGGAAGAATCTACTTGCAAGTAAGTCTATATTTGCATAGTGGGAAATATTCAATGGAGAAATAACAGGAATTCCAGGCCAACATTTTCCTCTAAGAGTATAAGCCAGGGGTAACCCTCACCCTAACCTTGGACATCAAGGGATATTGAGGGTTGGATAAAGAGGAAAATGGAAGCTTCATTGAGCACCTGTGCTCCATAGACTAAAAGCGGAACTTACCGGTGGCCCAAGATTTTACTCTGATTCCCTTTCCTGTTCTGACATGTTGGTCCATAGCCTCCTGTTGTGTCATGAAATGGCCACCCTCAGGGTGGGGGAGCAACACCTTATATTCCGCCTGGGTAGCCTCCAACCTGATGGCATGAATATCAATTTCTCCTTATGGAAAAAAAAATTCTCTTCTTCTATTTCCCACTGTGGCCTTTTAGCTCTACTCACCTGCCTATCACCCTCCCCCCAACCCCCTGGTGCTCCTCCTCCTTCCCTTTCTCCTATAGTCCACCTTCTTCTCCTATCAGATTCCTTCCTCCCCAGCCCTTTACCTTTCCTACCCACCAGGTTTCACCTATCACCTTCTAGCTATCCTCCTTCCCCTCCTCCCACCTTTTTATTCTGGCATCTTCTCCCTTCCTTTTCGGTCCTGAAGAAGGGTCTTGGCCCGACATGTCGACTGTTTGTTCATTTCCATGGATGCTGCCTGACCTGCTGAATTCTTCCAGCATTTTGTGTTTGTTGCTTCCTATTAAGACAAATCTAAAGGCATACTATAAGTATATTAAGGAAAAAAGAATAACCAGAGAAAAAGTGGGGCCAATTAGAAACAACAGGGGCAATTTGGATATAGTCGCCGTCCTAAATTAATACTTTTCATTTGTATTCACAAATGGAACAGCCTTTATAAATCGATAACTCAGTGAAGGGGTAGATGAAAGTCTAGCGTAGGTCCCCATATCTAAAGAGGAGGTACTCAATGCCATGGAGGCTTTGAAGTGGAAAATCCTCAGGACTGGATGGGATTTATCCAAGCCTGCTAATGGGAGAGAACGGAAGAGATTATTGCTGGGGCTCTGGCTGTTTTCTAAATTTTTGCTGGACATAAATAAGGTACAAGAAGACTAAATGACAGCAAACATGGACCCCCTTTTCAAGAAAGGCAGCAGGGAAAAATCTGGAACAGACCTGTGAGCCTAACATCAGCGGTAGGGAAAAGTCTCAGGGGCAGGATAAAGATCAATTGGAGAGACAGAATCTAATCAAAGACAGCCAACATGCCTTTGTCAAAGGAAAATCCTGTCTGATCAATTTGACTGAAATCTTTGAAGCGGGTGCAACATATATCAATGAGGGCAGGGCAGTAGATATGACTTACATGGACTTTAGTAAAGCCTTTGATAAGGCTCCACACAGATACTGGTTCAAAAGGTTAGGGGCTATGGGATCCAGAGCAAGTCGGCAAACTGGATGCAAGACTGGTTGGCATTAGAAGGCAGCAACTGATGGTAGGGGAGGTTGTTCTTGTATTGGATATTTGTAACTATTTATGTCCCGCAAGGAATGGTGCTGGGACCCCTGCAGTATGTGCTATTTGGATGTGGATGTGGATGTGGGCACGGGAGGCAAAATTGGTAAGTTTGCCAATAAAATGAAGGCTGGCAGAGTTGTTAGCGTGGGAGGTAGTTTTACGCTACAGGGAGATAGCAGTGCATTGATGAGAAATGGAAAATGGAGTTTAACCCAAACCAATGTGAGCCGATGCATTTTTGGCAGTACTAATGAATAAATACATCATGTTTGGTAGAATCATTGAGGAACAGAGGGATTTTGGAATATAGGTCAACAAATCCCGGAAGGTGGCAATGCAGATACATAACGTGGTTAGGCTTTCATTAGTTGCCAGATTGAATATAGATGTAGGGAGATTATACTCCAACCTTATGAAAGCTTGGTCAGACCTTAGCTGGAGTACCACATGCAGATATTGTAACCAAGGTTTAGTAAGGATATGATAACACAGGAGAAAGTGCAGAGGAGATACACCACTTGTCAGGGATGGAACATTACTGGAGAAGCCAGGTCTGTTCTTCTTAAATCAGAGAGGGTTAAAAGTGGATATAGTTGAGGTATATGACCTTATGAAGGGTACAGATAAACCCTATCTGTTTTCCCCTTATCAGTAGTAGATAAAACTGGAGGGCATAGGTTTGGGGTAAGGAGAAGAGAGTTAGAGATGATCTGAAGGGGACCTACTTCACCCAGAGAGTGGCGAGTGCGTGAAATCCTTTGCCAGAGGGAGTAGTGAAGCAGAGTCGCTGATAGCACTTAAGAAGTGTTTAGATGAGCACAGGAATGGAGGACAATGGACCAAGTGCTGGGTGATGGAATTAATATAGAATAGTGCCTATTGGTCCATGTGGACAAGTGGTTTGAATGGACTGGTTCCATGTTGTGGACCTAGAAAAATGAGCTGAAAAATGGCAGATGGAACTTAGTGCAGATAAATGCGAGGTATTGCACTGCACTGGGACCAACTATGGTTGGACTTACACAGTGGATGGTAGGGCACTGAAGAGTGCAGTAGAAGAAAGGGATCTGGGAATACAGGTCGTTGAAAGTGGCATTATAGGTAGGTAGGGTCATAAAGAAATCTTTTGACACATTGACCTACATAAAAGAAAGTATTGAGTACAGGAGATGTGTTGTTATGTCGAAGATGTCTAAGATGTTGGTGAAGCCTAATTTGGAGTATTGTGTGCAGTTTTGATCTCCCACCTACAGGAAAGATGTAAATAAGGTTGAAAGAGTACAGAGAAAATTTACATGGAGTTTATAGGCATTGTGTAGACAGAAGAGACAAACGAGAAAATCTGCAGGTGCTGGAAATCCAAGCAACACACACAAAATTCTGCAGGAATTCAGCAGGCCAGGCAGCATCTATGGAAAAGAGTCTTCAGGGTCCCAGCCCAAAATGTCAACTGTACTCTTTTCCATAGATGCTGCCTGGCCTGCTGAGTTCCTCCCACATTTTGTGTGTGTTGCGTAGACAGAAGATATTAGTTTAGTTTGCCATTTGATTACTAATTTAATTGGTTCAGCACAATATTATGGACAAAGGACCTGTTCCCGTGCTGTTCTATTTTCTATTTTAGCTGGTAATTATCATCTTGTTATGTGCAGGGACTTTCTGTTTGCAAACTGGTTGCCATGTTTTAAGCAATAATGCCACTTCAAAGTGGCTTGGCATGGTTGGGATGTTCTTCAGAAGGAGTGAAAAGTATGATATAAATCCAAATGTTCCTTCCACCTTACCATCTGAAAATGCCTTTCTGTGAATGTTTGTAGCAGCACATCCAGGTGGATTATTATTATATGTATGTACAAAGTGAATAGTTTCATTTAGACCGCCACACCTCTGTGCCAAAACAGTGAGATTACAATTGCAGATCTTACAGGCATGTAATAAAACATTTCCACAGGGAGCTTTGAAACCCAGCAGCACAAAGCAGTCGAACAAAGACAGACTGCACCTTTGAAAAATACACTGCAAAATGGTCAAAATGATAAATAGGGTTTGAAAAATAAAAACGAGATGTATATATGCAGCCAATCCAGCACAACATCAGCACCTACAAGGGGCATGAATCTTAAAGACCCTTTCATTATTTTTATTTATTTAGAGATACAGTGCAGAATATGAGATAACAGGTGACCTGATAGAGATGTATAAGATGAATTGAATTGAATTGAATTTATTTCTTACATCCTTCACACACGAGGAGTAAAAATCTTCATGTTATGTCTCCATCTAAATGTACAATGTACAATCATAGTAATTTATAATAATTCATAATAAATAGAACAGTCAATGTAACATAGAAATACACTCAAATCAGCGTGAGTTAATCAGTCTGATGGCCTGGTGGAAGAAGCTGCCCCAGAGCCTGTTGGTCCTGGCTTTTATGCAGCAGTACCATTTCCTGGATGTTAGTAGCTGGAATAGATTGTGGTTGGGGTACAGATATGCGGGGCTGTCCGCACCACTCTCTACAGAGTCCTGCGATTGATGGAGATACAGTTCCCAAACCAGTCAGGATGCTCTCAATTGTGCCCCTGTAGAATAGACATATCAGAATGGGAATGGGAATGGGATGTGGAATTAAAATGTGTGGCCACTGGGAGATCCTGCTTTCTCTGGCGGACAGAGCGTAGGTGTTCAGCAAAACGATCTCACAGTCTGCGTCGGGTCTCACCAATATATAGAAGGCCACATCGAGAGCACCGGACACAGTACATCACCCCAGCCGACTCACAGGTGAAATGTTGCCTCACCTAGAAGGACTGTCTGGGGCCCTGAATGGTGGTAAGGGAGGAAGTGTAAGGGCATGTGTAGCACTATCCACGGCCTCCTCTACTGTAAAGATGAAACCACACTTAGGTTGGAGGAACAACACCTTATATTCCGTCTGGGCCCAACCTGATGGCATGAACATTGACTTCTCCAACTTCCGCTAATGCCCCACCTCCCCCTCGTACCCCATCTATTAATTATTTATATACACACATTCTTTCTCTTTCTCTCACTCTCCTTTTTCTCCCTCTGTCCCTCTGACTATACCCTTTGCCCATCCTCTGGGTTTTTTTCCCCCCTCCCCCTTTTCCTTCTCCCTGGGCCTCCTGTCCCATGATCCTCTCATATCCCTTTTGCCAATCACCTGTCCAGCTCTTGGATCCATCCCTCCCCCTCCTGTCTTCTCCTATCATTTTGGATCTCCCCCTCCCCCTCCCACTTTCAAATCTCTAACTAGCTCTTCCTTCAGTTAGTCCTGACGAAGGGTCTCGGCCTGAAACGTCGACTGTACCTCTTCCTAGAGATGCTGCCTGGCCTGCTGCGTTCACCAGCAACTTTGATGTGTGTTGCTTGAATTTCCAGCATCTGCAGAATTCCTCGTGTTTGCGTCAGAATAAGAAGGTGGGAGGAGGGGAGGAAGAAGTGCAAGGTAGTAGGTGATAGGTGAAACCAGGAAAGGGGGAGGGGTGAATTTAAGAGCTCTGATGAATTCATTTCCATTGGTTGAATAGTGCTGTTTGTTGCACTGAGGAGAATTAAAGAGAATCTGATGTCTGTTTTTCCTACAATTCTCCAGCATTATTCTGAAAAATTTCTTCTTCTGATCTAATGCCAGTCAGATCTGGCTTAGGATTGGACATTTAATAAGGTTGTTTGGGCTGGAGAATGGTCAAAGTAACCTGCTATCAAATCTTGGCATGGTGATCTAGAGGCAGGCCTTCTACTTGCCTTTGAGGCTTTGCTACCTAACTCTCAGATGTGTAAGGTCAGTAGGATCAGCCCATCCACCTCTCAGCCAGTTATCATCATCATTATTATCATTAGGTGCTGTGTCGTATGATGTGGGTGATCGTGGTCCTTCCATGACTATGATTGTTCTTGGCAAATTTTTCTACAGAAGTGGTTTGCCATTGTCTTCTTCTGGGCAGTGTCTTTACAAGATGGGTGACCCCAGTCATTATCAACACTCTTCAGAGATTGTCTGCCTGGTGTCAGTGGTTGCATAGCCAGGACTCGTGATATGCACCAGCTGCTCATACAACCATCCACCACCTGCTCCCATGAATTCACGTGACCCTGATTGGGTGATGGGGTAGCGGGGGGCTAAGCAGGTACCACACCTTGCCTAAGAGAGATCTGCAGGCTAGCAGAGGGAAGAATTGCCTTACACCTCCTTCGATAGAGACATACCTCCACCTCGCCACCCATCTCTCAGCCAGCAGGCAGTAGATTTATTCACTACCTTTGAACAGACACTCTTAACTAACACCTCATTGTTATGGTGAGAGAAACACTGTTACTCAATATATGATACCCTGTCTGCTCAGAAGAACATCTTCAAAAGGAGGGAAAACCTGTCAGCATTTCTCCTTTAAATATCACAGAAAAAGCAGACATCTTTCATTCACATGCTGTTTACTGACCTTACTGTGCACAAAGTAGATGCTGTGCTTCCTAACTCAACATGTTGACCAAATTTCAGAAAGAAACAGGTAAATGCCATCTATAAATTTGCTGATGATACAAACATTGTTGGCAGAATCTCAGATTGTGACAAGAGGGCGTACAGGAGCCAGGTATGCCAGCTAGTTGAGTGGTGTTGCAGCAACAGCCAACACACAACATCATTAAGACCAATGAGATGATTGTGGATTTCAGGAAGGGTAAGACAAGGGAACACACACCAATCCTTATAGAGGTATCAGAAGTGGAGAGAGTGAGCAATTTCAAGCTTCTGGGTGTTAATATCCCTGAGGACCTAACCTGGCCCCAACACATTGATGCAGCTAAAAAGAAGGCAAGACAGTGGCTATATTTCATTAGGAGTTTCAGTTTGAGAAGATTTGGTGTGTCACCTAAAACACTCGCAAATTTCTACAGATGTACCTTGGAGAGCATTCTGATTGGCTGCATCACCATCTGGTATGGGGTGGCTGCTACTGCACAGGATTGAAATAAGCTGCAGAGAGTTGTAAAATTAGTCAGCACTATCATGGGCACTAGCCTCTGTAGTATCCAAGACATCTTCAAGGAGCAGTGCCTCAAAAAGATGGTGTCCATCATTAAGGACCTCCACCACTCAGGAACTTTCATCTTCTTACCGTTACCATTTAGAAAGAGGTACAGAAACCTGAAGTCACACAGTCAACAATTGAGGACCAGCTTCTTCTGCAAACCAATTATCCAATTTCTGAATAGACATTGAACGTATATATAAAAATGGCAAAGTTAACAAATGTCATGATATAAGCCTGTGATATTAAACCTCATTCTGACTCTGATTCTGTTTGTGTAAAAGGGAAGGCAAGGTAATAGCCAATGGCTAGCTACTGAAAGCAGTCATTCTGATCAAAAATCTGGATTCAGCCTAATCCAGCCGAGTAAGTTATTTTTAAAAAGTCAGAATCAATTTCTTGAATCTTTGAATGCTTCCCATGTTCATAATGGCATATTTTGAGGAAAATGCAACATAGGTTCTCAACAAATTTTTTCCCAGGAAAATGTAGCAAGGTTAACATTTTAATTTGCAACCTAATTTTCATCCCAACCAGCATTGTCAATATTCCCAATCTAACATCACCAAAAGAACTGTTGAAATCAGTGAGTTGGCAGAGAGTATGGTCTTCAGCTTTGTACGTCATTGTCTCCATTGAGGCACAAAGATTCTGTTTTCACAGATTGGGTGATGGAATTGGAACACAGTGGTGCAACAACATTGTTAATTATAGTTGGAGTCCTACTTGGTATTTATTTATGTTGCTTAGCAATGCTCATCACTCAGTATGCTCCTAATCAGTAGACTCACATGCTCTGCTGCTGCTAATGGCAGCATTACCTTAAATACAGTCACTAAAATGATTCTGTTTCAACATTATTCTGATAATGAGCATTTCTGAAATTTCTGTGCGATTTATCCTTACCCCATCTACTCTTGTATAAAACCTGGATGTGAGAGTTAGTGTCCAATGCCCCAGAGGCTGTGGTTTCTGGACATTTACACTCAGTGGCCACTTTATTAGGTACCTCCTGTACTTAATAAGGTTGCCACTGAGTGAACGTTCGTGGTCTTCAAGGCTTGACGTGTTGTGCTTTCAGAGATGCTCTTCTGCACACTACTGTTGTAACATGTGGTTATTTGAATTACTGTCACCTTCCTGTCAGCTTGAACCAGTCTGGCCATTCACCTCTGACCTCTCTTTTTAACAAGGTGTCTTTGCCCGCAGAACTGCCGCTCACTGGAATTTTCGCACTATTATCTGTAAACTCTATAGAGATTGTTGTGCATGAAAACCCCAGGGGTTCAGTAGTTTCTGAGGTACTCAAGATCAAAAAAAGTTAAAAGAGCCAGAAGGATCATCGGGGACCCGAGTCACCCCAACCACAAACTGTTCCAGCTGCTACCATCCGGGAAACGGTACCGCAGCATTAAAGCCAGGACCAACAGGTTCTGGGACAGTTTCTTCCACCAGGCCATCAGACTGATTAATTTAGGCTGATACAATTGTATTTCTTTGTTATATTGAGTGTCCAGTTGTACATACTATTTATTACAAATTACTATAAATTGCTCATTGCACATTTAGACGGAGACGTAATATAAAGATTTTTACTCCTCATATTTATGAAGGATGTAAGTAATAAAGTCAATACAATTCAATACTCTGTTTGGCAGCAACAATCATTCCATCAGTCAAAGTCACTTATATCGCATTCCTTCCCCATTCTGATGTTTGGTCTAAACAACAACTGAACCTCTTGACCATGTCTGCCTGCTATTATGCATTAAGTTGCTGCCAGATACTTGTATTAACAAGCAGGTGTGCAGGTGTACATACATACCTAATAAGGTGGCCATCGTGTGTATATTTTGAGAACTGTGCATTCTATGATAAATTCACAAAAGCAGATTTCTTTTTTGATAGCTTGCTTTGGTTGGAAATGAAAAAAAAAATCACAATTTACCAGTTACCATTATCTACATTAAACACTGTCGCAGGATAGCAGCATCCATCACCAGAGATCCCGACCATTCGTCATGCTTTCTTCTTGCTGCTGCTATCAGGTAGAAGTAACAGGAACACCAGGACTCGCACCACCAGGTTCAAGAACAGTTACTACCCCTCAACCATGAGGCTCTTGAATAGAAGGGGATAACTACACTCATTTGCCCAATCATTGAATTGTTCCCACAACCAATGATATCACTTTAAGGACTCTTTAATTCATTATCTCATGTCTTCATTATTTAATGCAATTTATTTATATTTGCTTCACACAGTTTGTTGTCTTTTGCACTCTGGTTGATCTTCCATTAATCCTGTTATAGTTAGTATTCTATAGACTTGCTGAGTATGCCCACAGGAAAATAAATCTCAGGGTTGTATATGGTGACATATATGTACATTGATAATAAAATTTACATCAAACTTTATATTTTTGTCCTGCATTGAATTTATACACAGAAAACCAAGAGAAGTTTAAATCGATTGAAAACTAGATTAGTGCTTTTGCATCAGGAAAGATGAATTAATATGCAGAAAATCATATAGCGTGAATCAATCAATTTCACTTAATAATCTAAGAAAAAATGTTCAAAAGGCAATAATGTCATGTGCAAAGTAATCAGAATCATCAGAATCAGGTTTAATATCACCAGTATATGTTGTCAAATTTGTTAATTTAGTGGCAGCAGAACAATGCCATACATGAAAAATACAGATAAATAAATAAATTACAGTAAGTATGTATGTGTGTGTGTGTGTGTGTGTGTGTGTGTGTGTGTGTGTGCGTGTGTAGTAAATAGTTAAATTAAGAATAGTAGTGAAAAAACAGAAATTAAAAACAGAAGTGAAGTAGTGTTCATGGGTTCCAATGTCCATTTCAAAATCCGATGGCAAAGGGGAAGAAAGCTGTTCCTGAATCATTAAGTATATGCCTTCAGTCTTCTGTACCTCTTTCCTGATGGTAAAATGAATAGGGGCATGTACTGGGTGATGGGAGTCCTTAATAATAGATGCCGCCTTTCTGAGGCTCTGTGCCTTGAAGATGTCTTTGAAACCATGAAGGCTGTGATGGAGCTGACTAATTTTACAACTTTCTGTAGCTAAGCATCTTCCTTCAAAAGAAATAGAGCAAGAAGAGTTTGGGGTTGTGAGCTCTTTTTCACTTTGGTGCAGTGGCAACACTTCTGAAGAACTTCTTCGTGTGTAAAGCTATTCTGAATATCTTGAGAGACACTGCACATATTCTACTCTTTCTAATCCTCTCTCTAAAACTACTAGATAGGTAATTTATATTTCTAATGAAAGCTGCTTAGGCAGTTCAATGTTAACAGCAGTGGCTCCTGGTGGCTTTCAACTATTCCAAAATTAGAGTGGAAAGATCCCTCAAAGAGATCAGTAATAACATAGTCTTTCCTGCTGAATTTCTTAAAATTAGTACTCTACTGATAGTGCTTAGATAACATTTCTGTGTCATCTCCAGACCTTGTCCTGTGGAACATTGTCACAAATCCTCAGGGACCCCCCACCACCCAGGACATGCTCTCTTCTTGTTGCTGCCATTAGTAAGGAGGTACAGGAGCCTCAGAACTCACATCACCATGATCAGGAAGTTACTATCCCTTAGCCATCGGGCCGAGAAACATACGTGAATCAGCCAAGTACAGTGTCCAAAGGTGAAGTTGTACCGGAGTTGTGTTCTGTCTACACTCTTGTATGGGTCAGAATGCTGGCATTTGCCAAAGAATGACCCTGCCAAGTTGTTGTCATTCCACACCATGAGCCTCTGGAAGATCCTCCCTATTTTCTAGCCAAGAAAATTCTCCAATCATGCCCTACTCCTTCTGTGTCACCAAGAGAACTTGGCCACAATCATCAAGAGGACATGTTGGAGATGGGTTAGGTGATGAGAAGAGAGGCCAACTCCATCATCAAAATAGCAGTTCATTTGACCCCTGAACTCGAGAGGAAACTCGAGAGACCAAAGATAACATGGCGCCATACCTAGAGGCAGAAATGAGGACACCTGGGGCACAATAAAGATAGCTAAGGACAGACAGAGATGGAGAACCTTCATTTCTGCCCTAAATGCCAGCAGCATAACAGGCTATAACTAACTAACCATCAGCCTTTTGAACTAAGGGGGATAACCTCATTCAACTTCATACTTGCCCCATTATTGAAATGTTCCCACTACCTATGGACTCAGTTTCAAGGACTGTTCAACTTACCTTCTTGATATTTATTGCCTATTTACTTGTTACCATTATTTCTTTCTTTTTGCACTTGCAGAGTTTGTTGTCTTTTCCACACTGGTTGAATGCCTAAGTGGTCTTTCATTGATTTGTTATATTTATTATTCTAATATGGATTTATTGAGTATGCCCACAAGAAAATGAAACTCATGGTCGACATATATGTACTTTGATAACAAATTTACTTTGAACTTTGAAATTGTGATTCTCTAGAACAGGGTTTCTCAACGTATTTTCATGCCATGGACCTTATCATTAACCGAGCAGTCTATGGACCCAGGTTAGGAACCCCTGCTCTAAAATCTCTGCCTTTCCCCAATCTTGGGAAGTCACATGTAACTGCTTTAACCATTCCTTTCACGCCAACTCCCAATTCCCAAACCTTATTACTTCCCTCTCCTCGTTTCGATGCTCTTTAACACCTCCTTCTTTGACCAAGCTTTTGATCATCTTTTCTAATGTCGCCTGTGTCCCTAGTGCCACTTTTTGTCTGATTAATTTCTTGTGAAGTACCTTGGCACATTTTATTCTATTAAATGTGCAGTACACTTGCAAATTCTTCTCTTTGGGAAGTTTCAATTATCAAGTCATTTACTGATATCAATGAAGATCACAAGGATTTTCTGTTACTACTCTAAACCCCAGCTGAATCAGATTCAGCATCAGGTTCAATATTACTGGTATATGTCATGAAATTTGTTATACATGCAACAGCAGTGTAATACAATACCTGATAATATAGAAAAAAATGTGAATTGCAGTAAGTGTGTGGGTATACATATACTGATCATTGAGCATGTGTCTTCAGGCTTGTGTGTCTCCTTCTTGATGGTAGCAATGAGAATAAGACACTTCCTGAGTGGTAGGGGTCCTTAATGATGGATGCCATCTTTTTGAGGCATCGCTCCTTAAAGATGTCTTGGACACTATGGAGGCTAGTGCCCATGATGGAGCTGACTGAGTTTACAACTCTCTGCAGCTGATTTCCAGCCTGTGCAGTAGCACCCCCTCCCCCCATCCCAGGCAGTGATGCAGCCATTTAGAATGTAGTGTAGATTCTCTTTACTTTTAAATTTTGAATATGAAGTTCGTCAGAAAACGTTGCCTTTACATGAATGTTTTAATTCGTATGACTTGTTTATAAGGCCACTGCAGAGGGCAGTAAAGATTCAACCATATTGGTGTAGCTCTGAGATTATGTAGAAGAACATTGCAATACAATAACAAAGAAATGGGAGAAGCTGTTTCACTCCTTCAGATTGTTTCATTACTCATGCATGACTTGTGACCTGCCTCTATGTGCCCTCTTTAGCATCTATCTCTTACCATATTTAACACAAGTCTGACAATCTCCTTTATAAAATTAACACTTTTAATTAATTACTCTATATTTAAGAGATTTCAAAGTTTCTAATTACCTCTGTGTGTAAAAATTCTTCTTAGCTCCACTGATGTGAAAGGTCTGTTTTTAATTTTTAAGAGTCTCTTGTCTAGACTGATCAATTAGTTCTAGCCACCTGATCAGTTCCCTTAAAGACCCTGAAAAACTCAATCATTCACCCCTTAACCTTTTACGTTCCAGGGTTTGTAATCCTAGATGACATAGTTTTTAACTCGTGCCCTTCAGTAATCATACTGGTAAAACTTTACTGTGTTACCTCCAAAGCCAACATATTCATCTTAAGGTGCAGTGTACTGAACAGTTATGGTTACCCAGGTATGATCTAACAGCGGATTGGTTAAGATGTGGCATGATTTCTCCCTTGTGCAAATATGTAGCATAATTTCTCCCTTGTGCATTATTTTATGTCCCAAGTTATTTCAATGGTCTTCAATCTCCAAGTCTCCCAGCTTTTGTTTGACAAAAATGAGCTGCACAGGTTTCAATTAAAGTTCAAAGTAAATTTATTATCAAAGTACATATATGGCGCCATATACAACCCTGAGATTCATTTTCTTGTAGGCATACACAATAAATCTACCGAATAATAACCATAACAGAATCAATGAAAGACCAACCAATTAAGGCATTCAACCAGAGTGCAGAAGACAACAAACTGTGCGAAAAGAAATAGAAATAATAATAATAAATAAATAAGTAAATAAATAAAGTAGATAAATAAACATCAAAAACATGAGATGAAGAGTCGTTGAAAGTGAGTCTATTGATTGTGGGAAGAACATTTCAAAGATGGGGCAAGTGAAGTTGAGTGAAATTATCCCTTTTGGTTCAAGAGTCTGATGATAGGGACTGTTCCTGAACGTGGCTCCTATACCTTCTTCCTGATACAGCAGTGAGAGGAGAGCATGGTCTAGGTGGTGGGGGTCCCTGTTGACGGATGCTGCTTTCCTTCACTAGCGTTTCATGTGGATAGGCTCAGTGGTGGGGAGGGCTTTACCTGAGATGGATTGCCGTAATTTCTTCGTAATTCCATTCACATGCTGGGCCCAGGACAGGTCTTCCAAAATCATAACACTGAGGAATTTAAAGTTGCTGATCCTCTCCAACTCTAATTCTCTGATGAGGACTGGCTCATGGACATCTAGTTTCCTTCTGCTTTAAGTCAATAATCAGCTCCTTGGTCTTGCTGACATTGAGTAAGAGGTTGTTGTTATGGCACCACTCAGCCAGATTTTTAATACAAGGCAGAAAGGGGAACCTCTCTTTAGAGAGAGATAGAGATCAGCAGTGGATTATTAGCGAATCCTGACAAGGGAATGAGAAACCTCAGGTACCCCCACCCAAACAGAATGGATGAGCCCTGCTGATTAAGTTATATGTGCTTTGTATTGATAGATAGCATTGGCTGGACTGTCCCCATGCACAAGAATGCTTGAGACCTTGGCCTGATAATCCTATCCTTAAACCGTCTGGATTGTGATATCTCGAGCAGGGACTATGCACCTGCTATCAGGCAAGTAGACACCCTGTTTAAGGATTCTGTTATTGAATTTTTTCTATCATGAAAAATGGTGTTCAGTCTGTTTCTGTGTGTATGTCTGTATGTATGCTGACCCTATTGTACACAAAAGTTATGTGTTACACCTAGTTTTCAGTAATGTAACATTTTCATAGATATTTCTATCTGCAGGAATACAAAGACCTAAGAGTATATGATTTTAAGATTGCTGCCTTAAGGCTGATTTATACTTGTGCATACTAGCTTACGCCGTAGCCTATGAAAGTGGGCTACGCCATTGTGAGCATTTATACTTGTGTGTTGGTGAGTCTGAGTCGCTCTACAATTCACCACCAAAACGCTAGTTGGCGGTGGGGTTTCTATGCCACGGTTGACACTCAACAAGAAGAAACTCAAACTTCAAACAATGGCAGCTGAAACTGAAGGAGGGTGAATTTTCTGTGCTTGTCCAGCCACTGAGAGACATGGACGAGGAAATGCATTTCAAATATTTTCAGATGTCAGCAGGTAGATTTAACAATTTGGTTCATCGTCTCCAACCATTTATTTTGCATCAGTGTACGCACAGTATACTTAGAGACTGGCAATCAGCATTCGAGTTTTAGCTTCAGGTGGAAGTCAACAGGCTGTAGCAGCTAGCTACAAACTGGCGTCAAGCACAGGGTCCTCCATAATTTCGAAGGTCTGTAAAGCTTTATGGAAAGCATTGCAGCCAGAGTTCCTTCCCTGCCCTTCATTCGCCCAATGGGAAGCTACTGCAGCGTAGGAGGAAATGCGATGATACCAAGCGAACCAATCACAGCCGTGTGGTCTGCGTCGCCGCAACACGTAGTTACATTTTTGGGGAGGTGCGCGTCAGGCTACGGCGTAGGGTACGGTGTGTGTGTCTATATATACATACACACACATGATAATACAAAAAAACCTGTAAATTAAAGTAAGTATATATATGTGTATATTAAATAGTTCAACTAAATTAGTGTAAAAACAGAAATAAAATGTATGTTATAAAATGTACTTTCTAATCAGAAATTGGATAGCAGAGGGGAAGAAGCTGTTCCTGAATTGCTGAGTGTGTGTCTTCAGGATTCTGTACCTCCTTCTTGATGGTAATAATGAGAAGAGGGCATAATAATGTAGACCGTTGCTTGGCAAGTTTTATATGAGTATGTTGTACTGAAATGATTGTTCGTGGTGCTCTCCTTCAAACTTATTTGTTGAAGCCTTTCTTTGTTGAAGATCTCTGCATGTACCAACAGGGGTGCACAGGAGAACAGAGCTGCCTTATCATTGAACTTTCACTCTCACTGTTAACTGTGTTAACATTGTATAGTAGTGGAATAATACACCTCTCCGATTTTCTATATCAGGAGCTCAGGCGCAAGAATCACTGAGCTCATATATTAACAGAGTGTAGGCATCCTCTAAAGTAAACTGCCAGAGGGCAAAAGTAAAGGTGACAATGTGATATGATAGGGCAAATGTGAAGAAGGCATATGACAAGCTGGAGAGTCTTCTTGAACCCCACCTTTATACGCTCCTAAACTGAGTCTAAAGCTATTGTTAAAAGTACGGGAGAAGAAGCCGAAGAGGATGAGAAAGTTGGTGATTAAAGAAAATGGGTCATTAAAGAATTTATCCTTACATTGTAATTTTCATGCCTCATTAGATTGTGTAGACTGGTGGTTAAACTATCTCAGTAAATGCTGTTGAGAATTAGAAACAGAATCAGGTTTAATATCACAGGCGTTTGTCATGAAATTTGTTGACTTTGCAGCAGTAGTACATTGCAATACATGATAAATAAACAAAAAGAGAACTGAATTACAGCAAATATATTAAATAGTTAAATTAAAATAAGTAGTGCAAAAAGCAAATTTTAAAAAGGTAGTGAGATAGCATTCATGGGTTCAACGTCCATTCAGAAATCGGATGGTAGAGGAGAAGAAGCTGTTCCTGAATCGCTGAGTGTGTGTCATCAGGCTTTTGTACCTCCTTCCTGATGGTAGCAATGAGAACAAGGCACGTCTTGGGTGGTAGGGGTGCTGAGTGATGGACTCCACCTTTTTGAGACATTGTTCCTTGAAGATATCTTGGATACTAAGGAGGCTGGTACCCATGATGGAGCTGACTGATTTTACAACTTTCTGTAGCTTCTTTTGATAGCATAGAAAGCCTATCACTTCAACTTGTAAATTTGGTATCCAATGTTGCTGGAGAACTTAGTCAACTGCAGCCAATTGGTATATGTTCAGTCCATAGTCAAAGAGCCATAGCAAAATCTAAGGAAACAGATCCAAATCTGGTGAGATACACTCAGTCCATTCACATTACTGCATTGACCATCGTTCACCTTGAACTTGTCAGTTTCAAAGTGTTTCATTGGTAAAGGAATGGCACACTTCACAGCATGCAGGATCAGTGACATTCAAAATCACATCAGAAAATATTACTTATTTTTGTTTGGAAGTCCTTTCAGATGATAAGAAACTGGGAATGTGTGGCATCCACTCCACGTGCAATAATAGCAGCAAATATGCAGACTTCTGCGTAGTAGTACTGTATAGTGGTTAGCACAACACTTTATAGTACCAACAACCTGGGGTTCAATTCCCACTGCTGCCTTCAAAAGAGTGAATCCAAACAAAGCATCCGGTCCAGACAGAGTACCTGGACGAGTACTGAAGACTTGTGCCAGCTGGTGTATTTACGAATACCTTCAACCTCTCACTCCAGAAGTGTGTTTCAAGCAGGCTTCAGTTGTACCGGTGCCCAACAAGAGAGTGGTAACCTGTCTAAGTGATTGTCGCCCATTGCCACTTACCTTCACAGTGATGAAGTGCTTTGATAGGCGATGTTGAAGCACATCAGCTCCTGTCTGAATGGTGACTTGGGTCTGCTCCAATTTGCCTACTGAATCAGTAGGTATACAGCAGATGCTATCTTGTTGGCTTTTCACACAACCCTGGGATATCTGGACAGCAAAGGTGCATACATCAGTATGCTCTTTATCGATTACAACTCAGCATTTAACACCATCATCCCATCTAATCATTAAACTCCAAGACCTTGGCCTGAATACCCCCTTGTGCAATTGGATCCTAGATTTCTTCACTTGTCAACCCCAGTCAGTTCAGATTGGAAAAACATCTCCTCCCCAATCTCCAAGAGCACAGGAGCACCACAGGGATGTGTACTTAACCTGCTCTTCACCTATGACTGACTGTGTGGCGAAGTTCAGCTCCAACACCATATACAAGTTTGCTGATGACACCACCGTTGTGGGCTGAATCAAAGGTGGTGATGAATCAGCATACCGAAGGCAGATTTAAAATTTGGCTGAGTGGTGTCATAACAACAAGAGTTGTGCTGAAGGGTCTTGACCTGAAATGTCGACTGTACTTTTTTCCATAGATGTTGTTGCCCTGCTGATTTGGCCGACTTCCTCCAGCATTTTGTGTGTGTAACCCCTCACTCAATGTCAATAAGACCAAAGAACTGGTAGTAGACTTCAGGAGAGAGAAAACAGAGGTCCATGAGCCAGTAATCATTGGAGGATCAGAGGTGGAGAGGGTCAGTAACTTTAATTCCTGAGTGTCACTATCTCAGAGGGCAAGTCCTGTACCCATTATATAAATATAGTTGTGAAGATAGCATGACAGCACCTCTCTTTCCGTAGGATTCTGCAAAGGTTTGACATGTCATCGAAACCCTTGGCAAACTTCTGTAGATGTGTGGTGGAAAGCGTGCTGACTGGCTGCATTATGGTCTGGTATGGGAACATAAATGCCTTTGAGCAGAAAATCCTACAAAAGGTAGTGGATTCGGCCCAGTATATCACGGGTAAAACCCTCCCAACCATTGAGCACATTTACATGACACGTTACTGCAGGAAAGCAGCATCCATCATCAAAGAACCTCACCACCCAGGCCATGCTCTTTTCTCACTGCTGCCATCAGGTAAGAGGCACAAGAGCCTCAGGACTCACACCACCAGGTCAAGAACAGTTACTACCCCTCAATAATCAGGCTCTTGAACAAAAGGGGATAACTACACTCATTTAAGGACTCTGTTATATTGTCATTTCGTGCATTATTTGTTATCTGCATTTCCAGAGTTTGTTTACAGTTTACAATTCCTGTTGTTCATAGTTTATAGATCCTATTTACAGTTACTGTTCTATAGATTTGCTAAGTATGCCCAGAGGAAAAGGGAATCTCAGGGTTGTATGCGGTGGCATGTATGTACTATGATAATAAATTGTAGTTTGTAAGGAGTTCGTACATTCTCCCCATGACTGTGTGGGTTTCCCTCTGGGTGCTCCAGTTTCTTCCCACAGTCCAAAAATGTACTAGTTGGTAGGTTAATTGGTCATTGTAAATCGTCCTGTGATTAGGCTGAGGTTAAATTAAGGGTTGCTGGGTGGCACAGCTCAAAGGGCTGGAAGGGCCTATACTATGCTGTATCTTAATCAATAGATAAATAGATGGATAGATAGATAGATAGAAAGATGTCAATTTAGAACCTGAGGGTTGACATTTGAATTGATATTGTCACAGACTGTAGCAAGTCAAAACATTTATTTCTCAAATTCAGCCTGATACCATGGAGGGCACAGTTCCACACAACAGACAGTGAGTACAGCTACTCATCATTGTAGGAAACTGTGGAGATGGCCCAACAGTAATGGAGAAGAGAATGCTCAGACAAAATACTATACTGAACAATATATTCAGTGGTTGATGCTTCAAAGTTATGTCAATGCAAGCTGTTCAAAAATATTGAGGGAGTGCTGTCATAAGACCATAAGATACAGAATTAGGCCATTTGGCCCATCAAGTCTGCTCTGCCATTTCATCATGTCTGATCCATTTTCCCTCTCAGTCCCAATCTCCTGCTTTCTCCTTGTATCCCTTTGTGCCCTGAATGATCAAGAATTGATCAGCTTCTGCCTTAAATATAACCAATGACTTGGCCTCCACAGCTACCTGCATCAATGAATTCCACAGATTTAACACTCTCTGGCCAAATAAATTGTTCTTCATCTCCATTCTAAGAGGACGTCCCTCTATTCTAAAGCTGCATCATCTGGTTTTAGACTCCCCCACCATAGGAAACATTCTCTCCATTTCCACTCTATTGACACCTTTCAACATTCGATAGGTTTCAATGTCACCCCTCATTCTTCTGATTTCCAGTGAGTAGAAGCCCAGAGCCATCAATTGCTCCTCATACGATAAGTCTTTCAATCCCGTTATCATTTTGGTGAACCTCATTTGAACTCTCTCCAATGTCAGCACATCCTTTCTTAGATAAGGGGCCCAAAACTGCTTACAGGATAACTGTAAAACAGGAGATACAATGAGGCTACCTGTATGGCCTCTTGTATATCGACGAGACCCAATGTAGATTGGGAGACTGCTTTGGCAAGCACATATCTGTCAGAAAAAGTGGGATCTCCTGGTGATCCACCCATTTCAGTTCTACTTCCCATTCCCATTCTAACATGTCAGTCCATGGCCTTCTCTATTGCCGCAATGAGGCCACACTCAGGTTGGAGGAGCAAAACCTTGTATTCCATCTGGGTGGCCTCCAACCTGATGGCATGAACATCGATTTCTTGAACTTCCGGTAACTGTCCTCCCTTCATTTTCCCCCATTTCTGTTTCCCTCTCTCACCTTATCTCCTTACCAGCCCATCACCTCCTTCTGGTGGTCCTCCCCTTACCTTTCTTTCATGTTATTCTACCCTCTCCTATCAGATTCCCCCTTCTCCAGCCCTTTATTTCTTTCACCAATCAACTTCTCAGCTCTTTCCTTCACCTCTCCCCCTCTCCTGGTTTCACCTATCACCTACCACCTTGTACTTCTTCCTTCCCTCATCCCACCTTCTTACTCTGACATTGCTCTTTCCAGTCCCAATGAAGGCTCTCGGCCCGAAACATACACTGTTTACTCTTTTTCATAGATGCTGCCTGACCTGCTGAGTTCCTCCCACATTTTGTGTGTGTTGCTTTGGATTTGCATCATCTGCAGATTTTCTTGTATTTGTTATTTCTTTTTGTACTACTTATTTATTCTTTTTGCACTATTTACTGTATTTTTTCTTATATACACTCAATGGCCAATTTATTAGGTAAACCTGTTTCCCTGCTTGTTAATGCAAATATCTAATCAGTTAATCGTTGCAGCAAATCAATTCATAAAAGCACTCAGGCATGGTCAAGAGGTTCAGTTCAAACATCAGAATGGGGAAGAAATGTGATCTGAGTGACTTTGACCATCGAATGATTGTTGGTGCTAGATAGGGTGGCTTGAGTATTTTAGAAATGCTGGAATTTTCACACACAACAGTATCTAAGGTTTAGAGAGAATGGCGCAAAAAACAAAAAAAAAACATCTAGTGAGCAACAATTCTATGGGAGAAAACACTTGGTTAATGCAGTTAATGTGAAAGGTCAGAGAGGAATGGCCAGACTGTTTCAAGCTGACAGGAAGGTGACTGTAACTCAGATAACCACGCATTACAAAAGGGGTGTACAGAAGAGCATCTCTGAACGCACAACATATTGTACCTTGAAGTGGATGAGCTACAGCACCGGAAGACCACGAACATATACAATGTTTATATTTCTAATAGTAACTTATAGCAATCTTTATATATTGAATTAGAATCAGGTTTAATATCTAATTGTCATGAAATTTGTTGTTTTGCAGTGGCAGTACATTGCAAAACATAATACTAAAAGCTATAAATTACAATAAATAGTATATATAATAAAGAAAATTATGTTAAATAAATAGTGCAAAAAGAGAGGAAAAAAATTCTGAGTTGGTGTTCATGGATTGTCTGTTCAGAAATCGGATGGCGGAGGTGAAGAAACTGTTCCTGAAACATTGAGTGTGTGCCTTCAGGCTCCTGTACCTCCTCCTTGATGGCAGCAATGAGAAGAGGGCATGTCCTAGGTGATGGGGCTCCCTAAAGATGGATACTGCCTTACTGAAGCATTTTAAAGGTGTTTTGGATGCTGCGGACGCCAGTGAGCATGATGGAGCTGATAGAGCTTACAACTTTCTGCAGCTTTTTCTAATCCTGTGCAGTGGCCCCCTCCATACCAGACTGTGATGCAACCAGCCAGAATGCTCTCCATGGTACATCTGTAGAAATTTGCGAGTGTCTTTGGTGACATACCAAAGCTCCTTAAAGTATAATGTAATATAGTCACTGTGATGCCATCTGTACTACTGTACTGCTGCTACAAAACAACATATTTCATAATATACAGTGTATCAGTGATAATAAACCTGATTCTGATAACTTGGTTTATGAGCCGTGATGCTTTAGTAATGGCTAATAATTTCCCTTCACTGGTGCTAGACTATTGACATTAACCTACAAACCCAGGTATACTATTTTTATTGGAAAATCACTCATTTTCTTTATTTTAACTTTACACTATGCTTGTGTAGTCACCTCCAAAATATGAAGGTTGTCATGATGCTGTGCTCATGGTAATCAGCAGATCACCTTGGTTATATGAGTAATGATCCAGTCCTTGCAAGATTGTATCTTCTGTTGTCCAGGAAATAGTGGGCCAAGAGCTGATTTGATGTACAGTATATAAATAGAATGAGTGTGTCTTTATAATTAGAAACTGCTTTTCATCAACATTTATTTGTATACCCTGATGAAAGAGGCCCAACTTTATGAACTTTCTCGAACTTGCTGATTCTAGACAAATTTTGATGTGGATAACTAATATTGTTGACTATCAACAGTGTGATTTGATATGACTCTGTAGTCTCAACACAGCTGCTGTTCCGTCTATCTGATACTTACTTACTTACTACCTATTACACCGCTGGCATTTAGGGCAGCAATGAAGGTGCTCCATCTCTGACGGTGTTCAGGGCTTCCTTCATCATGCCAGTAGGTTCCTCTTGGTCTCACTACCGTCAGTTATGCAAGTCCCAGGTGAGACTCAGAAATACCATCACACTCAGATGTAGAAGGATTCTTCATTTTTCTGTTTCCATTACAATTTTGTTTTACCAGTCAGGGATGTTAGCCCTGAGCTGAACCCCTGAACCTGGAGGACCAGTGGACCACTTTTAGTCTGGCCTCTACCCTTTGACCTGTTCAGGATGGGTGATGCTACCAAGAGCTAAAGCATATAGCCCTGATTCTAACCAACATAGCTCTCCAGTCCACCAGGTTGTTGGCTACACAGATAGAATATAAGGTGTTGCACCTCCAACCCGAATGTAGCCTTATTCTGGCAGTAGAGGAGGCCAAGGTCTGACGTGTTGGAATGGGAATGGGGAAAAGAAAATTATTCATTTTCTTATGGATTTGAGTTATTCGTAGGGATATATCGTGCATTTTTCCATATCTCAATACAGTGCTTACACCATTCAATCACTTGCATTAGGGCTAGTGTTAAAGTTGAAAATAGAATGGAAATAGAATTGTAGAATGAATAACAAATGCTGAGATTGAATGCATGAAAATATTAGTATTAGAAGCTCTCCTTGTACATAAAGACACTACCTATGAATTGAAGCTGGCATGTGATAGTTCAAGTAATAAGCCACATTGTAGATTATGACCAAGAAATTCATCCATTTCACATCTTGCACAACACACATGTACAATAAGTGAGCATGGTTATCCACAGAATGAGAAAGAAGCACATAGGAAAGTATTTGGAATCAAGTTATAGAAACATAGAAAATAGGTGCAGGAGTAGGCCATTCGGCCCTTCGAGCCTGCACCGCCATTTATTATGATCATGGCTGATCATCCAACTCAGAACCCCGCCCCAGCCTTCCCTCCATACCCCCTGACCCCCGTAGCCACAAGGGCCATATCTAACTCCCTCTTAAATATAGCCAATGAACTGGCCTCAACAGTTTCCTGTGGCAGAGAATTCCACAGATTCACCACTCTCTGTGTGAAGAAGTTTTTCCTAATCTCGGTCCTAAAAGGCTTCCCCTCTATCCTCAAACTGTGACCCCTCGTTCTGGACTTCCCCAACATCGGGAACAATCTTCCTGCATCTAGCCTGTCCAATCCCTTTAGGATCTTATACGTTTCAATCAGATCCCCCCTCAATCTTCTAAATTCCAACGAGTACAAGCCAGTCTTTCTTCATATGAAAGTCCCGCCATCCCAGGAATCAATCTGGTGAACCTTCTTTGTACTCCCTCTATGGCAAGGATGTCTTTCCTCAGATTAGGGGACCAAAACTGCACACAATACTCCAGGTGTGGTCTCACCAAGGCCTTGTACAACTGCAGTAGTACGTCCCCGCTCCTGTACTCGGATCCTCTCGCTATAAATGCCAGCATACCATTCGCCTTTATCACCGCCTGCTGTACCTGCATGCCCACTTTCAATGACTGGTGTATAATGACACCCAGGTCTCGTTGCACCTCCCCTTTTCCTAATCGGCCCCCATTCAGATAATAATCTGTTTTCCTATTTTTGCCACCAAAGTGGATAACTTCACATTTATCCACATTAAATTGCATCTGCCATGAATTTGCCCACTCACCCAACCTATCCAAGTCACCCTGCATCCTCTTAGCATCCTCCTCACTGCTAACACTGCCACCCAGCTTCGTGTCATCCGCAAACTTGGAGATGCTGCATTTAATTCCCTCATCCAAGTCATTAATATATATTGTAAACAACTGGGGTCCCAGCACTGAACCTTGCGGTACCCCACTAGTCACCGCCTGCCATTCTGAAAAGGTCCCGTTTATTCCCACTCTTTGCTTCCTGTCTGCTAACCAATTCTCCACCCACACCAATACCTTACCCCCAATACCGTGTGCTTTAAGTTTGCACACTAATCTCCTGTGTGGGACCTTGTCAAAAGCCTTTTGAAAATCCAAATATACCACATCCACTGGTTCTCCCCTATCCACTCTACTAGTTACATCCTCAAAAAATTCTATGAGATTCGTCAGACATGATTTTCCTTTCACAAATCCATGCTGACTTTGTCCGATCATTTCACCGCTTTCCAAATGTGCTGTTATCACATCCTTGATAATTGACTCCAGCAGTTTCCCCACCACCGACGTTAGGCTAACCGGTCTATAATTCCCTGGTTTCTCTCTCCCTCCTTTTTTAAAAAGTGGGGTTACATTAGCCACCCTCCAATCCTCAGGAACTAGTCCAGAATCTAACGAGTTTTGAAAAATTATCACTAATGCATCCACTATTTCTTGGGCTACTTCTTTAAGCACTCTAGGATGCAGACCATCTGGCCCTGGGGATTTATCTGCCTTCAATCCCTTCAATTTACCTAACACCACTTCCCTACTAACATGTATTTCGCTCAGTTCCTCCATCCCACTGGACCCTCTGTCCCTTACTATTTCTGGAAGATTATTTATGTCCTCCTTAGTGAAGACAGAACCAAAGTAACTATTCAATTGGTCTGCCATGTCCTTGCTCCCCATAATCAATTCACCTGTTTCTGTCTGCAGGGGACCTACATTTGTCTTTACCAGTCTTTTCCTTTTTACATATCTATAAAAGCTTTTACAGTCTTTTTTAATGTTCCCTGCCAGTTTTCTCTCATAATCTTTTTTCCCCTTCCTAATTAAGCCCTTTGTCCTCCTCTGCTGAACTCTGAATTTCTCCCAGTCCTCAGGTGAGCCACTTTCTCTGGCTAATTTGTTTGCTTCTTCTTTGGAATTGATACTATCCCTAATTTCTCTTGTCAGCCACGGGTGCACTACCTTCCTTGATTTATTCTTTTGCCAAACTGGGATGAACAATTGTTGTAGTTCATCCATGCAACCTTTAAATGCTTGCCATTGCATATCCACCGTCAATCCTTTAAGTGTCATTTGCCAGTCTATCTTAGCTAATTCACGTCTCATACCTTCAAAGTTACCCCTCTTTAAGTTCAGAACCTTTGTTCCTGAATTAACTATGTCACTCTCCATCTTAATGAAGAATCCCACCATATTATGGTCACTCTTACCCAAGGGGCCTCTCACGACAAGATCGCTAATTAACCCTTCCTCATTGCTCAAAACCCAGTCCAGAATAGCCTGCTCTCTAGTTGGTTCCTCGACATGTTGGTTCAAAAAACCATCCCGCATACATTCCAAGAAATCCTCTTCCTCAGCACCTTTACCAATTTGGTTCACCCAGTCTACATGTAGATTGAAGTCACCCATTATAACTGCTGTTCCTTTATTGCACACATTTCTAATTTCCTGTTTAATACCATCTCCGACCTCACTACTACTGTTAGGTGGCCTGTACACAACTCCCACCAGCGTCTTCTGCCCCTTGGTGTTACGCAGCTCTACCCATATCGATTCCACATCTTCCCGGCTTATGTCCTTCCTTTCTATTGCGTTAATCTCTTCTTTAACTAGCAACGCCACCCCACCTCCCCTTCCTTCATGTCTATCCCTCCTGAATATTGAATATCCCTGAACGTTGAGCTCCCATCACTCACCCTGGAGCCATGTCTCTGTGATCCCAACTATATCATAATCATTAATAACAATCTGCACTTTCAATTCATCCACCTTATTACGAATGCTCCTTGCATTGACACATAAAGCCTTCAGGCGCTCTTTTACAACTCTCTTAGCCCTTATACAATTATGTTGAAAAGTGGCCCGTTTTAATTCTTGCCCTGGATTTGTCGGCCTGCCACTTTTACTTTTCTCCTTTGTACTTTTTGCTTCTACCCTCACTTTACACCCCTCTGTCTCTCTGCACTGGTTCCCATCCCTCTGTTGTGAACTAACCTCCTCACGCCTAGCCTCTTTAATTTGATTCCCACCCCCCAACCATTCTAGTTTAAAGTCACCTCAGTAGCCCCCGCTAATTTCCCTGCCAGGATATTGGTCCCCCTAGGATTCAAGTGTAACCCGTCCTTTTTGTACAGGTCACGCCTGCGCCAAAAGAGGTCCCAATGATCCAAAAACTTGAATCCCTGCCCCCTGCTCCAATCCCTCAGCCACGCATTTATCCTCCACCTCATCGCATTCCTACTCTCACTGTCGCGTGGCACAGGCAGTAATCCCGAGATTACTACCTTTGCGGTCCTTTTTCTGAACTCCCTTCCTAGCTCCCTATATTCTCCTTTCAGGACCTCATCCCTTTTCCTACCTATGTCATTGGTACCTATATGTACCATGACCTCTGGCTCCTCACCCTCCCACTTCAGGATATCTTGGACACGATCAGAAATATCCCGGACCCTGGCACCAGGGAGGCAAACTACCATCCGGGTCTCTGGACTGCATCCACAGAATTGCCTATCTGACCCCCTTACTATCGAGTCCCCTATCACAACTGCCCTCCTCTTCCTTGCCCTACCCTTCTGAGCTATGTCTCTTATGTCTGTGGAGCTCCTGCTATCTGTGATCGATATTCAGTCTGTAACATACAACATGTTAATGATTCAACATGTAAACAGTTTTACAGATGCTTTCTAAAATAATACCTCTACCTTTCTTGTATCTCCTCCAAGAGGACCACAATCTTGCCGTTGGGTTTGGAGGATTGTGTGCCTCAATGATCCGGAGAGCTATGTTGGCTGGAGTCAGGGCTTTCAGCTTTGGCTCTTGGTAGGGTCACCCATGACAAACAGGTCAAAGGGTAGAGGTCATACTAAGAGCGGTCCACCGGTCCTCCAGGTTCAGGAATTCAGCTGAGAGCCAATAACCCTGACTTGTTAAAAAAACAATTGTTACAGAAATAGCAATGAAAAATCCTTCCTATATCTGTGTGCGAAGGTATATGGCAGATATGGTGGATTTTCATTACTGCCCTAAATGCCAGGGGAATGACAGGCAGTAACTGACTTTCTTGTATTAAAATATATATGTCTCATTTCATTCATGAAGAGTATATTTTGGAAGATTTTAAGTGAATTCTGTTCTGCTCAGACGACAGTCAAGGTACTTAGAAGTGAAGCTAAAAGAAAAGGAAAAATTTACATTTTATTATGAGTTTATTGTCATTTAATTATATACACGTATACGGTCAAACGAGACAATGTTTCTCTGAACCAGGGTGTAAAACATTGTAGTGTATATTACACACGTAACACATAACTTATGAAAGTAGGGATAAAATCTACAGATCCATTACAAATAAATAAACAAACTAAAGTGCATAAATTAAACATTGTAAGGTAGAGAACAGATTAATCAGTGACACTGCTAGAGTGCTTCTTGTACAGTATCATAATGGTTAGCACCAGTGATCAGGGTTCAATTCCCAACGCTGCCCATGAGGATTTTGCACATTCTCCCCATGACCACATGGGTTTCCTCTGGGTGCTCCGATTCCTCCCAAAGTCCAAAGATGTACTGGTTGGTAGGTTAATTGGTCATTGTAAATTGTCCTGTAATAAGGCTTGGATTAAATCGGGAGATTGCTGGGTGGCGTGGTTTAAAGGGCCAGAAGAGTCTATTATGTGCTGTGTCTCAATAACAAGAAAAACTCTAGACATTTTAAACTAAAAAAATGCTTTTTTGAGGTTATAGTCACTGCTGTAACATTGGTGAATCAATTCCAATCTCCCATAAAAAGGAATGAGATAATACCCAGATAATCTATATCAGGGCAGCTGGTTAAAACTAAATACTGGTTGTGAACTTATGCTGGGTGACTGAGACAGGGAGCTAGGTTTCAATGCAATAAAAGTGTTTGTCTGGATTCTGTGTTATGGTCTTCTAAAGAGGCTTGAACCTGCAGACTCCTGTTTTAGAGATGAGTGTGCTATCAGCTGATAATGCATCTTGGAACGACGTCGATATGTGTGTAACTGACTCCTTTTTTTAAAGAGAGGTGAAAGCAGTCAAATACAAAAACACACTTATTGGAAAGTTTAGTACCTCTGTTGATAGTATACCTGACGCCACATTGCCTGGTCTATAAATAATATTGAATAGAACCCCTATTTACAGACGATGTATCCTGAGGTTGTATTGGGACAAACTCTGTCACTGGTGCCTGTTTCATCACTACAACCACCCAGAGAGACGCCAGATCGTTGATGTAAACTTTCCAGAAAGTCCTTTGTCTCACAAAAGCTTGACAAGCCAATATGTCAGTTCAATCAAGGGTCATCTTGAGTAAATGCTCCTGGAGAAACACACATCTTATAGAGCCTTGTGGGGGGATTTTGAAATCCTGAGGTGGACTTAGAATTACCTCTTGGCTTTGAAGAGCAGCAGGCTTTGTTATTCATTATCTGTGTTTCAAAGGCAGGAAACCTAGTTAACGCTTTAGTAGAAGTATGGCTAAAGGCCAAAGACAGCACTCTACGTGCTGTATTACATGTCTCACTGCCAGAGACCGCAATAGACACATGCACTCAACTTATTGACCAGTATGTTTATTCGCAGAACTGGTCCAATCAGTTAAGGACAGAATTGGCACAGAAGTGACCAAGGCAATGAAGAGTTGTAAATAACAAAGGCTACATAATGTGATGCTGTACATAGTTGAGTCAGAGAAACTGAAAGGTTAGTCAGCTGGTGAAAATCTATGCAGATAATAAGGACCAGTTAAAGATGGGGACAGTTTATACATTTGAAAAGTATGTTCAAGTTTAATATGTGAGGACAACTACTTGGAATCATAGACTCCTACTACATAAGGAGGCCATTCAACCCCTTGTGATTGTGCTAGCTCTTTGAAAGAAATATTAAATGTCACACAATTCTGCTTGCTACTTCTCTGAGCCCAAAATACTTTAGTCTGAATAAGTGCTAATTTTTCTTATTCTATTTCTGATGGGTTTTTAACTCCTGCCTAATTTTTCTCCATACCTCAGCTGACGGAACTGCATGGGGTCGTTGGAGGCACGCTTTGGCGCATCACCCAACTGGCTATTGTAAATGAGTCAGTTCCAGAGTGTTTCTGAGATATTTGATCAGAGTGACCTACATACGCTGCCTCTGACCTGGCTGAGCTATGTGACTTCAAGAAGGGGAAGTTGAGGAAATGCACAGCAATGGAAAGGGTGAACAGTTTCAAGTTCCTGGGTGTCAACATTTCTGAACGTCTAGCCTGGGCCCAACAGATTGATGCAATTACAAAGAAGGCACAACAGTGACTATATTTATTTGGAGTTTGAGAAGATATGGTATGTCTCCAAAGAGTCTCGCAAATTTCTAATGATATACCGTGGAGAGCATTCTACCTGGTTGCATCACCATTTTGGTATGAAGGGGCCACTGCACAGGATTGGAAAACTCTGCAGAAAGTTGCAAACACAGCCAACTCCAACATGGACACTAGCCTCCCTAGCATCAAGGACATTTTCAAAAGGCGATGCCTCAAGTAGGTGACATCCATCATTAAAGGCCCCCAGCACTCACAGCATGCCCTCTTCTGAGCTGCCATCAAGGAGGAGGTACAGGAGCCTGAAGACACACACTTAACATTTTAGGAGCAGCTTCTTCCCCCGTAAACAGATTTCAGAATGGACAATTAACCCACGTACACTACCTCATTATTTTTTCCCTTTTGTTGCTCTCTTTTTACACTACTTAATATATTTCTTATTGTAATTTATAGTTATACTGTGTCATTGCAAAGTACTACTGCTGCAAAACAACATTTTTCACAACTTATGCCAATGATATTAAACTTGAATCTGATTCAACAAAAAAAATTACAGTCGCTTGTTAAAAAGATATTCTATTAAGTCCTAGCCATCAGATTTTCAAGTAAGTGAGTATTTTCCTGGAATAGTTTACTCAGCATGTACTCTGATGCCAAAATAAATAAACATAATAATTAACATTTAATTGTATGTTCCCTTTAAACACCAAACTCCAGGAATACTCTCCATCTCACTTTACACTTTGCATGGATAATGACCTGGATTTGATCTCCTATTAAAGACACAAGAGATTCTGTAGAAATCTTGATCAACACACACACACACACTCAATGTTCGAGGAACTCATTAAGTCTAGCAGCTTCTATGGGGGGAAATGAACAGCTGATGTCTTTTCACCAGGACTGTAAAGGTAGAGTGTAGAAGCCAAAATAAAAAGGTAGGGGAGAGGATGGGAGAGAGGAGCACAAGTTTAATTTCCAGCAACCACTCCCCCCCCCCCGTTTTCCTCTCTTCCCCTCCCCCTTTACTTTCCTTCATTCCTGTAACCTCTCACCACTTCTCTTCCCCTCTCCCCCCTTCACAACCTATCTATCACCTCCCACTAGTTCCCCATCTCTTTTCCATCATCTATCGTCTTCTTCTATCTAATTCCTTCTTTAGCCCATAAGAGAGTCTGCAGATGCTGGAAACCTTGAGTAACACACTAGGAAGCTGGCAAGTCAGGCACCATCTATGGAGGGGAATAAAAGTTCATCAAAGTTCAAATTGCAAAGTATAATGAATATCAAAGTATGTAAGCAATATACAACCCTGAGATTCGTCTTCAGTACCGGAAAGGAAGAGGGCAGATGCCAGAATAAAAAGATGGGGAGAGGTGATATGTGAATCCAGTGAGGGGGAGAAATGGGAATGATGTAAGATGCTGGAAAGTGAGAGGTGGAAGAGGTAAAGGGCTGAAGAAGGAGGGGAAACAGAGGGAGGAGATAGCAAGTCATGAGGGCAGGGGAGAGGAAGAGAATGGGTGAGAGAAAGAGGCAAAACAAAAATGGGGCGTAGGGTAACAAAAGAGAGTGTGGAGTCAGAGAGTTATAGAGCACAGAAACCCAACTCATCCATGCCAACCATGATGACTTCCTGAGCCATTTTCACTTGCATATAATTGGTCACTATGTAAGGGAGGCCAGGTTGGCAGTCGTTCTCCAAGAAGGACTGAGTTTGAACTCTCCTCGATGCTGACAAAGGATGTTTTCAAAATTCTGGGATTTCTGTGATTATTGGTGTGGAGTGTATTAGCCTCCTTCAGTTTTCCGTGTTCTTCTTTCTTGTTCATTATTGGTGAGTTGAGGGTTTGGGGTGTACTGAGTGGGCAATATGTTAGTTTTTGTGTAAGGGAGGGGTTGGGGATTTGGGGTCTGATGTTCTTGTTGGTGCTTTTTCTGTGTGGGCAATCTATTAGTTGTTTGTGTGCGATGGAGGAGGTTGGGGGTTTGATGTTATTGTCAGTGTTTTTTTCCTCTTGTGGCAGATGCTAGTTTTTTGCGACAGTGCAGTTTGAGGTTTGACGTTCCAGCTGCTGTTTTCTGGGTGGGCAATCTGTTAGTTTTTGTGCGATGGAGGGGTGGGGGGGTTTGTGAGTTTTTGTTTCTTTTTCTTTTTCGTGTTGTATTCTGTATACATACTTCTTAGAGTTGTATTCTGTATACATACTTTGATAATAAAATGAACCTTTGACCCTTTTTGAAGCTTTGATATTCCCCTAAGCCCTTCCTGTCCATGTCTCTATCTTTTAATTGCACCCACTTGGACTACTTCCTCTGGAATTTAGAGAAATTGATGTTCTTGTCACCAGGTTCGAGAGTAAGCAGATGGAAGACTATGAAGTGTTTCTCCTCTAGTCTGCAATTAGCCTCATCTTGGAAGTATAGGAGGCAATGGACAGATATGTGAGTGTGACAATGGGAACTGATGGGAATTCGAGGTGAATAAAATGTGATCAGTGCAAAAACATACTTAATGATCCCCTTGGAAGCTGTACACAAAGAGTTGCCCCACTTGGTGATAATTTTTATATTTGAATTCCTGAGCAGTAAAATCTTGGAGAATTTATCCTGGGCTCAGTACATCGATGCAATCGTGAAAATGGCACACCAGCAGCTCTACTTTGTTAGGAGTTCGAGGAGACTTGCTATGTCATCAACTTTCTACTACTTACTGCCTGTTACACCGCTGGCATTTAGGGCAGTAAGGAAGGTTGCCCATCTCTGGTGGCATTCAGGGTTTCTTCATCGTGTCAGTAGCTTCCTCTCAGTTTTCACTACTGTCAATCATGCAAGTCCTGGGTGGAGATTCAAGAATATTGTCGCATTCAGATGGAGAAGGATTCTTCATTGCAGTTTCCGTAACAATTTTGTTTTACCAGTCAGGGTTGTTAGCCCTGAGCTGAACCCCCAAGCTTGGAGGACTGGTGGACCACTCTTAGTATAACCTCTACCCTCTGACCTGTTTGGCATAGTTGATGAAGAGCCGAAGCATAAAGCCCTGACTCCAGCCAATATAGCTCTCTGAGTCATTGAGGCACGTGGGCCTCCAAACCATTGTGGTCCCCTTGGAGGATATGTCACCAAAGGCTTTTACAAATTCTTATAGATGTACAGTGGAAGAATCTGACTGGTTGCATCTCAGCCTGGTATGGAGGCTCCAAGGCACAGGATCACAAAAGGCTGCAGAGGGATAGATTCAACCAGTTCCATCACAGCACCATCCAGGACATGCCCTCTTCTCATTACTACCATCAAGGAGGAGCCTGAAGACCTGCACTCAATGATATAGGAACATCTACTTCCCCTCTGCTGTCAGATTCCTTAATGGTCCATGAACCCATGAACATGCATTAGTTATTCCTATTTTGCACAATTTGTTTATTTTATAATCATTGCAGTTTCTATGTCTTTCCACTGTACTGCTGCCACAAAACAACTCATTTTATTATGTAATAATAATAATAAACGTGATTCTGAAAAGCTACGTTTAATGTCACTGTGGACCTTGCTGCCTGAAGAATTTGTTAGCATGCTGTTTAACTCTGTGACTTTATTGTAGGGAATGGATTGCCTTGGAAATCCATCAGACCCTCCTGTACTGAGCCCCAGGCTTTCTGTTAGAATACCTGAGTACATAATCCAAGCTGAAACTTCAGAATATTACTGAGGGCGTGCTGCACTATTGGGATAGGGTGAGCCAAAGTCTACCACATGTGCTATCAAGCCACTCAGTTATACAAACCCATTTCCAGAAAAATTGGGATATTTTCCAAAATGCAATAAAAACAAAAATCTGTGATATGTTAATTCACGTGAATCTTTATTTAACTGACAAAAGTACAAAGAAAAGATTTTCAATAGTTTTACTGACCAACTTAATTGTATTTTGTAAATATACACAAATTTAGAATTTGATGGCTGCAACGCACTCAATAAAAGTTGGGTCAGAGTTAAAATAAGATTGAAAAGTGCACAGAATATTCAAGTAACACTGGTTTGGAAGACTCCACATTAAGCAGGCTAATTGGTAGCAGGTGAGGTATCATGACTGGGTATAAAAGTAGGGTCCATCAAAGGCTCAGTCTTTGCAAGCAAGGATGAGTCGTGGCTCACCCCGTTGTGCCAAAATTCGTGAGAGAATTGTTAGTCAGTTCAAAAGGAAAATTTCTCAATGCAAGATTTCAGAGAATTTAGGTCTTTCAACATCTACAGTACATAATATTGTGAAAAGATTCAGAGAATTCAGAAACATAGTGCGTAAAGGGCAAAGTCGGAAACCACTGTGGAATGTGCGTGATCTTCGAGCCCTCAGGCGGCATAGCCTAAGAAATCATCATGCTACTGTGACAATTATAGCCACCTGGGCTCGGGAGTACTTTGGAAAACCATTGTCACTCAACACAGTCCGTCGCTGCATCCAGAAATGCAACTTGAAACTGTATTACGCAAGGAGAAAGCCATACATCATCCCTATGCAGAAACGCCGGTGAGTTCTCCGGGCCCGAGCTCATCTCAGATGGACCGAAAGACTGTGGAACAGTCAGATGACTGTGGTCAGATGAGTCCACATTTCAGCTAGTTTTCGGAAAAAACGGGCGTCGAGTTCGCCGTGCCAAAGATGAAAACGACCATCCAGACTGTTATCAGCGAAAGGTGCAAAAGCCAGCATCTGTGATGGGATGGGGGTGCATCAGTGCCCATGGCATGGGTGAGTTGGATGTATGTGAAGGTACCATTGACTCTGAGGTGCATATTAGGATTTTAGAGAGACATATGTTGCCATCAAGGCGACGTCTCTTCCCGGGACGTCCATGCTTATTTCAGCAGGGCAATGCCAGACCACATTCTGCACGGGCTACAACAGCGTGGCTTTGTAGACACAGAGTGCGTGTACTTGACTGGCCTGTTGCCAGTCCAGATCTATCTCCTATTGAAAATGTATGGCGCATCATGAAGAGGAGAATCAGACAACGGAGACCACGGACTGTTGAGCAGCTGAAGTCTTATATCAAGCAAGAATGGACAAAATTTCCAATTGCAAATCTACTACAATTAGTATCCTCAGTTCCAAAACAATTAAAAAGTGTTATTAAAAGGAAAGGTGATGTAACACAATGGTAAACATGCCTCTGTCCCAACTTTTGTTGAGTGTGTTGCAGCCATCAAATTCTAAATTTGTGTATGTTTACAAAATACAATTAAGTTGGTCAGTCAAACTATTGAAAAACTTTTCTTTGTACTTTTGTCAGTTAAATAAAGGTTCACGTGAATTAACATATCACAGATTTTTGTTTTTATTGCATTTTGGAAAATATCCCAACTTTTCTGGAAATGGGGTTTGTAGAATCATTAAAGCATTGATTAAAGATTAGCTTTATTTGTCATGTATACATTTAAACATACAGTGAAATGCGTCACTTGCAGCAAACCAAATCAGTGAGAATTGTGCTGCGCAGCCCACAAAGGTTCCTATGATTCTGATGTCAACAGAGCAAGTCCACAACCTGCACGTCTTTTGGAATGTGGGAGAAAACTGGAGCACCTGAAGCAAACCCAGATGGTCATGGGGAGAATGTACAAATGGCAGGAATTGAACCCTCCTATCTTACAGCTCACGCTGTAAAATGTGGTGCTAACCTCTACGCTACAGTTGATGTCTCTGTCGTAGCTCTCTGCGGAGCAAATCAGTCAGTTCCATTTAATGTTTTAGACTTAGGTCCATGCAAAAGATCCATTTTCTCTACCTGAAGGATAGCAAGGAGTTCCCTCAGTCTCCTCATACTATTCTGAATTTGAACTGTGTTGACAAGTTCTCTCTTGTTAACAGCCCTAAGATAATACCATCGTGGAGACACCCCAACTCAAAAATAACAATGGATACTGGAAATTTCAAATCAAAACAGAAAATGGTGTTTACAGCGTGCTCAGTAGATTAATCTCTCCACAGATACTGCCTAATGTTTCAGGTCTGTGCCAAGGATCAGGCAAGTATAGTGCCAGGAAATAAAGGGTTAGAGCAACAAATAATCTGCTGGAGGAACTCAGTTAGTCGAGCAGCAATTGTCAGCATTTTGGGTCAAATCCTGCATCAGGACAGAGAGGTGAGAGTGGATCAGAAAGGCAAGATGATCAGTGTAAAGCGGAGAAGGGGAGTGGTGAGAAAGGATTCCAGGCGATTGGTGGATTGAGGGATGTAAGATGACTGGCAGATCTCCCAGGTAGAGGAGGTGAGTGGGTATGGAACTGAGAGGCAGATAGGAGAGAAGACTCCCAAAAGATTAAATCACAGGTTGAGTCTGTGGTAAAGAAGGCAAATGCAACGTTGCCATTATTTCAAGGGGAATAGAATATAAAAGCAAGGAGATAATGCTGAGGCTTTATAAGACACTAGTCAGGCTGCACGGAGTATTGTCAACAGTATTGGGCCCCATATCTCAGAAAGGATGTGTTGTAATTGGAGAGAGTCCAGAGAAGCTTCATGAGGATGATTAAGGGAATGAAGGGGTTGACATGAGAAGTGTTTAGCAGCTTTGGGCCTGTACTAACTGGAATTTAGAAGAATGCAGAGGATCTCATTTAAACCTACTGAATGTTGAAAGGACTAGATAGGGTGGATGTGGAGAGTATGTTTCCTATGGTGGAGGTATCCAGAACTAGAGGGTTAAGTCTCAGATTTGTGGAGGCGACCCTTTAGGACAGAGGTAAGGAGGGATTTTTTTTAGCCGGAGAGTAGTGGATCTGTGGAATGCCCTGCCACAGACTATGGTAGAGGTCAAGTCTGTGGGTATATTTAAGATGGAAGTTTATAGTTTCCTGATTGGTCAGGACATCAAAGGATATGGCGAGAAGGCAAGTGTATGGGGTTCCGGGATAAGCCATGATGGAACGGCACAGCAGACTTGATGGGCTGAGCAGCTTAATTCTGCTCCTATGTCTTATGGTCTTAAGACAGCTACTGGAGTGAGATAAGCAGGAACACAAAGCGCTACCAATGCAGGATTCTCATACTGTAAGTCAGGGGTTCCCAGCCTGGGGTCCATGGACCCCACAGTTAATGGTAAGGCTCCCTAGCATAAAGAAGGTTGTAAGTAAAGGAAATTAGAATGGGAACCTTTAGGGGAAAGATGAATAGCATCAAAACCAGAAAGGGGGAGGGTGGGAACCTGCATGTGGTGTGTGGATGGAACACCGAGATAGAACCATAGAAACATAGAAAACCTGCAGATCAATACAGGGCCCTTGGCCCACAAAGCTGTGTCAACAAGTCCCTACCTTAGAATTACTTAGGCTTACCCATAGCCCTCTATTTTTCTAAGCTCCAAGTATCCATCCAGGAGTCTCTGAAAAGACCCTATCACTTCCGCCTCCACTGCCGCTGGCAGCCTATTCCACGGATTCACCACTCTCTGCATAAAAAAACTTACCCCTGACACCTCCTCTGTACATTCTTCCAAACACCTTAAACCTATACCCTCTCGTGCTAGCCATTTCAGCTCTGGGAAAAAGCCTCTGACTATCCACACAATCAATGCCTCTCATTATCTTGTACACCTCTATCAGGTCACCTCTCATCCTCCATCGCTCCAAGGAGAAAAGGCCGAGTTCACTCAACCTACTCTCATTAAGCCATGCTCCCCAATCCAGGCAACATCCTTGTAAATCTCCCCTGCACCCTTTCTATGGTTTCTACGTCCTTCCTGTGGTGAGGCGACCAGAAATGAACACAGTACTCCAAGTGGGGTCTGACTAGGGTCCTATATAGCTGCAACATTACCTCTCAGCTCTTCAACTCAATCCCATGATTGATGAAGGCCAATGCACCGTATGCCTTCTTAACCACAGAGTCAACCTGCGTAGCGGCTTTGAGTGTCCTATGGACTCAGACCCCAAGATCCCTCTGATCCTCCACACTGCCAAGAGTCTTGCCATTAATGCTATATTCTACCATCATATTTGACCTACCAAGATGAACCACCTCACACTTATCTGGGTTGAACTTGATCTGCCACTTCTCAGCCCAGTTTTGCATCCTATCAATGTCCCGCTGTAACCTCTGACAGCCCTCCACACTATCCACAACACCCCCAACCTTTGTGTCATCAGCAAATTTACTCACCCATCCCTCCACTTCCTCATCCAGGTCATTTATAAAAATCACAAAGAGTAGGGGTCCCAGAAAAGATCCCTGATGCACACCACTGGTCACCGGCCTCCATGCAGAATATGACCCGTCTATAACCACTCTTTGCCTTCTGTGGGCAAACCAGTTCTGGATCCACAAAGCAATGTCCCCTTGGATCCCATGCGTCCTTATTTTCTCAATAAGCCTTGCATGGGGTACCTTATCAAATGCCTTGCTAACATCCATATACACTACATCTACGGCTCTACCTTCATCAATGTGTTTAGTCACATCCTCAAAAAATTCACTCAGGCTCGTAAGGCACGACCTGCCTCTGACAAAGCCATGCTAACTATTCCTAATCATATTATGCCTCTCCAAATGTTCATAAATCCTGCCTCTCAGGATCTTCTCCATCAATTCACCAACCACTGAAGTAAGACTCACTGGTCTATAATTTCCTGGGCTATCCCTACTCCCTGTCTTGAATAAGGGAACAACATCCGCAACCCTCCAATCCTCCGGAACCTCTCCCGTCCTCATTGATGTTGCAAAGATCATTGCCAGAGGCTCAGCAATCTCCTCCCTCACTTCCCACAGCAGCCTGGGGTACATCCCATCCGGTCTCGGTGACTTATCCAACTTGATGCTTTCCAAAAGCTCCAGCACATGCTCTTCCTTAATATCTACATGCTCAAGCTTTTCAGTCCACTGCAAGTCATCCCTACAATTGCCAAGATCCTTTTCCGTAGTGAATACTGAAGCAACTTATTCATTAAGTACCTCTGCTATCTCCTGCGGTTCCATACACACTTTTCCACTGTCACACTGATTGCTCCTATTCTCTCATGTCTCATCCCCTTGCTCTTCACATACTTGTAGAATGCTTTGGGGTTTTCCTTAATCCTGTCCGCCAAGGCCTTCTCATGACCCCTTCTGGCTCTCCTAATTTCACTCTTAAGCTCATTTCTTGCTAGCCTTATAATATTCTAGATCTCTATCATTGCCTAGTTTTATGAACCTTCCGTAAGCTCTTCTTTTCTTCTTGACTAGATTTACAACAGCTTTTGTAAACCGTGGTTCCTGTACCCTACTATCCTCTCTCTGTCTCATTGGAACATATCTACGCAGAACCCCACGCAAATACCTCCTGAACATTTGCCACAGTTCTTCCGTACGTTTCCCTGAGAACATCTGTTTCAAAGTTATGCTTCCAAGTTCCTGCCTGATAGCCTCATATTTTCCCTTACTCAAATTAAGCGTTTCCCTAACTTGTCTGTTCCTATCCCTCTCCAATTCTATGGTAAAGGAGTTAGAATTGTGATCACTATCACCAAAATGCTCTCCCACTGGGAGACCTGACACCTGACCAGGTTCATTTCCCAACACCAGATCAAGTACAGCCTCTCCTCTTGTAGGCTTATCTACATATTGTGTCAAGAAACCTTCCTGAAAACTCCTAACAAACTCCACCCTATCTAAACCCCTCACTCTAGGGAGATGCTAATCAATATTTGGGAAGTTAAAATTTCTGACCACAACAACCCTGTTATTATTACTCCTTTCCAGAATCTGCCTCCTTGTCTGCTCCTCAATGTCCCTGTTACTATTGGGTGGTCTATAAAAAAACAAACCCAGTAGAATTACCCCTTCCTATTCCTAATTTCCACCCACAGAGATTCCGTAGACAACCCCTCCATGATCTCCTCCTTTTCTGCAGCCGTGACATTATCCCTAATCAACAGTGCCACGCCCCCAACTCTTTTGCCTCCCTCCCTGTCCTTTCTGAAACATCTAAAGCCTGGCACTTGAAGTAGCCATTCCTGCCCCTGCACCATCTGAATCTCTGTAATGGCCACAACATCATAGCTCCAAGTGCTGATCCACGCTCTGAGCTCATCCGCTTTATTCATAATGCTCCTCGCATTAAGATAGATACATCTCAAACCATCGGTCTGAGTGCGTCCCTTCTCTATCACCTGCCTATCCTCCCTTTCACACTGTCTCCAAGCTTTCTCTATTTGTGATCCAACCTCCCTTTCCTCCGTCACTTCAGTTCAGTTCCCACCCCCACAGCAATTCTAGTTTAAACTCTCTCCAATAGCTTTTGCAAACCTTCCCACCTGGATATTGGTCCCCCTCAGATTCAAGTGCAACCCATCCTTTTTGTACAGTTCACACCTGCCCCAGAAGAGGTCCCAATGATCCAGAAATTTGAATCCCTGCCCCCTGCTCCAATCCCTCAGCCACGCATTTATCCTCCACCTCACTCTATTCCTATACTCACTGTCATGTGGCACAGGCAGTAATCCCAAGATTACCACCTTTGAGGTCCTGCTTCTCAACTTCCTTCCTAACTCCCTGTAGTCTGCTTTCAGGACCTCCTCCCTTTTCCTACCTATGTCATTGGTACCAATATGTACCACAACCTCTGGCTGTTCTCCTTCCCACTTCAAGATATCATGGACATGATCAGAAACATCCCGGACCCTGGCACCCCCAACTATAGAGTCCCCTATCACTGCTGCCATCCTCCTCCTTTCCCTACCCTTCTGAGCCACAGGGGCATGACCACCATTGCTTCCCCCAAGTAGGCTGTCTCCCCCAACAGTACTCAAACAGGTGTACTTATTGTTAAGGGGGACAGCCACTGGGGTACTCTCTAGCACTTGCTTCTTGCCCTTGCCTCTCCAGATTTTTACCCACTTATCTGTCTCCCCAGGCCCTGGAGTGACTACCTGCCTATAGCTCCTCTCTATCACCTCCTCACTCTCCCTGACCAGATGAAAGTCATCGAGCTGCATCTCCAGTTCCCTAACATGGTCCGTAAGGAGCAGCTCGACACACCTGGTGCAGATGTGGCCATCTGGGAGGCTGGGAGTCTCCAGGATCTCCCACATCTAACACCGAGCACAGAAAACTGGCCTCACACACATTCTTTCTGTCTGTATTCTAAACAAATAACCTACCTCGCCTCGACCCTTTATTGCTGAAGCCCAATTAAGCCAAAGCCTTCGTACTCCGTCTCCCTCCACTCTGATACCCGCTCTATAATGCTGTCTCCTTTTTAAACCCTTCCCACTGTTCTCACTGGCCGACCTCCACGTGCTTGCGCAGTCACGCCCCGTTCAAACTGCTGAAGAAATAACCGTCACCTTTTCAACTCTGCTCGCTTTTAAACTCTTCTGCTGTTCTCACTGGCTGACCTCCACGCGCTTGCGCAGTCGTGCCCCGTTCAAACTGCTGAAGAAATAAGATGTGTGAAGAAGGACTGGGGAATGTGTAAGACGGGAGAGAAAAAATTGATAAGGCAGCTAGAAGATCATAAGGGGGAGAGAGGAATCAGGAAAAAGAGTGGATTACCTAAAATTAGAAAACAAATTATTTATGCTATTGGGTCGTAGTCTACCCAGGCGGAATATAAGGTGGGATCCCGGATCAGCCATGATGGACTGACAGGGCAGGCTCGATGAGCTGAATGGCTTAATTCTGCTCCTATGTCTTATGGTCTCTTTAGGTGTTGTTCCTCCTGTTTGCTCTGGGCTTCATCCTGGCAGTAGTGAAGGGCAAGGATGGGCAAGTCTTTGTAGTAATGGGAAGGGGAGTTGAAATTGGAACTTGAGATGGCCACGGCAGGCTAACTATAAGTGTTCTATGAAATGGTTACCCACTCCGTGCTTAGTCTCAGTAAAACAGGGGAGGCCACATCGGGAGCACTGATTGCAGTAGATGGGATTATATACAGAGGAGGGGCTGCTGTAAGTAAGCTGCAGAGAGTGGTAAAATTAGTCAGCTCCATCATAAAACCTAGGTACTAGTCCCTGTAGTATTGTCAAGTCGGATTTCTTTTTCTTCTTTAAACATGTGCAGCTTCCCCACTTGAAAGAGATTGAATGCGTCTACCCAAAGATTTTTTAACTGAATTCCACTCAATGACCGAACAACCTCTTCTTTTTCCTCCTTTTATTTTTCGCAAGTGCGGCAGTTTGATAGTGCCATTAGTTCCATCAACCATTAGCCATTAGTCAGTAGTCATTAGACATTAGGTGAAAAAACTGGCTGCCTCTCTGGACTTAGTAGACGGATTCGACCTGCACAGTCTCCACTCCCTAATAGACCGTTATGTTTTCAAACCGGGCAACCCTTCCCGAAGGTTCCCAAGCTCTTCTTAAACCTTGCGCCATTTCCCAGAAGTGCCTGCACGCGATGATCCCCGTGCCAGGAAGCTAGTGCTAACCCAAACACAGTGACAGCAGTGCTCTTTTCCATGAAACAGTCTCTCAAGTTATTTAAAGTTCAGCATCTTACCGCAAATTCCAATGCTGCTCCCGGATGCCGCTGTGATGCTGCTGGGTCCCCCCAATGTTCCGGTCAGAAGCAGCACTCAGGCAGTGGGTTCCATCCGGTCTATCAGTGAATTCTTACTATTACTTTTAAATTTTATTTTCTTTTGCCTCTAGGTCCCAATACTTTCTAGAACCTCTAGTTTGACTTGACACCTCCCACTTGATCTTCCCATGGAAACACTGGGGAGATCTCCAGCTTCAAAGGCAAACTTGGTGGTCCCAGTTCGGTGTTCTTACGATGTATTGTTGACTTGACTTTCCATCTGTTCCTCAGCAGGTAGTAAGACAACCAGCCGCCTGACATCTCTGTGAAGGATAGTGGCTTGGATCCTGTCTTTTTTTGTGAACTGGGACGGTGCAGCAGGTTCAGTTCTTTCTGGCAGCAAGTCACCCATCACTTGTTGACATTTCCTTGCTTTTGCCTTCCTGCAGAGCATGCAGCCATCAACAACTTTTTGGGCAATTTTCCTTCCACTTATGACCCATGCCTCTCTTCTCATCTTGAGCAAGGTTCCGGCCACTCCGTCATGACTCTTATTGTGGGCTTCCCGAGTTAACAGTATGGACACCGAGGCATCATAGGGTAAGATGGGGACAGCAACTTGATCTTCTTTGAAGATTTGCACTTGGCCACCGCAAACCAACAGCCCAGAGTCTTGGTTTTTGTAGACTACCAGCCTGTCTGTAGTGGTGCTTGGGAAGGTTGCACCCTCTTGTGCTGCTAGAAAAATGTCTCTTAGAGCATCTTCTCGTTCTCTTACTGAGATGACTCCTGCCAAAGAAACTGCCTCCCACTCTGGACTGTCCACGGCTTGATTTTGTCCAATGAACTTTTTTGCTGCTCTCCAGATCCACGCAACTGTTTTGACTAGTCGAGTTAGAACACTGAACCACTTGATGTCCACAAGGCTTCGGATGGCTGACGCTGCAGGCGGTCTCTGTTGTTCTGTTTTGACCTGGTACTGTTTTTGTGCTGGTTCTTGTTTCTTTGCCTTGGCCCTTGTCAAAGCAGCAACAAATGCCTTCTTTTGCAACTTGTTGATGCTTTCCCTGGCAGTGGCTGCTAGTTCTTTGGCTGATTTCATCGGCCACTCATTCACTGGCAAACTCAAAAACTTTGGCCCATTTTGCCACTCTGAGTCTTCATCCAGGTCTTGAGGACTGGCTCCTCTGGTGATTACATCAGCAATATTTTGCGGACCAGGAATCCACCACCAGTCCTGGATCCCTGTGCTGTTTTGAATCTCTCCGATCCTATTTGCAAAGAATGTTTGATAGCCATAGCTTTCTTGCTGTACTGCACCAAGGACTGTTTGGCTATCAGTGAAATGGTACCATCTCCCAACTTGGATTCGGCTATGAAGCTCAAAGTACTTTCTCAGGCGTGAGGCAAACACTGCTCCACACATCTCTGTTTTGACAGCATCACCTTTGTGATCCAAGGGAGTTAATTTGGCTTTAGATTCCACCAGCCTGATGATTGAGCCCTGGTCCGAGTTTCACCTTAGGTACGTCACTGCGCCATAGGCGTCCTCACTTCCATCAGAGAACGCGATTGCCCAGGGTTCCTCAGTGAAGCATGGGGGAGTCAGTGCCCTGGTGAACTTTACCTTGCCAAGTTGAACGTACTCCTCAAAGAGCTTAATTGCATCCTTCCTGAGGCTATCTGAGAGTGCTATGTCCCATGTGTCTTTGACTGGACACCTTTCACCCTTTGCCTCTTGGAACGCCCTTCGTACCAGAATAGCTCCCTTCGGCTTAGCAGGAGTTACCAGGCCAACTGGGTCATACAGCCCTGATGTAGCAGTTCTCTTCATGTCAGGGGGTTTGGCGTCTAGTCTCTGATTTCCTCTTGCAGAAGGTCTTGACCAAGTCTCATTTTTCCCTTTCTCTTCGAGAAATTGATTGCAATCATGACATGGAGCTTGTCCTCTTCTACTATGTAGCCCAGGCCAAGTGCCTTGTTGTTATCATCACGCATTTGGTTTGGAAAGATCATGGTTTCTGCCTTGGACTTCCCCAGCTTGTCATTGCACTCTTTCCTCCCACTTTGCCCAGAAAAGACCCAAGGCTTGAGCTCGAAACCTCCGGCCTTCAGGATCTGCTCCACATTTGCTGTGATAAGATTTCAGCTGGTCAAGGTTGTGTGGGACGTGAGAATGTCATCACCATAGCTGTTGTGTTGGAGCACCTGCTGCTCCTCTTTGAGGTGGGTGAAAGGAGGGAGGTTAGCAGTTTCACGCATTGCTAGCTGCGCAATGCACCCTGCTGGTTTATCTCCGATGTTCACTCTTGTGATTGCATATTCCCCCAGCTCCTTGTCCTTGGAGTCTCGCCAGAGGAATCTATGCAGTTGCACTTCTCAATCTTCCAACCAAACCGAAGTGTACATCTTTTTTATGTCACCCAGAGCAGCGTATATTCTACCCCTGAATCTGAGTAGGATAGTGCGAATCTGGTTGAGGACATCTGGATCTTTCATCTCACTGGGGTCGTGATAGAGTGCAGATTTGGAGCAGTAAGGTGACTCACGTACCAGACTGGCCCACTCCAGTTGATGACTGTGTCTTTGGACAATTTCATTGCAGCCCTTCGATCGACCATGTCATGCACATGAGCAGTGTAGGCAGCTTTCCACTCGGGTTCTTTGGCTAGTTGCCTTTCCGTCCTGAGAAATGTAGCCTCGACTGTTCTTTTATTGTTTGGCAAGGAAGCTGGATCCTCTAACCAAGAATATCTGGCGTGCCAATGTGGTTCCTTGCTGTGGCAGTCACCTGTGACATAGGTGAGGCCTCTTCTTACAACTTCAAGTTCCCGCTCCTCAGCAAGGGTCATTCCTTTGCCACCTGGCTGGCAGTTTCCACAGCGGCAACCCCTGCATTTTGGCTCGCATGCTGCACCAATACTATCCCACTTCCACCACCCTGGGAAGTCCCGGTTGGTGCTTGAAGTACCTGACCCCTGGAACTTACTGCCATCCTGTTTGTTTGGTGGAAGTTGCTCTGGGACTCTGCTGGTGAGCTCCTTGTACTTTACAGCAGCCGCTCTCATTTACCTTGCAAAATGTGTCTTGGACACGTGGGCCAACAGAGACAGCTCCTCAAAGAGATCTGGATGTGCGCCTCCGACCGTCTTCCCCAGGTCCATCCCACAGGACGAGGTCTCCAACAGCTCTGGTTCTCTGAGGTGCTAGCTGACCTTCTCTATGGCTTATGAGTAAATTTATTTCTCTGGGTCTCACAAGTTCATCAAGCGGTATGTCTGGGAAGAGTTTCTGCAGTTGCTTCGGTGTCACATATTTGTGGATATTTGCAATGCTGTCCAGTCCATAACAAACCAATTGGTATGATTTGAGAGTGCCCTTGGGAGTGTTTACTCCGATTTTTAGAAGATACCGCTTTATCTCCACCTGAATCTTCATCCCGCCAACTCCATGGATGACAAGAGTGATTCTCGCTTCTGAGGTTCAGTCTGCTTGCAGCCTTGTGGGTTATATAATTGGTGTCTGAAGCCAAGTCAATTAACGTCCAGATTTTTTTGCCCAGCATTAGCTGTGACCTCAAGAAGCATCATAATCACTGGCAGCTCTTGCAATCCACTTTCCACCAGAAGGCCCGGTTTATCTTTCACAGTGCTGAAGGCTCTGGATGCAGTGTTTGAAAATACATCATGACATTGTTTGGCCAATTCTGTTGAAAGTTTGCTGAAGAACTCCTCTTGATCCTCTGTACATTTCTTCCTACCTTTATCTTCCTCTGGACCAAATCTGCTCTTTTTCTGACCTGCGCTGCTTTTCTTTATTTCAGCATTGGGGCACAGATAGTAATGATGTTCAGGAATATGCTCATCCTTGCAGTCTTGGTTTTTACAGAGATAGGCGGGTTTGCAGTATGAACTGTCATCATGAACCTCAAGACACGTCTTGCATGCCCCCAACTTTCTTACTGCAGCCTTTTTCTCTGGTAGCTTTAGCGCTTGAAACTGTTTGCAAAAGTAGAGCTTCCTTTCGTGCTTTCCACCACCGCAGACTACACATCCTGCATGGTCGTCGGCTGACTTGGTAGACTTGGTTCTGGCACGTCTTGGCTCAGCCCTGCTTTCTCTTCTACTTGGCGCTTCATCCCTCAGTTGCTCGAGCTGCTCATATATGCTCTCTTGCCCTTTGAGCAATTCCAACAGACTGTCAAACCAATTATCTGGTGCCACAGCATTTCTCCTGCAGTGACATAGACCAGCCATTCCTTTTTGAAAGTTTCTGGAAGTTTACCTTCAATTGATTTTGTCACCAGTGGATTTTTGATAGTACCCCTCTCTCCAAGGTCACTCAAGTCTTGAAGTACCTTCTCCACAGCTTGAACTAATTCCACTATTTTCCATGACTGATGACTTCTGACAGCTGGCATTTTCTGTAACTCTTCCACTATTTCAATAGCAATGTACGTTTGATTTCCATAGCGGTTTTCTAGAACACAGAAGATGTTATCTGCAGTGTTATAAGTAGTGAGGCGAAGGTCTCTTCTGATTTTTCGTCAAGACTGTCCAGTAGTTGAACCTTTCTCACCCCTCTTGAACCGGTCGGCTCTCCCTGCCTCTGGAGTGCTTCTCAGTCCTTTCTCCACCTGTGAAAATCACGTTTACTGCCAGTAAACTTGGGAAGAGCTGTCGGCTTCAATCTGATGGCTGGCATAGGAAAATTGGAGGAAAAGCCCAATGCTGGTGTTAGTCTTTCAGCATCCTCCTTTCTCCCTGCCTGTGTGAAGTGGGCCTTCTTGGAAACCAACTTGGGGATGTGGAGTTCGAGCCCCTTTAGGTGACGCTGAAGGTCCTTCTGATCCCCTGGCGAGATCCACCGTTTCCACCAACCATGCACCTCCTTCGCTGTCTTTACCAGTCCTTGCAGGTGGTTAAGCATGAAGTCATACGCCTCCTGGTTGCCATCGGGTTGTACAGCAGCGACGTTTTCACATTCATCCTCTGCTGCTTGTAGTGCTGTGAACAATTCAACATTTCCAAAGTTGGTCCAAAGAGTCTCCTGAATTAGGCTTCTGACCTCCTTTAGTTTCAATTCACACTCATTTGCCGTCTTTGCCAGGTTGGCTTTTTGCTGTTCAGTTAACACAACTACTTCCTGTGTGTTCAGCTCCGCCTGCAGTTCTGCAATGAATCTGGCGTCCACATCATCATTGGCTTCCATGACTTTCTCAGCTTCTATTGAGAGTTTATTGAAACTGACTCTGAGCTCCTCTTCAGACATGTCTTCATAGGTCCTGGTAATACTGTTGACCAGATGAGAAAATAATCTTTTTGCTGTCGTTTGCTCTACCTTGAGTTGCTCAACTGTTTTCCCAATAGCTTGATCAGCCATGTTTGATTTCCTCTGCAGGCTGTTCACAGGTGAGAAGGTAAGTACAACTTTTTAATGATGCTTTGATGTTGTTTTAACTTAACTTGATTTTCGTCCTTTTTCAGGATTCCAGGTTAGTGCTCCTGCTGTTCCAGCTCAAAGCTCCCAGATTTCTGTTTCCTGGTCTTCCAGTTTCCCGGTCAACCAGTTTTTCACTGTCAAGTCGGATTTCTTTGTCTTCTTTAAACATGTGCAGCTTCCCCACTTGAAAGAGATTGAATGCGTCTACACAAAGGTTTTTTAACTGGATTCCACTCAATGACCAAACAACTTTTCCTTTTTCCTCCTTTTATTTTTCACAAGTGCAGCAGCTTGATAGCTCCATTAGTTCCATCAACCATTAGCCATTAGCCATTAGTCATTAGACATTAGTCATTAGGTGAAAAAACTGGCTGCCTCTCCGAAATTTGTAGATGGATTCGACCTGTACAGTCTCCGCTCCCTAACAGACCGTTATGTTTTCAAACTGGGTGACCCTTCCTGAAGGTTCCCAAGCTCTTCTTAAACCTCGCGCTATTTCCCAGAAGCGCCTGCATGCAATGATCCCCGTGACATGAAGCTAGCGCTAACCCAAACGCAATGACAGCAGAGCTCTTTTCCATGAAACAGTCTCTCAAGTTAATTAAGGTTCAGCATCTTACCGCAGATTCCAACACTGCTCCCGGATGCCACTGTGATGCTGCGGGTCCCCCCGATGCTCTGGGCAGAAGCAGCACTCAGGCAGCGGGTTCCATCCGGTCTATCAGTGAATTCTTCCTGTTACTTTTAAATTTTATTTTCTTTTGCCTCTAGGTCCCAATACTTTCTAGAAACTCTAGTTTGACTTGACAAGCATCCAGGACATTTCAAGCAGAAGTGCTTCAAAAAGGTGCATCCATCATTAAGGACCCCCACCACTCAGGACATGCCCTCTCCTCACTGTTACCATTAGAAAAGAGGTACAAGAGTCTGAAGGCACACTCTCAGCGACTCAGAAACAGCTTCTTCCCCTCGGCCATCAGATTTCTGAATAAACATTACCTTAACAGTTTTTTTAAATTTATGTTTTTATACTTACTGTAATTCACAATTTTTCCTCTATATTATCTGTATTGCATTGTACTGCTGCCGCAAAGTTAACAAATTTCATGACCTATGCTGGTGATATTAAATATAATTGTGATTCTCATTCTGGTGATTAATGGGACTGATGGTAATGATGAAGTTGCTATGGTGGGAAGATCAAAAGAAAGGTATGAGAAAGGATAGAATGCAAGAGGGATTAAATTACAAAAGCATTGAGAGTGCAAGATGACTAGGGTGAAAAGCGACAAATAAAGGAACAAGAGTGGGGTCTGAAGGAGCTGTAATGAACCACAGCCAAATTCATTGCCAAAATGATCAAGCATCAAACCATTATCACACAGGTTTGCTGGTCAGTTACTTCATTACTTTCTATGGAATCCTTCTGTGCATAAGGTAAATGTCACATTTACCGACAGGATTCTCACTGTATTTTAAAACTACATTATTAGTAATGAACTGGGTTCAGATGTCATTGTGTGAAAGACATGTCTTTTAGATAGATAGATAGATAAATATACTTTATTGATCCTGAGGGAAATTGGGTTTCGTTACAGCCGCACCAACCAAGAACAGAGAATAAATATAGCAATACAAAAACCACAAACAGTCAAACAACAGAATGCAAACAATGCCAGCTGGAAAAAAGTCCAGGACCAGTCTATTGGCTCAGGGTGTCTGACCCTCCACGGGAGGAGCTGCAAGTTCGATGGCCACAGGCAGGAATGACCTCCCGTGCTGCCCAGTGTTGAATCTCGGTAGAATGTAGCCGAAGTTCAACAGTAAAAAGTTCAATATCTGGTCTACAAACATGTTCCTCGATCGTAATATGACCTGGATTGCACCATCTGTTGTTAACCAGAACAGTAAGCACCCAAATCCTTTACGCTTACCGCTCTCAGTGCACTTCTGGTCAGCCGGAACGGTCTGGAAGCCGTCCATGGAGAAGTTTTGATTGGGTATGTCCTCGTGCAGCCCCGTTCCAGTGAAACACATAACACTGCACTCCCAAAATATTTTCTGACGCTTGGCTAGCGCCCTGAACTCATCCATTTTATTACCCACCTAACTCCTCTTCTCCATAAGTCTCTGTTGTGTCGACCCGGTCCTCTTTCCTCGACTTTGTGATCCCCCTCGGCATCCTCTGTGTGTTTTCCTCCAGATATCAGCAGGGGTGTCCGCCGCTCTGCTTGCTAAACTGGCCAGCATTCGCGCAAGCAGCTGGTCCCTTGAATACACAATGCGACCATGCTTCTGCCCTGCGTGTCGGGATGTTATCCTTGGAAACCAAAATGGAGTACTTACTGGTCCCAGAATCTACACATTTACAGTACTGTGCAAAAGTCTCAGGCACAGATATATAGCTAGTGTGTCTAAGACTTCTGTACAGTACTGTATTTGTCAACGAAGCAGACAGCAAGTTTGTAAATCTGGGCAGAACAAAGGATGTTGGGAATCGCGAGGGTGGAGAGCCGCGGGAGGGGTGTGGGGCAGGTGGTAGGGAAGGAGTGCTAGGGGCAGGGGCAGGGGCTGGCGGGTGCAGACACACACAGCCCTGACACACCAGACAAGGTCATCTGATTACAAACAATTGGTTTATTGATCATTCCCTCCCCTCCCACTTCTCCTTTTTCTCATCCATGATTCACCTCTTCCTGCCCCCTTCCCACCCCAAGTCCACAATAGAGACCCATGTCAGAATTGGGTTTATCATCACTCACATATGTTATGAAATTTATGATTTCTTTGCAGCAGCAGAACAGTGTAATACATAAAATTACTACAGTACTGTGCAAAGGTCTAAGGCACCCTAGCTATATATATGTGCCTGAGGCTTTTGCACAGTACTGCACATTTTCTAATGAGGTAATTTAATCCTTATTGGACTTTCATCATGAAATGGTGATAATTTCTGCCCACTCACAGATGCTGCTCAATCCATTGAGTTTTTCCAGCAGAATTGTTGTTGCTCCAGATTCTAGCATCAGCAGTCTCTTGAGTTTTCAGGATTATTTGATACCATTCAGGACTGGGAAATCCATCCCTTGCCATACATTACTGATGCCCAAAGCAACCTTCTGCTAAATTAAAGCCAAAACCCAGATGATGAGACAGTCCTGTCGAAGGGTCTCCGCCTGAAACGTCGGCTGTACTCTTCCATAGATGCTGCCTGGCCTGCTGCGTTCTTCCAGCATTTTGTGTGTGTCTCCCGGTCCTTGTAAGTCAATGCTACACATCAGGATTACTGCTTTTAGTAATGACCGAAGAATGTTCTTCATTCCTCAGACTTGAGAGCATTATTTATTTATTGACATACAGCACGGTATAGGGCCTTCTGGTCCTTACGGCCGCACTGCCCAGCAATCCCCCAATTTAATCTGAGCCTAATTACAGAGCAATTTACAATGACCAATTAACCTCCTAACTGGAACATCTTTGGACTGTGAGAGGAAACCAAAGCACCGGGAGGAAACCCACATGGTCACAGGAAGAATGCACAAACAGCAGCAGGAATATTTTTATAGGCTATTGGGAATGTTAGCAAGGCTAGCATTTCTCATCTATCATATTGCCCATGAAAAGGTGACAGTGAGCCATCCTCTTGAACCTTTGTAATAATTCCATACAAGTCCTCCCTTAGTCCTTTGTGCAGGGAGATGCGCAATAGAGTATCTCTGTTGAGTAATAGAAAAGTACAGCACATAAGCAGGCTCTTTGGCCCATCTAATCTGTGCTGAACCATTTAAACTGCCTACATCCCATCAACATGGATGGTAGGGCTCCAGAGGGGCCATTGCCTCCATAACCCTACCATCCATGTATCTATCCAAACTTCTCTTAAATGTTGAAATCGAGCTCGCATGCACCACTCATGCCAGCATCTCATTCCACATTCTCACCACCCTCTCAGTGAAGAAGTGTACCATCATGTTCCCCCTTAAACTTTTCACCTTTCACCCTTAACCCTTGACTCTGGTTGTAGTCCCACCCAACCTCAGTCGAAAAAGCCTGCATGCATTTATCCTACTTATACCCATCCTATTTTTGTATACCTCTATCAAATCTCCTCTCAATGTTCTACGTTCCAAGGAATAGAGTTCTAACCTACTTCATCTTTCCTTATAACTCAGGCCCTCCAGACCTAGCAACATCCTTGCAAATTTTCTCTCCACTCTTTCAACTTATTTACATCTTTCCTGTAAGTAAGTGACCAAACTGCACACAATACTCAAAATTAGGTATCATCAATGTCTTATACAACTTCAACATAACATCCCCATCGTTTGTACTCAATACTTTGATTTATGAAGGTCAACGTGCCAAAAGCTTTCTTTACGACCCTATCTACCTGTGACACCACTTTCAACAACTATGGACCTGTATTCCCAGATCCTACTGTTCTACTGCACTCCTCAGTTCCATACCATTCACTGTGTGCAAGAAAGGACAAATAGTTCTAAACAGGAGTGGTGTAAAGGATTTAGAGGGGATTATGCAGATAGCCGGCTCGGCTGCACCTGAGTCCTTTGTGCCTCTGGCAAAGTAACTACAGAATAATCTGTGGATGCTGCACATTACATATATTGCTGGTGGAAGAAATTGTTGTTCAGGTGGTAGATTGGTTGTCAATCAAACATTGCTTTAACCTGGATTGTTGCAAGCTTCACTTATCCAAGCCAGTATAGAGCATTCAATTATATTCCTTACTTGTGCATTATAGGTCATTGAAAAACTTTAGAAAGGGACAGGTGTGTTCAACCCTGCCATACACTCTGTTGCCACGTTATTAGGGACACTTGTACACCTGCTCGTTAATGCAAATACCTAATCAGCCAATCATGCATCAGCAACTCAATGCATAAAAGCATACAGACATGGTGAAAAGGTTCAGTTGTGTTGCAGGAAGTATGGGATACAGACAGAGATGATGAGAAATAAATTAAGGGAGTTGGGGATGCAGGAATTCACATTAAAAGGGTTGCTGGGCATGGGTGAGAGAGCACAAGTCCGGGTATTTTTAGTGTTTTTAAGGGGTACAGGGGTTTTTTATAGAATATGACGAATAAACAGGAATAGGATACTAGGATGGTCAAAGATGGGAGGGTGAAGTGTAGGTTTGTGTGTGTGTGTGTGTGTGATTGGGTGAAGGGATTTAGAATGTATGTCTAGTGCACATTCTGGAGCAGAGGGTGGCGGTAATGCACCATTAAGCTGGATGCCAACCGCCGTAAAACAAGATACAGACAGACAGAAAAGGTTCAGTTTTTGTTCAGACCAAATATCAGAATGGGGAAGAAATGTGATCTAAGTGGCTTTGACTGTGGAATGATTGTTGGTCCCAGACGGGGTAGCTTGAGTATCTTAGACATTGCTGATCTCATGGGATTTTCACACACAATGGTCTCCAGGGTTTAAAGAGAATGGTGCGAAAAACAGAAGAAAAATCTAGTAAGTGGCAGTTCTATGGGCGAAAATACCTTGTTACTGAGAGAGGTCAGAGGAGAATCACCAGTCTGGTTCAAGCTGACAGAAAGGTGACAGTAACTCAAATAACCATGCATTACGACAGTAGTGTGCAGAAGAGTATCTCTGAACATACAACATGTTGAAGCAGATGGGCAACAGTAGCAGAAGACCATGAACATACAGTCAATGACCACTTTATTAGGTCCCTCCTGTAACTAAAAAAGTGGCCATTGAGTTTACATTTAACATTATTTCTTGTATATAAACGTTGTTGTTGCTGTTGAAGCCCCAAATGTAAGCTAGTTATCAGATTAGAGCCTAGCAGTATTGTCAGTCTGCATGGGATGCTGTCTATGCTTTGCAATGAAGAGCAGACTAAAAAGAGCAAACCCTAAGCACTTTAAATTGCAATGGGCCACAGGAGAATTCTTTGGATTACTCTGGAGTCGGCTGTTCTAATGTTAGGGTGGATGGCCTGTTCAATGTGTGGATCTAGTTTCAGCTGTTTGCACGATGGCTTGAAGGGGAAAGTAAAAGGAAGAGAAAGGTTTCTACTGAAGCAGTAGCTTAATGCTTAAAGCAGCAGAGACTTGGGTTCAATTCTGCCACAGTCTGTGAAGAGTTTGTATGTTCTCCCTGTGACCACAAGGGTTTCCTCCGCGTGCACCAGTTTCCTCCCACATTCCAAAGATGTATGGGATAAGGTGAGTAAGTTGTGGGCCGGCCACGTTGGCACTGAAAGCTTGCCAACACTTGCAGGTTGTCCCCAGCACATCACTGCACTGGCTGTCGACATAAATGATGCATTTCACTGCATGTTTCGATGTTTTGATGTACATCTGACAAATTAAATTAATCTTTAAAAGTCTTTTTTTAAAAATCTGTTTCCTCCATTCTCACCTCCTGAAGATACCATTATGTAGGGTTGGCTTCTCAAGTTCTATGAACTTTCTGCTTACCCATGGAGGTGCTGTACATCAAACGCAAGATTAAATTCAAGCCTGCTTTGTTGAATGTAAAAGAAGCCATGGAACTACATAGTCAAAATTTTTTCCCAGTTTCTCTGTGAGCATTTCCTCCTCAAACCAGCATTTCCAAAGAAACACAGTAAGTAGACATTAAATTTACTAAAGCTAATGAAAGCTACAGGACGTTGTCAAATTAGTCAGCTCCCTCTTGGGTACTATCCTCCATTGTATCCAAAACATCTTCAAGGAGTGGTGCCTCAGAAAGGTGGTGTCCATTATTAAAGACCTCCATTACCCAGCACATTCCCTCTTCTCATTGTTACCACCAGGAAGGAGGTACAGAAGCCTGAAGGCACACACTCAGTGATTCAAGAACAATTTCTACCCCTCTGCCATATGATTCCTAAATGGACATTGAACCCATGAACACAACCTCATTTTTATTATTGCTATTGATAGTCTATTTTTAACTTAACTATTTAATACATATATGGTATATACTTACTGTATTCAATTTAGTTTTTTTATTCTATACTTACCATGTATTGCATTGTTCTGCTGTCACTCAGTTAACAAATTTCACTACATATGCTGGTGATATGAAACCAAAAAAAATCATCCTACATTAATTTACAGTGGCTGAAGAGTTATGAGCAGTTTGATACATTGTGGCTCCATATATCATTGATACAGTGTTTATAAAAAGTATTGGGCATCACTGAGTCGTGGCTGAAATAAGGTCGTAGTTGGGACATTAACATCAAAAGATTTAGTTTGTATCTACAGGACAGGAAGGAAGGCAGAGGCGGTGGTGTGACTCTGTTGGTAAGAGATGTAATTACATCTTTAGAAAGAGGTGACATAGGGCCAGAGAATGTTGAATCTTTATGGGAGGAGTTAACAAATTGCAAGAGTAAAATATCCATTTTGGGAATCCATATAGGCCTTCAAATAGTAGCCAAGATGTGGGGTTGAGATTGCAAGGGGAGCTGGAAAACGCATTTAGTAAGGGGAATGACACAATTGTAAAGGGGAACTCCAATATGCAAGGGATTCGGAAAATCAGGTTGGTGTCAGATCACAAGAGAAGGAATTCGTCGAATGTCTACAAGATGGCGTTTTAGAGATGCTTGTGCTTGAGCCTACTTGGGGAAAGGCTATCTTAGATTGGGAGTTCTGTAATAACCCAGATCTTAATTAGGGAGCTTAAAGTAAAGGAACCCTTAGGAGACAGATCATAAGGGTTCCCTAACACCTTCACCATTGTTTTGGGAGATCGTAACAAGACTAGTCTGAAAAAAATCGCAAAGCAATTACCATCAACATATCACTTGCAATACCAGAGGAAACAACACACTGGACCTTTGTTACACAACCATCAAGAATGCCTACCATGCTATTCCACGCCCTCACTTCGGGAAGTCTGATCACCTGGCTGTACTTCTACTCCCTGAGTATAGGCAGTGACTGAAGACTGCAGCACCAGTAGTGAGGACCAAAATGGACAAAGGAAGCACAGGACTGCTTTGAATCAGTATTCAGGGATTCATCTTTGAATCTGGACGAGTATACTGCAGTTGTTACCAACTTAATTAAAACCTATGTGGATGAGTGTGTGCCTACAAACACTTCCTGTACAGTCCCAAACCAAAAGCCATGGATGAACCAGGAGGTATGTTGTCTGCTGAAGGCTAGTTCTGTGGCATTCAAGTCTGGCAACCCAGACCTGTACCAGAAAACCAGGTATGATTTGCGGAGGGCTATTTCAAGGGCGAAGAGACTATTTCAAATGAGGTTGGAGGCGATATCAGATGCACGGCAACTCTGGGAGGGACTGCAAGACATTACTTCCTACAAAATAAAAACCAATAGTATGAATGTCAGTGATACTTCACTACCAGATGAACTCAAGGCCTTCTATGCACGCTTTGAAAGGGAGAACATAACTACAGCTGTGAAGATCCTTGCTACACCTGATGACCCTGTGATCTCTGTCTCAGAGGCCAATGTTAGACTGTCTTTAAAGAGAGTGAACCCTCACAAGGCAGAAGGTCCCAATGGAGTAACTGGTAAGGCTCTGAAAACCTGTGCCAACCAACTAGCAGGAATATTCAAAGACATTTTCAAGCTCTCACTGCTACGGGCAGAGGTTCCCACTTGCTTCAAAAAGGCAACAATTTTATCAGTGCCAAAGAAGAATAATGTGGGCTGCCTTAATGTCTATTGTCTGGTAGCACTCACATTGACAGTGACGAAATGCTTTGAGAGATTGGTTATTACAAGACTGAACTCTTGCCTCAGTAAGGACCTGGTCCCATTGCAATTTGCCTACCACCACAATAGGTCAACAGCAGATGGAATCTCAATGGCTCTCCACACGGCTTTAGACCACCTAGACAACACAAACACCTATGTCAGGATGCTGTTCATATAGCTCAGCATTTAATACCATCATTCCCACAATCTTGATTGAGAAGTTGCAGAACCTGGGCCTCTGTACCTTCCTCTGCAATTGGATCCTCGACTTCCTAACCAGAAGACCACAGTCTGTGTGGATTGGTAATAACATATCCTCCTCGCTGACGATCAACACTGGCTCACCTCAGGGGTGCGTGCTTAACCCACTACTCTACTCTCTGTATACACATGACTGTGTGGCTAGGCATAGTTCAAATACCATCCATAAATTTGCAGACAATACAACCATTGTTGGTAGAATCTCAGGTGGTGACGAGAGAGCATACAGGAGTGAGTTATGCAGACTAGTGGAATGGTGCCACAGCAACAACCTGGCACTCAATGCCAGTAAGACGAAAGAGCTGATTGTGGACTTCAGGAAGGGTAAGACGAAGGAACACATACCAATCCTCATAGAGAGATCAGAAGTGAAGAGAATGAGCAGCTTCAAGTTCCTGGGTGTCAAGATCTCTGAGGATCTAACCTGGTCCCAACATATTGATGTAGTCATAAAGAAGGCAAGACAGCGACTATACTTTATTCGGAGCTTGAAGAGATTTGGCATGTCAACAAATACACTCAAAAACTTCTATAGTTGTATCATGGAAAACATTCTGACAGGCTGCATCACTGACTAGTATGAAAGGGCTACTGCACAGGACTGAAAGAAGCTGCAGAAGGTTGTAAATCTTGTCAGCTCCATCTTGGGCACTAGCCTACAGAGTAACCAGGACTCTGTAGGATATTGCAAGAATATGACTTAAAAATCAGACATGTGAAAGGTACTGACAACATTATAGCTGATTGTTTATCCAGATGTTAAGCTAGAAATTGTACACGTTCTGCTCTGTTAACTGATGATTGTACATGTATTGTTCCAAACTCTGTGATTTACATTTAAACTAAATATTTTGCCTTCGTCAAAATTTTTTTTCTGAGGGAAGAGGGTGTGACGGGATCCTGAATTACCCCTATGAATTGTGCTTTTGAAAGAGAGAGAGAGGTGTTCAACAACAGACACCTTGTTAAAAAGAGAGAGAAAGAAGGAGAGAGAGGGACGAAGACTGCTCACAGTTTGTTTGTACTTTCTCAAGGACATTACCTGCTTGTATGTTCTTACAGAAAGAGAAGGGAGGAGTTATTTGAGAGACAGTTGGTATTCAGCACAGGGAGATAAATAGAAAGTCAGATGATAGACCTCAGACACATGGTTTTGGACACTGAATGAGCTTTGTTGTGCCCACAGAAAAAGTGAGTTTTCGGAGGATTGATCAGGCGGATTGATCAGTGGATCTCGCAGTGTGAACAGGGCGTGACCGGTGGGAAGCTATTTGTGTGGTCAACCCTTGCCTGGATTGATAGCTCCACCACAGAAGAACGGTCCCCTTTTGTTGTGGTCACAGTCGGTGACTTCTAAAGGAATTCGGAGGACAGCGGGAAGATTGACGGCATCAGCTCACCTGAAGACTCAAATCTCTCTCTCTCTCCATCACTACACAACTCAATACCACGAACTGAACTTTACTCATCATTGTAAGACTATCTATTTACCCCTAGACTTGAAGAAGCTTGATTTTCATATATTTCAACACATCATTGATAACCTGTTTGATTTATCTGCATTTATATTACTGTATTGCGTAGTTACTAATAAATAATATTAGTTAATAGCAATACTGGACTCCAAAGTGTTTTCCATTTCTGCTGGTTCTTTAACCTGTCACGGGGTACGTGACAATACAAAGATAGATGGAGGGGTAGCTAGTGCTGCGGAGGCAATGTGATTGCAGCAGGACTTGGGCAAATTGGAAGAATGGGCAAAAAAAGTGGCAGATGGAACACAGAGTTGGGAAATGTATGATAATGCATTTTGGTAAAAGGAACAAGAGTACAGACTATTATCTAAATGGGGAGAAGGTTCAAACATTAGAGGTGCAGAGGGTCTTAGGAGTCCACGTGTAAGACTCCTAGAAGGTTAATTTACAGGTTGAGTCTGTGGTAAAGAAGCAAATGCAATGTTGGCATTTATTTCAAGAGGAATTATATATAAAAGCAAGGAGATAATGCTGATGCTTTGTGAGACACTAGTCAGGCCGTACTTGCAGTATTATCAAGAGTTTTGGGCCCCATATCTCAGAAAGCTGTGTTGTCATTGGAGAGAAACCAGAGGAGGTTCACAAGGATGATTCCAGGAATGGACGGGTTGATATATGAGGAGCATTTGGCAGCTCTGGGCCTGTACTCACAGGAATTTAGAAGAATGTAGGGGGATCTCATTGAAACCTACCAAATGTTGAAAGGTTTAGATAGGGTGGATGTGGAGAACATGTTTCCCATGGTGGGGGTATCCAGAACTAGACAGCACAGTTTCAAATTTGAGGGGATGAATTTTTAGAACAGAGTTAAGGAGGGATTTGTTTTAGTCAGAGAGCAGTGACTCTGTGGAATGTTCTGCCACAGACTGCGGTGAAGGCCAAGTCCATGCGTGTATTTAAGGGGGAGTTTCTTGATTGGTCAGGGCATCAAAGGATATGATGAGAAGCCAGGTGTATGGGATTGAGTATAACGATCCCTCTGCATTATTTCAGAGCAGAGCAGCCATGGCTCACGTTTGGTGTTGACACTTTTTCCTTAGAACCCTGGTGCTTCCTGGATTAGAAGGCATGTAATTGGACAAACTTGGGTTGCTTTCTTTGGAGCAGCATAGGCTGAGTGGAGGCCTGATAGAAGTTTATAAGATGATGAGAGGCAGAGATAGGGTGGTGTGCTGGTATCTTTTCCCAGGGTTGAAATATCTAATACTAGAGGGCATGCATTTAAGTTAAGAGGGGGACAAACTCAGAGGAGTTGCGTGGGATAGTTTTTTTTAGTAATATAGAGAGTGGTGGGTGCCTGGAATATGCTGCCCACAGGTGATAGTGGAGGTAAATATGAAAGAGGCATTTAAAACATCATAGATCGGCACATAGCAGCTATGTTTCTTTAGGAGTTTGAGGAGATCTGGTATGTCACCAAAGACACTCACAAATTAGTACAACGTACTGTGGAGAGCATTCTAACTGGCTAGATCGCTGTATTGGGGGGGGCGGGCAACTGCACAGGATCAAAAGAAACTGCAGAAAGTTGAGAAGTTAGTCAGCTCCATCATGGGTACTAGCCTCTGTAGTATCCAGGACATCTTCAAGGAGCGATGCCTCAGAAAGGCGGCATCCATCATTAAGGACCCCCATCACCCAGGACATGCCTCTTCTCATTGCTGCCATCAGGGAGGAGGTACAGGAGTCTGAAGGGATACACTCAACGATTCAGGAACAGCTTCTTCCCCTCTGCCATCTGATTTCTGAATGGACATCGAACCCATGAAAATTACCTCACTACTTTTTTATTTTTGCACTGCTTATTTGATTTAATCATTTTCTATATAATATAAACACACACACTTCCTGTAATTCATGTTTTTCCCTCTATTATTATGTATTGCATTGTGCTGCTGCCACAAAGACAACAAATTTTGTGATGTATACCTGTGATTTTAAACCTGATTGTGACGTCAATGTGCAAAAAGTGCAGAGAATGAGAGATGTAGGTTTTATGTAGGCAGAAGGGATTAGATTAATTAGGCATTTAATTACTAGATTAATTAATGTAGCACAACATTGTCCCTGCTCCTGTGCTGTACTGTTCTATGCAACCTCCCCTCACCCACGAATCAAACATTTGGTGTTTGATCCTTATATCTTATGTGGGTGTCATTACTTTGTTTGAAGGTACATATGTCAAAACCCCTTGAGATAATTTTTCTCATGTTAAAGTCACCAGATAAATGAAAATTCATTATCAGATCTTGGGATATTCATAATTTCTGGACTTATTGTCCCTGTGTCTCAGCAATTCCTCAATTAATATCTCAGAAACACAGTAATTAGTTACAGTAATTATAACTACGTCATTCTGTGGGATCTTGCTGTAAGCAACCCAGCCGCCACATTTCCTGTATTACAATGGGGATTTTGCTTTTAGCAAACAATATGCCGGAGGAACTCAACAGATCAAGCAGAATCTGTGGGAGGAAAGGAATTGTCGATGCTTCAGGTCAAAACTCTTCATTAGGACTTCGCTTTAATTTGGCTGTAAAGCACTTTGGGGAAAATGCAAAGTAAATACAATTCTTCTGTTAATCTTTTAGGAAATAAATAGTGCCACGAGTTAACAGCTGTCTCAAGGCCGGTACCTCCAATGGTACAGACTGTCCACAGCAATGTGCTCACGTCCTTTGAAAGGTATTCAAGCCTATAACCTCCTCAATCGACCATTGAGCAAAAATTAACTCTGAGCAAAAAGAATAGCAAGTAACAGAAACAAACCGAAACAAAAAAGAAACATTTCGATAGTGGTATTCTTTGATTTTTTGCAAATCTTGGGTCTAATTATAATAGTTTGCTTATATGTGAGGAAAATGTAAAAACAAGATTTTTATCTTCAAGTATGTACCGTTTGGAAAAAATTAAGAATGCCGACAATCTGTATTTCGATAATGACCAACAATAAATTCCATTGATCTAGTAATATAACAAATAATCCCAAAGCATTCTTCCACATCCAAAACCACATTAGGGCATAACAACAGGTTGCTGGAAATCCAAATTAGGTAAAAGACTATTAGCAAAGAGAGAGAGAAAAAGAATTATGTTTCAGGTTGATCCTTTACATCAGAACTTAAGCACAGCAAATTCCACAAAATAGAACTGTCGTGTGGAATCTTCTATTGACATAGCTACCTATCAGAATCAGATTTAATATCACTGGTACATATCATGAAATTTGTTGCCTTTACTGTAGCAAGTACAATGCAATACATAGAAAAATATGAATTACAGTAAGTAAAATTAAATAAGTTGTGCAAAAATAGAAATAAAAAGTAGGTAGTGTTCATGAGTTCAATGTCCATTCAGAAATCCGATGGCAGAGGGGAAGAAGCAGTTCCTGAATCATTGAGTGTGTGCCTTCAGGCTCCTGTACCTCCTCCCTGATGGTAGCAATGAGGACAACGCATGACCTAGGTGATGGAGGTCCTTAATGATGGATGAGGTGTTGCTCCTTGAAGATGTCCTGGATACTACGGAGGGTAGTGCTCATGATGGAGCTGACTAAATTTATATCTCTCTGCAGCTTACTGCAAAGAGTTCAGAAATCTCAGACTATGAAGCTGAATGTCAATGTTTTAACATAACTGTGAACTTCACCTAAATGAACATGAATTTAACACAGAAAGGGTTAAAGTAAAATACGCTTGGCTGTGTGGTAAATGGTTGCTGCAGTCATCAGGTTGACAACAGCTTCCCCTACAGGAGGGAGAATCATGTAAAAAATATATGAAATTTCTGACTTGCTGACGTGTTTGCTCGAGTTCAATTGATCCATGCCAGGTTATCAGATAGATTTCTGCAATTGTCCTCAAATGCTTGGACAGAATTTTAACCAGAATCCCCACCCTTTTATCTCTATCCTGTAAGTTATTTTTTAAAAAAGAAAGGCACACCATTAATGTGGGTGAAGTCCACATTAAGGCTTACTTACATTGTCTTAGTATTCTACTAAAGGGCAGATGTGGCAAAACCTTTGGTCTACTACTGCTTGAATACAACTCTTGCAGAGATTGACAAAGCCAGTTAGTCAGTCAATGGCAATAATAGGCAAATCACTAAAGATAAAAAGTGGCATAAATGCAAAACAATGAGCAGATATGATACAACTATTGTTGGCAGAATTTCAGATTGCGATGAGAGGGCATACATGAGCGAGATACATCAGCTAGTTGAGTGGTGTTGCAAAAACAACCTTGCATTCAGTGTCAGTAAGACCAAAGAACTGATTGTAAACTTCAGAAAGGGTAAGTCAAGGGAACACACAGCAGTCCTCACAGAGTGAGCAATTTCAAGTTCCTGGGTGTCAATATCTCTGAGGACCTAACCTGGAGCCAACATATCAATGCAGCTACAAAGAAGACATGACATCGGCTATACTTGATTAGGAGTTTGAGGAGATTTGGTATGTCACCAAAGATAATCGCAAATATCTACAGATATACCATGGAGCACATTCTAATACGCTGTATCACTGTCAGATATGAGGGTGGGGGTGGCTACTGCACAGGATTGAAATCAGCTGCAGAGAGTTGTAAACTCTGTCAGCTCCATCAGGGGCACCAGCCTCCATAGTATCCGGGACATCTTCAAAGAGTGATGCCTCAAAAAAGTGGCATTCATCATTAAGGACTTACATCATCTTTGTCCTCAATGCTACCATCAGGAAGGAAGTATATAAGCCTGAAGGCACACAGTCAACAATTCAGGAACTGCTTCTTCCCCTTTGCCATCCGATTTCTGAATGGACATTGAACCCATGAACACTACCTCACTATTTTTAAATTTCTATTTTTGCATTACTTATTTAATGTAACTATTTAATATATAATTCATGTTTTGTTTCTATTATTGCCGCAAGAGAAATATATGCTGGTAATATTAAACCTGATTCTGATTCTGAAATAGCTAGACCCAGAAAGAAATAAAATACCTCAGAAAATATTGCCACTTTTGACGGAGAACAATTCATGTTATTTGATTACCAGCAAAACAGGATCAAGAGTGTCAAAGCCTATAATATCATAAAAATAACACTCAATAAGACCCTACATAGGAGTTACCAGCCTTCAGTTTATACAGAAGGCATGCTGTAGTGCTCAATTGCATTTAAACAATATATAGCAGGCTTCACAGTATTCACCAAAAATGAAGGAGACATCTTACAACAAATGTAGTAGAGTGGAACTTGTTCACTATGAATCACTGTTCGCTATACAATTCCAGAGGATGTCTTATTGCTAAACATCAAAGCACCTCCTGTACTGGGCTGTAATGTTCTATGTTCTATGAGATGGTGGAGAGTGGTCAGCCAGTCAACAAAATAAGTAAAGAGCAGGGAAAGGGAATCGGAAAGAAATAGTTAGCTACAATGAGAGAGAAGGAGAAAAGGAGAAATAAATGCAAGAGTCAAACAGAAATAAAGAATCAGAGAGAAATAGAGGCAACAGATGAGGCAACTATGAGTTAGCAGATGAACAGAGTGTCTGAAAGAGAATAATCATCATTACGTGTCGTTTGAAATGGTGAATAAGGTCCAATCACCGTGATTGTTCTTGGCAAATTTTTCCACAGAAGTGGTTGGCCATTGCTTTCCTCTGGGCAGTATCTTCAGAAGATGGGTGACCCCAGCCATTATCAACATTCTCCAGAAATTGTCTGTACGGCATCAGAGGTCGCACAATCAAGATTTGTGATATGCACCAGTTGCTCATACGCCCATCAACCACCCGTTCCCATGGCTTCACGTGAACCTGACTAGGGGGGCTAAGCAGGTGCTACACTTTGCCCAAGGGTGACCTGCAGGCTAGTGGAGGGAAGAGTGCCTTATACATCCTTTGGCAGAGATGCATCTCTACCCCACCACCCAAAGAGAATAGGAAGGCTTAACAGAAAGCTGGAACTAACGTCAGTCATAGAGGAATACTGTATGGAAACAGGCCCTTCAGCCCAACTTCTCCATATTGACCAAGGTATCCCATTTGCCCATATCCCCCCAACTCCTCCTGTGGATGTGGAAAGGAAACACGGATGGTAGTTTGCCTCCCAGGTGCCAGGGTCCACAATGCTTCTGAACACGTCCACAATATCCTGAAAAGGGAGGATGAGCAGCCAGAAGTTATGGTATGTATTGGTACCAACGACATAGGTAGAAAAAGGGAGGAGGTCCTGAAAACAGAATACAGGGAGTTAGGAAGGAAGCTAAGAAGCAAGACCTCAAGGGTAGTAATCTTGGGATTCCTGCCTGTGCCACATGACAGTGACAATAGGAATAGAATGAGGTTGCAGATAAATGTGTGGCTGAAGAATTGGAGCAGGGGGTAGGGATTCAGATTTCTGGATAATTGGGACCTCTTCTGGGCAGGTGTGACCTGTACAAAAGGGACAGGTTGCACTTGAATCCAAGGGATATCAATATCCTCGCAGGCAAGTTTGCTAGAGCTGTTGGGACTGATTTAAACTAATATGGCAGGGGAATGGGAACCAGTATGATAGGGCTGAGGGTGAGCCAGCAGGTTTACAAGTAGATGATGTAATATGTAATACGAATGGAAGGAAGGAAAACCAATGATTGGGCAGAACTGCAGACAGAGCAAAGGGTTAAGTTGTACCACAGAAGCAAAATCCATAAGGGCAAAGAATACAGGACCGAGGGTGCTGTATTCAAATGCACGTAGAATTTGGAATAAGGTTGTTGAACTCATAGTGCAATTAGAGTTTGGTTGGGATGACGTTGTGGGCATCACTGATTCGTGGCTGAAAGAAGGCCATAGTGGGAGCTTAACTTCAAAGGATATACTTTGTTTCAAAAGGACAGGCAGGTAGTCATAGATGGTGATATGGCTCTATTGGTAAAGATGGAATTACATTTTTTGAAAGAGGCGACATAGGGTCAGAGTGTGTCAGATCTTTATGGGCGGAGTTAAGAAACTATAAGGGTAAAAAAAACATGATGGGAATCATACTTCGGCCTCCAACTAGTAGCCAATGTGGGGTTGAGATTGCAAAGAGAGCTAGAAAGAGCATGTTATAAGGGTAATGTTGTAGCGGTGTGCTACACACAGCACTAGAATAACCACACGTAGTCAGTGAGTTGGAGTTGCGATAAAAGAGATTTATTCAAACTTCGCGGCCTGCTTTTAAAGCCTTCCCGTTCCCACCCTCCCTGGGCGGGACTGCTGTGGGGAATGCATAATCGCAGACCTTTTCCGCGCGCGGCATTTTCCCCCTGCTGGTGAAGATGGCTTGGCGCCCTTTTTGGGGCCGGCCTCTCTGCCTGCGCGCACTGTTTCGTGAGCCGGTTCATGTGTGCTAGAAAGTGGGTTGCCACATAACCCCCCCACCCCCCCAGAACCGGCGATACCTCCCCCAATGTCCACAGTCTGGATCGGCCTCTGTTTGGGAGGTCTGCCCCTGCGCCGCGGTGCCTGAGCCTGGACCGGCTGCACCAAGTCCACATGGGCCGGTTTGAGTCGGTCCACTGTGAAAACCTTCTCTCTCCCCCCAATGTCCAGCACGAACATGGACCCGTTGTTCCTGATCACCTTAAATGGCCCCTTGTAGGGCCGCTGTAGCGGTGGCCGGTGTCCGCCCTGTCGTACAAAGAGAAACTTACAGTTCTGCAGGAGCTTGGGTACGCAGGTCAGGCTCTGTCCATGCTGCGAAGTGGGTATGGGGGCCAGGTTACCGAGCCTCTCACGTAGTCTGTCCAGGACTGCTGCGGGTTCCTCCTCTTGCCCCCTTGGGGCTGGTATGAACTCTCCTGGGACGACCAGGGGTGCGCCGTACACCAACTCGGCCGACGAGGTGAGCAGATCCTCTTTGGGCGCCATGCGGATTCCGAGCAGGACCCAGGGAAGTTTGTCCACCCAGTTAGGTCCCTCCAGGCGGGCCATGAGAGCCGACTTCAGGTGATGGTGGAAACGCTCCACTAGTCCGTTCGACTGTGGGTGGTAGGCAGTTGTGTGGTGTAGCTGTGATCCTAAAAGGTTGGCCGTAGCTGACCACAGGCTGGAGGTGAACTGGGTGCCCCTGTTGGAGGTAATGTGGGCTGGTACCCCGAAGCGTGCTAGCCAGGTTGCAATCACTGCTTGGGCGCAGGATTCGGAGGTAGTGTCGGTGAGCAGGACTGCCTCTGGCCATCTGGTGAACCGGTCTATCATAGTTAAGAGGTACCACGCTCCTCGTGACACTGGCAGGGGCCCCACGATATCCACATGGATGTGGTCGAACCTCCGGTGGGTGGGTTCGAACCGCTGCGGCGGAGCCTTGGTGTGCCGCTGCACCTTGGCCGTTTGGCACTGCATGCACGTTTTGGCCCATTCACTGACCTGTTTACGCAGTCCATGCCACCCGAACCTGTTGGCGACCAGCCAGACGATTGTCCTGATGGAGGGGTGCGCTAAGTTGTGAATGGATTCGAAAACCCGCCGGCGCCAGGCTGCTGGGACAACGGGGCAGGGTTGGCTGGTAGCTACGTCACATAGTAGGGTCCTCTCACCTGGGCCAACGGGGAGGTCTTGGAGCTGCAAACCGGAGACTGCAGTCCTGTAACTGGGGATCTCAGCGTCTGCCTGCTGTGCCTCTGGGACAGGGCCTGTATGGTAGGTCTGGATAGTGCGTCCGCCACGACGTTGTCCTTTCCCCAGACATGCCGGATGTCTGTCGTATACTCGGAGATGTAGGACAGATGTCGCTGCTGGCGGGACGACCAGGGGTCGGACAGCTTCGTGAACGCAAAGGTAAGCGGTTTGTAGTCTGTGAACGCGGTGAAGGGCCTACCTTCTAAGAAGTGCCTGAAATGCCGGATTGCCAGGTATAGTGCCAATAGCTCCTGGTTGAAAGCACTATATTTGAGTTCCGGTGGTCGTAGGGGTTTGCTGAAGAACGCCAGGGGTTGCCAGTGACCCTCAATGAGTTGTTCCAGCACTCCACCGACTGCTGTGTTGGATGCGTCCACCGTGAGGGCAGCAGGAACGTCCGTTCTGGGGTGCACTAGCATTGCGGCGTTTGCCAAGGCTTCTTTGGTTTTAACAAAAGCGGCTGCGACCTCTTCGTCCCAGGTAATGTCCTTGCCCTTACCCGACATCAGAGTGAACAGGGGTCGCATGGTTTGGGCTGCTGAGGGGAGGAAACGGTGGTAGAAATTCACCATACCCACAAATTCCTGCAGGCCTTTGATTGTGTTGGGTCGGGGGAAGTGGCGGACTGCGTCTACCTTGGCGGGCAGCGGGGTTGCCCCGTCTTTAGTAATCCTGTGGCCCAGGAAGTCGATGGTGTTGAGTCCGAACTGGCATTTGGCCGGGTTGATTGCAAGGCCGAATTCACTCAGGCGGGAGTAGAGCTGGCGGAGGTGGGACAGAAGCTCCTGCCGACTGCTGCTGGCTGTGAGGATGTTGTCCGAATAGATGAATGCAAAGTCCAGGTCGCGTCCCACCGTGTCCATTAGCCACTGGAACGTCTGTGCGACATTCTTTTGACCGAACGGCATTTGGAGGAATTCGAAAAGTCCAAACGGGGTGATGAGTGCTGTTTTGGGGATGCCGTCCGGATGTACCGGGATTTGATGGTATCCCCGGACGAGGTCTACCTTGGAAAAGATCCTTGTGCCGTGTAGGTTTGCTGTGAAGTCTTGAATGTGCGGCACAGGGTAGCGGTCTGGCGTTGTAGCCTCGTTCAGTCTGCGGTAATCACTGCATGGTCTCCAGCCCCCCCCCCCCATTGCCTTGGGCACCATGTGCAGGGGGGAGGCCCATGGGCTGTTGGACCATCGTATGATCCCCAATTCCTCCATCTTCTTGAACCCCTCCTTCGCCAGTCGGAGCTTGTCCAGGGGAAGCCTTCGAGCACGGGCGTGGAGGGGTGGTCCCTGGGTCGGGATGTGGTGCAGTACTCCGTGTCTGGGCATGGCTGCCGTGAACTGCGGTGTCAGTACTGATGGGAAATCCACCAGGACCCTGGTGAATTCGTCGTTGGACAGCGTAATGGAGTCCAGGTGTGGGGTTGGCAACTTGGCTTCACCCAGGGAGAACGTTTGAAAAGTCTTGGCATGGACTAATCGCTTACCTTGCAGGTCGACCAGCAGGCTGTGAGCTCGCAGAAAATCCGCTCCCAGGAGTGGTTGGGCCACGGCGGCCAGTGTGAAGTCCCACATGAACCGGCTGGAGCTGAACTGTAGCCGCACCGTGCGGGTGCCGTAGCTTCATATTGTGCTGCCATTTGCAGCCCTCAGGGTGGGTCCCGGTTCTCTGTTGCGGGTGTCGTAACTCGTTGGAGGTAAGGCGCTGATCTCCACTCCGGTGTTGACCAAAAAGCGGCATCCCGACTGCTTGTCCCAGACGTACAGGAGGCTGTCCTGATGTCCAGCCGCCGTAGCAATCGTCGGCGGCTGGGCCGTGGCGTTTCCTGGTTTGCAGGGTGGTCTACAGCAGCGGGCCTCTGCGCCCCACCGCTGGTGGTAGAAGCACCACTGTTCGTTGGGCTCTGCTGCCAGGCTTGGTCTGGTCTGTCGTTGGGCACGCGGCTTGATGATCTGTGCGACGGATGCCCCTCTCTCCTTCTTGGCATTCCACAGCACATCTGCCCGGGCCACCGCCTCCCGGGGGTCGCTGAAATCTGCGTCGGACAGCAGCAGGCATATGTCCTCGGGCAGTTGCTCTAGGAATGCCTGTTCAAGCATGAGGCAGGGTTTGTGTCCTTCAGCCAGGGCCAGCATTTCGTTCATTAATGCCGATGGCGGCCTGTCTCCCAAACCATCCGGGTGCAGTAAGCAGGCAGCTTGCTTGCGCCATGAGAGTCCAAAAGTCCTTATGAGCAGGGCTTTGAATGCTGTGTATGTGCCGTCCTCCGGGGACAACTGTATAAACTTCTCAACTTGTGTAGCAGTCTCCTGGTCGAGGGAGCTCAGCACGTAGTAGTAGCGAGTGGACTCCGAGGTTATCTGCCGAATGTGGAATTGGGCTTCTGCTTGTTCAAACCAGAGACGGGGTCGCAGCGCCCAAAGGCTTGGCAGTTTTAACGAAACTGCATGAACAGATGCGGCGTCAGTCATCTCTGGCCTAAATATCATTTGGGCCGTCGGGGTCACCAAATGTAGCGGTGTGCTACACACAGCGCTAGAATAACCACACGTAGTCAGTGAGTTGGAGCTGCGATAAAAGAGATTTATTCAAACTTTGCGGCCTGCTTTTAAAGCCTTCCCGTTCCCGCCCTCCCTGGGCGGGACTGCTGTGGGGAATGCATAATCGCAGGCCCTTTCCGCGCGCAGGATTTTCCCTCTGCTGGTGAAGATGGTCTGGCGCCTTTTTTGGGGGCTGGCCTCTCTGCCTGCGCGCGCTGTTTCGTGAACTGGTTCGTGTGTGCTAGAAAGTGGGTCGCTACAATGTCACAATTGTAACAGGGGACTAAAATCAGGTGGGTGTCAGATGGTAAGAGAGGGAATTTGTTGAATGCCTACAAGATGGCTTTTTAGAGCAGCTTGTCCTTCAGCCTAATGGGGGAAAGGCTATCTTAGATTGGGTGTTGTATAATGACCCAGATCTTATTAGGGAACTTAATGTAAAGGAACCTTTAGGAGGCAGTGATCATAACATGATTGAATTCATAGCGCAATTTGAGAGGGAGATGCATAACTCACAAGTATCAAAATCACAATGGAATAATGGGAATTACAGAGGCATGAAAGAGGAGCTTGCCCAGGTGGATTGGAAGGGAGATATTGGCAGGGATGACGGCAGAACAGAGGTAGATGAAGTTTCTGGGAATAGTTCACAAGGCACAGGATAGCTATGTCCTTCAGAAGAAATTGTTCTCAAATGGCAGGATTAGGCAACTGTGGCTGACAAGGGAAGTTAAGAACTGCATAAAAGCCAAGGAAAGGGCAAATAAGGTAGCAAAAGTGAAAGGGAAGTTGGATAATTGGGAAGTTTTTAAAATCCAACAGATGGTAACTAAAAATAATATATGAAGGGAAAAGATGAAATATGAGGGCAAACTAGCTGATAATATAAAGAAGGATACTGAAAGCTTTTTCAGTTATATAATGAATAAAAGGGATGTCGGAGTTAATATTGAACCACTGGAAATTGATGCTGGTGTGGTAGTAATGGGGGACAAAGAAATAGCAGATGAATTTAATAAATCTTTACTGTGGAAAACACAGGTTGTATGCCAGAGATCTGAGAGTGTCAGGGGGCAGGAGTGAGTGCCATTGCTATTACAAAGGAAAAAAAGTGCGAGGCAAACTAAACTTAAGGTGGATAAGTCATCTGGACAAGATGGACTACATTCCAGAGTCCGGAAGAGGTCGCTGAAGAGATAGCGGAAGCATTGGTCATGATCTTTCAAGAATCACTTGATTCTGACATGGTCCCGGAGGCCTGGAAAATTGCAAATATCACTCCACTTTTTGAGAAGGAAGGAAGAATAAAGAGAGAAAACTACAGGCCAGTTAGCCTGTAGTGGTTGGGAAAGTGTTCTAGTCCATTATTAAAAACAAGGTTTCGAGGTACATGGAGACGAATGATAAAGCACGTCAAAGTCAGCATAGTTTCTGTAAAGGGAAATCTTGCCTGGCAAATCTGTTAAAAATATTCAAGGAAGTAACAAGCAGGGAGAACAAAACAGAGGCAGTGGATGTCATTTACTTAGATTTTCAGCAGGCATTTGATAAGGTACCTTGGGGCTGCTAAATAAGATGAAATCCTATGGTGTTATAGGAAATGTACTGGCATGGATATAGGAATGGCTGACAGTCAGGAGGCAGTGAGTGGGATTAAAAGGGGCCTTTTCTGGTTGGCTGCCTGTGACCAGTGGTGTTCCTCGGGGGTCAGTATTGGGATTGCTACTTTTTGCATTGTTTGTCACTGATTTAGATAATGGAATTGATCACTTTAAAGAAGGTTAGCAATGTTAGCATTCATTTCAAGGGAAATAGAATATAAAAACAAAGAGATAATGATGAAGCTTTATAAGACACCAGTCAGGCTTCACTTGCGGTATTGTCAATAGTTTTGGGCCCCTTATCTCAGAAAGGATGTATTGTCAGAGGAGGTTCACAAGGATGTTTCCAGGAATGAAGGGGTTAACATATGAGGAGCTTTTGGCAGCTTTGGAACTGTACTCACTAGAATTTAGAAGAATGCATTGGGACTTAATTGAAACCTACTGAATGTTAGAACATAAGACCATAAGGCAAAGCAGAATTAGGCTATCTGGCCCATCGAGTCTGCTCCACCATTCAATCATGGCTGATCCTTTTTTTTCCTCCTCCTCAAACCCAGTTCCTGGCCTTCTCCTTCCAACCTTTGATGCCATGTCTGATCAAGAACCTTTCAATCTCTGCCTTAAATACACACAATGACCTGGCCTCCAAAGCTACATGTGGCATCAAGTTCCACAAATTCATCACCCTCTGGCTAAACTAATTTCTCCACATCTCTGTTTTGAAAGGGCGCCCCTCTATTTTGAGGCTGTGCTCTCATACTAGACGCTCCCACCATGGGAAACATCCTTTCCACATCTACTCTGCCTAGGCCTTTCAACATTCAAAAGGTTTCAATGAGATCCCCCCTTATCCTTCTGAATTCCAGCAAGTACAGACCCAGAACCATCAAATGTTCCTCTTATGATAACCCTTTCATTCCTGGAATTATCCTTGTGAATCTCCTCTGGACCTTCTTCAATGCCAGCACATCTTTTCTCAGATGAGGAGCACAAAACCATTCACAATACTCAAGGTAAGGCCTCACCAATGCCTTATAAAACTTCAGCTTCACATCCTTGCTCTTGCATTCTAGACCTCTTGAAATGAATACTAACATTATATTTGCCTTCCTCACCACCGACTCCTCCTGCAAGTTAACCTTTAAGGTGTTCTGCACAAGGACTCCCAAGTCCCTTTGCATCTCAGATTTTTGGATTTTCTCCCCATTTAGACAATAGTCCGCACATTTATTTCTACTACCGAAGGTATTGACAATCATCTTGAATATTACAATGAAATTGAAGATTTTGAAGACATAATTGTCTAAAGCATTGTATGAAGGCAGTGCATTATCTGCACTAGATGTCTGTGCTGATTTTGTCACTAACAATCTATCAAAAGAACATGGCAGATGAATTCTTCTGTCGATAAATATTAGGAACTAATAGTTTTGTAGTACTGTACAGGTAATGCAGTGCTCTAATTTGTTCTGTATTTCATTTAAATACATACATTATTGCTCTGTTAAATGGTAGTTTGTCTTTAGTTACATCTTTTAACTATTTCCTTGAAATTTTAGCTAATTGGAGCAGCTGCTTAATTGGGCCAAAATGTACTCATCCTGATGTGGCCCATTTAACCGGAATCCTTAGTATGTATCACAACAAGTGATGAAAATCTTCGTTTTATACAAAGAGGAAAAAAAAGAGTAGGGAGGATATGAGAGAAAATTCCTGTAGTTACTGTTTAGACAGCTATTAGCTTTGGGAATGGCTATGAGACCAGAATTGAAGAAGGGTAGTACAGCCACAAAAGATTCAGAAGAAGGAAGCAGATGGACTTACAAACTGCCTCTCAGCAACTTGACAACTCTTCTTCTTTCTAAGCCATACCTCTATAACCTAAGGATAAAATATAATACATTAGAAATATATCATTCTTTCATCAGAATCAGAATCAGGTTTATTATCACCAGCATGTGACCTGAAATTTGTTAACTTAGCAGCAGCAGTTCAATACAATACATAATCTAGCAGAGAGAGAGAAAAAAAAATAATGATAAATAATATAAACCATAATAATAAATAAACAAGTAAATCAATTGAATAGATTTTTAAAAATGTGCAAAAACAGAAATACTGTATAGTTTTTAAAAAGTGAGGTAGTGTCCAAAGCTTCAATGTCCATTTAGGAATCGGATGGCAGAGGGGAAGAATCTGTTCCTGAATCGCTGAGTGTGTGCCTTCGGGCTTCTGTATCTCTTGCCTGATGGTAACAGTGGGAAAAGGGCATGCCCTGGGTGCTGGACATCCTTAATTATGGACACTGCCTTTCTGAGACACCACTCCCTAAAGATGTCCTGGTGCCCAAGATGGAGCTGACTAGATTTACAACCTTCTGCAGCTTCTTTTGGTCCTGTGCTGTAGCCCCTCCATACTAAACAGTGGTGCAGCCTGTCAGAATGCTCTCCACAGTACAACTATAGAAGTTTTTGAGTGTATTTGTTGACATGCCAAATCTCTTCACACTCCTACTAAAGTATAGCTGCTGTCTTGCCTTCTTTATGACTACATCAATATGTTGGGACCAGGCTAGATCCTTAGAGATCTTGACACCGAGGAACTTGAAACTGCTCACTCTCTCCACTTCTGATCCCTCTATGAGGATTGGTATGTGTTCTTTTGTCTTACCCTTCCTGATGTCCACAATCAGCTCTTTCGTCTTACTGATGTTGAGTGCCAGGTTGTTGCTGTGGCACCACTCCACTAGTTGGCATATCTCACTCCTTTATGCCTTCTCATCACCACCTGAAATTCTACCAACAACAGTTGTATCGTTAGCAAATTTGTAGATGGTATTTGAGCTATGCCTAGCCACACAGTCATGGGGCTAAGCACACACCCCTGAGGTGCGTCAGTGTTGAGCATCAGCGAGGAGGATATGTTATCACAAATCCACACAGACTGTGGTCTTCCGGTTAGGAAGTCGAGGATCCAATTGCAGAAGGAGATACAGAGGCCCAAGTTCAGCAACTTCTCAATCAGGATTTTTGGAATGATGGTATTAAATGCTGATCAAAACTGTGGAAACATGCCTACCCAACAGCATGATTTAAGATCAGCCATGATTTTATTAAATGGTAGAGTAGCCTTGAGGAGCCAAATGGCTTACTTGTATTTGTAATTCTTATGTTTCTACACTAGTGGGCATTTTATTAGGTACAGAAGGTATCTAATAAAGTGGGTGCTGAGTGTACTTCTGTATGCTTGTGGTCTGCTGCTGTTTGCCATCAGTTTCATGCTGTGCATTTAGAGATGCTCTCCTACGCACAACTGTTGCAACACATGATTATTTGAGTTACTGTCTGGTATGGGGGGGGGGGCGGCTACTGCACAGGATTGACATAAACTGCAGAGAGTTGTAAACTTAGTCAGCTCCATCACGGGCACTAGCCTCCATAGTATCTAGGGCATCTTCAAGAAGCGATGCCTTAAAAAGGTAGCATCCACTATCAAGGACCCCAATCACCCAGATCATGCCCTGTTCTACCATCAGGAAGGGGGTTCAGAAGCCTGAAGATACACTCCCAACAACTCAGGAACAGCTAGAACCCCTTGCCATCAGATTTCTGAACCCATGAACACTACCTTACTAGTTTTTTTGCACTACTTATTTAACTTATTTAAGTTTTTGTTACGTATTGCATTGTACTGCTGCTGCGTAACAACAAATTTCATGACATATGCCAGTGATATTAAACCTGATTCTGATTCTGTCGCCCTCCTGTCAGCTTGAACCACTCTGGCCATTCTCATCTGACCTCTCTCATTAACAAGGCATTTACGCCCACAGAACTGCCACGACTGGAATTTTTTTGTTTATCGCTTCATCCTCCGTAAACTCTAGAGGCTGTTGTGCATGAAAATCTCAGTACCGTACCAGTTTCTTAGATACTCAAACTACCCCGTCCAGCATCTACAATCATTCCATTTCTTCCCCATTCTGATGTTTGGTCTGAGCAACAATTGAACCTCTTGACTATCTCTTCATGCGTTTATGTACTGAGTTGCTGCCACATGATTGGTTGATTAGATATTTGTATTAATGAGCTGCCACAGAATAACTAATTTCAGTAAATTAAACCTGATTCTGATTCTGAGGTGTACAGGTGTACCTAAAAAAGTGGCTAGTGAGTGTATATGTTGCTATACAGACACCAGACATTAAGAAACGTCTGGTTAATGAGAGAGGTCAGATGAGAATGGCCAGAGTGGTTCAAGCTGACAGGAAGGTGACAGAATCAGCTCACCACCAACTTTACGAGGGCAATTAACTTACATATCGTTTTAGGGACTACCAAATGTTTGTGCAAAGCGATAAAAGGGCCGATAGAGAGGCTTGATACAAAGTACAAAGTATATTTAGTATTAAAATATATGTACTATATACAACCTTGAGATCCATCTCCTTACAGGCACTCAAAACAAAGAAACCCAATAGAACCCATTAAAAAAGACTGTCAAACACCTATTGGACAGAAAAAAAAACAAATCGTGTAAGCAATAAAAGTCAGCAATTAACATTCAGAATTCAAGTTCACAAAAGTGAGTCCACAGCCACAAGCCAGTCATCACTGCAGCCGATTCAAGAGCCCATTAGCTGCATGGGCCACAGCCGCAGCTCAGCACAGAGACGAGTAAACCTCATGGAGCAGTGAGCAGTGGGTCCCTCGCCATCAGCCCTGACACCCTGACGTTTTCCAATCGGGCCCAGTGCTAAAATTGCCCAAACCCTGGGTTGTTCCTTGCTCTTGGACCCGGGTCCTGCTGCTTCAATATGCTCTTGGGCCTGGGCCCCACCGTCCCAATTCGGCTTCGTTCAAGAGTTAGGTGTTCAAGCCCATCTTTAAGGAAGAGGGCCAGAGCAGATCAGAAAAGGAATTCCTTAGCATAAGGACCAAGGCAATAGAAAGCACAGACATCAATGGTGGAGCATCTAAAGTTTTGTTTTTTGTTCCAGTTTGCAGAATATATGGGGTAAGGGTTCCTCCAAAAGGACGACAACTTTGTCATTGGGTTTGGAGGCTGGCGTGCCTCAAGGACCCAGAGCACTGTCTGGAGTCAGAGCTTTATGCTTTGGCTCTTGGTAGGGTCACCTGTGCCAAACAGGCCAAAAGGTAGAGGTCAGACTAAGAGTGGTCCACTGGTCCTCCAGGTTCAGGAGTTCAACTCAGGGCTAACAACCCTGACTGGTAAAACAATATTGTTACAGAAACAGCAATGAAGGTTCCATTGAGTGTGACAGTATTCCTAAGTCTCCAACCACGACTTACATGATTGACAGTAGCAAAAACTGAGAGGAGGCTACTGACATGATGAATGAAGTCTTGAACACTGCCAAAGATGGAGGATGTTTATTGCTCCCCTAAACGCCACTGGCAGAATGGGCAGTAACTAAAGTAATTATGGGGTAAGAGTTAAAGCCTGAAAACGAGGATGACGTATAGTCAGGAATGAGAGGGTGGGTGACAAGTTTGGGTGTGAACAAGAGAATTTTGAATAACTTCAACAGCAGGGAAGGTAGAAGCAGGACATTGGAATGGCCGTGTCTGGGTGACAAAGGCATATGCAAGCTTTCAGCACCAGGTGAAATAAAGCAAAAACAAATTGCTGGACATGATCAGCAATGTAGGGAGCATTTGTATAACGAGAAACAGAGTGAACATTTTGACAAAGGGATGCTTCTCTCTCCCCGCAGATGCTGTCCAACTTGCTGAGTGTTTACAACATTTTTCTGTTTTTGTTTCAATTTTTCAGCGTCTGCTCTTTTTTATTTTGATTCTCATTAAATGGTTGAAATGAAGGTGGATGGAATCAGGCAGCAATGGTTTGGAGGTGGTGATGTGTGGTCAAGATCTAAGGCAAGTATGGTGTATCTGCTTCTCTGATGCAATCTTGCCACTGTCAGCTATCATTATGGCATTCACTGGCACTGTGATCAATGTCATCATGATGTCAACGCCAAACTTACTGTCGTATGCATAAGTACAGGTACACACAAATTAAATTATATACACACCATCATAGGCACATAACAACAAATAAGCAGCATCACAAGAAATAAACCATAGACTAAACAGAAGAAAGTATACAATTAGATCAAGAAAACAAAACAAAAAAAGATTCTTGACAGAATGGATGTGGAGAGGATGGTTCCGTTAGCAGAAGATTCTAGGATACAAAGAGCACAGCCTCAGAATAAAGGAAACTTTTATTTAGAAAGTCCTTTTAGAATAATTCAATTACTTCAGGAGGACAATAACATCTGATGGCAGGGCTGATGGTGAAATTAGAGGGAGGATTGGGATTGCTAAATTCACATTTGAGCGTTTGAGCAAGATACTAAAGAATAACATAATTTCTGTGGGTGTGAAATTCAGAATTTTGGGGTGCTACATTTATTCCACACTAACACATGGAAGCAAATGTTGGGCAATATCAAAAAAAAAATGAGGGAAGACTCAAAGTGGAGAAACGTGGTTTCTAAGAATGCTGAGGAAAATATTGTGGAAAGATAGAGTAACAAATGAGGAAGTGTTGTGAAAAGCTGGAATAAGAAGAGAACTGATATCAATCAGGAGATGGTAGCTGGAATTTCTGGGGCATGTACTGAGGAGAGAGAAGCTCGAACATCTTGCAGTGACAGGAAAAAACGATGAAAGAAAAAGTCGCAGTCGAAAGCGCATGGCATTCATGAGTTACATCAAGAGATGGATAGGCAAAAGTTTTGAAGAGTTTATTAGAACTTCTCAGATTGAAGACAGATGGCAGACTATGATCGCCCAGATACAACATGGCACATAATGATGACGACGATGATTTTAGAACCGAGTTTAGGAGAAATTTTTTCAATCAGAAGCTGGTGAATCCATGGAAGTCATTGCTGGAGTTGGGGAGGGGGCTGTGGAGGCCCAAGTCATTTAGAGTATTTAAGGGAGAGATTAAGAGGTTCTTGATTCATAAGAGGTTACTGAGATAACAACGTTGAGAAAGCAAAACAACCACAATTGAATAGTGGAACAGATTGGATGGACTGATTGGCTATTCCTACTGCTACATCTTACGGGTTTTATGATGCAAGGAAATATCAATGCCATTACTATTTATGCAACACACACTAAAATGTTGGAGGAACAGCATCTATGAAAAAAATGCAGTCCACGTTTCGGGTACAGACCCTTTATATAATATATATATATTTCAAAATGCTTTGGTGATTAATTAGTTGAGTCAAGTTATTTTGAACAAATTAAATGCCAGAAGTGACTTTAGAGAATTTCGGAGTGACACACACAAAATACTAGGGAACTCGGCAGGTCAGGCTGCTTCTCGGCCGGAAACGTCGTATGTTTATTCCCCTCCATAGATACTGCTTAACCTGTTGAGTTACCTCAACATTTTGTGTTTGTTACTCCGAAATTCTCTAAAGCTATTTCTCGTATTTAATTTGTGCGTGTTGCTCTGGATTTCCCGCATCTGCGGAATCTAACATTTAGAGATAATTTCAGCCTCCCACCGCTGAGGGCGCCACATGACAGTCAGCCACCCAGAAAAGATAATTCTTCATGCAAAGTACGAGAATACATCAAAAAACATCATAAACCCCCAGTTAGTCTCGTCCCTGGTTAAAAATAATCCAAACCTGACTGCGGATAGTTGAGATAAACCACAAGCGCCAGCCAGCGTCGATTATTTGCCCCCAACAAAAATGGCAATGCCCCGCAGCGGGGCCGGGAGAGGGTGTTTGAGTCTAACCGCCGGAAGTCGATTTGAAAAAAAGGGCGGGGGTTAAGGACCTTTCACCTTTGAGTTGAGGGCGCTTGTAGTCGGCGCGTGGCGCGGAAAATGGTATGTACTTTGACAGACGGTGGTTCTTACTTCAAGTTTTTTTTTTGGCTACTTTTAAAACCTTTTTCCGAAAAGAAAAAAAGAAAATTAATGTTGCGTTGCCGTTAAGGATGCGCAGTTTGGTCGAGCTGCACGTGCACGGTTTGTAAATAACACCGATGTTCCATTGCGGTAGTAAAATATCCTGTTGCATTTGGAAGTAAAGTATTGAGGTACAAATGGACAAAGTATGATTGCTGTTTCTTCGTGGGCAGCACGCTGGCCTGTGAGCATAAAATCTAGATTTTGCAAATGGTGCACATCTTGAGCCACAGACACGCACACAAAATGCTGGAGGAACTCAGTAGGTCAGGCAGCATCTGTGGAGAGGGGCAGCCATATAGTTGAGGTGTCGGGCCGAGATCCTTCAGCAGGACTAGAAAGGAAGGGGGCAGAAGTCAGAATAAGAAGATGGGAGGAGGGACATGAATCAAGGTGATAGGTGAGAACGGATAGTGGGGAGGAGGGAAGGTGTGTGCTGTGGGCGGGGATGAAGAAAGAAGCAGAGGGGTGATCGATGGAAGGGGGTGACTTCACCTATCACCTCTCAGCTTCCTACTTCCAACCCCCTCCCCCTCATCTGGTCTCATCTATCACCTGCCAATTGGTACTCCTCCAACTCTGCCTACTTTATCATTTTGGCTTCTGCACCCCCCCCCCCTTATTTTTGATAAAGGTTATCGACCCAAAGCACAAACTGTTTATACCCTCCATTGATGCTGCCTTTGACTTACTGAGTTCCGCTACCGTTTTGTGCACATTGCCTAAAGTCTACATGGAGGCTAGAGGGGAGTGCTGAGGGCTTGTATTGTCAAAGCTACTGTTCAGAATCAGGTTTAATATCATCGGCATATATTGTAAAATTTGTTGTTTTGTGGTGGCAGTACAATGCAATACATACTACTAGAGGCAAAAAAAAGTGATTTACAGTTATGTGTAAAAATAGAAATAAAAAGTGAGGTAGTGTTCATAGTTTCAATGTCCGCTCAGAAGTTGATGGCAGTGGAGAGGGAGCTTTAATTATTTATCTATTTATTCAGGTACAGCATGGAGTAGGCCCTGCGAGCCTAGCCTAATCATAGGACGTGACAACGACCAATTAACTTACCAACTGGTACGTCTTTAGACGGTGGGAGGAAACTGGAGCACCCAGAGGAAACCCACGTGCTCATGACGAGAACGTACAAACTCCTTACAGGAATCGTTGAGTGTGTGCCTTCAAGCTCCTGTACCTCCTTCCTGATGGTAGTAGTGTGAAGAGGGTAGTAGTGTGAAGAGGGTATAACCTGGGTGATGGGGATCATTATTGATGGACGTCACCTTTTTGAGGCATTGGTCCTTGAAGTTGTCCTGGATACTACGGCGGGTAGTGCCCATGATGGAACTGACTAAGTTAAGGCTTATTTTTCAGATGAGAACCTTTGAAATTTGGTAGGTACCTATAATCAATGGGAAACCTTTGTTTGCAAGTCATGCAGGCAGATCATTCCATATATAAGTGTGACTGTGTGGCTAGTCACAGCTCAAATGCCATCTGTAAATTTGCTGATGATTGTTGGCAGAATCGCAGATGGTGACGAGAGGGCATACAGGAATGAAATATACCAGCTAGTTGAGTGGTATCGCAGCAACACTTTGCACTCAACGTCAGTAAGACCAAAGAACTGATTATGGACTTCAGAGATGGTAAGATGAGGGAACACACACCAGTCCTCATAGAGGGGTCAGAAGTGGAAAGAGTGAGCAAATCCAAGTTCCTGGGTGTCAATATCTGTGCGGATGCACCCTGAACCCAACATATTGATGCGGCTACAATATTTCATTTGGAGTTTGAGGAGATTTGGCATGTCACTAAAGGCACTCACAAATTTCTGAGATGTACCATGAAGAGTATTCTAACTGGCTGCATCACTGTCTGGTATGGGGGCTGGGGGGGGTGCTACTGCACAGGGCTGAAGTAAGCTACAGAGAGTTGTGAAAGCTCCATCCTGGGCACTAACCTCCATAGGTTCTGGACATCTTCAAGGAGTGATGTCTCAGAAAGGCTTTGTCTACCATCAGGAAGGAGGTACAGGTGCCTGAATGCATATGCTCAACGATTCGGGAAATTTTTTTTACTGTAATTAGCAGTTTTTTCACTTTATTGCTATATATTGCATTGTAGTGCTGCCTCAAAGTTAACAGTTTCACGATATGTGCCGGTGATAACAAACCTTATTCTGAGCTGATAAATGAAAACAGAATGGAGAACTTACTGTTGTAGTTACAGAGAGACTGCAGCGCAGGTATGTCCAAAAGCCATAATAATGGAGATTGGGAGATCAAGGGTACAGATGTGGTATATTCAAATGTCTTATAACAGTGGCAGCAGCTGGTCATAAATATCAGAAAGTCTGCAGAAGCTGGAAGTCCAAAGCTGCGCGCACCCTTATGAGCTCTTTTAGGCTTTTCCGACACCATAGAACTCACCTTGCTAACGGCTGCTCACAGACACGTGTTAAAGTAATGCCGTTCCGAATCCGGGGGACAACGGCTGCTTGGGGCGCGTGCTGCCTTTTATCGCGCACTGAATTTTTTATCACGCGCTGCTTTTTTTTCATAACAGTGTAAACACCTGAAAGCGAAAACAGGGTACTAATGTAGGTCTTTCGTAACAGTGAGGTTTCGTAAAGCGAACGTTCGAAAAGCGGGGGACACCTGTATAGATTGTCCCTGGGTTACAAAATGCCTGACTTATGGACACCCCTTACATTCAAAATTAGTTTATCAAGAGTTCAGTTTGTAGTTACTGTATACTACCCTTAGATAAATATCTAGTGCAAGAAGAGAGCAAAAACATTAAGGTTCATGGGTTCATGGCCCATTCAGAAATCTGATAGTAAAGCTGTTTCTACAATGTCTGTGTTCAGATTCCACTACCCCCCCTCTCTGATGGTAGCAATGAGAAGAGGGCATGTCCTGGATGGTACTTACTTAAGCCCATCAGTCTGACTGGATGGGGGTTCAAGTGCACAGGATCACAAGGATAAACAGGATTCTGAAATATCTGATGCGCTTTAAGTTTGGGATTCCTTAACATAGCCAGATTTTAAAAAGTTAAGAAGTAGGGCAGCACGGTAACATATTGGTCAGTGTAGCACTGTCTACAGCACCAGTTATCTGGGTTCAAATCCTCCCGTCTGTAAGGAGTTAGTACGTTCTCCCTGTGACTGTGTAGCTTTCCTCTGGGTGCTCCAGTCTCCTCCCACATCAGAATCAGGTTTAGTACTTGAGTAGTGAGGTAGTGTTCATGGGTTCAATGTCCATTCAGAAATCTTATGGTAGAGGGGAAGAAGCTGTTCCTGAATCGCTGAGTGTGTGTCATCGGGCTCCTTTAACTCCTCCCTGATGGTAGCAATGAGAAGAGGGCACGTCCTGGGTGATGGAGTTCCAGGTTAGATCCTCAGAGATATTGACACCCGGAAACTTGAAATTGCTCACTCTCTCCACTTCTGATCCCCCTATGACAAAGGTCCCCAACCTTTTTTGCACCGCGGACCAGCCGACCCGGTGGGGGCGGGTAGGGTTGCCAGTGGATAAGAGTAGCAGTCAAATACGGGACACTTGTGTTTACCCTGAGAAAGACTGCCATCACCATGAAGCCTTGCGTGGGCACCTGTTTGCGCATGCGTGTACGTGCCAATTTTTTTTCTACAAATCGTTTTTGGCGATTCTGTTCAGTGAAACTACACTGTACATACATTATTTCTACTTTATATAGGCTGTGTATTTATCATATCATTCCTGCTTTTACTATATGATAGTGTTATTTTAGGTTTTATGTGTTATTTGGTATGATTTGGTAGGTTATTTTTTGGGTCTGGGAACGCTCAAAAAATTTTCCCATATAAATTAATGGTAATTGCTTCTTTGCTTTACGCCATTTTGGCACGACAGGTTTCATAGGAACGATCTACCGTAGCGGGGGAAATACGGGACAAGGGTGGTCCCGTATGGGACAAACCAATTTAGCCCAATATACGGGATGTCCCGGCTAATACAGGACAGCTGGCAGCCCTGGGGGAGGGGGTGTTAATCACAAGCGGAATATAGGTGATAAGTCAACTATAAGTCACTTACAAGTGGCTAATACACTCAATTTCATTTCTAAAAGGGTTTATCTAAGGAATTTAGTATTAAACACACAATGCATATTTCCCTCACATGAATATAGTTGCAAGTCAATTATAAGTCACTTATAAGTCAATAGCATCATAACATTTAAGTAACGTTTGGATATTAAACACACAGCACATATTTTCCTTGTATGAACATATAAAATCATTGCAACACACCAATATCGCTGAATCAGTGGGAGCCCTGGGCTTGTTTCCCTGCAACAAGACGGTCCTATCGAGGGGTGACAGGAGACAACGATAGTCGAAGGGGGTTCCTTATGTCCAGTCTATTCCGCAATTTAGTTTTCATTGCATTCATTGCAGAAAACTCTGCTTCGCAGAGGTATGTTGGAAATGGAAGAAACGTTTTCAGTGCTTTCGTGGCTATCTCAGGATATTTAGCCTTGACTTTGATCCAGAATGCCGACAGAGATGTTATGTCAAGCATACTTTTCAGCCTGCTGTCATTTGCAAGCTCGAGGAGTTGATCTTCCTGCGCTGACATGGATGACGCGTGTGTAATGACCTCGCGTGCATTCAAGTTCAACAGTGGGCATGACAGGGAATAAGGAAAGGTGCAGCTGACTCATATCGCCAAATCATATCGTTTCCTCGTGGTCCGGTAACACATGCTTTGTGGCCCGGTGGTTGGGGACCGCTGTTCTATGATGACTGGTGTGCGTTCCCTCGTCTTGTCCTTTCTAAAGTCCACTGTCAGTTCTTTGGTCTTAAACTGAGTGCAAGGATATTGCTGCGACACCACTCAACTAGCTGATATATCTCGCTCCTGTACACCTTCTCCTCACCATCTGAAATTCTTGCAACAGTAGGTATGTTGTCAGCAAATTTATAGATGTCATTTGAGCTGTGCCTAGCCATACAAGCATGGGTGTAGAGAGTAGAGCAGTGGGCTAAGCACACATCCCTGAGGTGTGTCAGTATTGTAGTGAGGTGGAGATGTTATTTCCAGACCACACAGAAGTCAAGGATCCAGTTGCAGAGGGAGATACAGAGGCCCAGGTTTTGGAGATTTTCAATAAGAACTGTAGGAATGATGGTGTTAAATGCTGAGCTGTAGTCAATAAACAGCATTCTGATATGGGTATTAGTATTGTTCAGGTGATTCAAAGCTATGTGAAGAGCCAATGAGATGGCATCCGCCATAGGCAGATTGTAGTGGGTCCATGTCCTTGTTGAGGCAGGAGTTGATTCTAGCCATGACCAACCTCCCCAGGTACTTCTTCACCATAAATGTGAGTGACACTGGACAATAGTCATTAAGGCAGCTCACTACGCTCTTCTTCGGCACTGGTATACTTGTTGCCCTTTTGAAGCAGGTGGGAACTTCCACCTTTACCAGTGAGAGATTAAAAATGTCTGTGAGCACACCCACCAGTTGATTGGCACAAGTTTTCAGAGCCTTACCAGGTTTTCCATCAGGGTCTGTCACCTTGCAAGAGTTCACCCATTTCAAAGACAGTCTGATGTTGGCCTCCAAGACAGAGATCACAGGGGTACCAGGTGCTGCAGGGATCCTCATAGCTGTAGTTTTATTCTCCCTTTCAAAGTGTGCATAAAAGGCATTGAGCTCATCTGGGAGTGAAGCATCACTGCCATTCATGATGTTAGGTTTCACTTAGTGGGAAGTAATGGCCTGCAAATCCTGTCAGAGTTGACGTGCATCTGGTTCCGCCTCCAACCTCGTTGGGAGTTGTTACTTTGCTTGAGATAGTCCTCTGTAAGTAGTGCCTGGTTTTCTTGTGTAGTCCTGGGTCGCCAGACTTGAATGCCACAGATCTAGTCCTCAGCAGATAACGAACCTTCCAATTCATCCACGGTTTTTGATTTGGGTACGTACATGTTCTTGTAGGCACACACTCATCCACGCAGGTTTTAATGAAGTCAGTGACAGCTGTGGCTTACTCATTCAGACTCAAAGATGAATCCCTGAATACGGTCCAGTCGTCCGATTCGAAACAGTCCTGTAAGCACTCCGGCACCTCACTTGTCCATATCTTCTTGGTCCTCACTGCTGGTGCTAACCAAGCCTTTTTTTCAGAATTTCATTCAGCCTTTCATTCATCATTCAGAATCAGGTTTATTATTATTGGCTGATTATTCATTTTTTTAAATGCTGCCTGACCTGCTGATTTTCTCCAGCATTTTGTGTGAGTTGTGAAGTTCCCTGCAAGCAGCCTAAGTGCTACACTTGCCCATACACCTCCTCCCTCACCTCCATTCTGGGCCCCGAACGGTCCTTACAGGTGAGGCAACTCTTCACCTGCAAATCTGCTGGCGTCGTCTATTGTGTCCAGCGCTCCCGATGCAGCCTCCTGTATATTGGTGACAACCATCATAAATTGGGGAACTATTTCATCAGGCACCTCTGCACCATCTGCCACAAGTAGCCAAACATTTTAACTCCGATTCCCATTCCTGTTCTGACGTGTCAATACATGGCCTCCTCTTGTGCTGAGAAGAGACGACCCTTGTATTTCGTCTTGTAGCTTGCACGTGGTGGCGTCGATTTCTCCTTCTGGTGAACAGATTTCTGCCCCCCCCCCCATTCCCCACTCTGACATTTTACTTCTTCTCACCTGCCCGTTACCTTCTCTTGGGTCCTCTCCTTCTCTTTTCTCCTATTGTCCACTCTCCTCTCCTCTGAGATTCTTTCTTCTCCAGCCTTTCCCACCCACCTGGTCTCACCTATCACCCTCCAGCTTGCCTCTTTCCCCTCCCCCACCATTTTATTCTGGCATCTTCCCCCTTCCTTTCCAGTCCTGAAGAAGTGTCTGGGGCAGAACGTTTACTGTTTACTCTTTTCCATAGACGCTGCCTGACCTGCTGTGTTCCTCCAGTGTTTTAGGGGTTTTGTGAAGTTTGTTGTTTTCTTTTATGGCAGCAGGACAGTGTAAAGACATAGAAATTACTGTAAGTTGCAAAAATAAATAAATTGTGCAAAAAATATCCAAGTAGTGTTCATGACCTATTCAGAAATCTGTTGGCAGAGGGGAAGAAGCTGTTCCTAAATTGTTGAGTGGGGGTCTTCAAGTGCTTGTATCTCCTCCCTAATGGTAGTAAAAAGAAGAGGGCATGTTCTGGGTGGTGAGGGTGCTTGGTGATGGATGTCACTTTCTTGAACACTGTCATGGGCCCAACATATTGATGCAGCTACAAAGAAGGTACATTTGTTATATTTCATTAGGGGTTGGAGGAAATTTGGTATGTCACCAAAGGCACTCTCGAATTTCTACCGATGTACTGTGGAGAGCATTCTAACTGGCTGCATCACCGTCTGGTATGGTGGTGATGGAGTGAGTGGGTGCGGTGCTACTGCACAGGATCGAAGTAAACTGCAGAAAAGTGGTAAAAGCTCCATCGTGGGCACCAGCCTTCGTAGCATCCAGAACATCTTCAAGCAGCAGTGCTGCAAGAAGCCCATCTGATTTCAGAATGGACATTAAATCCATAAGCACTACCTCACTACTTTTTTGTTTCTATTTTTGCAATACTTATTTAATTTAACTGTTTTATAATATATGCTGGTGATATTAAATTTGATTGTGATTTATACAAGGGAACTGATCACAGTGAGATATAAGCGTCCTTGAGCTTGGTGTTATGCATTTTCAGGCTCTGTATATTCTGCTCAATGGGGGGGTGGGTGGAGAACAGAGAATGTCTAGGGTGGGTGGGGGTCTTTGATTATGCTGGCTGCTTTACTGAGGCAGTGAGAAGAGTAGGCAGAGTCTATAGAGGGGCTTTCTTGATTTTTCCACAACTCTGCTGTTTTTTGTGACCATGGACAGAACAATTGCCATGCCAGTTTGTGATGCATCCATTTAGGATACTTTCTATGCTGTACTGAGGGGATTCAAAGGGGACGTGCTAAATTTCTTTAGCCACCTGAGGAAGTTAGGGCATCATTGAGCTTTCTAGGCCGTGATGTGGTTTATGTGGTTCGACCAGGACAGACTATTGATGATTTCACTCCTAGCAATTTGAAGCTCTTGACCTTCAGCACTGTTGACGTAAACAGGAACATCTGCACCATCCCCCATCCCGAGTTCATTGGCCAGCTCCGTTGTTTTACTGACATTGAGGGAAAAGTTAGCGTCATTGCCTCACTCACTTAGACGGCTGAGATCGCTGGCCACACGGGGGATACGAACGTATCCCGGACGAGCCCCCAAATGTTGTAACTGTGAACAAAGTCACTAGAGAGACACTGAAGCTAGTGGATATATAGAAGTTTATTCAGCACAACGAGCAGCTATTTGAAACAATCTTGGAAGATGAGGTCTGTTTGGTCCAATGTTACGTGACATTTTAGAAGCCCAGGATAACAGCAGGACAATTCTAAAGTTGCAGTATATCTAACAAGGCTTCCTTTGAAGTATATATAGTTTTCAAACACCACCTCCTTTGCACCCACACTCCAGACATCCAAGTGAATGTTAATCCCACTGCCTTTAGGACGTGTTCATGTATATGCAGGCATCTGAGGTCTGAGTGGAGTGTTTCTTTATGATTCACCTCAACCTGTACTTCCATAAAACCCAATGTTCTGAGCTGCGTTTTAAATTCCATCTGCAATCCACATTCAAATCTGAAAAATGTCTGCTGTTGAATTTAATATTTGCTACATACCCTAACTCCAGAATACTCTGCAACATCATGACACCATGTCACTGTCTATCTCCTTCCTGTACTCCTAACTCATCATTATTTGTGATGCGGCCCACTATGGTGTTAGCACCGGCAAAACTGAGCTCCAGGTAATGGTCTTGTATTTGCTGCATGTTAAAATAAAATGTCTTTTCATTGCAGTCAACCAGAAGGCTTACACTGCGCAGTAGAGGTCCTGTGAGTGCCAGGGAAGAAGAGGCACAGGAGGATGATTTATCTAAAAAGCAACAGGTAATGTAAACATGAGTGATCTTGACTCCTTTAGGTTCAAACTGACAATCTGAGTTATCTGAAAGGGGACCCATGACTGCAGTGTTGCCCTCAATGTAGGAGACTTGTATGGTACTACATCTGTGGGGATAATGATCAGACAAAATTTGACTCTCAGCCTGTAAGGAGGTATTAAGGAATTGCCATAGGGTTTATGGTGGGGCTACTGGTCTGTTCTTCCATAAATTTGAAAACCAGCCCACCTTGGAAACTGCAAAATTGAACTAAATCCCACAGGACATAACTGTCTTCAGTGAATCTTCTGAACTATCTGTTTTTGGTTCTTTGGTCATTTCTGACATTTTCCTCTTCAGACCACACTCACTTGTACCTCAGCTTGAAGATGTTTCTTAAAAACCTAGCAGCTGGACCTAACAAATTATTATTATGTAGTTAGAACACATAGGATTTGTTTGTTCATTATATGATACAGATGATACTAAGATAGTTGGTGTTGTGGATAATGAAATAGGTTTTCAAAGCTTGCAGAGAGATTTAGGCCAGTTAGAAGAGTGGGTTGAAAGATGGCAGATGGAGTTTAATGCTGAAAAATGTGAGGTGCTACATTTTGGTAGGACCAATCAAAATAGGACATACATGGTAAATGGTAGGGCATTGAAGAATGCTGTAGAACAGAGGGATCTAGGAATAATGGTGCATAGTTCCCTGAAGGTAGAATCTCATGTGGATAGGGTGGTGAAGAAAGCTTTTGGTATGCTGGCCTTTATTAATCAGAGCATTGAGTATAGGAGTTGGGATGTAATGTTGAAATTGTATAAGGCATTGGTAAGACCAAATTTGGAATATTGTGTACAGTTGTGGTCACTGAATTGTAGGAAAGATGTCAATAAAATTGAGAGAGTACAGAGGAGATTTACTAAAGTATTGCCTAGGTTTCATCTCCTAAGTTACAGAGAAAGGTTGAACAAGTTAGGTCTTTATTCCTTGGAGCGTAGAAGGTTGAGGGGGGACTTGATAGAGGTATTTAAAATTATCAGGGGGATAGATACAGTTGATGTGGATAGGCTTTTTCCATTGAGAATGGGGGAGATTCAAACAAGAGGACATGAGTTAAGAGTTAAAGGGCAAAAGTTTAGGGGTAACATGAGGGGAACTTCTTTACTCAGAGAGTGGTAGCTGTGTGGAACGAGCTTCCAGCAGAAGTGGTTGAGGCAGGTTCGATGTTGTCGTTTAAAGTTAAATTGGATAGATATATGGACAGGAAAGGAATGGAGGGTTATGGGCTGAGTGCAGGTCGGTGGGACTAGGTGAGAGTAAGAGTTTGGCATGGACTAGAAGGGCTGAGATGGCCTGTTTCTGTGCTGTAATTGTTATATGGTTATATGTTATATGAAATGTTGTATGACCTAGGTGATCATGGTCTTTCCATGATTGCTCTTATGAAGCTTTTCTACAGGCTGGTTTGGCATTGTCTACTTCCTCACAGTGTCTGTACAAGATGGGTGACCCCAGCCATTATCAATACTGTTCAGACATTGTGTACCTGGCATCAGTGGTCGCATAACCAGGTCTTGTGATATGCACCAGCTGCTCGTATGACCATCCATCATCTGCTCCCATGGATTTATGTGACCTAATCGGGGGAGGGGTGGGGCAGCGGCTAAGCAGTTGCCACGCCTTGCCCAACGGAGACCTGTGGGCTAGCAGAAGGAAGGAGCACCTTACGCCTTGTTTGATAGAGATGTATCTCCACCCTCCACCAAGTTCAATTTACAGTGGTCAGTTAATCTACCAACCCACACATCTTTGGAATATGGAGGAAACTTGAGCATCTTGAGTGCAGTCATGGGGGGAGTATACAAGTTCTGCACATGCAGCACTGGAGGGCAGGATTGAATTGTGAGGCAGCAATTCAAACTACATAGTAGGTTTGCTACTATGCCTCTTATTGGAAACTTTAGGCTGACTCATTGGTGCAATGACACATGTACCAGTGCTGCTGTGCATAGGCCAAAAGTGCCCACGCTTGCTCCCATGCATGCCAGTAATGGTACATTGTCGGGTCCTATGGCCTTTCATGGATCTATGCTGGAAAGTGCTGAGGTGCATGACAGAAGATAGCCTGTGATGCCTACAATGACATGTCTGAGGCCTACATGAGTGTACCTTAGCGGTCTAGATAAGCAAGCTTGGGCAGTACAATATGGAGAGCAAGCTCCCCCTCTCCAAGCATCTGATGAACTCAAAGGAACGGCAGAGACTGATACAGTTTGTATCTGTAATGTAATGCTCAAGCTTAAGTGTAATTAGAGTCCTTGTTGAATCCTGTTGCTCTTGCAATCCAAAGGTTCTTCGGAAGTTAAGAATGAGGCATAAAACTTGTTGCTTACAATCATTTTGTTGAATGTTACAAGAGCAAAGAAGACGGAGGGAGGAGAAGCAATGGACACAAAATGCTGGAGGAACTCAGCAGGCCAGGCAGGAACTGTGGGAAAGCATAAACAGTTGCTGTTTCGGACCGAGACCCTTCATTAGATCCTACTTTACTCCTTTCCACAGATGCTGTCTGGGCTGCTGAGTTTCTCCAGCATTTTGTGTGTGTTGCTTGAATTTCCAGCATCTGCAGATTTTCTCAAAGGGAGAAGAAGCCTGGTGAGAGACAACAAAGAAAAAGGGAGGGGGACAAAAGGAAGCAAGTTGAAAGAGAGAAGAATCAGAATCAGGTTTATGTCAATAATATCAGGTACTATCATCAGCATCAGTCATGAAATTTGTTAACTTCGTGTGAACAGTACAATGCAAAACGTGGTAATATATTAAAAAATCAGTGAAAAGAAAAATAAAATGCTACCCAGCGATCAAACATTGTCAACAGAAGATTGCTATCACATCTTGAATTGGAAGATGTACAATCACGATGCACTGATCAACATCACTGCAGAACCGAGCCGAGCCGATCAGGAAACACAAATTCAAACCCCACCTCCACAACTCACAGATGGCACAAAAGTAATAGCATTTCCTTGTACACGGGAAATGCAAGTTCAAATCTCATATCAGGGCATATTGATGCTGGCTGCTGCAATCAAAGAGAAGATCATGGCTAAACTGGTGACTTTCTCAATGAACTAGGCTTCCCAGACTTGGTTATAAAATTCCATCAAACAGCATGCTAGTGGCAGCCAATGAAGCACTACTCACAATTGCAGCCTCCAACGTAACAGACCAATAACCTGATCTATGCATCAGCAGCAACAATTCTAGAAATGCTGGGCTAGCAAATGAAATACAGTGGAGAGTACTGTCATAACCTGCGCCCCCCCCCACTCCCTCCCCCGAAGACGACAATTGGAAGCCAAGATGACAACCACAAGGGCGAAGTCAGCAGAGTCTCTCAGCTGCAGAAAGTTGTGAAGCTCAAACTCCCAGTTACTAAGGAAGTACAGAGATATGTCCATAGCCAAAGCTGTGGAAGCTGTTAACAGCTCTGGTAACCAGAGGTACACTTAGGACACCGAGCCCAAGCGAATAAATGCACTTTTCTCCAAAGAACCAGGAAATGTATTTGCACGTCTTCAGAGTAACATCATGCCAGTACCTGAACCAACCAAAACAGCAACTGAAGAGTACTAGAAGAGTATATGGGAGAAAGCAGTTTGCCACCTGCAAACTGGAAGAACCAGTCACCATCACAACAGTAGATATTCAGCAAGGGATACCTCAAATTTCAAATCTCCCCTCATTCTTCTATGCTACAGGGAAGAAAGTCCTAAACTATTCAACCTTATCCTGTAACATCCAAGTTCCAGCAACATCCCGACCCTCCTCCCCCCCCCCCCACTTCGGCCCGACCCTCCCCCTCCCCCCGCCAGCCCACCCCGCCCCCTCTCACCCCGACACCGCCTTGGTCACCCTAATTAATATACATGCCTAAGGCTTTTGTACAGTACTGTGTAGGTGATTATTTAAATGTACAAAGAAGCATATGAAATGTAAACTATAAGAAAAATAACAATTCTACAGCTCAATCGAACTTTGCCCTTGCTGGTACACAAGGTTGCTAAAATACCAACCTACAGGAAAGATATCAATAAGCTTGAAAGAGTGCAGAGAACATTTACAAGGATGTTGCCAGGACCTGAGGTTCTGAGTTGTAGGGATAGGTTGAATAGGTTAAGAGTTTATTCCCTGTAGCGCTGAAGAATGAGGGGAGATTCAAGAGCAGTGTAGACAATTATGAGGGCTATAAAGGAAAGGTACGTTGTATCTGGAGTTTCTCCAGTTAGCGGATGATTTCCCTCCATGCCTTTCTAACGTAGTGGGGAATCACGTACGGGGCAAGTTACAGCAGTGGTTTGCCATTTCCTTCTGCCGGGTGAGTTTCCAACGAGATCACCGGCTTGTAATCCAGCACAGATGGAAAGCGTGCCAGGGAGCGGGCTAGCTGGATTTGAACCCGGGACCTTTTGTCCCGAAGTCTGACGCTGATGCCACTACGCCACCAGCCAGGTCATGAAGGCTATAGATAGGGTAAATGCAAGCAAGCTTTTTCAACTTGAGTTTTGGATGAGACTGGAACTAGAAATCATGCGTTAAGGGTGAAAGGTGAAATGTTTCAGGGGAGCTTCTTCACTCAGAGTAGTGAGAGTGTGGAACGAGCTGCCAGTGAAACTGGTGGACATGGTTTTGATTTCAGCATTTAAGAGAACTTTGGAAAAGTGCGTAGATGGGAGGGGTATGGTCCCCAGGTGCAGGTCGATGGGACAAGCAACACAATTAGTTCAGCACAAACGAGATGGACCAAAGGGCCTGTTTCTGTGCTGTGTGACTGTATATAGGTAAATATCTAAGGGAGCGCTTATCACTAGGAGATGAATTGGACTGAAGTCGGGGTTTAGACTGCAGAGTTATACTCTTATAATTATCCATGTTCTGTTTTGGTTTCAGCCTCAGAGTGACGCATTGCACTCTATCCCCTTTACAAGAAATAGGTACAAGAAAGTGGAACAGGTATGTGGACCATCGTGGCTTTCTTAATTTACATTGTTCCATTCATATTTTCAAAGTTTCCCATTCAGTTCTTGGTGGCTCTCATTGCAATCCCATTTCTCTATTTGATGAAGTCCATCCGATGCTTCTACCACTTACTCACAGAAGGAATGATTTCCATTGACCAATTAACTTCTCAGCACACCTTTAAATGTGTGAAGAAGCCGCTACACCCTGAAGAAGTCCACACAGTCACAGACATAATGTCCAAAGTTCAAACTTCAAGGTCAAAGTAAATTTATTGCCAAAATACAATTGTGTCACCCTGAGATTCATTTTCTTCTGGGCATTCAAAGTTCAGAACTGCAAAGAAAAATTTATTATCTGAAACTACATATAGCCCTAAGATTTTTTTTCCTGCAGGCATACTCAACAAATCTATAGAATAGTAACTGTAAACGGGATCAGTGAAAGAGCAAGAACACAGAAGATCGCAAACTGTGCAAATGCAAATATAAATAAATGGCAATAAATAACAAAAGCATGAAATAGCAAGGTAAAGAGTTCTTATAGTAAGATCATTGATTGTGGAACCACCGAAATGGAATGAGTGTAGTTATCCTCTTTTGTTCAAGAGCCTGATGGTTGAGGGGTAGTAACTGTTCTTGAACCTGGTGCTGTGAGTCCTGAGGCTGTTGCATTTCTGCAAAGAATGTTTGTTTTATTTTATTTTATTGAGATACAGCACAGGATAGGCCCTTCCATCCCTTCAAGCCCCACTGCCCAGCAATACCCGATTTAACCGTAGCCTAATCACAGGACAATTTGCAATGATCAATTAACCTACAAATTGGTATGCCTTTGGACTGTGGGAGGAAACCCATGTGATTCTTATTGAAAAATTACACACAAAGACTGACAACCAATGTACAAAAGAAATCATTGTGTAAATACAGCAAAACAAAATAATACTCATAATAAATAAATAGTATACAAGGAATACTGAGAGCATGAGTCTTAGAGCTGTTGAAAGGGAGTCCATAGGTTGTGGAATCAGTTCAGTGTTGAGGTGAGTGAAGTTATCCATGCTGAGACTGATGGTTGACAGGTAACAACTGGTCCCAACTGAACCTGGTGGTGTAGCACCTAAAGTAAACTCTACATACAACACAATCTACAGGAGAAACTCAGCAGGTTATGCAAAATCTGTGGCTGGGAGGGAAGGAATTATTGATGTTTCAGTCAGGATTACTGATGCAGAGTTTTGACCAGCAGTGCAGCAGCCTCACCCCCTCCACACACCCCAAATGGATTCTGCTTTTCGCTGAGTTCCTCCAGCACATTGTTACTCCAGATTACAACATGCACAGTTTCTTGTGTCTTTGCGCAATTGACAACTGGGGTCTGGACTGGTTGCTTGTGCTGTGACACTGCACTATCTATTGTAGTGTGCACAGCATGAGATCACATTATTTAACCCAGCATTATTCAAGTTTCTTTTTGTGCTTTTTCATCAAACCCCATTATAGTATGCTTCATTTTGTTTTTTTTTCATGTTTATCTTGTTCTCTTAAATGTATTTGCTAATTGTCTCAGCCGCTCTCTGAGACAGTGAATTCCATTGTCTTATCAGCCTCTGGTTAAAGGGGTTTCCTCGGATAAATCCAGGAGGGTGTTGGGACTGTTTAATTTCTGATCCTTGGGGTTCTTCCAGGAGTCAGGAATAATAAACAGTCTTAATTCCAAGATTTCAGTTTAATTTAGAGTACAAACATACAAATACTAAACAAACTACATAAAGAGCTGAGAAACAATGCTATTGATGCAAAGACAAAGGAATAAAGAAGCAAAGATGAAAAATCTCTGAAAAATCCATCACTTGTATAGATAAGGTAAGACACTCCTTGGATAGGACTAAACTAGTTAAAAGGATGCCTAATTAGACAATTACATCAGGTTAGCCAATGAAAAATGAGTAAGGTGATAAACCATTCGTTTAGCTGTTATACCACTTTCTGCCAGTGAGTGGGGATAAACCACCACATCCTCTGAAAAGTACATGAGTTTGTTAAAAGGTACCAATCTTATAAAAAGTTTTTTTTAAGAAAACTGTGGTTTCCAACAAGAGAGAATAGTGTTTTTGGCCTCTAATTCTGGACACACTGGCAACTTTGAAGCATTCTCTCAACCTTTACTCTATCAAATAATTTCAGAGCAATCTCATATTACCTGCCCAGTCTCAGTAATTTTTTCCAGGGAGAGAAGTCTTCAAAGTGTATAATTTCACATGCCGATAAAGCGAGCAAAAATATAAAGTAATTTTTATTATCCAAAAAAAATCATCAAATAAAACGCTGAGATTTATTTTCCTGTGGACATACTAAATAAATCTATAGAATAGTAACTATGACAGAATCATTGAAAGGTCAACCAGAGTGCAGAAGACAACAAACTATGCAAATGCACATATAAATAAATAACAATAAATAACGAGAACATTAGATAACAAGACAAAGAGTCCTTGAAGTGAGATAACTGGTGTGAGAACATTTCAATAGATGGAGCATGCGAATGTTATTATTTACTTTTATTCAAGAGCCTGATGTTTGAGGGGTAGTAACTCTCTGAACCTGTTGGTGCGAGTTATGAGGTTCCTGTACCTTCTACCTGATGGCAGCAGCGAGAAGAGAGCATGACCTGGGTGGTGGGGATCTCTGATGATTGGCAGCTTTGATGTAGTAGACATCACTGAATCTTGGCTGAAATAGTATAGCTGGGAGCTTAATGTCTAAGGACACATATTGAATTGAATGGATAGGCAGGAAGGCAGAAGGGGCAACGTTGCTCTGTTGGTTAAAATGAAGATCAAATCATTAGAAAAAGTGTCAGAAGGTGTTGAATTATTGTGGGTAGAGCTAAGGAACTGCCAAGGTAAAAAGACCCTGATGGGTGTTGTATACAGACCCCCAAATAGTAGTAAGGATGTGGTCTACAAATTACAACGGGAAATAGAAGATGCATTCCAAAGGCCAATTTATAATAGTCATGGGGGCCCACTAGAGGATCAGCTATTTTGGATTGGGTTTTGTGCAATGAGCCAGAACTGATTAGAGAGCTTAAGGTAAAAGAACCCTTGGGGGAAAGTGATCATAATGTGATCGAATTCACCCTGAAATTTGAGAAGGAGAAACTAAAGTCAAATGTATCTGTATTACATTGGAGTGAAGGCATTACAGAGGCATGTGAGAGGAATTGGCCAGAATTGATTGGGAAAGAACACTAGCAGGGTTGACGGCCTTTGACAAGGTGCCACACATGAGGCTGTTTAATAAGCCACGAGCCCATGGAATTACAGGAAAGATTCTAGAATGGATAAAGCAGTGGCTGATTTACAGGAGGGAAAGAATGGGAATAAGGGAAGCCTTTTCTGACTAGCTGCTGGTGACTAGCAGTGTTCCACTGGGATCTGTGTTGGGACTGATTCTCTTTGCGTTATATGTCAATGATTTGGATGATGGAATTGATTGCTTTGTTGCAAAGTCTGCAGATGATATGAAACTAAGTGGAGAAGTAGGCAGTTTTGAGAAAGTAGAGTGGATATAGAAGGACTTAGACAGATTAGGAGAATGGGCAAAGAAATGGCAGATGGAATACAGCGTTAGAAAGTGTATGGCTATGCACTTTGATGGAAGAAATGAAAGGGTTGACTATTCTCTAAATGGAGAGCAAATACAAAAAGCTGAGGTGCAAAGAGACTTGGAGTTGTTGTGCAGGATTCCCTAAAGGTTAATTTGCAGGTTGAGTCTGTGGTAAGGAAGGCAAATGCAATGTTAGCATTCATTTCAAGAGGACTTGAATATAAAAGCAAGGATGTAATGTTGAGACTTTATAAAGGCCTCATTTGGAGTATTATGAGCAGGTTTGGGCCCCTTATCTTAGAAAGGATGTGCTGAAACTCGAGAGGGTTCAAAGGAGGTTCACGGAAATGATTCCAGGATTGAATGGCTTGTCATAGTAAGAGCGTCTGATGGCTCTGGGCCTGTATTCACTGGAATTCAGAACAATGAGGGGTAACCTCATTAAAACCTATTGAATGGTGAAAGGCCTCAATAGAATGGATGTGGAGAGGATGTGTCCTGTATTAGGAGAGTCTAAGATCAGAGGACACAGCCTCAGAATAGAGGGGTGTTCTTCTGAAAGGGAGATGAGGAGGAATTTCTATAGCCAGAGAGTGGTGAAACTGGAGGCAGAGTCTTTATGTATATTTAAGACAGAAGTTAGCAGATTCTTGATTGGTCAGGGCATGAAGCGATATGGGGAGAAGGCAGGAGATTGGGGCTGAGAGTAGTGTACCACCCAAGGGGGGTGGGGGGGGCTCATGTGGAGTAGCAGTCCTATTGGTTTTAAGGAATGCAATAGAATTGTACTGAAAGTATTGACATATAACACAAAATTGAAAGGGATTGCATGATTTACTTTATATTATCTATTTATACTTATTAAGATACAGTGCTGAATAGTCCCTTCCAGTGCTTTGAACTGTACCTCCCAGCAATCCCATTATTTAACCCTAGTCTAACTGTAGGCAATTAACCTTCTAACTGGTATGTTTTGACTGCAGGGGGAAACCCTCAGTTGCATCAAAAACAACGGAATAATGAGATGCCAGTCCTGCCCCTCCTGCAACCAAGTCTCACTGACGGATATGATATCATAATTCCATGTGTTCATCCATGCACTGAGCTCATCTGCCTTTCCTACAATACTTCTAGCACTGAAATTTACGCAGCTCAGGACCTTAGTTGCACCATGCTCAACCTTTTGATTCCTGACTTTGTCTGAGGTCTTAACAACATCTGTCGCCGCAACCTCTCCTCTATCTGTTCTGCACTGTGCAACTCTCATTTTAAGTCCCCCCAGTGCAGCACTAGCAAACCTTCCCACTAGTATATTAATCCCCCTCCAGTTCAGGTATAAACCATCTCTTCTGTACAGGTCTCCCCTTCCTTGGAAGAGAGCTCAATGATCCAAAATTCATGTGCCCTTCCTCCTACACGAATTCCTTACCCACGTGTTAAATTGTATAATCTTCCTATTTCTGGCCTCGCTAGCACATAGCATGGGTCGCAATCCTGAGATCACAATCCTGCAGGTCCTGCCCTGTAACTTAGCACCTTACCATTCTTGTAATTTTTTTTTATTATGAATGAAGTTTATTTTGAAAGTTTATAAAAAAATCTTGGCTAAACTTAAGTATTAAACTTAATGGTTCCGTTTTTAATTTTATCCATGTGTAACTGATAGGCTTCAGAGGGTATTTCTCCAAGGAGGTCGCCATGTGTCACGAGTGCAGAGAAATCGCCAGGAGCTCTTCGTTTGAAGGAGAAAGCTATCTGTGGTATACCCCTCCCACAGGAAGGTACGGAGTGTGAATGAGACAACCAGTGACAGTCCTAGGCAGAAGTGTATCAACATTTCCTCAAGTGTAGTGTTTTCCTTAATGTCCTACTTAATCTAGGGAAGTTGTTCCTTTCCGTGCATTGGGCCGCAACCGTGCCGTTTCTTTAGCATTCTTGTCTGTTTTTTACGAGGCTCGGGGAAGGCAGTGGTTCATTGAACAAGGAAGGTTATTGAAGTTAAAGTGTACATCAGCCAATTTTCTCCAATTCAAAGTAAATTTTATTATCAAAGTAGATATACAAAACTGAGATTCATTTTCCTCTGGGCATGCTCAGCAAATCTATGGAATAGTAGCTATAACAGGATCAGTGACAGATCAACCAGTACAGAAGAGAACAAACTGCAAATGCAAATATAAATAAATAGAAAATAACTAACAAGAACATGAAATAATAAGATAAAGAGTCCTTAAAGTGAGATCATTGGCAGTGGGAACAGCTCAATAGATGGGCAAGTAAGTGTAGTTATCCATTTTTTGTGTGATGGTTGAGGGGTAATACTATTCTCAAACCTGGTGGTGCAAGTCGTGAGGCTCTTGTACCTTCTACCTGATGGCAGCAGCAAGAAGAGAGTATAACCTGGATGATGGGGATCTCTGATGATGGATGCTGCTTTCCTACAACAGCATTTCATGTAGATGTATTCAGTGGTTGGGAGGGCTTTACCCCTGATGTACTGGGCCAAATCCACTTCTTTTTTAGGATTTTCCGTTCAAAGGCATTCATGTTTCTATATCAGGCTGTGATGCAACCAGTCAATATACTCTCCACCACAAATCTATAGACGTTGTCTAAGTTTTATATGTCAAACCCATCTCCGCAAAGTCCTAAGGAAATAGAAGCACTGCCGTGCTTTCTTCACAATGGCACTTACGTGCGGGGTCCAGGACAGGTCCTCGGAAATAGTGATTTCCAGGAGTATAAAGGTGCTAACCCTCTCCATTTTTGATCCTCCAATGATGATTGGCTCATGGACCTCTGGTTTCTCTCTCCTGGTCTATAGTCAGTTCCTTGGTCTTACTGACATGAGTGAGAAGTTGTTGTTTTGACACCACTCAGCCAAAAATTCTTAATCTCACTCCTGTATGCTGATTCATCACCCTTTTGATTTGGCCCACAAGCGGTATTATCAGCAAATTTTATAACCTATGGGTGCTATAGGGAGGACCACAATGTAATGTAGCAGGTCACTGTTACAGTGACAGCAGCCCGAGTTCAATTCCCGCCATTTTCTGTCAGGAGGTTTTATGTTCTGCTCATGACTGTGTGTCTGGGTTGCTCCGTTTTCCTGCCACATTCCAAAGACGTACGGGTTAGTAGGTTAATTGGTCACATGGGTGTCTTGATGACAGGTCTTGGCTCAAAATGTCAACTGTTTATCCCTTTCCATAGATGCTGCCTGACTTACTGAGTTCCTCCAGGATTTTGTGTATATGTTTCTCTGGATTTCCAGTATCTGTAGAATCTCCGTGTTTATCACATGGCTAGAATTGGGCAACACAGGCTCGTTGAGCCAAGAGGGCCTATTACCATGCTGTATCTCTTGGGGGGTGGGGGGGGTGGAACAATAACCCTTTTGAAGGTGGTGGACCTGATGCTATAAGCCAATACAGTTTGGGTGGACAGGGAACTGTTAGGTAGAGGTTGTGTAAGTGCCCCAGGAGTTAGGTTTGTTATGTACTGTTTCGTATAATGTGGGCAATCGTGGTCTTTCCCTGACCATGATTGTCCTTGGCAAATTTTTCTACGGAAGTGGTTTGCCATTTCCTTCTTCTGGGCAGTGTCTTTATCAAATAAGTGATCCCAGACGTTATCAATATTCTTCCGAGATTGTTTGCTTGGCGTCAGTGGTCGCATAACCAGGATTTGTGATATGCACCAGCCCCTCATAGGATCATGCACCACCTGCTCTAGTGGCTTAACATGATCCTTTTTCAGGGGCTGAGCAGGTGTGAGACCTTGCCCATGGGTGACCTGCTGGCTAGTGGAGGGAAGGGGTGCCTTACGCCTACTTTGGTAGAAACGTATCTCCACCATGTCGCCCAAGTTAGGCACCGCTGGGTCAAAATTTTTTTAAACTGCAGATACTGGGCAGCTGAACTATACTCAGGTCTGGCAACACTTGTGGAAACAAAAACAATTAACAGTCAGATATAAGACCCTTTGTCAGCATTGGATATGATTGTGTGCTTGCTAATCCATTTTCCATTGTATTTGTAGTATGCAAATGTCCTGTGTGAAAGGAGGTGGAGCAGAGCCAACTTTATTTCTACTGAGCAAAAGTCCTTATTTTAGAGTTGATCCTAATCTGTTGCTAACTAGTGCTAATCTCACAGAAGCTGTAAGAGATAGAGTAATGTTTCACCACTGTGGTTCTGCGGACTCTTTATGCCATGAAATACACTGTTGAGGCACACTGAGGGTGCTTGCATTGTGTTCAGCCTAAATTTAGGATCTACAGAAAAAGCACTCTTGAACAGAGTGATTGGGGATCAAATAATACAATATTGTGCAAAAGTCTCAGGCACATATATATAGCTAGGGTGCCTAAGACTTTTGCACAGTACTGTAGTAATTTTATGTTTTGCACTGTACCACTGCCATTGGAAAAAAAATATAATTTCATGACATGTGAGTGATGATAAACCTGATTCTGATGTAGGTCTTTGTTGGGGACTGAGGATGGGAAAGAGGCAGGAAGAAGAATCAGGGAGGGAGCGAGTAGCACCAGAGGGACATTTTGTAATAATCAATAAATCAATTGTTTGGAATCAAATAACCTCGCCTGATATCTCAGGGCTGGGTGTGTCTGCATTCACGCCACCACCCCCCACCCCCCGCCTTTGGTACTCCTTTTCTGTCCCACAGCACTCCCGTGGCACTCCACCTTTGCCAGTTCCAAAATCCTTTGCTTCTGCCAGATTTACAAATTTGCTCTCTGCTCCACATTAACAAATACGGTATGAGCAAAAGTCTTAGGCACCCTGCCTATGTATTATGTGCCTAAGAATTTTGCACAGTACTGTACATTTTGTGAAGATGGCATTCTAGGGAAATATTGAATATTAAAACATGTACAGTGATTAAATTAATGGAGAAAAACACCTTGATAATAATTCAGAAATAGTTCAGATCTCACAAAAGCAGCTGACTAATTTTTAATAAAATAGTTTATTCAGAATTTATCTTTAAAACATAGTATCATTAACATTTGGGTGTCGGGATGGAGATGAGTCTCTATCAAAGGAGGTCTAAGGTGCTCCTTCCCTCCACTACCCTGGGCAAAGTGAAGCAGCTGCTTAGCCCCACCACCCCGATCAGGGTCACTTGAAGCCATGGGAGCAGCGGGTGCTCATCACAGGCCCTGGTTATGCGACTACTGATGCCAGGCAGACAATCTCTGAAGAGTGTTAATAATGGCTACAGTCACCTATCTTGTAAAGACACTGCCCACAAGGCAATGGCAAACCACTTCTGTAGCAAAATTTGCCGAGAACAATCATGGTTATGGAAAGACCATGATCACCCACATCATACAACAAGGCACTAAATGAATGACCAAGTGTTAACAATGGTGATCATGAAATTAGGGTGGAGTGAGTAGCATATAATCTCAGCTGTAAGAGCAGGATTCAACTACTGCTGCTGTCTGTAAGTGTTTGTAGGTTCTCCCTGTGGGTTTCCTCCGGCTGGTCCAGTTTCCTCACAGATCCCAAAGATGTATAGTTTTGGTTTGTAAGCTATTGTCATGCTCTGTTGGTGCTGAAGGCTACCCCATGCATATTCTCAACTCAAGTGATGCCCTTCACTATGTGCGTCATAAATTTCTACAGATGTACTGTGAGGAGCATTCTAATTGGCTGCATCACCGTTATTGGTATGCGGCGGGGGGGGGGTCTATTGCACAGGATCAAAGTAGGCTGCAAAGAGTTGTAAAATTAGTCAGCTCCATCATGGGCACTAGCCTCTATCGTATCCAGGATATCTTCAAGGAACTGTGCCCCAAAGAGGCGGCATCCGTCATTAAGGGCCCCCATCAACTGGACATGCCCTGTTCTCATTGTTGCCATCAGGAAGGTGGTACAGGAGCCTGAAGGAACTCACTTAACGATTCAGAAATAGCTCCTTCCCCTCTGTCATCAGATTTCTGAATTGACATTGAACCCATGAACACAACCTCACTACTTTTATATTTCTATAATTTTGTGCTACTTATTTAATTGATATATATGTATGTATTTACTGTAATCACAGTTTTAGTTATTTTTCTCTATTATGTATTGCTTTGTACTGCTGCTGCAAAGACAACAAATTTCATAACATGTGCCAGTGATACTACATTTTATTTGACAAATGAAGCTAATATTTATCTTTAGAAATTAGAGGATTCCCGTTAAAAGCGAAAAGGGTTATCGTGTTTTCTCTTCAGGAGGTCTTATGACTTCGGCTTTGCTTAACCAGACCGCCAAATGTTGCTGAAGTAACGTAGCAAGTTACTTGGTTCAAAGGCAGTTACAGATGCGGTAAAATCTGCCGGCAGTTCCAGTGGCTTCTGTGTTGGGTGAACAACATTGTGGTTTAACTTTATTAGAAGGGAGATCAAGAGCAGAGATATAGAAATACAAACAACAGGAATCCTGCAGATGCTGGAAATTCAAGCAACATACATCAAAGGCCGTGGATAGACATGTCAGAATGGGAATGGGATGTGGAATTAAAATGTGTGGCCACTGGTAGATCCTGCTTTCTCTGGCGGACAGAGCGTAGATGTTCAGCAAAGCGGTCTCCCAGTCTGCGTCGGGTCTCGCCAATATATAAAAGGCCACATCGGGAGCACCGGACGCAGTATATCACCTGTGAGTCGTCTGGGGTGATATACTGCGTCCGGTGCTCCCGATGTGGCCTTTTATATATTGGCGAGACCCGACGCAGACTGGGAGACCGCTTTGCTGAACATCTACGCTCTGTCCGCCAGAGAAAGCAGGATCTCCCAGTGGCCATACATTTTAATTCCACATCCCATTCCCATTCTGACATGTCTATCCACGGCCTCCTCTACTGTAAAGGTGAAGCCACACTCAGGTTGGAGGAACAACACCTTATATTCCGTCTGGGTAGCCTCCAACCTGATGGCATGAACATCAACTTCTCTAACTTCCGCTAAGGCCCCACCTCCCCCTCGTACCCCATCTGTTACTCATTTTTATGCACACATTCTTTCTCTCACTCTCCTTTTTCTCCCTCTGTCCCTCTGAATATACCTCTTGCCCATCCTCTGGGTCACCCCCCCGCCCCCTTGTCTTTCTTCCCGGACCTCCTGTCCCATGATCCTCTCTTATCCCCTTTTGCCTATCACCTGTCCAGCTCTCGGCTCTATCCCTCCCCCTCCTGTCTTCTCCTATTATTTTGCATCTCCCCCTCCCCCTCCAGCTTTCAAATCCCTTACTCACTCTTCCTTCAGTTAGTCCTGACGAAGGGTCTCGGCCTGAAACGTCGACTGCGCCTCTTCCTATAGATGCTGCTTGGCCTGCTGCATTCACCAGCAACTTTGATGTATGTTGGTTGTATAGAAATACAAATCATGTAAATCTTTGATTAGATCACCCAAGTCTTAAAGGAATTTAAGATGTTGAGAATTTGCATCATTCACTTAACACTTGAAAAATTATTGCCACAGGAATAGAGAAGGCCTGGAGACTTTATCAATATTGATGCTTGCTTTAAAGGTTGAAAATTGAATTAGCAATTTTGTCACAGAGGATCAAGGAAGATATTAGAAATTTTTATAGCATTGTTAAAGGATGAACTTTTTTAGTCCTGTGTATCATTTCTGGTGAAGTTGAAGTCGTCCAAATTTAATTTACACTGTAAGCAAAGGCTCTGAGTCTTGTTTTATTCCAACTGTCTAATTTGAATGATAGCATAGCTGTATGGTAGTGTAGTGGTTTGTACAATGCTTTACAGTGCTGGTGAGTAAGTTTCAATTCTTGCTGCTGCTTGTAAGGAGTTTGTGGGTTCTCCCCATGATAGAGTGGGTTTCCTCCGAGTGCCCCGCTTTCTTCCTACACTACAAAGACATGCCAGTTGGTAGGTTAATTGGACATTGTAAATTGTCCCGTGATTAGGCTAGGGTTAAATCAGGGGATTGCTGGGTGGCGTGGCTTGAAGGACCTATTGCACGCTGCATCTGTCCATCTGTCAGTCAATCATTATCAGGAAATTTATGTATGAGCCAACATGATTAGAATTAGGTTTAATATCACTGATATGTGTCGTGAGATTTGTTGTTTTGCAGCAGCAGTACAGTACACTACGTAAATTATAAAATTGCAATAGAAATGTATATTAATTTTTAAAATTAAGTTAGTGCAAAAAGAGAGCAAAAATAGTGAGGTAGTGTTCATGTCTGTTCAGACCTCTGTTAGTGGAGGGGAAGAAGTTATTCCTAAAATGTTGAGTGTGTGTCTTCAGGCTTCTGTATTTTTTCCCTGATGGTAGTGATGAGAAGAGGGCACATCCTCAGTGGTGGGGATCTTTAATGATGCTTTTTCAGGCATCGCCATTCGAAGTTGTCCTCAAATCTGGGAAGGTTAGTCCCACAATGGAGCTAGCTGAGTTTGCACCCTTCTGCAGCTTTCCCCGATCATGTGCAGTGACCCCTCTATACCTAGCAGTTAAAGTGCTCTCCACGGTACATCTGCAGAAATTTGCTAAGAGTCTTCGGTGACATACCAAATCTTTTGAAGCTCTAAATGAATTATAGTCACTGGTCTGCCTTCTTCAAATTACATCAGTATGTTCCAGGATAGATCTTCAGAGATGTTGACACTCAGGAAAATGTTCTAAGAGAAATGTGTGAAGCTCTTTAAGTCAAGAGTTGGTTTTCAGTGCTGTCAAGTATTAAATACTGTCAGTAAACATGCCACCATCTAATAGTCTATTACCATATCCTAAATTGTATGAAGTTTTCACCCTGCAACTACTTATCTGCAAATCTGAATCCTGACTTGAAATTGGTTTCAAACTTTGAAATGATCCACTGTGTCATTTAATAACATTGTGGCTAATGTGATTGTGACTTCAGCTCCACATTCCTGCCTACCCCCAGTAAACTACTTCCCTCTTGATTATTAGGAATCTTTGACTCTCTGCCTTTAAAAATATCCAAGCATTCTGTTTCAGCCACCCTGTGGGGGCAGAGGTTTCCAAAGACTCATGGGACTGGTGGGAGGAAAAGAGTTGATGTTAGAACAGAGGAGTGAATTCATAGTTTTTTTTTCACAGGAAGAGTAGTGGAAAGCTGGCATTTTTTTTTCTTTTAAGCTGCATTCTGATTCATTTGACTCAGAGCATCGGATAGGTTAGGGGGTTGCTAGGTGGTGGTCGTTATCCATCGTGTCTGACGATGACAGGAAACCTGTCCGGAAGTTTTTAAGTGGAAAAGCTGTTGCATTGGGCGGTTGCACTCTCTCACCTTCTGAAGTCTGGATCCAGTTGTACGAACAAGTGTGACAAATGGAGAGATGTGTACATGCCTGTCCTAGCATGTGTCACAAACTGAGTCTTCCTTGCTTGCAGTGGATGATCATGATTTCTCCTGTGCCTTTCCATGCCCTTTGGTCTCCACAGAGCGTTGCAGTATTGTCTTCCTGGCCATGGATCTCACTGTGCATCTCATCCACTTAGTCTGCCAGAGCTGACTTTGCAAGCCAGGACAGTCATGTCCCTATCTTACTGGGATATGAGGCCGCTGGCTACCCTCACCTGGTTTAATGCGCCTGTCAACGTGATATATGAGGGTGTGGCTGCTGCCACATGCAGACAGCTACTTGGAGCCACTTGTGAGAGCTGAATGTCCAGTGGAGACCAAAGGTGAGCAAACTGCCCCGCAATAGCCACAGCTAACCCCTTCACCATAAGTGTTACCCCTCCCTGGACACCCATACCCCACAAGGGGTTGTTATGAAATCAACTTGTAAAACAGAATTAACTTGCTGATCTGAATGACCACCTCCTACTCCTGTGTTTTTCCTATCATCTTAAGCTGAACCATTTCTGTCTGATGAAACATATTAAGCTGATATCTTTTGTTTTTGAAGAAGATATGAATGAAAACTCAACGCTGACAGGGAACAGTGATCTTCCCAAGCTGTGGCTCACTGAAACACCTGCTGCAAAATCGGAGAAGGTGAAGTGTCAATTCATTTGCTCTGTGGACTTTCATACTCAAACATGTCTGTGTTTTAAAAAAAATTATAAGCAAAATGTGCTGAAATGCTCAGCAGATTAGGCAATGTCCTTGAAGAGAGAACTCTAATTAATGTTTTGGGGAACTGACCTTACATTGATGATTGTATACCTGGTAACCTGGCAGACTTAATTGCCACTGATGGCTCTCTTTTGCTTGCTGTTTCTTTTTCCCTTCCTCCCCCTATTCTCCCTTTCGTTTGCATCACTTGTGCTTTTTTAATTCTTCCCTGCTCTCTTACACCAGCAGTGTGATGGTATTGAGTTTGCTGTCCGCTAAGCCCCAGCATCTGAAGGGGATTTTAAACCCCATCCAGTATAGGTATTTATGGGTACCTTTACTATCAGAAAGTTATTATGTATCAACCTACTCTTCAAAGACTAGTTTACTTCCCTGTCCGGTTTCTGTGGCGAGGCCTAACTGCCATCATCCACTATTTGAGCAGAGGGGCTCCGTGCCCCCCTCCCACCCCACCAAGGAGGACATATTTCCAGCAATGAATTAGTTTGACATACTTCTAGCTAATGAGTAGTTTGATCACAGTTTATTTTATTGTTAATGATACACATTTAAATTAGGCAAATAGCTCTTTACACACATTTAAAACTCGCAGAGGATTTCTGGTTCATAAGTTGTTTCCAAATTACACAAGGTTTATAAACTACAAAGGATTTCCAAACACAGGTACAATTCTTACGAACTAGAAGAACGTACCAATGAGTTGCTGACAAATGAGTTGTCTGTTACAGAAACTGAAGAATGAGTTTTAGCTCTTCTTTCTGTCATTTTCTGTGTCATTCCTAACAAACCTCAATTCTTTCTAATATTTATATTGTTTTGCTGTGATTTTCTTTCAGTTTCCTTTGCTGAGATAATTCACACAGATGATCTAAAAGCTACTGGATAGAGATCCCAGACACCCAAGATTAATGCTGTGAGGCTGACTCTGTGTGTACACAAATATCCCGACTATTGATTGATCAACTATACCTGTGACCATGTTTGATATACTCAGTCTGATTTTGCAAGCTTCCTGGAACTCAGTCACAATGGTGCAAGTAACTTAGCAAACTTTGTCTGGCTTGATGCAGGCCAGTTAACATAACCCCATTGTCTTGTGTTGATTAAACATGGGCCTACAAGACCTCACTGTTTACTTGTTTAAAAGAAGCTGAGCAAGGAATATTGGTTAGAAGTTTAACTTTATCGCAAACAATTCTGACCCTTTGGAAGGGTCATGTTGCTGTGCTAGAAAGCTGAGGTTAGCAATAACACCCTCAGGCCCTGGAAGGTGAATATGTAACACACCAGCAATCTCAACTGATCATTTAGCACTTGTTGTGAAGGCTGATCATCATCATTATAACTATGTACCAAGTCGTATGAAGTGGGCAATCATGGTCTTCCATCCCTCAATGTAACTTATGAATGTCATGTGCTGTCACCTGCGATTTTTTTTCTTCCATCAATTTTTCCCATCACTGCAAGGTGTTCAAGCTTCTCTTTCCTCAGTACATCCCAGAAATTCCAGTTGCTGTTTCTTGATTCGTATCTTCTTTTCAGAACACTTCTTTATTTGTTAGTCTGTTCTTCCACGATATTTTCATCATTCTTCTCAAAGAGCTAATCTAATGGGCTAAATGTTCACTTTCTTTGGTGGTACCCAAGTGCTTTGGGAATGCAAGATAATTGTGGAATTTTCAAATCTAAATACACTCATCGTTAATGTAGATATCTAATCAGTAAATCGTGTGGCAGCATCTCAATGCATAAAAACATGTAGACGTGATCAAAAGATTCAGTTGTCGTTCAGCCCAAACATTAGAATGAGGAAGAAATTTTTGTCTAAGTGAGTTTGAATGTTGGTGTCAGACAGGGTCATTTGTGTATCTCAGAGACTGCTGATCTCCTGGGATCTTCACACACAAAGGTCTCTAGAATTTACAGAGAATGGTGCAAAAACCAAAAGAAACAGCCAGTGAGTAGCAGTTCTGTGGGCAAAAACGCCATGTTAATGAGAGTGGTCAGAGGAGAATGGCCAGATTGATTCCAGATGATAGGAAGGCCACAGTGTACAACTGATACCCTGGCCATGCTCTACTAAAATAAATGGGCAGCTATTGCTGTTATGTCTGGCATGATAGCTGAGAGCAAAGATACAAAGAAATGATTGGATTGCTTTCTGTAAATCAGATTGTGTCTGCGTGCTAGAGCAAGAAATGATTAGAATCTATTGCACTAAATTGTCTTAGCTTTATAGGAATCTGGGTCCAAGATGTTCTCGATGCTTTTTTTAAAATGAAACCACAGGACTGGCCTGAGACAATCCCCTTGTGTATACTTCACCCATCTTCCCTGGGAGTTCTCGTGCAGGACTCCCTAAAGGTTAAAATGCAGGTTGAGTCGGTGGTGAGAAGGCAAATGTAGTGTTAGCATTCATTTTAAGAGGACTGGAATTTAAAAGCAAGGGTATAATGTTGAGACTTTATAAAGCACTGGTGAGAACTCACTCGAAGTATTGTGAGCAGCTTTGCACCCCTTATCTAAAGAAGGATATGCTGCCATTGAAGAGGGATCAAAGGAGGTTCACGAAAATGATTCTGAGATTGAAAGGTTTATCATGTGAACAGCATTTGATGGCTCTGGGCTTGCATCACAATTCAGAAGAATGAGGGGTGACCTCATTGAAACCTATCGAATGTTGAAAGGCCTCGATAGAGTGATTGTTTCCTATGGTGGGGGATTCTAAGACCAGAGAACATAACCTCAGAATAGAGGGACGTCCACTTAGAATGGAGATGAGGCAGAATTTCTTTAGCCAGAGAGTGGTGAATCTGTGGAATCTGTTGCCACAGGCGGCTGTGGTGACCATGTCTTTGGGTATATTTAAGGCAAAGGTTGATAGATTCTTGATTAGTCAGTGCATGAAGGGATATAGGGAAAAAGCAGGAGATGGGGGTTGGGAGGGAAAATGGATCTGCCATGATGAAATGGTAAAGCAAACTCGATGGGCCAAATGGTCTAATTCTGCTCCTGTGTCTTATGGTTTCCATTCCTGAAGGAATGCACTTTGGGCTGATTTTGTGTTGTTCCCACACATCTAAAGGAGTGAGGAGTGCTGCAGGAGCAAGGTTGCAAGATGGCGCCAGTGAACCACGGCAATGTTCTGCCTTAGAGTAAGGTGTAAACACAAGTCTAGCCACGCCATATTGATTGTATTGGATCACACTTATGCAAAACGTATTTAGATTTGTGTTGATAACAAAGATTTACGAAAAACAAATAATGGTGTATACTGCTTTGATTCATTGTTTCTGTAGGACGCCAAGAAGCCTTTTCTCAGGAAATCACTGCGTATTGCCAAGATGCTGAACCTAAGCACATCAGTTAACATTGACTCCAGTTGTATGCCTGATAGTGGCACCAAATCAGGTAGGGGAATCTGCTAAAGAAGTCCTCTGACCAGTTACTTGGTTGTGGGACTCCACCTAGTACACTTAATTTCACCTTTAAAGCATCATTCATCTGAACCCCTGGCTCTGCTGAAAACTCCTTCTGCCGTCACAGTTGTCCTGATGCTCTCCCAGTCTATAAGCTACAGTTTCTTCCCCTCTGCCATCCAGTTTCTGATTGGTTCATGAACACTAACTCACTAGTCCTCTTCTGCACTACTTAATTTTTCAAAGTTAAAAGTAAAATTATTATTAGAGTATATATATGTCACCATATACACTAGAAAATCTGCAGATGCTGGAAATCCAAAGCAACACAGGCAAAATGCTGGAGGAACTCAGCAGGTCAGGCAGCATCTATGGAAATGTATAGACAGTTGACATTTTGGGTTGAGACCCTTCTTCAGGACTGAGAAGGGAGGGGGAATTTGCCAGAATAAAAAGGTGGGGTGAGGGGAAAGGAAGCTAGCTGGAAGGTGATAGGTGAAGCCAGATGGATGGGAAAAGCCAAGGGCTGGAGAAGAAGGAATCTGATAGGAGAGGAGAGTGGGCCATAGGAGGAGGGGGCCCAGGGGGAAGTATTAGATAGGTGAGAAGAGGTAAAAGGTCAGAGTGGCTGATAGAGGAAGTGGGGGTGTTGAAGTTGTTTACTGGAAAGAGAAATCAATATTCATGCCATTAGGTTGGAGGCTACTAATTTGTTGCCCCTCCACCCTGAGGATGGGCTCCTCTTGTGAGGCCATAGACCAACACGCCAGACCGGGAATGGGGATTAAAATGTTTGGCCACTTAAGACCCACTTATGGATGATGGTGCAAATATGCTCACCATATATTACCTTTTTTTTGCTGTTGGGGAGGGGAGATCGTTGCTTTGCTGCTGCTTCTGCATGGGAGGGGGAGCTGGGGGGCCCTTTGGAGTTCTAACATTTAACTGTCATTCATTCTTTGGGGCACTCCTGTTTTTGCGGATGGTTGCGAAGAAAAAGAATTTCAGGATGTACAAACCCCATTTCCAGAAAAGATGGGATATTTTCCAAAATGCAATAAAAACAAAAATCTGTGGTGTGTTAATTCACGTGAACCTTTATTTAACTGACAAAAGTACAAAAAAAAGATTTTCAATAGTTTTACTGACCAACTTAATTGTATTTTGTAAATGTACACAAATTTAGAATTTGATGGCTGCAACACACTCAACAAAAGTTGGGACAGAGGCATGTTACCATTGTGGTACATCACAAATGTTGCAAAATATCCCAACTTTTCTGGAAATGGGGTTTGTATATGTTACAAGGGGGCATTGGTAGCGGACCCAAACGCAAGACACAGACACTGAAGTACTAGGAACAGGACAAGGTTTATCGAGATAGCAAGGTGAGTAAGGAAGAAACGATGCTGGACATTGACACAGGCCCTGGATGAGACTAGGATTCAGGGCCTGGGCTAGGACTTGGACTAGAAACACGGGACCCGGACGGTTCTTGGCAGCAGAACTCTGTATGGGATGAAATGACTCAGAGCAGTGTAACAGGAGACACTAACCTGCAGGTCATCCTTGGGCAAAGTGTAGCACTTGCTTAGCCCCGCCCCCTCCACTCCCACCTCCGATTAGGGCCATGAGAAGCCTTGGGAGCAAGTGTTTGATGTTACAAGTCCTGGTTACACCACTACTGATGCCAGGCAGATAATCTGAAGAGTATGGATAATGGCTGAGGGCACACTTATTGTAAAGTCACTGCCCAAAAGAAGGCAATGTCAAACTACTTCTGTAGAGAAAAAAAACTTGCTAAGAACGATCATGGTCATCATGATCACCCATGTCATAGGACACAGCACATTATGATGACGATGTCAAAGGTTCTTGAACTGGTTACAACACCGCAGTTTCTGGAATGTTTTAAAGCGATTTCCCATTCAGTATACCGTAAATTCCGGTGTATAAGCCGACCCCCCCCCCCCCCCATTTTCAAAGTTAAAAAAGTGACTTTTTCATGTTACCTTTGTATAAGCCGACCCCTTTTGTAGAGGTTTTTGATTTAACCAGAAAGAATCACGAGATCTCACATGCCGGTACTCAGCTTTGCCGGATCTGGAACCTGGAAATTTTGTGAACTGGTACCTGCTAAGAAAATAGGCCTACACATTATAGAGCATTATAAGCGAATTCTCAATAAATAAACCAGGGAGGGAAGGTTTGTATTAGCTTCCCAATGGTAAAGAATCCTCTGAAATGTAACCCCCGTGAAACCATTTAGCACCACTGTAATCTCGTTAAAACAACACGGGGTGGTGGGATCAGTACGTGTACTCAGTATTGAGTTTGTGACCACCATGTACAAAAGATTAAAACAAATGTGATATGATGCTGGCTTCAAGCTGAAGGTTGTTGATTTTGCTAAAGGAATGAATAATTCTGCAGCTGCTAAGAAGTTTAGTGTAAACGAGAAACAAGTGAGAGAGTGGAGAAGGGCAGAGGACATGCTGAGGGAAATGCCAAAGACGAAATGTGCAAACCGCGGGAAAACATGCCAGTAGCCAGAACGTTTTAGAGTGGGTGAATCACCAGCGATCGTCTGGATACATTGTTACCAGAGAAATGATTCGAGTTCAAGTGTTGAAATGGGCCGAGAAACACCATGTGGTCAGCGAAAATTTCAAAGCTATGCGAAGTTGGTGCACCAGATTTATGAATAGACATGATCTTGTGTTGAGACAAAAAACAAAGATTGCTCAGAGGTTGCCGAGCGACCTTGAGAATAAGATTACAGTCTTCCAATTGTTTGTAATCATGCATTGAAAGGCACATTCTTACCCGCTCTCACTGATTGGTAACATGGACGAGAAGCCAATGTTCTTTGATTTTGCTGGCAACCGCACTGTCAATCAGAAGGGGGAGAAAACAGTCCTTGTCAAAACAACTGGACACCAGTAGCAACATTTTACTGTCATGTTAACGTGTATGGCTGATGGGGCCAAACTACCACCGATGGTGATTTTTAAGAGAAAACATTCCCAAAGAAAGAAAAATTCCCGTGGGGTGTTGTTTACATTCAAGAACGCGGCTAGATGGACGAAGTGGGTTAAAGAGGTGTGGCATGGACGTCCTGAGGGTTCAGGAAGGAAAAGTCGTTACTTGTCTGGGACATGTTCAAAGCACACCTGTCAGGTGAGACAAAAGCAGCTTTGAAAGCTGAAAATACGGACATCCCCGGTGGTTTGACGTCCGTGCGTCAGCCACTAGATGTGAGTTTAAACAAACCATTCAAAGAATTCATGCGTCGACAGTGGAACAAATGGAGCTTCAAGCTCTGAACGTTTGACGACAACTGTTTGTACAAGTAAATTGAGAAACAGAATGTGTTTTGTAGATCTTTTGTGTAAATTTCATAAGCGTTTGTATTTTGTTTTGTATTAGACTCAAAAACAGCCAATAAATACGATCTGCCTTCCGTGTATTTGTTTTTCCAAAGTTGGCACCCTCTGTATAAGCCGACCCCCTATTTTAGGACCAATATTTAGGGCCAAATTCTCGGCTTATACGCCAGAACTTATGGTAGGTGGATTTATTTGACTTTTTTAAAATGTGCATTTTTGCATATTAAAAAGAAATCTGTTCCATTGGTGAAGAAAATCCACGTTAATACTGTGGTGTCTTCTGGTAATGGACCCCCCCCCTTTCTCTTACCTGCTCATCACCTCCCTCTGGTGCTCCTCCCACTTTCTTCTCTTCCACCAATCAACTTCCCAGCTCTTTACTTCACCGCTTCCCCCCTTCTGATTTCACCTGTCATCTACCACCTTGTATTTCTTCTTCCCCTCCCTCCAACCTTCTTATTCTGACTTCTCTTTCTTGCCAGTCTTGATGAAGGGTCTTGGCCGAAAATGTCCACTGTTTACTCTTTTCTATAGATGCTGCTTGGCCTGCTGAGTTCCTCCAGCACTTTGTGTGTATTGCTTAACGCTGCTGTGTAATTTTTAAAATTCTGCTTTGGCTAAGGTAGCTTTGAGCATTACTACTTGTTGCTTGTCTGTGTGATTATGTTTGATCGAGACCTTGTTCTTGCTTTGCTTTGAAGAGGAGCATGTGGATGCCAGTTGTGAGCCAACTATGATGAAGCAAACCGAAATGCAAAGTCCAAAGAAGAAAGAGAAGACTGAGGCAATCAAAGTTGATCAAGAAAGCCCGGATGAGGTAACATGAATAAGTGCGGGGTAACATGAATAAATTAATATCATAGCTGATCTGACCTTGGCTTCATATTATTTTCCAACCCATAAGTTCAGACTCCCCATGTAGCAAACTCCCCCTCTCCATGCATCTGATGAACCCAAAGGAACGGCAGAGACCGATACAGTTTGGCACCAACAGTGTCGCAGGAATTGCCACTCAGTGTTGAATTCAATGTAGGACTTGCCTTAGGGACTTCAGTTCCATATTTTTCCCTTGTGGTTTACTCCTGAAACCTCTCCCATGAATGGGTTATAGCCCGAAGGCGGCAGAGGTTTGAGATCACAGTTTTCCTTCTAGATAAGCTGCCAACCACAGCGGACGAGCCCCATCTGCCCGAAGCAACTGGTTTTAAGTTGCCAGTAACCCACCTTTGCCCCTTCTCCCTGTCAGTAGAAATGGTTCCGCTAGGCTTAGTAGCTGAACCACACGTGAAGACCAGGAGCTGGACTTGATTGCAAACCTATTGCAATTTTTTGAGGAAATTACAAGCAGGCTAGACAAGGGAGATGCAGTGGATGTTGTGTATTTGGTTTTTCAGAAGACCTTTGACAAGGTGCCACACATGAGGCTGCTAAACAAGATAAGGGCCCATGGTATTACGGGGAAGTTACATACGTGGATAGAGCATTGGTTGATTGGCAGGAAACAGAGAGTGGGAATAAATGGATTCCATTCTGGTCGGCTGCCGGTTACCAGTGGTGTTCCACAGGGGTCCATGTTGGGGCCGCTTCTTTTTACGTTATACATCAACGATTTGGATTATGAAATAGATGGCTTTGTGGCTAAGTTTGCTGATGATACAAAGATAGGTGGAGGGGCCGGTAGTGCTGAGGAAACAGAGTCTGCAGAGAGACTTGGATAGATTGGGAGAATGGGCAAAGAAGTGGCAAATGAAATACAATGTTGGAAAGTGGTTATGCACATTGGTAGAAGAAATAAATGGGCAGACTGTTATTTAAAAAGGGAGAGAATTCAAAGTTCTGAGATGCAATGGGACTTGGGAGTCCTCGTGCAGGATACCCTTAAGGTTAACCTCCAGGTTGAGTCGGTGGTGAAGAAGGCGAATGCAATGCTGGCATTCATTTCTAGAGGAATAGAGTATAGGAGTAGGGATGTGATGTTGAAGCTCTATAAGGCGCTGGTGAGATCTCACTTGGAGTACTGTGTGTAGTTTTGGGCTCCTTATTTAAGAAAGGATGTGCTGACGTTGGGAGAGGGTACAGAGAAGCTTCACTAGAATGATTCCAGGAATGAGAAGGTTAACATATGAGGAACGTTTGACTGCTCTTGGACTGTACTGCTTGGAGTTTAGAAGAATAAGAGGAGACCTCATAGAAACATTTCGAATGTTGAAAGGCATGGACAGAGTGGATGTGGCAAAGTTGTTTCCCATGATGGGGGAGTCCAGTGCGAGAGGACATGACTTAAAGATTGAAGGGCGCCCATTCAGAACGGAGATGCGAAGAAATTTTTTTAGCCAGAGGATGGTGAATCTGTGGAATTTGTTGCCACGGGCGGCAGTGGAGGTCAAGTCATTGGGTGTATTTAAGGCAGAGATTGATAGGTATCTGAGTAGCCAGGACATCAAAGGTTATGGTGAGAAGGCGGGGGAGTGGGACTAAATGGGAAAATGGATCAGCTCATGATAAAATGGTGAAGCAGACTCAATGGGCCGAATGGCCGACTTCTGCTCCTTTGTCTTATGGTCTTATGATTGTCAGTGGCTATTTGAGTGGCACGCTGTCAGGAGTATTTAATAGGTAGTGGGAGTTATCCCCACTACCACCAACCCCCACCTTGGCTATAAGAAACTTGTAATATAGGTAATAGCTTAACATGCAGTAACAGTGCCATGTATGTATGTATTGGATTTTGATCACTCTTTAGGTTTAAGAATTTTTGCTTTCTATTATAACTCCACGCTTTGTGTGAGAATCAGCTGCTCTTGGACCTGTAGCTTGGTATTTGTTGTAAGTCAATGCATGATGGTGCATGCATCCTTGGAAGTGAAGAGTACAGGAATAACTTGCTGTCTCACTCTGGTATGTTTTATTTCCTTCCTGAAAGATGGCTTTGTTTCCCGAGAGTGCCAAAAGCTGGAAGGTGCAGTTCGGGAGTTCAGTGAAACCATCTCTCACTGCTCCCCATCTGTAATTTCTTCGGCTCTTCAACTTTTCGACCACACTTTGACTCAGACTCGCTATCACAGCCATATATCCTTTCTTGGAACGTGCCTCCGTCGCCAACTTACTCCAGTTGGCTTTAGGATTCGTTTCCAAGCCTCTCAATTTGGACCTTCTGAGGATCCCAGGTACTCACATTTTATTGACTCTGCCTCTCGCCGCTTCTCCCGTCAAGCTCTGAAATCGACTCTCTCCGCCATGAGGAGGTACTTGGTGTTCCTATCCCAGACCCTTCCACACCTTCGGGACACTTTCTTCGCCGTCTGTTATGGTCCTACCCGTTATTTCATCCTCCGTCGGATTCACGCCTGCAATCGCCGTTTTTTTTGACTTTGTCATGTTAGGCAAAGATCGCAAGATCCTACATCTACGGACTTCAGAGCCTGCCGGCCCTGAAACTAGCAGGCATGAACTTCAGATTGCGGCCCCTGCCATTGATCTCGCTGGCTCCAACACCTCAGGGCATATTCAAAACCCGGACTCCAGCAACGACCATGGACACCTTCACAGCGATTACGCAACCACCAACTGTGACTCCAGCCTTGAACTCCAGGCCGGGTCTTTATGTGCTGCTATTGTGACTCCCGTCTCCTCTTCCCCCACCAATACTCTGCAATCCCGTCTCCCTCAGATCCCACCGTCAGCTCCTGGGTACTCAGAGGCTCCATCTTCCTCTCACCCCAAACCTCCCCTCTCCACTGACACTATCAGCCTCCCCCCCCTCCCACCTCTGATCCCAGCTCTCATCCGTACCGGGTCTTTACCATCCCCTCCGACCTTCAACTGTCGGAGGCAGAAAGCTCTGTTCTCAGTAAGGGCCTCACGTTTGTCCCCCTTCGCCCACACCTCAGCGAGTTCCGTGTTCGCCATGATGCGGAACTTTTCTTTCTCCGTCTCCGAGCCTACTTCTTCGGACTCTTCCACCCCCACCGATGACCCCTTCTCCCGTCTTCAACCCTCCTCTTCTTCATGGACACCCCGCTCTGGTCTTCTGCTTGCTCTGGATCTCTTTATCGCTAATTGCCGACGGGACATCAACCGTCTTGACTTCACCGCACCTTGTCCCCATTCCAACCTCACTCCGTCGGAACGCTCTGCTCTCCACTCCCTCCGCACTAATCCTAACCTTATTATTAAACCCGCCGATAAGGGGGGTGCTGTTGTAGTCTGGCGTACTGACCTCTACCTTGCTGAGGCACAGCGACAACTCACGGATACCTCCTCTTATTTACCCCTCGATCATGACCCCACTAAGGAGCACCAGGCCATTGTCTCCCACACCATCACCGACTTTATCCGCTCAGGGGATCTCCCATCCACTGCTACCAACCTTATAGTTCCCACACCCCGCACTTCCCGTTTCTACCTCCTACCCAAGATCCACAAACCTGCCTGTCCTGGCCGACCTATTGTCTCAGCTTGCTCCTGCCCCACCGAACTCGTTTCTGCATACCTCGACATGGTTTTATCACCCCTTGTTCAATCCCTTCCGACCTATGTTCATGACACTTCTCACGCTCTTAAACTTTTCGATGATTTTAAGTTCCCTGGCCCCCACCGCTTTATTTTTACCATGGACGTCCAGTCCTTATATACTTCCATCCCCCATCAGGAAGGTCTCAAAGCTCTACGCTTCTTTTTGGATTCCAGACCTAATCAGTTCCCCTCTACCACCACTCTGCTCCGTCTAGCGGAATTAGTCCTTACTCTTAATAATTTCTCCTTTGGCTCCTCCCACTTCCTCCAAACTAAAGGTGTAGCTATGGGCACCCGTATGGGTCCTAGCTATGCCTGCCTTTTTGTTGGATTTGTGGAACAATCTATGTTCCGTGCCTATTCTGGTATCTGTCCCCCACTTTTCCTTCACTACATCGACGACTGCATTGGCGCTGCTTCCTGCACGCATGCAGAACTCGTTGACTTTATTAACTTTGCCTCCAACTTTCACCCTGCCCTCAAGTTTACCTGGTCCATTTCCGACACCTCCCTCCCCTTTCTAGATCTTTCTGTCTCTGTCTCTGGAGACAGCTTATCCACTGATGTCTACTATAAGCCTACTGACTCTCACAGCTATCTGGACTATTCCTCTTCTCACCCTGTCTCTTGCAAAAACGCCATCCCCTTCTCGCAATTCCTCCGTCTCCGCCGCATCTGCTCTCAGGATGAGGCTTTTCATTCTAGGACGAGGGAGATGTCTTCCTTCTTTAAAGAAAGGGGCTTCCCTTCCTCCACTATCAACTCTGCTCTCACTCCATCCTCCCGCCACCCCACTAGGAATAGGGTTCCCCTGGTCCTCACCTACCACCCCACCAGCCTCTGGGTCCAACGTATTATTCTCCGTAACTTCGGCCATCTCCAACGGGATCCCACCACTAAGCACATCTTTCCCTCCCCCCCCGTCTCTCTGCATTCCGCAGGGATCGCTCCCTACGCAACTCCCTTGTCCATTCGTCCCTCCCATCCCTCCCCACTGATCTCCCTCCTGGCACTTATCCGTGTAAGCGGAACAAGTGCTACACATGCCCTTACACTTCCTCTCTTACCACCATTCAGGGCCCCAAACAGTCCTTCCAGGTGAGGCAACACTTCACCTGTGAGTCGACTGGGGTGATGTACTGCGTCCGGTGCTCCCGATGTGGCCTTTTATATATTGGCAAGACCCGACGCAGACTGGGAGACTGCTTTGCTGAACATCTACGCTCTCTCCGCCAGAGAAAGCAGGATCTCCCAGTGGCCACACATTTTAATTCCACATCCCATTCCCATTCTGACATGTCCATCCACGGCCTCCTCTACTGTAAAGATGAAGCCACACTCAGGTTGGAGGAACAACACCTTATATTCCGTCTGGGTAGCCTCCAACCTGATGGCATGAACATCGACTTTTCTAACTTCCGCTAGGCCCCACCTCCCCCTCGTACCCCATCTGTTACTTATTTTATGCACACATTCTTTCTCTCACTCTCCTTTTTCTCCCTCTGTCCCTCTGAATGTACCTCTTGCCCATCCTCTGGGTCCCCCCCCCCCGTCTTTCTTCCCGGACCTCCTGTCCCATGATCCTCTCGTATCCCCTTTTGCCTATCACCTGTCCAGCTCTTGGCTCCATCCCTCCCCCTCCTGTCTTCTCCTATCATTTTGGATCTCCCCCTCCCCCTCCGACTTTCAAATCCCTTACTCACTCTTCCTTCAGTTAGTCCTGACGAAGGGTCTCGGCCTGAAACGTCGATGGCTGCACCTCTTCCTACAGATGCTGCCTGGCCTGCTGCGTTCACCAACAACTTTGATGTGTGTTGCTTGAATTTCCAGCATCTGCAGAATTCCTGTTGTTTAAGGTGCAGTTATCTTTCTTTGGATACTTGGCATGTCGTGGTCCGGATCAGGGTCCCTTTAAATTTACCTTGTTTATGTTACGATCCGGACCGTTGATTCCCTGTTTTCCCGTGTCCCTCGACTTTGGTGATTAGAGGCAATTAACACTCGGCTGAACCGGTAGTTTATAGTTTCTGGCTTTCAGCCGTTCGGGACGGGAGCGTCTGCAAAGTCATGCAAGGTGGGGTGTGCCGATGTCATCTGGCTGGAACAAGCCTAGTTTCTGCCGCAGCAAGTGCCGGTAATTCGCCTCTCCTCACCGGAGCAACCCTGTCCAGTTACCTCGCCAAAGCGTGCCTGCAAAGTTTCCTCACTGAGGTGGGTCCGTCAGTTAACCCGCCGGAGGGAATCAAGAACCGCTGTCTACTCTTCCCGGGCCGAGTCGAGAGCTCGCCACTACCCGGAGGCTCCAAGTCAAGTCCTGGCTCCCGTGGCATTGAAGTTCCAAGTCAAGTCCTGGCTCCGGCGGCATTCAAGTTCCAAGTCAAGTCCTGGCTCCGGCGGCATTCAAGTTCCAAGTCAAGTCCTGGCTCTGGTGGCATTCAAGCTCCAAGTCAAGTCCTGGCTCTGGCGGCATTCAAGCTCCAAGTCAAATCCTGGCCCTGGCGGCATTCAAGCACCAAGTCAACTCCTGGCCCTGGCGGCATTCAAGCACCAAGTCAAGTCCTGTTCCTGGCGGCATTCAAGCACTAAGTCAAGTCCTGGCCCTGGCGGCATTCTAGCACCAAGTCAAGTCCTGGCCCTGGTGGCTTCCCAGTTCTGAGTCAAGTCCTGGCCCTGGCGGTCTGTGATTCCTGTCCTACCCCCTTGTCTGAATCCCTTCTCTGCTCCTCTCGCCTCTTGCCCTCGTCTACAGCCCCACCTGCACTTCGGTCTAGTTCCTTTGCCAGAGCTAGATAGGTACTGTCTGGTGTTCATTCGTGTTGGTCTTGTCTTGTCTTGTCTTGTCTTGTCTTGTCCTCGCCTCTGTGGGGTAAGTCAGGCCGTCTTGCCGTTGCCCCGCGGGGGGTCGTGAGTCATGGCCCTATGTCCTGTACCCTAGGAGGGGTCCCGGCTCTCTGTTCTGTGTGTGAGTCCCAGCCCTATGTCCTGTACCCAAGGAGGGGTCCCGACTCTGTGTTCTGTGTATGTGTCCATGGTTCCATGTACGTGCTCTCCCGAGACCGAGGCTCTGTGTTCCCATGTTCCTCCTCTCCCTAGCCCATGTCATGTCCATGCCTGGTTCTGGGGTCCGAGCCCGAGGCAAGACCCAGGTACTTTTTCCGAGCCCGAGGCAAGACCCAGCTACTGGGTCCTTGCCCAGTCTCGGGCTCGGAGTCCATACCCTAGCCTCTTCATGAATCCTCTTGTTCTAGGAGCCGATTCCGAGTCCTAGCCCGGACCTTTGGTCCCAGCCTAGTCGTCCTCAGACCTTGTCCAGTTCGCTACTCCTGCTGCTGCCTAGCTCTCCTGATATCGAACAATAAACTAAATTTAATTAACCTCACAAGATGTGTCTTGCATTTGGGTCCACCTTTGCTCCCAATGTCCCCACCAGTGTGACATGGCAACTGTCAAACAACTTAATGAATTTGTAACACACAAAAGTGACAGTGCCAAACATACCTATCTCATCGAAGCTGGCTCCATGTTCAGCTACCATACTATTCTACATGTCATGTTAGTCATGCATCTGCAGATTCCTCAGCGACTAAGCGTGGGTCCTGATGAAAGGTCTTAGCCCGAAACATCAACTGTTTACTCTTTTCCATAGATGCTGCCTGACCTGCAGAGTTCCTTCAGCACTTTGTGTGTAATACTTTGATTTCCAGCATCTGCAGATTTTCTCTTGTTCTTGTGTTCTGAGGCTGTGCCTTCTGGTTGTAGACTCGCCTCACTATAAGAAACATCATCTCCACATCCACTGTACTTAGGCCTTTCAGTATTCAATACATTTCAATGCAATTCCCCCCCCCCCACCGCATGTATTCTTCTTCATTCTTAGATAAGAGACCCAATGCTGCTCACAATACTCCAAGTGCGGTCTGACCAATGCCTTATAAAGCTCTAGCATTACATCCTCACTTTAATATTCTAGTTCTCTCGAAATTAATGCTAACATTGCATTTGCCTAGTTGTGCACAGTTCTGCCATTTCTCTGTAATATTCACGACGATGTATTTGTAATGCCAAACTGTTCAAGTATTTTGATGTAACTGTGCAGTGTACTTTGTTCTCTTTCAGGGTAAAGTCTTAAGGCGATCGTCCCGTGTCTCTGTCACTAGCCCCAGCTCTGTGCGTGAGCGTGAGTCTTTGTCAACGAAGTCCAAGTGTAACAAAGAGTTGCAAAGTGAAAGTGGCTCAGGTAAAGCAAATGTCACAGCCTTCACAATTCTAGTACTAAGTGCCATTCTGTCCATTCACCTACGCTATATTGTGAGCAGTTTTGGGCCCTTATCTATGAAAGGGTGTGCTGGCATTTGGAGAGGGTTCAAAGGAGGTTCACTAAAATTATTATGGGATTGAACAGCTTGTCGTGTGTGGAGTTTTCGATGGTTCTTGGCCTGTATTCCCTGGAATTCAGAAGCACGAGGGGTGACCTCACTGAAACCTATCGAATGTGGAGATGTCTTGATAAAATGGATGTGAAAAGGGTGTTTCCTATGGTGGGAGAGTCTTAAGACCAGAAGACACAACCTCAGAATAGAGGAGCGTCCTTTTAGAACAGAGATGAGGCAGGTTTTCTTTAGCCGGAGAGTGGTGAATCTATGGAACTTGTTGCTCCAGGCTGCTATGGAGGCCAAAGTCATTGGGTATATTTAAGGTAGAGGTTGATAGGTTCTTGATTAGTCAGGGCATGAAGTAATATGGGGATAATGAAGGAGATTGGGACTAAGAAGGAAAATGGTCAGCCATGATTAAATGGTGGTGCAGACTCAATGTGCCAAATGGCCTAATTCTACTCCTATATCTTGTGTTAACTCGAATCAGGTTTCCACTTGTCCTCCCCTCCAGAGAATGCAATCCAGATTTCTCTAAACTCTCCTTGCACCCATTTCCCAATTGATTGACGTGCAAACATGTTGCCCCTCTCTCTCCGCCATCTAATAAAATCATGGCTGAAGGGACTGTAAGTTCAGTTTCTCAATCTTTCCTGCCCTTGCTTATCAAGAATCCATCTACCTCTGTGAGATTGCTGCTTCCTACTCCATTTGAAGAAGAGAACTCCAAAGAACTTCTGAGAGGGGAAAAGGCTGCCTAACCTTTATTTTGAATAGGAAACACTTTACTTTTAAACTGATGCATCCAGATCAGGGGTTCCTAACAACATTAAGCAAGGGGTCTGTGGACCACAGGTTGGGACCCCCCTGTTTTAGATATCCTAGTGAAAGGAAATATTCTCTCCACATCCCCAAGATATGTGTTTCATCCAAGTTGCTTCACTATTCTAGACTTCAGTGGACTGTCTAACCTTTTCTGTTAAGAGTTTCAATTCCTGCCTGGTATTGGCCAAATTAACTTTCTTTGAATTGCTTTACATGGTCCCTTAATTGATAGTTACTCAGCATGGAAAGGAATTTGCACCAACCCCATTTTCTTGTGTTGCCTGCTTTTGACACCCCCCCCCCCACACACAGTAGAGACAGTTTGGAGTCACCAAAGTTCAAAGTAATTTTTATTATCAGAGTACATAGATGTCTCTACATACAACCCTAAGATTCATTTTCCTGCAGGCATACTCAGCAAATCTGTAGAATAGTGACTATAACAGGATCAATGAAAGATCAACCAGCGTGCAAAAGGCAGCAAACTGTGCAAATGCAAATATAAATTAATAGCAATAAATAATGATAACATGAGATACAGAGTCCTTAAAGTGAGATCATTGGTTGTGGGAACATCTCAATGGATGGGCAAGTGACTGCAGTTATCCGCTTTTGTTCAATTGCCTGATGGTTGAGGGGTAGTAACTATTCTTGAACCTAGTGGTGCAAGTCCCGAGGCTCTTGTGCCTTCCACCTGATGGCCTGGGTGATGGTGATCTCTGATGATGGATGCTGCTTTCCTACAACAGCATTTCAGTGGTTAGGTACCAGTTAATCTACTCTCTGTGGTTACTTTATTAGATACCTCCTGTATCTAACAAAGTGGCCATTGAGTGTATGTTCCTGGCCTTCTGCTGCTGTAGCCCATCCACTTCAATGTTTGATGTGTTGTGCATTCAGAGATGTTCTGCTGAATACCATTGTTGTAATGTGTGGTTATTTGAGTTACTGTCGCCTTCCTGTCAGTTTGAATAAGTCTGGCCATTCTCCTCTGACCTCTCACGTTAACAAGGCATTTTTCACCCACAGAACTGCCGCTCACTGGATGTTTTTTTGTTTTTTTGCACCACTCTCTGTAAACTCTAGAGACTTGTGCATGAAAATCCCTGAAGATCACCCATCTGGTACCAGCAATCATTCCACCTTCAAAGTTACTTTGATCACATTTCTTCCCCATTCTAATGTTTGGTCTGAACAACATTTGAACCTCTTGACCATGTCTGCATGCTTTTATGTATTGTGTTGCTGTCATGATTTGGCTGATTAGGTTATTACATTAATGAGTAGGTGTACCCAATAAAGTTGTAACTCAGTGTAACTGAGGCGTAATCCAGACCTGAGACTGCAGATGCTGGAAATACGGAGCAACACACACAAAATGTCAGAGGAACTCAGCAGGTTAGGCAGCATATATGGAAATGAATAAACAGTTGATGTTTCTGGTCAAGACCTTTCTTCAGGACTGGAAGGAAAAGGGGAAGATGCCAGAACATAAAGATGGGAGGGGAAAGAGGCTAGCTGGAAGGTGATGGGTGAAACCTGGTGGGTGGGAAAGGTCAAGGGTTGTAGATGAAGGAATGTGATTGGAGAGGAAAGGACCATAGAAGAAAGGGAAGAAGGAGGGGTACCAGGGGAGGTAATAGGCAGAGGAGAAAGGGTATGAGGCCAGACATGGTAATAGATGAAGAGGGAAGAAGAAGGGGAAAATAATTAGTGGAAGGAGAAATATATATTCATGCCATCAAGTTGGAACATAACTAGATGGAATACGAAGATCATGTTGACTAACTAAGCTGTCTTGTCCTCCTTCCCCTCCCCCCACCTTTTTATTCTGGTGTCTTCCCCCTTCTCTTCCAGTTCTGAAGAAAGGTCTTTGCCTGAAACGCCGACATTTCCTTTCCTTCCACAAATGATGTTTCTGGCAGATTGTTTGTTGCTGAAGCATAACCTCTGAGCATTTGTGTTCAATTTCCATTGTAATAAGCAATGTACCCACTGCCCCTTATTAAGAACATAATACGTTGGAGCAGAATCAGGCCATTTGCCACATTGGGTCTGCTCCGGTATTCAATCATGGCTGATTTATTTTCCCTCTCAACTTTGTTCTCCTGCCTTATCACTCACTTTTGACACCCTTTCTAATCAATAACCTTTCAACTTCTGCTCTAAATACATCCAGTGACTTGTCCTCCACATCGTCTGCAATAAATTCCACAGATTCACCCTCATGCTCAAAGAAATTCCTCCTTATCTCTGTTATAAAGGGACATCCTTGTTAACTCTCTCATATAATAAAGATATATATCTTTATTATGTGAGCATTAGGATCATAATGGCCTTCTGTGCAAGGACTTTTAAGCTATGGATAAAGCAAAGACAACTCACCCACCCACCCAGTTTTTATTGAAACCCTTTCCTTTTTTTTTCAAAAGATGGTGCCATGGCCGCAGACTCCAAGCACAGTTTTTCAGATAAGGAAGTACAGACGGTGATTTGGAAAATCACATTAGGAACTGAGGAAGAATTGACGCCTCAAGACCCAGAAACAAAAGACGGACTGGTAATGTTATTCAGAAGAACCACTAGTTATTTGCTTGACCATTGGATGTCTTGTGTAGTTTGGATAGGTTTCTGTATCAAACTAGACTGAGAGGAAGTGTTTGGAACTGGATAAGAGTTGCCGGGTGTGGTGATTGTTTCCCGTTATTCTGCTTGAAGAGTACGTGAAATTGGACTGCACTTGCTTAATGAAGGCGTCCTGGGGGTGGCAACTCAGCAATCAAAGACTGCCAGAATGATACCAAGTTACTGCCTTTCTCAGCTTGCTTCCCTTCTTTTCTGTTTCTCTTGAGGGGAATCTCATTTCTCTCCAGAACAGTAGAGTACAGCCTTCGGCCTATGATGTTGTGCCGAGCTAATAGGTAATTAAATGCTGAACTAAACTTTAAAACCTTTAAACTAACCTGTTCTGCCTGCATGATGTCCAATTCCCCCAATCGCTGCCTGTTTACACCCCTATTGTATTTGCCTCCACTACCACCCCAGCAGCACATTCCAGGCCCCCATCACATTCAAGCTTGCTCCTTCTCACCTTCAGTGTAAACCCTCTGGTATTTTGGCCCTGGGAAAGGGATACTGACTGTCAACTCTCTTTCTGCCTCTCATGTTCTTGTAAACTTTCACCAGGTTTCTCCTCAGCCTCTGATGCTTCAAAATAAATGGCTCAAGTTTGTCCAATCTCACCTTGTAGCACATGCTCTCTTATTTATTTATTGAGATACAGTGCAGAACAGGCCCTTTGAGCCGTGCCACCCAGTAATCCCTCAATTTAATCCAAGCCTAGCATAGGATAATTTACAGCAACCAATTAAACTACCATAAATGACCAATACATTTTTGAACTGTGGGAGGAAATAGGAGCACCCGGAGGAAACCCACACGGTCATGGGGAGTACGTACAAACTCCTCATGGAGCAGTGGGAATTGAACTTGGCTGGGCTGTATCGCAAGGCGTTATGCTAGCCACTTCATTACCATGCTGCCCTATCTAGGCTGTATCCTGGTAAACTTCTTCTGCAGCCACTCTATGTCCTTCTTACAAATGTGCAACTAGTGTTGAATGCAATATTCCAGATGCAGCCTAACTGGAATTTTATAAAGCTTCTACGTAACTTCCTGACTCTGAACCCACTGCCTCAACTAATAAAGGCAAGCATGCTGAATGCCTTCTTTACCACCCTGTTTACTTGGGCAGCCACTTTCTAGGAACTATAAATAGGGCCTCTCAAAATCTCTCTATACTCAAGATCTCGACCACTGTTTTATAGCTTGTATGACTTAATATGCTTTGTGAGGGTACTTTCTTTCTTGATACTCCCCCAAGCTGATCACAACCAAACTTTTGTTCTTCCTCACCTCCTACATAGAACATTAGAACAGTAGATTCTGCAGTGGTTTCAGAAGACTGGAAAATTGCAAATGTCATTCCACTTTTCAAGAAGGGAGAGAGGCAGAAGAAAGGAAATTTTAGGCCAGGTAGTCTGACCTCAATGCTTGGGAAGATGTTGGAGTCGATTATTAAGGATGAGGTGCTGGGGTACTTGGAGGCACATGATAAAATAGGCTGTTTCAGCATGTTTCCTCAAGAGAAAGATCTTGCCTGACATATCTTTTGGAATTCATTGAAGAGGTAACAAGTAGGACAGACAAATGAGATTCAGTTGATGTTGTGTACTTGGATTTTCGGAAGGCCTTTGACAAGGTGCCACACATAATCTGCTGATCAAGCTATGAGCCCACAGTATTAGAGGAAAGATTCTAGCATTGAGAAAGCAGTGGTTGATTGGCAGAAGGTAAATAGTAGAAATAAAGGGAGCCTTTTCTGACTGGCTGCCGGTAACTAGCGGTGTTCCACTGGGATCTGTGTTGGGACCGATTCTTTTTACATTATATTTCAATGATTTGGATGATAGAATTGATGGCTTCGTTGCAAAGTTTGCAGACGATATGAAGATAGGTGGAGTAGCAGGTCGTTTTGAGGAAGTAGACTACAGAAGGATTTAGACAGATTAGGACAATAGGCAAAGAAATGGCAGGTGGAATACAGTGTTGGGAAGTGTATGGTCATGCACTTTGGTAGAAGAAATGAAAGGGTTGACTATTCTCTAAATGGAGAGAAAATACAAAAATCTGAGGTGCAAAGGGACTTGGGAGTGCTTGTGTGGGATTCCTTAAAGGTCAATTTGCAGGTTGAGTCTGTGGTGAGGAAGGCAAATGCAATGTTAACATTCATTTCAAGAGGACTAGAATATAAAAGCAAGGATATAATGTTGAAACTTTATACAGCACTGGTGAGGCCTCACTTGGAGTCTTATGGACAGGTTTGGGCCCCTTATCTTAGAAAGGATGTGCTGTAACTGGAGAGAGTACAAAGGAGGTTCACTAAAATGATTCCAGTATTGATTGGCTTGTCATATGAAGAGTGTCTGATGGCTCTGGGCTTGTATTCACTGGAATTCAAAAGAATGAAGGGTGACCTAATTGAAACCTATTGAATAGTGAAAGGCCTTTATAAGAGTGGGTGTGGAAAGGATGTTTCCGACTTTCCAGCAGGAGACTCATGGAGTGAGCTGCATTTGGGCGTTGCTCCGTACCCTTTACTTTCTTATATGTAACCACTCTTACTTACCTTACCTATACCTACACTAAACGATCTATATTATTGGACTACGACTTTTACTTATTGAAAATGAATACCAGAGCACGAGAAGCGAAAGAAGGGAAAGGTCCGCCGGGAACGGGAAAAAAAATGGTGATCCTGGAACTTCAAAGGAAACTCCGGTAACTATGGAACTAATGAAGAAACTTTTAGAAGATACAGTTAATCGAAGACTCACCGCAATTGAAGAAGCATTGAATTTGAGGAAAGAAGAATCAAGAACATTCAGATGTGAAATCGACCAACATCAAGTCAGAATTTCGGAATTAGATGAAGATGGCTGTAAAAGAGAAAAAAGAATTGAAGCACTTGAAAAATGTTTAACTTCGGTAACTCAGCAATTGGAACGCTATCAAGCTAAGACTATCGATCTTGAAAATCATTCCCAACGACAGAATTTGCGATTAATTGGTTTTCCTGAGGATGTTGAGAAGGGAGATCCTACCAAATATTTTTCTAAATTGCTAATGGATGTGTTTGGCTCTGATATATTGGAAGAACCCCCGATATTAGATCGTGCTCATCGCTCATTCCGTTTTAATCCGGAGAAATCGGCCAAACTGAGACCGATCATTATTTCGGTTTCATTATGTCCACGAGAAGGAACGAGTTATCCGAGCTGCTCGGAAGAAAGGTATGATCGAATTTCAAGATTTCAAGTTCAGAATTGTTGAAGACTACAGCCAAGACGTACTGAAAAAACGGATGGCTTTTAAATCTCAGATGGCAGAACGCTATCGTTGGGGCTATAAAATAGCGCTACTGTTTCCAGCCCGTCTGAGAGTGGTTATGCCGGATAACTCGCGTAGCCTGTTCGAAAATCTGATGGAAGCCCAAAGTTTTCTCGATGATCTGACTCCCTTTACGGAGGATTAATCAATATATCGTTTGTTTTTTTCTCTCGTCTGATTGTTTAGTTCCAGGTTTTGTTTTCTCGATCTGGCAGTGTAGGTTCGTCTTATATAGTTAAACGATATTAGGCTTTTCTGTTAGTGATCCTGTATATCTTACTCTTAATACCTTTGGGTAGTTATTTAGTTATAAGTTTAACGCTTGTTTTCTTTTTGAAATATTACTAAAGTATTATATTTTAAAATGGGGGATTGTTTTTTTCTTCTCCCCAGAATCCTTGCTGTTTCTCACGTCATTTCCGATCATTTATATTTGAAAAATTAATATAGTAATATGATTGAACATTTGATGTTCTTTGAAATATGAGTAGCAAGGAACTATTTGATGCTTTTAATCGTTTTAAGATTTTTTTCTTGTTATTGTTAGTTTTTACTTTTTTCCATAAGGGTGGTGTCTTTTTTTGATAAACATATTTCTGCTGGGTCGCCCTCCGGAAAGATGGGGGTAGGTTTAGTCTTAGATTTAGCATTGGCCACTGTCTGGCTTTTTTCTGGGGTTTTGTGGGAGGTGGGTGGTATTTTTCCTTTTATTCCTTTTTTATTTTTTCTTTTTAAACTGGCTGACCAGAAACTACCGAAATGTCTGAAATGTCGTAACTTCCGGTTCCTCTTTAGACCTTTTTTCCTCTTCCAGGGTCATGAGTCTCTACTCTGGTTAACCCTTTACATACTTTATACTTGAGCTCATTATGATGGATAAGACTATCAATTTAGTTTCTTGGAATACAAATGGTTTAAACCACCCGATTAAACAGAAGAAAATTTTTAAAGTATTCAATAGGATGAATGCTCATATTATTTTTGTACAAGAAACTCATGTCCGGAAAGAGGATAATTAACGTTTCTTTAGATTCTGGGAGGGCCAACAGTATCATGCAAATTCACAAGCTAAAGTAAAAGACGTTTAATATTTATAGATTCGTCAATTTCATTTATGCACTATGAGACGATTACAGATTCTAATGGCAAATTTTTGTTGATTACTGGCTTGCTATTTAACAAAAAAGTTGCTATGCTCAATGTTTATGCCCCAAATGTTGACTGTCCTGATTTTTTTAAGAATCTCCTCACATCTCTTCCCAATTTAAATGACTATATGCTGATTATGGGTGGTGATTTTAATTGTTGTTTAAATCCTTTGATAGATAGATCCAAGTTTAATCAAGCACTTCTGAATAAATCGGCTACCCTTATTAACTCTTTTATGACCGACTCTGGAATCTCAGAAATTTGGAGATTCTTAATCCGAATGACAAAGAGTTCTCTTTTTTTTTCACATGTACATCAGCACTATTCAAGAATTGACTACTTTCTTATTGACTCTCGATTAATTCCTTTTGTTATGGGTTGTGAATGTGATTCTATTGCTGTTTCTGACCATGCACTGTTGAAATTACTTATTAACTTAAGGGATATACCTACTAATTCTAGACAATGGAGATTTAATATCTCTTTGCTTCAAGGTTCAGATTTCGTTAGGTTTATTGTTGAACAGATTAAGTTTTTCTTTACAACGAATTCCACGGATGATATTTCCAGTGGGATCCTCTGGGATACTTTTAAAGCATATATTCGTGGACAAATTATTTCATACACTGCTGGACTAAAAAAGCGAACTAATAAGGAAATACTTAAACTGGTTGACAAGATTAAAGAAGTTGATAAGAAATATTCTATAGCTCCTAGTCAAGAACTTTATAAACAGAGAGTTGAACTTCAAATGGAACATAACCTCTTATTATCATCTTCAATTGAAAGTCAATTAATCAAAACTAAGAGTCAATTTTATATACATGGTGATAAAACTGGGAAACTTTTAGCTAATCAACTGAAATCGGCCTTGGTTAAACGACGGATTCTTAAAATTCGTAAACAAGATGGCACTTTGACAGTTGACCATGACGAGGTTAATAAATCCTTTCAAGAATTTTATACCTCCCTATATCAATCAGAATTTCCTGATGACTCCACTATAATGCATGAATTTTTTAAGAAATTGAATATTCCAAAATTATCTAATGAACGTTCAAAACTATACGTATTACAGTAGAAGAAATAAAGAATGCTATTTTTTCAATGAACTCAGGTGAAGCACCTGGTTCAGATGGATTTACAGTAGAATTTTTTTTAATTTTTCTCAACTGCACTAACTCCTTGGCTATGTACTGTTTTTAGGGATGCAGTTTCAATAGGTAAATTACCACAATCTTTCTATCGAGCTTCTATTTCCCTAATTCTTAAAAAAGATAAGGATCCTACTGAATGTGCATCTTATAGACCTATATCTCTGCTGAGTGTTGATTCTAAGATTTTTTCTAAAATATTGGCAACGAGATTGGAGAATGTATTACCCCAAATTATTTCTGCTGATCAAACTGGATTTATTAAAAACTGTTACTCTTTTTTTAATATTAGGAAATTAATGAATATCGTTTATATGCCTTCACCCAAAATTCCAGAATGTGTCATTTCATTGGATGCTGAAAAAGCTTTCGATAGAGTTGAATGGATATATTTATTCAATACCCTTGAGAAATTTAATTTTAGTCCAATATTCATTTCCTGGATTAAACTGATATATTTTACCCCTTTGGCCTGGGTATTTACTAACAACCAAAGATCCACTTTTTTTCATTTATTCCGTGGTACTAGGCAGGGTTGCCCTCTTAGTCCATTACTATTTGATATTGCCTTGGAACCACTAGCTATTGCCATTCGTGACTTCCCTAATATATTTGGTATTACCCGTGGAAATGAGATTCATAAATTATCATTAAATGCAGATGATCTACTATTATATATTTCTAACCCAGGAAAATCTATTCTGGCAGTATTAACTTTGCTTGCTCAGTTTAGTAGCTTTTCTGGTTATAAACTGAACCTAAGTAAGAGTGAATTCTTTCCATTAAATATGCAGGTTCCTATTTATAGAAATTCTCCATTTAGACTGATTACTGATTATTTTACTTATTTGGGAGTTAAAATTACTTAGAGACATAAGGATCTATTCAATTTCAACCTTTTAGCATTAATTAATCAGGGTTAAACAACTGATTACTAAATGGTCCCCTTTGTCTCTATCCTTGATTGGCCGTATTAATGCTTTTAAAATGATTATTTTACCCAAATTTTTATATTTATTTCAAGCAATACCGATTTTTATTCCTAAATCTTTTTTTGATACTATCGACTCTAAAATTTCCTCTTATATATGGCAAAATAGAAATCCCAGATTAAGTAAAAAATACTTAAAGAAATTTAAGAAAGTGTATGGTTTGGCATTGCCTGTCCTAAGATTTTATTACTGGGCAATTAATATCCAATACTTAATATTTTGGACACAAGATTGGAATATAACTCCAAGCCCACATTGGGTAAACCTTGAAGGCCATTCTGTACAAGGGTTTTCTTTAGCCTCCATTTTAGGAGCTTCACTGCCTTTTGCACTATCTAAAGTGAATAAACAAATTTTTAACCCTATAGTTAAACATACATTGCGAATATGGTTTCAATTTCGTAAATTTTTTGGCCTGAATGAATTTATGTTATCAAGTCCTAATATATCTAATTTCTTTTTCCAACCCTCGGTAATGGACCAAGCCTTTTTGATATGGAAAATGAAAGGCATAATATGTTTTCGTGATCTATTTTTGGATAACTGCTTTATGTCTTTTGAGCAGTTATCTGAGAAATTTGATTTGCCTAGATCCCATTTTTTTAGATACTTACAAATAAGAACTTTTTAAAATACTACGTTGCCTACCTTTCCGACTTCAAATCCTTCTGGCATTTTTGATAAAATTTTAGGTTTTAATCCTTTGCGGAAGGGATTCATAGCAATAATTTATGATATAATTATGAAATTACAACCAGATATATCTGATAAAATTAAAAATGAATGGGAAAGGGAACTTCAACTTTCCCTGCCTACAGAGAAATCGGATAAAATTTTTCATTTAGTTAGTACTTCTTCTATATGTGCTAAACATACTTTAATACAATTTAAAGTAGTACACAGAGCTCATATGTCCAAAGATAAACTAGCTCGTTTTTATTCCTATATAAACCCTACTTGTGATAGATGTCACTCTGAAGTGGCTTCTTTAACTCATATGTTTTGGTCCTGTCCTCTTTTGGAAAAATATTGGAAAGACATTTTTGATATTATTTCAACAGTTCTATGCTTTGATTTAAAACCCCATCCTATAACTGCAATCTTTGGATTGCCAATGGTAGAACATAGATCTTTGTCTTCTTCGGCCTCTCGAATGATAGCTTTTGTTACTTTAATGGCGAGAAGATCTATTTTGTTAAACTGGAAGGAAATTAATCCTCCAACTACATTCCAATGGTTTTCTCAAACCATATTAAGTTTAAATTTAGAAAAAATTAGAAGTGATATTTTTGACTCTTCGATTAAATTTGAAGATACCCGGAAACCTTTTATGCAACATTTTCATATGATGTAATCTGACCTTTCGGAATCTTTTTTCTAAAATTATATGATGAGAGGAGCGGAGTTAGCGACATTATGGATCTTGTCTGATACAAGTTGTTGGTCTAGCCCTGTTTTGCCTTTTTTTTGGGGTTTTTTTTTCTCTTTTTCTTTTGGGTTTTTTTTGCTTATTTTTTTTTCTTTTTATTTCTTTGTTAATGTTTAATCTCATTATGAGTTTGGGAGTCTTTTATTTCTATGTCACTTAAAATTCATTTTATATATGCTGATGAACATTTTTCCAATCTCTTTGTACCAACTTTGTTATTGAGTTTATAATTTTGAAATATTAGTAAAAAGATTTAAAAAGAAAGGATGTTTCCTATGGTAGGAGAGTCTAAGACCAGAGGACACAGCCTCAGAATAGAGGGGCATCCTTTTAGAACAGAGATCAGGAGGAATTTCTTTAGCCAGAGGGTGGTGAAGCTGTGGAATTCCTTGCCACAGGCAGCTGTGGAGGCCAAGCCTTTATGTATATTTAAGGCAGAGTTTGTTGGATTCTTGATTGGTCAGGGCTTGAAGGGATATGGGGAGAAGGCAGGAGATTGGAGCTGAGAGGAAAATTGAATCAGCCGTGATGATACAGTGGAGCAGACTCAATAGACTAAATAACCTAATTCTGCTCCTGTATATTATGGTCTTGTTACAGCACATTCAGGCCCTTCTACCCACGATGTTGTGCCATCCTTTTAACCTATTGTACGATCAATTTAAACCTTCCCTCCTACATTGCCCTACATTTTTCTATCACCCAAGTGCTTATCTAAAAGTTTTTTTAAATATCTGTAATGTATCTGACTCTGCCACCACCTCTGACCAGGTGTTCCATACACCCAGCATTCTGTGTGTTTTTAAAAAAACTTACTTCTGACTTCCCCCGAAACTCTTCCCCCAATCACCTGAACATAATGCTCTTTAATATCCATTTCCTCCCTGGCTATCCGCTCTTTCACTGCCTCTTATTGTGTTGTACATCTCTGTCAATCACTTCTTGTCCTCCTTCGCTCTAAAGAGAAATGCCTCAGCCTTTGGGTGCCCTGATAAAACACACTCTAATCCAGGCAGCATCTTAGTAAATCTCCTCAGCACTCTCTCTAAAGCTTCCACGGCCTCCCAATAACGAGCTGACTAAAATTGAGCATAATATTCCAAGACTAACCTTCCAACCATTTACTAATTCCTTCATAACTACCTGTGTTGGTTTCCTCCTGTCCTTCCTGGGAAGCCTACCCAGGGCATCAAGAAATCAAGGGAAAAAATGGTATAGTCCAACTCTAGTGCAATTGCCCTTTCCTTCAAAACAAATTGCTGGATTCTGCAGAGGAGCTAGTGATTTATCTTCCTTCTGCCCCTATCAGCCATCAAGGATGGGGACCTTAACGTGATTTTTGGGCTGAAAATGTTGCTGATACTTAAACTAATCATAAGGGTTATTTCTTTATTCTGTTTTAGTTGCTGCAAGATACCGGGGACACCACCTCCACCTCCCCTGCTCTCAGAAAGGGTGGGGACACCTCCTCCTCCTCCTCCACCCCCCCCAGGAAGGCCAGGGTCGCCTCCTCATCCCCCTCCCCTAGAAAGACCAGGGTCACTTCTTCCTCCTTCCCCTCACCCTCCATCAGCAAGGTTGTGGTCACCTCCTCCTCTCCCAGTAAGGCCAAAGATGTTTTCTCCTCCATCCGCTCCACCAGGAGGACCGGGGTTGTCTCCTCCTCCTCTCCCTCCCTCAGGAAGGCTAAGGATGTCTCCTCGTCCCCCTCCCTCAGGAATGCCAAGGATGTCTCCTCGTCCCCCTCCCTCAGGAAGGCCAAGGATGTCTCCTCGTCCCCCTCCCTCAGGAATGCCAAGGATGTCTCCTCGTCCCCCTCCCTCAGGAATGCCAAGGATGTCTCCTCGTCCCCCTCCCTCAGGAAGGCCAAGGATGTCTCCTCGTCCCCCTCCCTCAGGAATGCCAAGGATGTCTCCTCGTCCCCCTCCCTCAGGAATGCCAAGGATGTCTCCTCGTCCCCCTCCCTCAGGAAGGCCAAGGATGTCTCCTCCTCCCCCTCCCTCAGGAAGGCCAAGGATGTCTCCTCCTCCCCCTCCCTCAGGAAGGCCAAGGATGTCTCGTCCCCCTCCCTCAGGAAGGCCAAGGATGTCTCCTCGTCCCCCTCCCTCAGGAAGGCCAAGGATGTCTCCTTGTCCCCCTCCCTCAGGAATGCTAAGGATGTCTCCTCGTCCCCCTCCCTCAGGAAGGCCAAGGATGTCTCCTCGTCCCCCTCCCTCAGGAACACCAATGAAGTCTCCTCCTCCCCCTCCCTCTGGAAGGCCAAAGACGTTTTCTCCTTCCCCTCACCCAAGAAGACCAGGGAAACTGCCTCCTCCTGCTCACCCAGGAAGGCCGTGGGCACCGCCTCCCCAGCTTCCGCACTAAAGGCCGGAGACACCACCTCCCCCTCTTCCCCCCTGAACGCTGGGAAAACCTCCTCCTTTCCCTCTCCCTCCCCGCTAAAGGCCGGGGACACTGCCTCCCCCCTCTTCCCCCTGAAGGCTGGGGAACCTCCCTCCTCCCCCTCCCCCTCAACCCTAAAGGCAGGGGACACTGCCTCCTCCCCATCGCCCCTGAAGACTGGGCTCACTGCCTCCTCCCCCACCCCCCTAAAGTCTGAGGACACTGCCTCCTCCCCCTCACCCCTGAAGACTGGGCTCACTGCTTCCTCCCCCTCGCCCCTGAAGACTGGGCTCACTGCCTCCTCCCCCTCGCCCCTGAAGACTGGGCTCACTGCCTCCTCCCCCTCTCCCCTGAAGACTGGGTTCACTGCCTCCTCCCCCTCCTCCCTGAAGGCCAGGCACATTGCCTCCTCCCCCTCCCCCAGGAAGACCAGCTCCCACAGGAAATCTCAGGAGTCTGCTGCTAAGAAAATGCCTCTCATCAAAACCTGGAACCTCAGGCGTCAGAGTCTTAAATTAGGTAAGGACTTAGGATTTTAGTGCCAAAATTGTCATTTTCCACTTTCAGCAGCTCATACAACTAATCTCAATAGTTAAAAGCCTTGAGTATATTTGGGTTTGTTGCAGTTCCTTAATCTTCCCCTCTTCAAAGCCAAGCAACACACATAAAATGCTGGGGGAGCTCAGCAGGCCGGGCAGCATCTATGGAAAAATGTGCAGTCGACATTTCGTGCCAAAACCCTTCAGCATTCCTCTTTTCAGAGGAACAAATCAGGAGCTGATATAGTCCATTTGGCTGCTTTGAGTATATTCGGCCATTCATTAAGCTGGTGGCTGACACTTCGCCCTTCACACCTTATACACCCTCACTCATAAAGAATCTATAAACCTCTGGCTCAAAAATATTCAAAGATTCTGCTTCCGCAGACCATCCATACTCTCTTCTTGGTACTGCCTTTCGGAAGAAGGTACAGGAGCCTTGGGTCCTACACAACCAGGTACTGGAACAGTTATTACCCTTCAACCATCAATTTCCTGAATCAGCATGGATGACTCCTCTCAACTCAGTGCTGAACTGGCTCCAACCTATAGACTCACTTTCAAGGACTCTACAATTCATGTTCTCTGTATTTATTTATTATTTACATATTCATTATTTTTCTTATTTGCAGCTTGGGTTTTGGGCATTGTTAGCATTTGTATGTAATATTTAATATTACATACTATTAATATTTCATATTATATGTGAGAGTAGATATAGGACCGATAGAAAATGATGCTGGAGAAATTGTAATGGGAGATGAGGAGATGGCAGAGGAACTGAACAACTATTTTGCATCAGTCTTCACTGAGGAAGACAGCAGTATACCGGACACTCAAGGGTGGCAGGGAAGAGAAGTGTGCGCAGTCACAATTACGGCAGAGAAAGTACTCAGGAAGCTGAATAGGCTAAAGGTAGATAAATCTCCTGGACCAGATGGAATGCACCCTCGTGTTCTGAAGGAAGTAGCTGTGGAGATTGCGGAGGCATTAGCGATGATCTTTCAAAAGTCGATAGATTCTGGCATGGTTCCGGAGGACTGGAAGATTGCAAATGTCACTCCGCTATTTAAGAAGGGGGCAAGGAAGCAAAAAGGAAATTATAGACCTGTTAGCTTGACATTCGTGGTTGGGAAGTTGTTGGAGTCGATTGTCAAGGATGAGGTTACAGAGTACCTGGAGGCATATGACAAGATAGGCAGAACTCAGCATGGATTCCTTAAAGGAAAATCCTGCCTGACAAACCTATTACAATTTTTTGAGGAAATTACAAGTAGGCTAGACAAGGGAAATGCAGTGGATGTTGTATATTTGGATTTTCAGAAGGCCTTTGACAAGGTGCCACACATGAGGCTACTTAACAAGATAACAGCCCATGGAATTACGGGAAAGTTACATACGTGGATAGAGCGTTGGCTGATTGGCAAGAAACAGAGAGTGGGAATAAAGGGATCCTATTCTGGTTGGCTGCCAGTTACCAGTGGTGTTTTGCAGGGATCAGTGTTGGGGCCGCTTCTTTTTACATTGTACATCAACGATTTAGATTATGGAATAGATGGCTTTGTGGCTAAGTTTGCTGACGATACGAAGATAGGTGGAGGGGCCGGTAGTGCTGAGGAAACGAAGAGTCTGCAGAGAGACTTGGATAGATTGGAAGAATGGGCAGAGAAGTGGCAAATGAAGTACAATGTTGGAAAGTGTATGGTTATGCACTTTGGCAGAAAAAATAAATGGGCAGACTATTATTTAAATGGGGAAAGAATTCAAAGTTCTGAGATGCAATGGGACTTGGGAGTCCTCGTACAGGATACCCTTAAAGTTAACCTCCAGGTTGAGTCAGTAGTGAAGAAGGCGAATGCAATGTTGGCATTCGTTTCTAGAGGAATAGTGTATAGGAGCAGGGATGTGATGTTGAGGCTCTATAAGGCGCTGGTGAGACCTCAGTTGGAGTACTGTGGGCAGTTTTGCTCTCCTTATTTAAGAAAGGATGTGCTGACGTTGGAGAGGGTACAGAGAAGATTCACTAGAATGATTGCGGGAATGAGAAGGTTAACATATGAGGAACGTTTGTCCGCTCTTGGACTGTATTCCTTGGAGCTTAGAAGAATGAGGGGAGACCTCATAGAAACATTCTGAATGTTAAAAGGCATGGACAGAGTGGATGTGGCAAAGTTGTTTCCCATGATGGGGGAGTCTAGTACGAGAGGACATGACTCAAGGATTGAAGGGCGCCCTTTCAGAACAGAAATGCGAAGAAATTTTTTTAGTCAGAGGGTGGTGAATCTATGGAATTTGTTGCCACGGGTAGCAGTGGAGGCCAAGTCATTGGGTGTATTTAAGGCAGAGATTGATAGGTATCTGAGTAGCCAGGGCATCAAAGGTTATGGTGAGAAGGCAGGGGAGTGGGACTAAATAGGAGAAAATGGATCAGCTCATGATAAAATGGCGGAGCAGACTCGATGGGCCGAATGACCTACTTCTGCTCCTTTGTCTTGTGGTCTTAATTAACTCCGTATCTATTTGGTTTCTGTGAATGCCTACAAGAAAATTAATCTCAGGGTAGGATATGGTGACAATTCACTTTGAACTTGGAAAAACTCAGTCCTCAGTGTGAGAGAGAGTAAGAGGGATTCCTGATCTCTAATAAACGGACAGCCCCTGATTTTAAAACAGTGACCCTTAGTTCTAGATTCTCCCTTCAAAGGCGAACGTCCTCTCCATGTCCACCACCAGTCATTTTGCATTGAGTTTGATTCAGTTTGCACCTTAATCCAATTCCATCAGAATCAGGTTGGGTAAGGAGGAGGGTTGATGCTTTGCTGCTACTTGTGTGTAGGAGTCGGGAGAAGGGGCTTTGGTGTTCTAACATTGTTCTGTCATTTATTCTTTGGGTTTTTTTTTTCCAGTTTAATGGATGTCTGCAAAGAGTAAGAATTTCAGGTTGTATACTGTATACATTTTCTCATATTAAATGGAACCATTAAACCACTCCCATCACTTTTGTGAACTATCCAACATAACAAGCTCAGGGCTATTGTAACCCTATCTTCCCAATTGGTTCGGTGGTTCCCCTGCAACTCAACAAGATAATGCACTTTCCTGCCAAGCTTCTGGAGAGGTGTTACTCAGTGATCTGCTCCTAATCCTTTATCTGCTGTTAGTTAGGATGATTATGAAGGTTTGCAATGAGCTGCAAAAAGAAGAAAGTTGGGAAATGCAGGGGCTATCAGTCAAGATCAGTATGGGTCTTTCTTTGTGATGAATGGTCAAGGACCATTGTTCATCAGCAGAACTGGGATACTTGACATTGCCCAAGTTACTGAGTAGAACTTTTCTAGAGTTTAGATGAGTGAGCAGTGATATTGAGTATTCTTCTCGAGAGTTTGAATGGTGAAGTGTCAAGAGAATGGTCCCCTTGGCAGGAGAATCTCTGGATACAATAATCACAATCTGGTTTAATATCACCAGCATATGCATTGAAACTTGTTATGTGGCAGCATTACATTGCAATACATAATAGTAAAAGCTGTATTTACAATAAATATATATATATTTATTTAAAAAGTTAATAGTGCCAAAAGGGGAATCAAAGGTAGTGAGGCAATGCTGATGGATTCAATATCCATTCAGAAATGTGATGGTCGAGGGAAAGAAGCTATTCCTGAATCATTGAGTGTGTGTCTTCAGCCTTCTGGAACTCGTTCCTCGTGGTAACAATGTGCTTGAGTTACTGGATTAGTGTACTGAATTGCCAGGTTCTTTGGTTTTTTTTCTCTCTGTTTCATGAATGTCTGCAGTTTCAGGTTGTAAACTGTATACATTCTCTGACATCAAATTGAATGATTGAACACAAAAGATCCTGCAGATGCTGGAAATCCATTGTATCACACACAAAATGCTGGAGGAACTCAGCAGGTCAAGCATCTATGCAAGAGAATAAACATGATGTTTTGGGCCGAGACTCTTCTTCAGGATCGTTTATTCATTTCTGTAGATGCTGCCTGACCTACTGAGTATCTACAGCATTTTGTATGTGTTCCTTGGGATTACTGAGTTATTGAATTCACACATGCCAGAGTGTCAAGGAGCAGAGTGAGAGTGGTCGCTATTACTAAGGATAATTTGCTTTGGAAGGCTGAAAGGTCTGAAGGTGGATAAGTCACCCGAACTAAATAGATACACTTAAAGTTCTGAAAGAGGAGATTGTGGAGGCATTAGTAATGAATTTTCAAGAATCACTAGATTCTAGAGTGGTTCCAGAGACTGGGAAATCACAAATATCACTTCACTCTTTAAGAAGGGAAGGAGGCAAAAGACAGGAAACTATAGGCCAATTAGCCTGACTGCAGTGGATTGGGAAGGTCTGGAGTCCATTATTTAGGATGAGGTTTCAGGACTTGGAGGCACGTGATAAAGTAAGCTGAAAATCAGCATGGTTTCCTTACGGGAAATTTTGTTTGAGAAGTCTGTTGGAATTCTTTGTGGAAACCACAGGCAGGATAGACAAAGGAATCAGTGGATGCCATGGAGGCCACGACATCAGGCATACTTAAAACGGAAGTTGATCAGCTTTTGATTAGTAAAGGAATCAAAGGTTATGGGTACAACGCAGGAGAATAGGGTGAGAGGGAAATTATATTGAATGGTGGAGTAGACGCAATGGGCTGAATGGCATAATTCTGTTCCTATATCTTATGGTCTAAGACAGGGGCCCCCAACCTTTTTTGCACTGCGGACCGGTTTAATATTGACAATATTCTTGTGGACCGGCCGACTGGGGTGGGTGTTCAGGTAGGGTTAAATTCACCTCAACAGGTCTTTTACAGTTAGGGTTACTAACTTTCTCACTCCCAAATAAGGGACAAAAGTAGCAGTCAGATCCCTGGACACTTTGCCCTGGGAGAAGACTACCATGACCATGAAGCCTTGCGTGGGCACCTGTGTGCGCATGTGTGTACTTGCTGATTTTTTTCCCCACAAATTGGTTTTGCCTTCATCTTCCCGACTATACTGTACATACAGTATTTCTACTTTATATAGGCTGTGTATTTATCATATCATTCCTGCTTTTACTATATGTTAGTCTTATGTATTTTCGGTTTTATGTGTTACTTGGTATGATTTGTTAGGTTATTTTTTGGGTTGGGAATGCTCAAAAATTTTTCCCATATAAATTAATGGTAATTGCTTCTTCGCTTCATGCCATTTCGGCACAAAAGGTTTCATAGGAACGCTCTACCTTAGCGGGGGAAATATGGGAGAAGGGCGGCCCCGTATGGGACAAACCACTTTAGCCCAATATACGGGATGTCCCGGCAAATACGGGACAGTTGGCAACCCTATGTTCAAGTTCAACAGTGCGTGACAGGGAATGAGGAAAGGTGCAGCTGACTCATATCGTTTCCTCGCGGCCCGGTAGCACATGCTTTGCAGCCCGGTACCGGTCCGTGGCCCGGTGGTTGGGGACCGCTGGTCTAAAATATCACAGTCCATTATTTAGGATGAAGTTTTGGGGTACATGGAGCCACACAAAAATTAGGTTGATAAATCTGTTGGAAATCGCAGAGACAACAATAGGTAGGATAGTGAGTTTCTTGATGTTTCCGTGCTTTTTATTTGAGATAATAAAAGTTACTTGTCTGTAAATACAGATTTTCTTGTGCCTCACTGATCATTATTACAAGGGGTGATTCTTGTAACAATTCCCTGGAGCGTAGGAAAATGAGGGGAGATGGATTTTCAGAAGGTCTTTGACCATTTGCCACACATGAAGCAGCTAAACAAGGTGAGAGCCTGTGGTATTTTCTGGTTGGCTGCCAGTGACAAGGGAAGTGTATGGTCATGATTATTTATTCTCCATAGGTGCTGCCTGCTGACTTTCTGAGTGCATGTTGTGTGTGTTTCTCAAGATTTCCAGCTTCTGATGTTTAAGTAAAAATTCTATGCCTTGGGTGGTTTTTCATTTCCACATAGTAATTCCATTCTGCTCAACTCCAAAATGTTCGTGTTAAAAAGGCCCGCTTTTCCTGCACTTTATTAAAATGAACTGCAAAGGAAAAGTCCCTTTGTTGGAGCAAATTCTGATTGCCTGATGAAAAGTGACAGGCAGCAGTGTTGCATGCAACATGGGATCAGCCGAGCCTTAGTGCCGAAGGCTCATCACGCTGCTGATTGGTCCAGGAACTGGGTGCGGCTGGGTCCTTGGAGCATGTAATCGGTTGCCATGATCTGGAAGCTAAGCAAGAGATTTGGCCAAAAAGTATGGGAGAGCATGAAACACGACAGCAAATCGTCGGATGGAGATTTAGTGCCCGTTGAGGTGAATTCCTTGGTCCAAATTGTTTAAGAGCGTCATTTCACTAGAACCTAGCTGCCAAGCTTTTTCAGCAGGTTCAGCTGCAGGATTGTACTGCGGGTAAGGATTTAAAATCTGGGAGTTTGCTTATGCAACAGGGTTTGGAAGACAGGAAGAAAAAGCAGAGAGAATGGAAGCTGAATGCTCTGCAGAGGCACTTCCTGCATCTGAAAGCCATGAGGACGGAACAGATGTTGCAGCTTCTGAATATCTGCCTCTGGGTGCTGAATGTGGTTCGATTACTGTTGGTTTTGTAAAGAAGCCAGTTTTGCAAAATAACAGTAGTTATGGTGAAAATCATGGACTGCTGAATGAAGCAACTGGAAATCAGAAATCCATAGGAGAATGTACACAGTTTCCTGGGGAAATCAGGACATTCCCTGTCAACGTGGCGCCCACCACCAAGCCAGCTGATTCCGGACTATCGGCAAGCAGAGGAAATCTTGAAAGTGTTTCCCCAGACAGATGCATATGCAGGAAGGCATACAGTCTTGAGGCATATATAACTAGAAGTGAAACGGATGAGACAAATTCTTCTGGGTCACAAGGCCTTAAGACTGAGGCAGCACAGACAGTCTTGCGTGGGTCGGTCAACTCTGTGCCTGAATGTGGAGGGACAACACTTCCTGAAGTGGCCATTTCTAACCTTGGGGCTGAAGAGTCAAACCTTCCTGAGGCAGCAGTCTCTCACCTCGAAGCTGAGGGTAAAGCCCATCCTAAAGTGTCCAAGCCTGAAGATGAAACAGCTAATGTGCCAGGATCACGGACTTTAATGGCTGAAGGTAAGGGACTGGATTGTGCAAAGTTGCCCATTTCTGTGTCTGAAGGTGAGCATTTGAATCTTCCTGAAGCACCAATCACTGACCCTGAATCTGAAAGAAAAGCTCATCATGGAATGGTAGTCTCCGAGCCTGAAGATGGGGGGATAAAACGTGAAGTGTATACTGTGCCTGGAGAGTTGAACTATCCTAGGACAGCAATCCCTGAACCTGGAGGTGGAGGATCATTTCATTCAGGGAAGACCATCTCTGTGGCTGAAGATGTAGAATTGATCTTTACTGAGTCAGATGCCGCTGATCCTGAGGCTGAGAGGAAAACCCCATCAGTGTCCAAAGATGGTACCAACGCACCTGTGCCCATAACATCTGGGAATAAAGATGAAGGGTCAGACTCTGCAGAGTCGCCAAGCACTGAGCATGAATCTGCAGGTTTGAACGTTCCTGCAATTTCTGAAAGTGCACCTGATCCAAGTCTGAAACTGCCACTCCAACAAAAGCATGAGTTAGTGAGTAAGAAGGTTTCTAGTATGTCCCAACAAGAATCCAAATGTCAGAGCATAGAGACTTCTGGTGTACAAAGCTCAGGTGCTGCGGCAGGTTTACTCCATTTGTCTCTGGATGACTGTGAATTTAAAAATGGGGGGACTGGTTATCAATCTGTGGAGAATCTTGTCCCTGCTGAGGAAACAGCTATCAAATTCAATCCATCTGAAGATTCGCTTGTAGCTGAGTGTGTGGGAGAACAGGTAAGCATTTCAGTATTTTGCTGTGATATGCTTGCCATTGAAACGGAGAAAGATTCCCTGTTAACGTTCAAAGAGTCTTCTTCGCTGACTCAAACTGGGGAGGATATTGCGGTGGCACTTCCAGTGGTCGCTGAGTCTACAGTCCAACCGGAAATTCAGGATCAAAACAGTGCCAGTAAACTGCAGGACTTGCAGGAAGAGCAAACTAGCTACACCAGTAGAGCTGACAATCCTCCCAGTCAAACAGGCTCAGTAAATGGAGAGGGATCTGTGGATCCTGTGACCCGAAACTGCATGAGAAGGAGGAGGAGGAGGAAAAAGAAATCCCAGGGCACTGCTCAGGTAGATTTTGCCACGGGCCACATTGATATCTCGGCAGCTTGGAGTCCCTTGACTACAGAGAGCGCTGTTCCTCTGCTGCATGTCAGTACAGCGATGAGCTCTGCTGAGAAAGGAACAAATGAGTTAAGGATTGAAGAACTACAAGTTGATACGAAAGCTGTTTACAGATTGGAGATGGTGGGCTGGGATCAACCTAAAGAATACGCTGAAAGTAAGCATGTTCTCTGTACCAAATTAGATTTTCGTTAGTCATCAACTTCAAAGCACATTATTATACTAATGTTAAGGATCCAAGTGCAGGAGTAGGCCATGTGCTCACTCTACACATTGAGAGGGTGATAAACTGTTCTGTTCTCTCAAGAAAAGTTAGAAATAAATTTATTTTCAAAGTACCTAAGGCACTGTACAAAAGTCTTAGGCACACATATATATAGCTTGGGTGCTGAAGACTTTTGCACAGTACTGTACTTGTCAACATGGAACAGAGAGCAAGTTTGTAGATCTGGCAGGAGCAAAGATTGTTGGGAATGGTCATGGTGAAGGGCTGTGGGACCGTGTTGGCAGATGGCAGAGAGGAGTGCCAGTGGTGGGGGCAGACACACTCGGCCCTGAGACACCAGGTAAGGCCGTTTGATTCCAAACAATTGGTTTATTGATCATTACAGAATGTCTCTCTGGTGCTTCCCGCTCCCTCCCCTCTCCCTTCCCATTTTCCCAACCATGATTCCCCTCTCCCTGATCCCTTCCTAATCTCAGACCACAATAGAAATCCATTTTAGAATCAGGTTTATCACCACTCACATATGTCATGAATTTGTTTTATTTTTGCGGCAGCAGAACAGTGTAGTACATAAAATTACTGCAGTACTGTGCAGAAGTCTTAGGCAGCCTAGCTATATATATGTGCCTAAGATTTTTGCACAGTACTGTATATGTCATCATATCCAATCTTGAGATTGATTTTCCTGCAGGTACTATCTGTAGGCACCATGTATCTACTTTCTGTCTGTCTGTATTGTATTTATTTCACTTGTTGAGATCCAGATCCTTCCTGCCCTTCGAGCCACACTGCCCAGCAACCCATCTATTTAACCCTAGCCTAATGACAGGGGAATTTACAATGATCAATTAACCTACTTTGGACTGTGGGAGGAAACCAGAGCACTCACGGGGGAGAATGTACAAACTCCTTACAGCCAGTTGCAGGAATAAAATCCGGGTCACTGGTACGGTAAAGAGTCTAACCACTACGCTACCGTGTTGCGAGTTTTATTGTGGGTTATGGTCATTTGTCTTGCCATTTTGAGGATTGTAGAAGTAAGAGTATAGCTCGTATTCACTCTTTGTGCCGTTCATTTAGTTAGAGAGACTTAGTAGGGAAGGGATATTGTTTATTGAATGCTAATTCTGCAAACTTCATTAATATTGCTGATTTCGCTATTGCTATTTTTAATCATTCATATTTGCTGGTTTCATAATAAAGGATTGAATGTACTTTTTTGACTTTTTATTAATTGTCTGTCACACCGCAGGGTTTAGGGCAGCAATGAAGACCCTCCATCGCTGTCTGTACTTGGCCACATAGAAGGGATCACTGTTTCCATAATAATTTTGGTTTACCAGTCAGGGTTGTTAGCCCTGATCTGAACCCCCAAACCTGGAGGAGTGATGGACCACTCTTAGTCTGACCTCTCTCCTTTGATCTGTTTGGCATGGGTGACTCTACCTAGAATCAAAGAATAAAGTCCTGACTCCAGCCAACATAGCTGTCTGGGTCATTGAGGCACGCAAGCCTCCAAACCCCACAAGTTTGTGATCTTCTTGGAGTTTTATTCAACTTGGAACTCTGTTATTTGGAAGTGCATCATACAGTGTAAATCCCCTCGCTCAGTCTCTCAGTGGTTTTGTTTTTCAAGTAGCCAGTACACTCACAGTCATCAATGAAAAGCTACACACAAACCATGTGCAAAAGAAGACAAACTACAACAATTTAATCATTAGTTAAGACTGAGAACATGAGACATAAAGATATTGAAAGTGAGGCTTTGCAGGGATGCCAGTCTCTCAGCATTCCCGCTGTTAAAACCTGTAATAATTTGATGCATATTAATAAGATTGCTTCTGTTTTAAATTCATGGGAATGTACAGTAGGTCTGGTCTACTTGCTCTTTCGTCGTAAGCTTGCCCTCTTGTTTTCGCAATCACTGTCATAAACAAATTCTCATTTGTTGCATCCCTCTATGACAAATGTATGTATCCTTTATTTCGTAAGGGCAAAACATGTCGGAAGCTGTCAGCAGGTTAGGCAGCATCTGTGGAACAGGAATGGAATTAGTGGTTGCAGGTCAATTACTCTTTATCAAAACCAGAAACATGAGAAAACAAGCTTTATTTTTAATTTGCTGGGAGGGAAGAAAATGCACAGAAACAAAGGAAGTATCAGAAAGTTTGATGAGGTGGCAATGCTTTCAGACTAGTGTCGTTTATAAGGGCTGTTCCAACAGTGTAAAACACACAAAATATTTGAGGAACTCATGTAAGGCAACATCTGAGGAGAGGAATTAGCGGTTGACGTTGTAGATTGAGACCCTTCACCAGGACTGGGTCTGCATTGTTGACTGTTAATTCATCTCCTCAGCTGCTGCCTGATCTGCTGAAGCCTGAAGAGCAACATCACCAGGTTCAGGAACAGCTACTTTCCATCTACCATTTGGTTCTCGAACCAACCAGCGAAGCCCAAATCACCATGACCACTTTGTACTAAGATGGGCTTTGTTTTGTTTTAATTGTGTTCTTTCCTGTAAAATTCATGCTTGTTTGTTTTTTATGAATCCTGCTTATATGATTCTATGTGTCTGTGGTGTTGCTGCTTTGATGCATTCATATCCATGTGTCTGTGATTTTAAACTCAGCTTTAACTTTGTTTTGGCTCATCTAGACTAGGTAACACCACCCCAAACTGTGTAGGGAATATACTCCGTATTGTTCAGTGTAGAATTCCCGGATCCCATTCATTTTACCCCCCTTCACCATTCCCCATCCCCTTTTCCCTCTATAACCATATCTCTTTGCCTGTACATTTGGATGGTCCTCCCCCTTTTCCTTTCTTCCATGGCCTTCTGTCCTTTCCTATTAGATTCCCCCTTCTCCAGCCCTGTATCTCTTTCACCAATCAACTTCCCAGCTCTTCACTTCACCCCTCCCCCTTCCCAGTTTCACCAATCACCTCGTGTTTCTTTCTCCTCTCCCCCAACCTTCTAACTCTGACTCCTCATCTTTTTTCTCCTGGCCTCAGGAAAGGTCACTGCCCAAAAGATTGACTGTACTTCTTTCCGTAGATGCTGCCTAGCCTGCATTTTGTGTATAGATAGCACAGTGTTAGTCTTGCTGGATAAGCAAGGCAGAAATCTGGATTGATGATCTTGAGGATCCAGTGACCTCCCACTCCGCAGACAAGCCCTGTTCGCTTTTTCAGCATGGCATGGAATATGGGAGGACACCCACATGGTCACAGGGAGAATGTGCAAGCTCCTTATGGATAGCGGTGGGAATTGAACCTCAATCTTCCGATTGCTAGCCACTACGCTTCTGCGCTGCCTATATGGACTGCAATTTATGAAACTTGTAAAATACTTCTAAATCAAGCGGTATTAACTTTTGAAATTGATCCATTGTTGCACCTATTTATGGGCAGGTCACTAAAGAAAGATACTTGCTTTTAGAGGGGAAGTACATTGTTTAGTTGTGTGAGATGATCATGCTGTTGAGGTTTGGCTGGTTAATAATGAGCTTTGCTTCCAGGAGATGTGCCATCAAACGCTGAGGAGAAAGTTGACACTGAACCTCCAACTACGAGTGTAGTAAGCTCAAGAGAAGAGGTGGCGGACAAGGAGGAAAGGGAGAAGGTAATGTTGGCAAATATTCTTTTTTACTCTTTCTTAAAAAGCCATTCAGAATTTCTCCAGAGAACAGTATCTACTCATGTTTACTTTCTGAATCCCTCCCATGGTTGCACCTTCACAAGCATGAGGAGATGTGGTGGCGGGGGACATACTGTATGAAATTTTTGATCTGCTCCTGAGAGCAGCACATTAGCCAGATGGCTCTTCTGACCTCCATGATGACTACTGGATTGTGATGGGAAAGGGGCTTTCTCCCGCTTTCCTGAGCCAAGAGACAATGGATTGACCCAGCAGCATAGCAATAATTGAGACCAATAAGAAGCATTTCATTTACTTTTCCATCTACTTTTGAACTTGTTCTCCACCATCAGTACCCTTACTTCTCTTCCAAAATCTTTACCAATCCCACGTTCCCCATTCACCTACCTCCCCCCTTCACCTGGTCTCACCTTATTTTGGCATCTTTTCCACTTCCTTTCCAGTCCCGATGCAGGGTCTTGGCCAGAAATGTAACTTTATTCAATTCTATAGATGCTGCCTGCTGAGTTCCTCCAGCATTTTTCTGTGTGATACTCTGGATTTCCAGCATCTGCAAAATCTCTTATGTCTTAGTTGAGAAGGGGATTTTTCAGTAAAGGGGGTTGGCCTAAATGATCTTAAAATTAAATTTTGGCACTGTGCATGTCATGACACCTAGAATTTTGCTGATTTGAGCTGTTATGATGTGCTGGTCATGGCACAGTGTAGTGGCATGATCCACCTTTCTCATGGGTTCCAGAGGCCTTGTTGGATATCGCTTTCTGGCCTACAAGTCAGGCTCTACTGGAGTTAAAGAGAGTAACGTGTTAGAGGATTTCATCCCAAGCTTGTTCTTTCCCCTTTTCCTCTCTTGCAAGTTTCAGCCTTCTTACTTACTGACTGCTGGCATTTAGGGCAGCATTGAAAGTCTTTCATCTCTGTATAGAAGGATTCTTCATTGCTGTTTCCATAACAATTACTTTTTGACCAGTCAGGGTTGTTAGCCCTGAGCTGAACCCCCGAACCTGGAGGACTGACGGACTACTCTTAATCTGGCCTCTACCCTTTGACCTATTTGGCATGGGTGACCCTACTAAGAGCTAAAGTATAAGGCCCTGACTCCAGCCAAAGTAGTTCTCTGGGTCATCGAGGTACGCGTCTCCAAACCCTATGACAAAGTTGTGATTGTCTTGGAGGTTCATCCTTCTATCCCACTCTTTCTTTAAGTTACTGTATTCCCCTACCTGTTGAGCCTCTTGCTCTAGTGCTCTCTTTCGTTCTCCTCTATACCCTCCTCCCATTTTGTACCCGTGCATTGTACAACTCCAGGCAGTCTACTCCACATCACATCTTCAGATTGCCATGGCTAATTATCGTGTGTCTCCACTCACACAATGGTTCAGAGAGATCAAATCATCACTGACAGAGTGACTGAGTTTCAACTAACAATTGTTATGCAGGGAGCAAACTTCTTGTTTAAAGGTGGATTAAGGCTACTCCTATGTAAAACTCCATGGTGTAACACCATGTGTGGCTTCGTCAAGTATCAGTAACACTGCCAAATGAGTAAATATTTCTCATGAGGTAAAAAAGTTGGCTTTCACTGTCATCTATGTTCAAGGCTGAAGTAAAGGAAGCTGATAAGATCATCAAAAAAGCAAATGACCAGGTGACAGAGGTTCCAGAAGATTTGGGTCAAGAAACGCAAGAGAAACCTATGGAAAAGCGTAAGAAGACAACCAAATCAGGTGACAAAGCGAGTAAGTACACTTTCCTCCGACTTCTGATGTTGATTTTCTCCTGCTGAGTTCCTCCAGCATTCTATGTATGTTGCTCTGGCCTTCCAGCAACTGTAGAATATCTTGTGCTTTTGATTTTTCTCCAGCCTCCATTGGCCTTTCAGCAAATTATTTCTGTGTTATAGTAATTGAAATTCAAGTTTATTGTCATTCAACCGTACACATATATACAGCTAAATGAAACAATGCTCCTCTGGAACCAAGATGTAAAACACAGTACATCTACACAGTATAATACCGGAGGGTATGCATGAAGGTGAGAGGGCTTAGGTTCAAAGAGGATGTGGGGGCTCATTTTGTTACTCAAAGTGGTGGATGCCTGGTATGGTGGTGGAGGCAAATACATTAGAGGCTTTTAAGAGACGTTTAAATAGGCACATGGATGTGAGAAGGGTGAAGGGATATGGACATGGTGTAGGTAGGAGGTATTAGTTTTGTTTTTTTTTAAATTTACTTCAGCACAACATTGTGGACCAAAGGGCCTTGTTCGTGTGCTGTACTCTTCTTTGTTCTATCTATCACATACAGCACATAAAACAATATTAACTGATAATAAAAAAAATATTCTGTAGGTGTACAAGTTGCCATAAAGTGGATTTAGTTGAATATTCAACAGTTATAATGCTATTGGCGGTGTCATAAATAATGTGCACTGGGTGGTAGCAGGGTGTTCTAAAGTCTCAAACCCAGCTTAACAGTCTTTGTTCTTATATTGCGCTACTTTATGCTTAAGGTAGGAGGTTAAAGAGATTGTGGGATGGAATGAAGGAGTCCTTGACAATGCTGAAGGCTCTGTGAACACAGTGCTTCTGGTATGTGTCCTGGATGATGGAGGGAGATTATTCACCACAAATGTGTGGCTATCTATTGGAAGAAAATGCAGGGCTTGTGAAAGTGCAATAATTATAGTCAAATTCTGTGCCCCAACCCCCACTTACAGCAGTTGAAAAAGCATCTTTGGCTGAATTGTCGGAGACCCCACAATTTCATCTGATAATGCCTTGCTTGGGCTAGTAATGTCTCCAAGGAGGACAGGGGAAGGCACTCAATGGTTCAATTTAATATCAGAGAATGTTTACAGTATACAACCAGAAATCCTTTCTTTTCACAGATATCTACGAAATAAAGGGGGGAGAAAAACAAATAAATGACAGAAGAAATGTTAGAACCCCAAGGCCTACCTTCCACTCACCAAGCAGGAGCAAAAGCATCACGCTCCCCTCTGTTTCTGTTTTTAGCATGATTTTTATCTTTTCAAAATACTGTAATTGATTTACTTTATTATTATTATTATTTGATTTTATTATATATATTTTTATGTAATTGATTTACTTTATTATTATTGTTATTTGATTTTATTATATATATTTTTATATATTATGTATTGTTTTGAACTGCTGCTGCTGAGTTAACAAATTTCACAACACATGCCGGTGATAATAAGTCTGATTCTGATCTGATGGGTTGAAAGGTTTATATCACAATTAACAACTCATCCATATTCAAAGTCAAAGTAAGTTTATTGTCAAGTCAAGTCATTTGTCATTTAACTATATACATGTTTCCCGTCAAACGAGACATTTCTCCAAACCAGGGAGTAATGCATAGTAGTACACATAACATGAATATAACACACAATAACTTACGAAGTGAGGATAAAATCTACAAACGAATTGCCACATAAATAAACAAAGGAAAGTGCATAAATTAAATATGTACAGAACAGATTAGCTGGTGACACTTCAAAATGTGATGTGGCAGGGAGTTCAGAAACCTAATGGCCTGAGGGAAGAAACTGTTTCCCATCCTGTTCTTGTTTTTATGCATTGGAGTGATGGTAGAAAGTCAAAAAGGATGCTGGATGAATGGCTGGGACCCTTAATAATACTATGGGCTGTGTGTATGCAACTCTTCTAAATAATGTCCCACATGGATGGTAGGGAGACCCCCTGTGAACCTCTTAGCGGTTCTCACAGTCCTTTAGTAGGGACTTCAGGTCTGATGCTCAGCTGCTTCCATATCAGCTGGAGATGCAGCTTGTCAGGAAGCTCTCAATGGTGCTCCTGTAAAGTTGAGTGAAGATGGGGGAGGGTGGTGGTGGAGCCTCACTTGGCCCAATCTCTTCAGGAAGTGGAGGCGCTGCTGTGCTGCCTTATTCAGGGAGGGGATGTTGAGAGTATGTATATGTCACCATATACTACCTTGAGGTTCATTTTCTTGCTGGAATTTACAGGAAAATAAATGCAAAAGGATTTATGAAAAACTATACATAAACAAAGCCTGACAAGCAACCAATGTGCGTAAGAAGACAAAGCATCCAAATAATAAAAATAAATAAGTGAATAGTGCTGGGAACATGAGTTGTAGAGTCTTTGAAAGTGAGTCCATAGGTTGAGGAATCAATTCAGAGTTGAGATGAAGTTATCCACGTTGATCCGAGAGCCTATTGGTTTGTAAAGTAATAACTTTCCTGAACTTGGTGGTGTGGGGCCTAAGGCTCCTCCCTATTAGTAGAAACGAGAAGAGAGCATGCCAGTGATGTGTAGGCTTGTACCATTTTGTGTAGACTTTTCCGTTCCGGGGCATTGGTGTTTCCATGGCATACATCAAATTTCCAGTCATATGCCAATGATGTTAAACCTGATCCTGATGAAGTAATCAGGATACTGGTTTGCTGTGCAATTAACATAGAATAGTACAGCAGAGAAACAGGCCATTCAGCCCACAGTGTTGTGCCAAACACTAATCCCTCCTGCTCATGCCATGGCCATATCCCTCCATCTTCTTTACAGATGTCAAGGGATTTAAGTTTGTTGCCCATTACAATGTGCAATGTTTGGGTATTACAGTAGGGCCTGGTATTTTATTCTCTCATTCTTCCTCAAATAGTGCATCAGCTGATTATGAGTAACCTGGATTCCTCAAAGACATTCGGTGAGCTTCAAATTGCTGTCATACGTTTCTTCATGGAAAAACAGTTATCCATCACTTCAGTCGGCATCAGAAAATCCAGGTAGAGGCTCATGATCTTCATTTGAATTATTCACTAGCTTGGCTTGGTCCTTGTGCCCTTTGATAGCCTCAACAAGTAATGGTTAGCAGGTTTCCCTCTTTGGAGGTTGTTTGTAATCTGGTTTAATTAAAAACTAGCCAATTTCTTCAGCTTGCTTTGGTGGGGTTTTAATTTTCAGCCTCTTGTTTTGTGGTGCCAACAGGTTTCAGTTATTTATTTTCAAAGAGTTTGTCCCAAAGTACTGCCAGCTACTTCAAACAAAGCTTGAGATGGAGCATCATATAGAGATAATGTGGCTAAAGCATCATCAGTAGGGTAGGTTGCAAGGAGTACCTTAGAGGAGAAGGAGATAGCTGGGGAATGATTTTTTAAAATTATTCATCCACTGCATGTAAACAACATTGGCAATGCTAGAATTTATTGCCTTTACTAATTGCCCCTGCAATTAAGAATTACTTGCATAAGTGGGTCACACAGAGGCCGGATCAGATAAGGGTAGAAATTTCCTCTCCTGCAGGAGAGTGAACCTAGTCTATTTCTAAGACATTCCAATTGTTTTATGGTTTCTGTTATTGATATTTCTTATTTAATTATTTGAACTTAATTTTCCCACTATTTAAGTGGGATTTGGACATGTGTCTTTAGATTAATGGCTCAAAGTTTAAAGTAAATATGTTATCAAAGTATATATATCACCATGTATAACACTGAGATTCATTTTCTTGTGGGCATCCTCAATAAATCTATAGAATAATAACCAACAACAGAATCAATGAAAGACGGCCCACACAGAGTGGGCGTTCAACCAGAGTGAAGAAGGCAACAAACTGTGCAAATACAAAATGAAAGAAGTTATAATAATAAATAAACAAACAGTAAATATCTAGAACGTGAAACAAAGAATCCTTGAGTGAGTCCATTAGTTGTGGAAACATTTCAATGATGGGGGCAAGTGAAATTATCCTCTTTGGTTCAAGAGCCTGATGGTTTTGAGGGGTAGTCACTGTTCCTGAATGGTGGTGTGAGCCCTGAGGCTCTTGTCATTCCTCCTAATAGCAACAGTGAGAAGAGAGTATGTCCTGGGTGCTGGGGGTCCCTGATGATGGATGTTGTTTTCCTGCAACAACATGTCATGTAGATATGTTCAGTAGTTGGGAGGGTTTTATCTGTGATGGACTGGGCCGTATCCACTTTTGTAGGATTTTCCGTTTAAGGGCATTGGTGCCTCCATACCAGGCTGTGGTGCAGCCAGTCAATGCACTCTCTACTACACATCTATAGAAGTTTGTCAAAGATTTAGATATCATACTGAATTTCCACAAACTCCTAAGGAAGTAGAGATGCTGCCATGCTTTCTTCGTAATTGCTGTTATGTTCTGGGACCAGGACAGGTCCTCCAAAATAATAACACCCGGGAATTTAAAGTTGCTAACCTTCTTAACCTCTGATCCTCCAACGAGGACTGGATCATGGACCTCTGGTTTTCTTCTCCTATAATCCGCTCTCTGGTCTTATGTAAGAGATTGTGGTTACAACACCACTCAACCAGATTTTCAATCTCCCTCCTATATGCTGATTCCTCACCACCTTTGATTCAGCCTATGACAGTGATGTCGTCACTAAAAAATACTTAAATATGGCAATATCACAATTCCAGAGATTGTGATGCCTCTTGTTCAGTTAAACTTAGAAATGATCATGAAACTAGAATTGGAAGAGTGTAGAATTGTAATGTTTGTAGAAAAGCAGAGGTTCCAGAGAAATCTGGAGGAAATCTTGGTAAATGGTGCACCAGCAAACTGATTGGAAATTGTCGGAACTAGCAGGGAAGGGTTAGATTGACCTTTGAATAGGTTAAAGTGTGGGCCAAAGGGTTTGTACTGTTCTATGTCTGTGTTCCTTTAATGCAGAAACACTTGCAGGTTGACAATTTAATGAATGGTTTGTCTGTAACCGGTTGTATAATTAAGTTGTTGAGTGTCTAATGTGGGACAATAGTCCATCTCTTCATCTTGACGCTACTCATGCAGTGACAATAATATTATAGACAACTTCCTTGTATCTAACTACTGGATTTGGTTTCTCTTTCCTTTTAGAAAGCATGGCCATGTAACATTTCTCACCAGGAAAGATCTTATCCAAGCATTGCAAAGCAATGGCGAGGAATTATTGGGCCGCCCTTTGCAATTGATTAGACCTGAATGGATTGAGACGTCTTTGGCAAGTATGATAGCCTAATTCCTTTTTTAGCAGCTACAATTAACATAGGGTTTTATTCTTCAGTGGTTTCAGCAGAGGTATGCTCCAACTGCTACTTAGCCATGTTCCTCTCCATTAGATTGTTCCATCTTGCCTCTGGCATTCTCTTCTACATGGTTGTGTGATTTTGGTAACCTATTGTCTGATTTGTCATGTCAACAGATACACTCAAAAAACTTCTATAGATGTACCATGGAGAGCATTCTGACAGGCTGCATCATCATCTGGTATGGGGGGCGGGGGCTGCTACTGCACAGGACCGAAAGAAGCTGCAGAGGGTTGTAAATGTTGTCAGCTCCATCTTGGGTATTAGACTACAAAGTACCCAGGACATCTTCAGGGAGCGGTGTCTCAGAAAGGCAGCGTCCATTATTAAGGACCTCCAGCACCCACAGCTTGCCCTTTTCTCACTGTTACCATCAGGTAGGAGGTACAGAAGCCTAAAGGCACACACTCAGCGATTCAGGAACAGCTTCTTCCCCTCTGCCATCCAATTCTTAGATGGACATTGAACCCTTGGACCCTACCTCACTTTTTAAAATATACAATATTTCCCTTGTTTGCGTGTTTTTTAATCTGTTCAATATACATATATATACGGTAATCGATTTACATATATGATATTTTATTATTTTTTTCTTCTATATTATGTATTGCATTGAACTGCTGCTGCTAAGTTAACAAATTTCACATCACATGCCGGGGATGATAAACCTGATTCTGATTTCCTCTGAATATCCATTTACTTTTAACATGGACCATAGAACACTACTGCTAATACAAGCCCTTCGGCCCATGACTTGTGCTGACCTTGTAACCTACTCAATCGATTTAACCTTTCCCTCCTGCATAGCCCTCCATTTTCCTATGACCCATGTGCCTATCCAAGACTTTCTTAAATGTTCCGACTGTGTCTGCCTATACTACCATTCCTAGCAGTGTATTCCATGCACCCACCATTCTGTGTTAATTTTTTTAAAACTTGCCCCGGACAATTTTCCTAAACTTTCTTCCAGTCACCTGCAAATCATGCCATTTCCTTCCTGGGGAAAAGTGTCTGGCTATCCACTCGATCTAAGCTTCTTGTACACCTCTATCAAGTCACATCTGGTATCTCCACTACAAAGAGAAAAGCCCTAGCTCATTTTATGTTTATGGTCTTCTGCTGCTGTAGCCCATTCTCCGGGGGAAATAATAGCCATTTGTGAAGGTTGACAGTAATGTTCCAGCCATGGGCAGGCTCCAGTATGCCTGGCACCAACCATGACACCAACTGGTCTGTCCTTGCCAGTGGTTCTTCCAGTCATATGGGGTTTAGAGTTGTTGTTCAGCCTTTGCTTCTCCGCAGTGGATGCCAAACATCTGAGGACCTTTAACTTTAGAAACTGTTGTGCCTGAAAATCCCAGGAGATCAGCAGTTTCCGAGATACTCAAACCACCCCATCTGGCACCAGCAATCAATCCAAGGTCAAAGTCACTTAGATCAAATTTCTTCCCTATTATGATGTTTGGTCTGAATAACAACTGAACCTATTGACCATGTCCATATGTTTTTATGCATTGAGTTCCTGCCACATGATTGGCTGATTAAATATTTGTATTAATGAGCAGGTATACCTAATAAAGTGGCCACAGAATATATACATAACTATCCTCAAATCACTGCATATTTCTGGTGAAGTTGCCTTGATTTTATTGGTAGATGTTCTTGTAATCGCTTTTGCTTCACTTCATCACCGGATAATAGTTTTATCACAAAGTATTCTTGTTGTGGTTAACATATTTCTTTGTGCTTAAAAGCTGATCATGGGAAGAAACGAAAGCTGACGGAATTAGACCAGGAGTCTGCGGTCCCATCGCTGGCAAAGAAAAAACGAATTCAAAAGTGTATGTAACTGTTTCCTTGATTATTTAAAATGGTGGTGTTGTGCCATAGGCAGAGATTACAGTCGAAAGCATTGTACTGCAAGCATATTTTGTGGCAGGGTTTTGTGACAGGTTCAAAGTAAATTTATTATCAAATTAGTTTTCACATGTAAGGTTCGCCTGGGCAGCTTGCAGCAGGGTATTTTGTAGGTGACTGTCCACCACAACAACTTGTGCTGCTGGAGGGAATAAGGATTTACATCGCTGGTTAAATGAGCTGCTTTGACCTGGATGTTGTCGAGCTTCTTCAGGCCTGGGAGAGCTGCACTCATCCAGGCAGATGGAGATTTGAGAGCAAGCTGGATATGGATATCGAAGTTCAGAGGAAACTTATTATCAAAGCACCTATACGTCACCATGTACTACCTTGAGATTCATTTTGCTGCAAGCATTCACAATAGAACAAAGAAATACAGTAGGATCAGTGGACAACTACACACAGAGATTGACAAATATCCATTGTGCAAAAGAAGACAAACTGCAATTTTTAAAACTGTGAATTAATTAATACAGAGAACACGAGTTGTAGAGTCCTTGAAGTGAGTCCGTAGGTTGTGGAAGGTGTGCTTCTTGTGGGCAGGACTTCCACCAGGATAAATGTATTAAATAGAAAAGAATACTCGCTGCCAATAATATCAGTCGGCAGTTTCCAGAAATAACTGTTAAAGGGATCATTCAATTAATGCAAAGGTCAGTGGTCTTGAGTAAATTATTAGAACTCCTTGGACACCTGAAGTCAGAAATTGAAGTGAAGTTCCCTGTGCTTGTGTTGAGCTTTATTAGAAAGTTCAGTATGTTGAGCTTCTTGGTGTCTGTATCTCTGAGAATCTAACCAGGATCCAACATATCACTGCAGCTATAAAGAAGGCATGACAGTGGCTATATTTCACTAAGAGTTGGAGGAGATTTGGTATGTCACCAAAGACACTCACAAATGTTTACAGATGTACCGTGGAGAGTATTCTAACTGGCTGCATCACCGTCTGGTATGGGGGGTGAGGGGCTAATGCACAAGATCGAAATAAGCTGCAGAGAGTTATAAACTCAGTCAACTCCATCATGGGCACTAGCCTCTGTTGTATCCAGGACATCTTCAAGGAGCGATGCCTCAAAATGGTGGCCCTCATCATTAAGGACCCCTATCACCCTGGATGTGCCCTCTTGCTACCATCAGGAAGGAGGTACAGAAGTCTGAAGGCACACATTCAACTATTCAGGAACTGTTTCTTCCCCTCTGCCATCCGATTTCTGTTTGAACATTGATCTCATGAACACTGCTACCTCACTACTTTTTTATTTCTATTTTTGCAGTGCTTATTTAATGTATTATATACTTACAGTAATTCCATTTTTTTCTGTTATGTATTAGTCCTGCCTCAAAGACAACAAATTTTATGACATATGCCAGTGATATTAAAACTGATTTTAATTCTAATAGAAACAGAGATGTAGACAGTTAACCTGAAGTGTGAGGTTATTGACCTGCAGACTGAACAATCAGAGACAGCTCTACAGGACTCATTGTGGAGGAGTGCATGTCATTGGCACCAAGCATGGTAAATTAGACTGAAAGAAATGCCGCTAAATTCTTTTTCCACGTATAAATAGTGTTAGGAGCTCTGTCAGACAGGAGATGAAAGGACAGGTGGTCTTAGCTTCTGTAATTTTTTTTTGGCATAGTGGCGCAGCTACTGGAGCTGCCATCTCACAGCTGCAAGGACCGAGCTTAAGTCCTGACCTCTGGTTGTGTCAATACGGATTTAGCTCCCTGTGACCAGGTGGCTTTCCCCAGGTTGATGGCGTGCTTACCTTCAGCACATGGGGTATTGAGTAGGAACTCAGCAGGTCGGGCAGCATCTATGGAAATGAATAAACAGTTGACGTTTTGGGCCAAGACCCTTCTTCAACACTGGAAAGGAAGGTAGAGGATGCCAGAATAAAAAGGTGAGGGGGGAGGGGAATTAGGGTAGCTGGAAGGTGATAGGTGAAGCGAGGTGGGTGGGAAAGGTAAAGGGCTGGGGAGGAAGGTACCTGATATGAGAGGAGAGTGAACCATAGGAGAAAGGGAAGGAGGAGGGGACCCAAGGGGAAGTGATAGGCAGGTGAGAAGAGGCAAGAGACCAGAGTGGGGAACAGAAGAACTGGGGTGGGGGGGGGGGAATTTTTTATTAAAAGGAGAAATCAATAATCATGCTGTCAGGTTGGAGGCTACCCAGATGGAATATAAGGCGTTGCACCACCACTCTGAGGAAGTCCTCATCTTGGCACAAGAGGAGGCCAGGGATTGGCGTGTCGGTATGAGAATGGGCATTAGAATTAAAATATTTAACCACGAGGAAGACCCGCTATTGGCGGATGGATAGAAATACTTGACGAAGTGGTCCTCCAATTTACAACAGGTCTCACCAATGTTGTACAAAGTTCAAAGGTTAGGTAACCGTGTTGTAACTGTACAAAACTTTTATAGGGCTGGGTTCGATCTTGACAAGTGCCGTCTGTGTGTAGATGACACCCTATCCCTTTAGCCGTGTGTGGTAAACCATGTATATATGTTGTAACTGGGTTACCTGTCTGGACACACCCCTCTGCTGACTGCCCCTGTGGCTCCTCCCACAGAGTCCTGTATAAAGGTGTTCGCCTTGCCCCTCCCCCTCAGTCCGGGGGCAGACACTCACTGTGGAGGTCGTACTGTACAGCGAATAAAAGCCTTTCAGTATTTTACCAAACCTCAGTCTTTTGGAGTAATTGAAGGTGCTTCACCGTGTAAGGCACTTCTTGCCCTCCCTTTCCAAAGACATGCAGGTTGGTAGGTTAATTGGCTGCTATAAATTACCCCTAGTGCGCAGGTAAGCGGTAGAATCTGGGACAAATTGAATGCTTAACTTTATCAAAGAGAGTTGGCTTTATTTGTCACATGTATATTGAAACATATAGTGCAGCCCATTGTTTTGCATCATAAATGACTAACACCATGGTCACAGGATTGTGCTGGGGGCAGCCTGCTTCTGCTGTCAACCTGACATGCTCACAACTCACTAATCTTAACCCGTACGTCCTTGGGATATGGAGGAAACCAGAGGAAGCCCATGCGTCATAGGAAGAGTGTACTACTTAGAGCTGCAGAAATTTATTTATTTATTGAGATACAAGATGGAATAGGCCCTTCAAGCCACACCGCCCAGCAACTCCACCACCCCCCACACTCGATTTAATCCTAGCCTAATCATGGGGCAATTTACAATGGCCAGTTAACCTCCCAACCAAAAGTCTGGAAAACCAGAGCACCTCAAGGAAACTCACATGGTCATGGGGAGAACATTTAAGCTCCTCACAGGCAAAGATGGGAATTGAACCCTGAGTTGCCAGTACTGTAAAGCATTGTGCTATCCACTGTGCTACTGTGCTCCTATTGTATTTACTTGTTCTGTGAATCCATGCAAGAAAATTACTCCTAAGGTAGTATGTGGTGTGGGTGCTTTGATAATAAATTTATTTTGAACTTTGAAGTTTAGGTGAAGGATCTCAACCCAAAATATCGACTGTCCGTTCTCCCATCCCATAGGCCCGCTGAGTTCCTCCAATTCTTTCTGTATTTTTCTGACTTCTTGAAATGGGTAACTGGATTATTACTTACTGCCCGTTATGCCACTGGCATTTCAGGCACCACTGAAGATCCTAAATCTCTGGCGGTGTTCAGGGTTTCCTTCAGCGTGTCAGTAGCTTCCTGTCAGTTTTCACTTCTGTCAGTCATGCAAGTCCCAGGTGGAGGCTTAGGAATACAGTCACACTCAGATGTGGAAGGACTCATCTTTACTGTTTCCATGACAGTATTGTTTGACCGATCAAGGTTTTTTAGCCCTGAGCTGAACCTTGATCCTGGAGGACCGGTGAATCACTCTTAGTCTGGCCTCTACGCTCTCACCTGTTTGGCATGGGTAACCCTACCAAGAGCCAAAGTGCAAGGCTCTGACTCCAGCCAGTATAGCTCTCTGGGTCACTGAGGCACACAAGCCACCAAACCAAAACAATCCCCCCCCCACCCCCATCCCATGGCCCGCAGAGTTCTTCCAGTGTTTTGTATGTCAGAACCGACTTCTTGAAACAATAACTGGATCATTATCACCTGTTTATTTGTGGGATCTTGCTGTAAAGCAGTTTGTGCATTGGAGAGGAGGGTGGAGAAAAAGCTATATGAAAACTTTCTCATAATTTGTTCAGCAAGTTCTTCATTTTTTTGTTTTTCAAAAGCTGCTTTAATTAAGAGCAGGAAGAAAAGTCCACTTCTCATAAGGAAGAGAAAGTCATCAGGTATGCTTTCAAACCTTTACTGAAATGAAATTGTGTTCCACTAGCCCAGGGAACTTATGCCATCGGTCAATACCATTAAGTAAGGGGCCTATGGACTCCAGGGTGGGAACCCCTGCTGCTAGCTAGATTCAGTATAGTCATTTACTGCAGGGTATTCAGGTCGGCTCCAGATGTTCTGGTTTGTTAGAGGGCTGACCAGACATGCACCTTAGTTCATATACTACTGACCCACACTGATTAGGGCAGTATGGTGGATTTTATTAAATGATCCAAGTTGAAGTTCATCTCTGTGAACTCAGTGAAAAATGTAGGTCTTAAGCCGGCCGATGGTTTAGTGGCATCAGCATTGGACTTTGAGGCAAGTCATCCCGGATTCGAATCTGGCTGGCTCCTTGCGTGCTTTCCATCCATGCTGGGTTGAGTGTCGAGCTAGCAACTTGGCCTCGTAAAAAATAAAACAAAACCACTAAAGAAATGGCAAGGTTGCTGCCTGATACACCACAAGGCGCGGAAAGGAATAACAACAACAACTTAGACCCAAGTGACTTCTCTGATAGATAATCATTATTGTGCCATCTGATAGACAAACCATTATTATGCTATTATATGTTGGATCGTGCTGTGCACCATTGATTTGCAGTGATGGAACTGTGACAAAGTGTTTCACCTCCGACTGTAAAAATGCACTGAGAAAGTCGTGGAGGGAAGTTATATAAAGAGATGTCTTTCTCTCACAGTTCATGCTGTTCCCTTTCATTTCTCAACAGTTGTTTCAGCAAAGAAAAGTAGGAAGAATTCTCTGTCTCCCATTGAGAAGGAAAAATCAATAACAGGTAAACTTAAACCATTCCTGGAATAAAACTGTACTCTTCTGCCTACTTCAGTGGCTTGGAGGCTTTGAGTGCTCGAGTTTGTTCTGAAAGCTGACATCGGAGCTCCACTGATATATGAAGAAGACTTAGAAAATAAGGTGGACTTCGCTGAGTGTTCGAGTTGAAGTGAATTCCAGCAAGGTGCACACAAATTGCTGGCATAACTCGGCGCATCAGGCAGCACTGTGGTGAGGAATTAACAGTTAATGTTTAGGGCTGAGATCTTTCATCAGGACCCAAAACATTAACTGTTTATTTAATAATAATTTAATTATATTTCATAGTGAATTCTGTAATTGGCTTGATGTCATGAAATGTTTTCTCTGCTTAAACTTGGCTGATCCATTTTTTCCCTCTCAGCCCCAATCTCTTGCGCCTTCTCCCTGTATCCCTTCATGCCCTGACTAATCAAGAATCTCAGCCTCTGCCTTAAATATACCAATGACTTGGCCAACACAGCCACCTGTGGCAATGAATTCCTCGATTCACCACCGTCTTGAGTAAAGAAATTCCTCCTCATCTCCATTCTAAAGGGCACCCCTCTCTTCAGAGTCTGTGTCCTCTGGTGTTAGACTCTCCCACCATAGGAAACATCCTCTCTGCCTCTCTATTGAGGCCTTTCATCGTGCCATAGATTTCAGTCAGGTTACCCCTCATTCTTCAGAATTCCATCCAGTGAGCAGAGGCCCAGAGCCATCAAACGCTCCTCATATGACAAGCCTTTCAATCCCGGAATCATTTTGGTGAACCTCCTTTGAACCCTCTCCAATGTCAGCACATACTTTCTTAGATAAGGGACCCAAAACTGCACTTTTGTTTCTGTCTTAATTGATTCTTGGACATGGCCTGCATTTAATTAAACCTGGCTTGTTGAGCCTTCTGAGAGAGCAGTAGCTGTAAATCTGGGTTCTGTCATAGACCCAGACTGATTAGGGATAGCACATTTCCTTTCTGCTTGTTCACAAACTGAGTTGTCAAAAGACAAAAGAATCAAAATTATTCGAACATCAGATTCATTTCTTGAGCTCAGTTTTTTCTTTTTCCTTAGAAGTGGAGAAAGACGGTGAGCTGAATAAACCTCTTCAAAAGAAGAAGAAAAAGAAGAAAGTTCAGGAAGAAGGTATGGAAATTCTCGCTTGCCAGTTGTACCTTTTCCTGCAGCCTTCCTTGTCCAAGGCAACCAAGACTCACCAGGTCCTGGATTCTGCTGCCTACCAAGGCATTCATATTCATCAATGGTCTTTCAATCTCAGAATGGGAGCACTGTTTTCAAGTCCAGGCTGTGTAATTCTGAGATAGTGGGACATTTGAGGGGTTTGCTGGGCTTCTATGAAGGATGTCTGTGTCAAGTCACTTTGATGTGACACCAGCTTCGCACACAAGGTCAGGCTAGGTTTATGGCAACACATACACACAAAATGTTGGAGGCACTTGGCATCCTTGGAAAGAATTAAACAGTCGACATGTCAAGCCGAGACATATTGTGCATGTTACTCTGGATTCCCAGCATCTGCAGAGGTCGATTGTATTAGATTTCCCACCTTAAAGGTAGAGAAAAGGTGGCAATACAAAACCAGGTGGGATTGTGACTCTGAAAGATATAAAGAAGCTTCCAGGAGATAGAAAGTTCGAAGTACATTTATAATCTACACAGTATACAACCTTGAGATTCATCTTTGCAGGCAGCCATGAAACAAAGAAAACCATGGAACCCGATCGAAGAGAAATATCACCCACTCCCTCCACACTTATGCGCAAAAAAAAATCATGCATATGTAGCCCCCCCCCCCGGCCACCTTCAGGGTCGCTCGGCTCGCTGTCGTCTAGGGAAACAGCCTCGACCCCAGCAAACTGGGTAATTAGTTTGTGTGGATGCTGTGTGATGTACCCCACCCCGCCCATATAACAGATAATACGCCAGATACGATTAAATGATTTACAGTTTATAGATATTACTGGAACTATATAATTAATAGAGAATAAAATATAAAAGGAAAATAAAAGGCACCACACTTATCAAAGTTCAATCTCTTCGTGCACAGTTGGAGCTCAGGACCCTTCTTCTTCACCCTGTGACCCTCGACCAGCCGCCTGGGACCAACAGCGGTGGTCAACCAGACGCTCCACACGAGTCTGTCTCCGTCTCCTCACCGAATGCCCTCCTCGGGGTCCAACCCCATTAGCGGGCATCACAGCACCTCGTCCATTCTCTGTCTCTCTCTCCCGCCTTCTGCCCCAAAACCCCACGCATACAATATCTTACAGATACACCAAAAACATAACACCTATCCCAACTGGTTCATAACACCTTCTTATCAGTAACGTGATTCAACAAACTGCTAGCGGGAGGGCTTTCTCAGCATTTAACATAACAAAGAAGCACTCCCAAGTATAACATAACAAAGAAGCCATCTTAAATTTCACATACCAAAAAAGAAAGACCCCGTACACATACAACACCAAAAACAAAACATTAATGCCCACATACACAAAAACAAATGGTACTAGCAGCGACAAGAACATCAACCCACAACCCCCCCCCATGAGTAAAAGACAAATTATGCATATGGCAGCAGGAGAATGGCGACCCCTGCGGCTGTTCTCAGCACATCTTTGGATTCTTGAGCGCTGACGCATTTCACTGCATGTCCTGATGTATGTGTGACGTATAAGGCTAATTTTTAACCTTTAGCTTTAAACTTTTTACCGACCTCAAGAGGCTGGGTGCAGTTTAGTTACAGAATCGAGGATGGGGGTAGGTAACATAGTAGTGACATAGTAAACCTACAGCGCAATACAGGCCCTTCGGCCCACAAAGCTGTGCCGAGCATGTCCTTACCTTAGAAATTACCTAGGGTTACCCATAGCCTTCTATTTTTCTGAGCTCCATGTACCTGTCCTGGAGTCTCTGAAAAGATCCTATTGTATCCGCCTCCACCACCTTCGCCGGCAGCCCATTCCACGGACTCACCACTCTCTGCGTTTTAAAAAAAGCTTACCCCCGACATCTCCTCTGTACCTATTTCCAAGCATCTTAAAATTGTGCCCTCTCGTGCTAGCCATTCCAGCCCTGGGAAAAAGCCTTTGACTATCCACACGATTAATGCCTCTCATCATCTTATATACCTCTATCAGGTCACCTCTCATCCTCTGTCGCTCCAAGGAGAAAAGGCCAAGTTCACTCAACCCATTCTCATAAGGCATGCTCCCCAATCCAGGCAACATCCTTGTAAACCTCCTCTGCACCCTTTCCATGGTTTCCACATCCTTCCAACAGTGAGGTGACCAGAACTGAGCACAGTATTTCAAGTGGGGTCTGATCAGGGTCCTATATAGCTGCAACATTACCTCTCAGCTCCTAAACTCAATCCCACAATTGATGAAGGCCAATACACCGTATGCTTTCTTAACCACAGAGTCAACCTGCGCAGCAGCTTTGAGTGTCCTATGGATTAGGACCCCAATATCCCTCTGATCCGCCACACTGCCAAGAGTCTTACCATTAATACTATATTCTGACATATTTGATCTATCAAAATGGGTACTGCCAGTCTTCCATACAACCTTGCCCAGGCCTCAGTCATCATCGAAAATTGATGGACAGCCAAAGAAGGAGAAGAAGATCTACCAATATAAACCACCTCACACTTATCAGGATTGAACTCCATTTGCCACTTCTCAGCCCAATTTTGTATCCTATCAATGTCCCGCTGTAACCTCTGACAGCCCTCCACACTATCCACAACACCCCCAACCTTTGTGTCATCAGCAAATTTACTAACCCATCCCTCCACTTCTTCATCCAGGTCACTTATAAAAATCACGAAGAGCAGGGGTCCCAGAACAGATCCCTAAGGCACACCACTGGTGACTGACCTCCATGCAGAATATAATCCGTCTACAACCACTCTTTGCCTTCTGTGGGCAAGCCAGTTCTGGATCCACAAAGCAATTTCCCCTTGGATCCCATGCCTCTTTACTTTCACAATAAGTCTTGCATGGGGTACCTTGTCAAATGCCTTGCTGAAATCCATATACATTACGTCTACTGCTCTACCTTCATCAATGTGTTTAGTCACATCCTCAAAAAATTCATTCAGGCTCGTAAGGCATGACCTGCCTTTGACAAAGCCATGCTAACTATTCCTAATCATATTATGCCTCTCCAAATGTTCATAAGTCCTGCCTCTCAGGATCTTCTCTGTCAACTTACCAACCACTGAAGCAAGACTCACTGGTCTGTAATTTCCTGGGCTATCTCTACTCCCTTCATTGAGTAACGGAACAACATCTGCAACCCTCCAATCCTCCGGAACCTCTCCCATCACCTTTGATGATGCAAAGATCATCACCAGAAGCTCAGCAATCTTCCTCGCCTTGTCCGGTCCCAGTGACTTATCCAACTTGATGCTTTCCAAAAGCTCCAGTACATCCTCTTCCTTAATATCTACATGCTCAAGCTTTTCACTGTGCTGTAAATCATCCCTACAATCGCCAAGATCTTTTTCCGTAGTGAATACAGAAGCGAAATACTCATTAAGTACCTCTGCTATCTCCTCTGGTTCCATACACACTTTTCCACTGTCACACTTGATTGGTCCTATTCGCTCACTTCTTATCCTCTTGCTCTTCACATACTTGGAGAATGCCTTGGGGTTTTCCTTAATCCTGTCCGCCAAGGCCTTCTCATGCCCCCTTCTGGCTCTCCTAATTTCTTTCTGAAGCTCCTTCCTGCTAGCCTTATAATCTTCTAGATCTCTATCATTAGCTAATTTTTTGAACCTTTCGTAAGCTGTTCTTTCCTTCTTGACTAGATTTGTAACAGCCTTTGTACACCACGGTTCCTGTACCCTACCATCCTTTTCCTGTCTCATTGGAACATACCTATGCAGAACTCCACGCAAATATCCCCTGAACATTTGCCACATTTCATCTGTACATTACCCTGAGGACATCTGTTCCCAGTTTATGCTTCTAAGTTCCTGCCTTATAGCCTCATATTTCCCCTTACTCCAATTAAATGCTTTCCTAACCTATCCCTCTCCAATGCTATGGTGTTTCAGTTTGTGAAACATTCCTATTAAACATTAGCTTTATTTGTCACGTGTATATTGAAACATGCATTATTTGAATCAAATCAGATCAACACGGATTGTCCTGGGCAAGTGTTGCCATTTTTTCCCTATAAAATGCTTTAAGGAAATAATGGGGAAAAAAATCAAGATTTAAAAACCCTATTTATTCAGTTACTATATCATCTTTTCTAATGTTATTGCTCCAAATTTAGGAGAATGGTAACAAATATGAAAATCCAGACATTAAAAAATATTGTATCGAAAGATCATTCTGAAAACCCTAGATTAACACACAGCCCCACAGACTCTATTTCTTCCTGAAAAATACACAAAAAAGACGCTCCTTTCTTTTTTATTTTATGTCTGTTTTGCTTTCTCTCTCTGTTTCCTGTGTGTGTGTATCTCTCTCTCTCTCTTTCTCTCTTTCTCTTTCTCTTTCTCTCTCTTTCTCTCCACCCTGTTCCTCCTGCCCCCCGTCCCGCCTTGCTTAATCTGAAGTGAAGGGTAATTGTGCTGTTGTAGCAGTAAGTTAAAAATTTTCCCAATAAAACCTTTCACTAAAGGGTTCATTTTTAAAATAATATCTAACAGGTCAGAGTCCTGTATATATGGAAAATTATTTAAATATTCTTGTAAGAAATGTCTGACCTGAAGATATTGCAAGAAATGTGAATACGAGAGAGAGTATTTAGTTACTAATTTCTCAAAAGACATCAATTGGCCATCTTGGAACAGATCAATGAAGGAATAAGCTCCTTTATTTCTCCAAAGAAGAAAAGTAGGATCACTTAATGAAGGTTTAAATAAATAATTTCGATAAATTAAGCTAAGAAGATCATATTTTTTAAGATTAAGAAAATTACAAAGCTGGTACCAAATTTGTAATGACTGCTTAATCGTAGGATATACATTTAGATTAGCAATTTTGGCCAGTTGTACAGGTAAAGAAGCTCCTAATAACGATCCAAATCAGCCCAAGGTGATCGTTCATTTTTGTCAGCCCAGTCTCTCTCTCCTGCCCCTCGGCTGTCTCTCTCCTGCCCCTGACACACACACACACACGCACACGCACACACACACAAAACTCTCTCTTGCCCCTCTCTCTCTCTTTCTCGCCCCCCTTCTCTCCCCCTCTCTCTTACCCCCCTCTCTCTCTCACCCCCTCTCTTTCTCTCTCTCTCTCTTCCCCTTTCTCTCCCCCCACTTAATAGAGCTCCAGTACAGTGACCAAGTTCAATCCCATCAATATCTGTAAGGAGTTTGTACCTTCTCCCCGTGACCACATGGGCTTTCTCTGGGTGCTTCAGTTTCCTCCCATATTTCAAAGTATGGGTGAGTAGGTTAGTTGGTCTGATGGGTGTAAACGGCAGCATGGGCTCATAGTGCTGTAAGGAACTGTTTCCGTGATGTATCCCTACATAAAATAATGCTGCTCTTGATCAGCTAAGATGCGTCATTAGAACTGTAGTCTTGCCCTTCACAGTTTATGTTAAGTGCTTTCAAGTCTTGGTCATTTTTTAGGAGTTTTTTTTAAGAGTGAGTGAGAAAATTTGATTCTTCATGAACATTTATTTTAAAGTTTAAACAAAGGAACAGATAACAAGTAGACAAAGCGACAGTGATTCAAAGCAGATGAAAAACAGGGAAGAAAAGAGATTGAAGATGGCACTTTAGAAAAACTATCACCTTTATAGTGCAGATAACAGAAATTCCTCAGATAAGGAAACCTAATCAATGGTTGCACAATCATCACACGGGGGTAATGTGCTAATACTTAACCCATTAAAAATGAAAGGGTGGTAAGCCGCTATACCACGTTTCCGCCGGTAAGTGGAGAATGACCACCACATACTGCTAAAGATTAGAATTGGTAAAAATTCAGTTGATGTCAGTAAAAAAAGAAACTATGATTTTAATATTGCATTAATTCAACTAATGCCTTATAAAAAGTATTAAAAAAACAACTGATTCCAACAGTGTGTTAAACATGGATTGAAACACCAGCCAGATAGACCGATAAGGCAGGGTGTTGGGACCGGAGGTGAGAGTTGGACTAATTTCTCTCATTTTCCTGCGATGTTCATTTCTGGACTGCAGCACTGAGGCTGTGAAACTGCTCCAGTGCTGCTACATGCTTCATATCTGCAAGCTTCGCAGAGATTTGCTCTGTCCTATGATGAACTGAGACCGAGGCTTTGGGCCTACTCCAGCTGCTTTGGGGATTTGGGTCTACAGACTCAATTTGTTTGGGAAAGATGTTGCTTGCTTCTATTGTTTGTATGATTTGTATGTTTTTTTCCTCTTCCTCTGTGTTGGTCTTTTTTTTAAACTGGGTTATTTCAGGTTTCTTGCTTTGTGGCTGCCTGTAAGCAGACAAGTCTCAAGGTTGTATCATTTATACATACTTTGATAATAAATGTACTTTGAATCCTTTGAAATACACCACCAGTGCAATGTGTCCTCATAATTTAGTTTCTCCCTATCACTTTATACCCCTAATATCCACTCCTGAAGAATAGTCATGTCCTCTATGATTGTGAAGGTAGGCACAAACTAGAAACTTCTGTGAGGCACACTGGTGAAAACTGATTTATTAGGTGGAATTTAAGCTCGTTTGCCTTCTTCATTTCATTTCATGAAAATCTTTACTGCTTCCTCAGGAGAGAAAAAGCAAGTGGAGGAATGCTTAACTCTTCCGTCTTCACAGAAGAAAAGAAAACTGGAAGAAAGTAAGTGAATAAACCTTTTTCTTTGCAGCTTGCTCTTCCTTACCCTTGTCAGCATTGCTTGACATTCGTTCAGAAGATGTGGGAGTCGTAGGCAAGAACAGCCTTGTGCAGAAACCAAAAAAGTGGAAATCTGTAATTTTAAAAAAATACAGGAAATAGTAAAGCAGGCAGCATCCGAGGAGAGGGACACTGTGTCTGATGAGCTGTCATCAGATTAAAAAGCTTAAAATCAAACTTTTTTTTTAACTTTGAGGTGGAAGAGAACAGGAAAGAGCAAAAGGGGTGTCTATTATCAAGTGGAGACCAAGATAAAGGTAGCGTGCCAGCTGCGAGACTGTGCTGAAGGCATTTTAATAAAGTATAACTTTCCTGGAAAGAGAGTAAAAAGGAAGGAGAGGAGACGGGCTATGGAGAGGTAGTGCTGGCACTGTAAGATACAAAGTCAAAGGGAAAACATTCCAGCTACTGAACTTCCATAAAACAGAGGAACAGAGTTCAGCCGTTGAGTCTGCTCCATCATTCCATCATGGCTGATTTATTTTCACTCTCAACCCCATTCACCTGCCTTCTACCTTTGACCTTTGATATCCTTACTAATCAAGAATCCATAACCGCTGCTTTAAATATACCCAATGACTTGGCTTCCACAGGTGTCTGTGGCATTGAATTTCACCACCCTCTGGCTAAAGAAATTCCTCCTCGGCTCTCTTCTAAATGATATCCATCTGTTCTGAGGCTGTGCCCTCTGATCTTAGAATCCACCACTATTGGAAACAGCCAGGAAATTTGAAATTTCTTGCATGTTTTAAAAAAAATATTCATATTGAAGTATTGGAAATAAAAACAGAATGCAGAAAATAATTATTATTTCCCTGCCTGATTTCCTTGAGAGACTTCCTAATGCAATTCATACAATCCAAGGCAGCGGAGGTGGTGGATGCAGGTTCGATTTCAACAGTTAAGGTAGGTAGGGTCTGGAGGGCAGGTAGATGGGACTAAGTAGAATAATAGTTTGGCACAGATTAGATGGGCTGAAGGGCCTGTTTCTGTGCTTTAGTGGTCTATGACTGTGACAGTTCAGAACCAACCATATTGAATGGATAGGGAGTCACATAAGCTGGAATGGGTAAGGGCAACAAATTTCCGCCAAAAGAAATATATTAATAAACAACAGTTTTTTTTTCCATTTTCATCATTACTCTCTAATTCCATATTTGTTTGATTAACAGACTATAATTTCCCTTGATGCCATGTCGGGATGTGAGCTCTTGCCTTGATTACTGGTCCAGTTACGTGACTGCCATTTTAACTGCATTTATGTCTTGGTATATTATTCTGGATTATTGGAAGAGAGGAGGATGCAGAGTGAATCCTCCTTTGAGAGAAATAGCATGCAACTACACATAATGAGGCCATTCAGCTCATCAAATTTGATTAGGGTGCATTTTTGTTCCGTTTTTGTTGCATAAGCTTATAAAGTTCTAGTACATGTATTATCAAAGTATATGTACTTTATACAATCTTGAGATTCATCTCCTTACAGGCAGCCACAAAACAAAGAAACCCAAAAAAACATTAAAAGAGACTGTCAAACACCCAATGTGCAGAGAAAAAAAAACACGAAATCATGTAAACAATGAAAGCAAGCAAGTAGCGTTCCAATCTGAAGTCCACGGAGAGTCTATCCACAGACCCTTAGTTCAGTGCACAGCGGAACACTGGGCTGCACCAGCCTAACCCTCACCTCCAGTCACGACACCCTGACCTTTTCAATCTGGCTTGGTGCCTAAATCATCATCCAAGCATCATATTCAGTCGCTTTGATGTGCTCTGGTGCCTGGACTCTGCCACCTTAATTTGGCCAGTGCCCGACCTTTCTAATTCGGCCAGGAGCTTAAATCATTTTCTGTGCATCAGATTTAGTCGCTTCGATATGCTCTGGTGCCTGGACCCCGCCGCCTTAATTCAGCCTGTACACGACCTTTCTGATTTGGCCTGCCACTTAAATCTTTGTCCAAACATCGTGTTCTGTTGCTTCGATACGTTTTGCGGCCTGGCCTGCACCTTGGTTCAGCCTGTGCCCAACCTTTCAAAATAGGCCCGGTGCCTGGTGCTTAGATCGATCAAACCTTGGGTCTTCCTTACTCTCGGCAACAGGCCCACTGCTTCACCTTGCCTCAGTTCTACTGCATCTAATTGCCTCCAAGTCCAAAGGGAAGTTACGGACTATTGTTCGAAATGATCATTTGCCAGAAAAAGTGTGATTAACAAAGTATTTAGTTGTTTTCCTTGTTTAATTGGCCACCACCCAGAAATCACTAAGCTTCACCAGCACCATCTTAAACCAGATCATTTGTAGTTGCTGGAAATAAATGGTCAAGTTACATTACTGGAGAAGGTAATGGGAAATGAAACGGGTGTCAGGAGAAATGTGGGTGAAATTTTGAAGTTAGGAAGGACTCTGAGGCTATGGTGGAGGAAGAAGGGGCAGGAGAGCCTAGTGCAAAGAGCCAATGAGTTGAGTTTGCCCACATTCTGCTGCGGTCACCAAGCTCATTTCCTTTTTTGTTCCCTTGAAGCAATTTTAGATGAGAGCGAGGACAAAGCAGCTCTGCTTCAGAAGAAAAAGAAGAAAAAATTAGAAAAAGGTAAATAAGTGCAACATAATACTTGCTTCATGGTTGATGGATACTGGATTCCTAGTCTCCCAGTACATCCGTCTTCCACAGACCCCGTACATTGCTGAAAAAGTTAATTGATTGGATATTTCAGAATCAGGTTTATTATCACTAACTTACATTATGAGATTTGTATTGTAGCAGCATTACAGTACAATACAGAAATAAATTACTAGTTACAATAATAGATAAATAATCAGGAGGCAATATAGTGACTGGATTTCCAACATCTGCTGAATCTCTTGTGTCTATGCCCTGCTGAGTCCCTCCAGCATTTTGTGTGTGTGTGTTTCTGTAGCAAAATGGTGAGGTTGCACTCATGGACCATTCAGAAACCTGATGACAGAGGGGAAGGAAATTTGAGTGTGAGTCTTCAGGCTAATGAGAAGAGGGCATGACCGAGGTGCTGCCTTCTTGAGGCACCACCTTTTGAAGATGTCCTATATGATGTACTGATTTTCATTCAAATGGGCTTGTATCTGATTGTCTTTGATGTCTGGATGTCAGAATTTACATATTAGCCTGCTTGTGTACTTTAGGTTTCTGAACTCAGGGGCTCTCATTTATTGTACTGCAAGTGAGCTTGAAGTGTAGTTTCACAAACATGAAAAAAATCTGCAGATGCTAGACATCCAAAGCAGCACGCAGAAAAATGCTGAGGGTACTCTGCAGACTGGGCAGCATCTATGGAAGAGTTAACAGTCGGAAGTTTCAGGCCGAGACCCTTTATCAGGTTGACTGTTAACTCTTTTCCATAGATGTTGCCTGGCCTGCTGAGTTCCTCCAGCATTTTGTGGTGAAACGTGGTTTGAGTAAGTTTGAAAGCCTTGTTACGGACAATCTGTTGTTGAGTTATGTCATTAATTTCCTTCGTTCTTCTCCTAAAGCTCTTGTGAAAGAGGAAAGAGAAGTGGAAAAAGGGGATGCTTGCCTTCCACCAAAGAAGAAAAAGAAAAAGCATCAGGAGATGGGTGGGTAGATGAAGCCGTATAAAAAATAATTTAGAAATTGTATATTTTCCTGCCATTCATTCAAATCTTGAGCAAGGGGCCTGTCAAATACTGAGACCCAGAGTATAGCAAATGGCTCCTTTAGACCATTAGACATGGAAGCAGAATTAGGTCATTTGACCCATCGATTCTGCTCCGCCATTTCATCATGGCTGATCCATTTCCCTCTCAACCTTATTCTCCTGTTTTCTCCCCATAACCTTTCACGCCCTGACTAATTAAGAATCTATCAGCGAGGGTGACCATGGATGTTGCATCATATCTGTGGGCAATACAATATGAAGAGCAAGCTGTTGCCTATGTAGCTAGCTCCCCATCTCCATGCATCTGATGAACCCTTAGGAAAGGCAGAGACCAATACAGTTTGGTACCAGTTGCGTCACAGGAGTAGCCAGTCCCATTGAACTCAGCATAGGACTGTCTTAGGGACTCCACCCTTCGGCTTTGTCTCTCTGGGTTTACTCCTGAAGCCTTCCCCATGAGTGGGCAATGGAGATCAGAGTTTTCCTTCTTCTAGGTGAACTGCCAACCCCAGCTGATGAGCCCCATCTGCCTGAAGTGACTCATTTTAAGATGTCAGTAACCTGCCTTTGCCCCTTCTATCAACAGAAGTGGTTCCAAACAGGCTTAGTAGCTAACCCAGACATGAAGGCCAGGAGTTGGACTTGGTTGTCGGAAGCTATTTGAGATGCACGCCTTTGGGAGCATTTAATAGGTAGTGGGAGCTTATCCTATGATAACAACCTTAAGGAACCAAAGAACCTATTAACAACCTCTGCCTTAAGTGCACCCAGTGACCTGGCCTCCACAGCCATCTGTGGCAACAAATTCCACAGATTCCCCACCTTTTGGATAAAGAAATTCCTCATCTCTGTTTGAAATGGACGTGCCCTCTGGTCCTAGACTCCCCCTCCAAAGGAAACATCCTCTTCACATCCACTCTATCTAGGCCTTCTCAACATTCATTAGATTTCAAAGAGACCCCACCCCCCAACCACCCAATTCTTCTAAATTCCAGCGTTGCCAAATGTGACGGATGATGCCACAGCTGGTCACTAAATTAGACCTTGGAGCCATTTGAACTGGCTTGTATTTCCTACCATATTGGATCCACTGTGATAGTTCCCTAATATCTGCTTAAAGTCATACTCCAGCAGACAGGCACTTTAGTGTGGCTTCGATTGTTGCCATTTGTGGAGCTACACCCCAGCAAAAAGCACTGAATACTCCAGCACATCTGAGGTGGTTTGTCCCATCTGGAATCAGAATTGGGTTTAATATCGCCAGCATATGTTATGAAATTTCTTCACTTTGCAGCAGCACTAGAATGCAGAACATGATAATACAGGAAAAAAGCTGTTAATTGCGGGAACTGTGTGGTATATATGTATAATATAGTTAAATAAGTAGTGCAAAAATAGAAATAAAATAATAATGGGATAGTGTTCATGGGTTCAATGATAATGCAGAGGGGAAGATGCTGTTCCTGAATCACTGAGTGTGTGCCTCCAGGCTCCTGTACCTCCTTGATGGTAACAATGCAAGGAGGGCATATCTTGGGTGGTGGGGGTCCTTGGATGCCACCATTTTGAGGCATCAAATGAAGATGTCTCGGATGTTACAGAGGCTAGTGTCCATGATGGAGCTGACTAATTTTACAACTCTCTGCAGCTTATTTTGATCCTATGCAGAAGCCCTCCCCCCCATACCAGACAATAATTGTTCTAGCTCAATGGAGCAGCCCATTTGAACCCCTTTCCTCAATCATTTTTTTCCCTTCCAATTGTTTATTCAATTCTCTCTTCATAATCACTGCCACTCCTGTAATGCAGAAAAGAATTGCTTTTAATTTTCACTCTTTTTTTGTCAAACACCTTTAAAGTGTGCTTCTCAATTCTTATGTGAATTGGCCTCCCATGATATTTCAATGCCATCTTCTTATTTATTGTGATACTGCACAGAATAAGCCCTTCCAGCCCTTTGAATCACACTGCGCTGCAATCCCTCAATTTAACCCTAGCCTAATCACAGGACAATTTACAGTTGCCAATTAATTTATCAACTAGTAAACCTTTGGACTGTGGGAAGAAACTGGAGCACTCAGAGGAAACCCACGTGGTTATGGGGAGAACGTGCAAACTCCTTGCAGGCAGTGGTGGGAATTGAACCTGAGTCATCTGTACTGTATATTACCCATTTAACTTTTTTTTTCTCTAAAGAGAACAGTTCAAATCTATTCCTAAGACAGAGAAACTGGAGATTTTTTATTGAATCTCTTCTATTCCTTCTGAAGCCAAACATCTTTCCTCTGGTTTGTCTTCTCAACTTGAAGAGGAAGATTTCTCTGACAAATATTAAACTGCACCTCTTTTGACTTGACAAGGTTTCCAGTATGAGCAACCTGTTTGAGTAATGTCACTAACACTCTCCCTGGTAATGCTCCTCAACACTTCCTCTGCAACATTGACAACTGCATTGGTGCTGCTTCATGCACTCATGCTGAGCCTGTCAATTTCAGGGATAGAGTTTGTCAAGTATATTCAGGAAAGTTTTCTTAATCAGTACATAGAAATCCCAACGAGAGAGTATGCAATACTTGGTCTGCTGTTAGGGAATAAGATGGGACAGGTGACAAGTTTGTATAGGTGAACACTTTGCACCTAGTAATCCCAATGCCATTAGTTTCAAAGTAAATATGAAAAAAAAGATAGGCCTGGCTTCTGGGTTGAGATTCTAAGTCGGAGAAAGGCCAATTTTGATGGTATCAGAAAGGATCTGGCAAGTGAGGATTGGGATGGGCTGTTTTCTGGCAATGGTGAGTGGGAAGCCTTCAGAAGTCAAATTTTGAGAGTACAAAACTTATATGTGCCTGTCAGAATAAAAAGTAAAGATAACAGGTGTAGGGAACCTTGGATTTCAAGAGATATTGAGGCCCTCAGTAGGGAAGAAAAAGGAGGTGCATTGCAGATATAGGCAATAGAAAGAAGTGAAGTCTTTATAGAGTACGAGAAATTCAAGAGAACACTTAAGAAAGAAATCAGGAGGGCTAAAAAAAGGCATAAGGCTGCCCTAGAGATGAGGTGAAAGAGAATCCTAAGGGCTTCCACAGATATGTTAAGAGCAAAAGGATTATGAGGGACAAAATTGGTCCACTGGAAGATCAGAATGGTAATCCATGTATGGAGCTAAAAGAGATGGGGGTGATCTTAAATGTATTTTTACATCTATTTACACACTGTAGAAGGACGGCAAAACGGCATCAACTTCATGAACTCTATACAGATTACAGAGGAGGAGGTGTTCTCTGTCTTGAGGCAAACGAGGGTGGATATATCCCCAGGGCCTGACAAGGTGTTTCCTCTAACCCTGTGGGAGGCAAGTGCAGAAATTGTCATGGCCCTAGCAGACATATTAAATCATCCTTAGTGACAGGTGAGGTGCCAGAGGATTGGAGGATAGCCAATGTTGTTCCACTGTTTAAGAAAGGCTTTAAAAATAAACCAGGAAATTATGCTGACATCAGTAGTGGGAAAGTTTTTGGAAGATATTCTGAGGGACTACATATGAGTGTTTGGGTAGACATGGATAAATTAAAGCATAGTTAGCATGGCTTTGTGCATGGTAGATCCTGTCAAATCAACCTTACAGAGTTTTTCGAGGAAGTTATCAGGAAGGTTGATGAAGGCATGGGAATGATGTGGTCTACATGGACTTTACTAAGGCATTTGACAAGGACCCGCATGGGAGGTTGGTCAATAATTTTCAGTTGCTCGGCATTCAAGATGAGGTAGTAATTGCGAGGTGTTGTACTTTGATTGGACCAACAAAGGTAGGTCTTACACAGTGAATGGTAGAGCGCTGAGGAGTGCAGTAGAACAAAGAAATTGGGGACACAGGTTGAAAGGGTCATAAAGAAAGCTTTTGGCACATTGGTCTTCAGCATAACTTCCTATTTACTGTATTCAATACTTTGATTTATGAAGCTGTATAAAATGTTGGTGAGGCCTAAATTAGAGTATTGTGTGCGGTTTTAGTCACCTACCTACAGGAAAGATGTAAGTAAAGTTGAAAGAGTACAGAGAAAATTTACAAAGATGTTGCCAAGACTAGGGGACCTGAATTATAGGGAAAAATTGAATAGATTTATTCCTTGGAACATAGAAGATTGAGAGATTTGACAGAGGTATACCAAGTTATGAGGGGTATAAATAGGGTAAATGCAAGCAGGCTTTTCCCACTAAGATTGAGTGGGGCTACAATTAGAGGTCACGGATTAGGAGTGAAAGGTGAAAAGTTTAAGGGGAACATGATGTGCTATTTCTCCATCGAAAGGATTGTGAGAGTGTGGACAAAGCTGCTGGTGCAAGCGGTGCATGCGCACTCGATTTCAACATCAAGGAAAAGTTTGGATAGATACATGGATGGAAAGGGTATGGAGATCTATGGTCCCAGTGTACGTCACTGGGAGTAGGCAGTTTAAATGGTACGCCATGGTGTAGATAGATGGAAGGGCCTGTTTCTGTTCTGTACATATCTATGACTTGCCTATTTGTCTCTTTTCACTAATCTCACTCCTGCCACTTTATCCCTGCAAGCAGCCAAATGCTACACTTACCCATCCATGTCCTCCCTTACCTCCAATAAGGGCCCCATACAGTTCTTCCGGGGGAGGCAACATTGCACCTGCGAATCTTGGGGTCGTCTGTTTTAGCCGGTGCTCCCAATGCAGTCTACATTAGTGAGACCCATCAGAAATTTGGGGACCACTTCATCAAGCATATCCGCTTCATCCGCCAAAAGCGGAGGTTCTTGGTGGCTAACCATTTTCATTGCTATTTCCATTTGCTTTCCAACATGTCAGTCCATGGCCCCCTCTTGTGCCATGATGAGGCCACCCTCAGGGTGGAAGAGCAACATCTCATATTCTGACTACCAGCTTCCAACCTGTTGGCATGAACGTTGATTTCTTCTGGTTTTAAAAAAAGAAATTCTATCCCTCTTGTATTCCCCAGTCTGGCCTCTTACCTCTTCGCAGCAGTCTATCACCTCCCCCTGGTGCCCCTCTTCCCTTTCTCCTGTGGTCCACTCTCTTCTTCTCTCAGATTCCTTCCACTTCAGCCCTTTACCTTTTCCACCCACTTGGCTTCACCTGTCACCTTCCAGCTTGCCCCCTTCTTTTTACTCTGGCATCCTCCACCTTCCTTTTCAGTCCTGAAGAAGGGTCTCAGCATGAAGTGTCAACTTTTATTCATTTCTATAGATGCTGCCTGACCTGCTGGGTTCCTCCAACATTTAGTGTATGTTGCTCTGGATTTCTAGCATTTGCAGAATCTCTTGTCTTTATCACTAATGCTCTTGATTCTTTTCTTAAAGCTGATTTAAACAAGGAAAAAGATGGGAAAGAGGAAGCTGCCCCCCAAAAGAAGAAAAATAAGAAGGGTGAGTTATTTCAAAAAATAGTTGTTAGAAAGATTAGTATTCAGAGGCTTGATCTAGAAAAGAGTTCCTATTCCACTGTGAAAATCAAAAGAGATGTAGATATTGGACATCGGAAATAACACAACAAAATGCTCAGCAGATCATTCAGTATCCGTGGAATGCAAAAGCAAAGTTACCATTTGAGGTTGAAGACCCTTCAGCAGAAATGAGAAGGAGATAAAGGTCCAGATAAGAGAGCAAGAGGGATGAAAAGAACAAAGGGAATATATAAAACAACACACTCAAAATGCTAGAAGCAAAGGGGAAGACTCCGAAATAAAAGGTGAAGGGGAGGGGAAGGAAGATGGTGAGAAGGTGTTCGGTGAAGTCATGTGGGTGGGAAAGATAAAGGGCTGGAGAAGAAGGAATACGATAGGAGAGGAGAGTGGACCATTGGAGAAAGGGAAGGACGTAACACCAGGGAGAGATGACAGGCAGGTAAGAAGAGGTAAGAGGCAAGAGTGGGGAGCAGAAGAAGAGGGGAGGGGGAGGGGGAGGGGAAAATTACTAGAAGGAGAAATGGATATTCATGTAGTCAAGTTGGAGGCTACATAGACAGAATATAAGGTGTAGCTCCTCCATGTCCAACAGGTTGGGAATATATACAATTGGGTAAGGCCAGGGTTGCTATGAGGATCAGTCATCTTATCAGATGGGTTAATGAAAACAAGTTAGTGATTATGTTTCTATGATGTGTGTCAAATTCCATCAAGGCAGCTGGAGAATTCAGATTCAAGTTCCATAAAAATTTGGTGTACAAGTTGCTCCTGTGTTCCAAGTCACTTCTCCTGTTTGTGAACTTCAAGCTTTCCTGTATGTTTTTTTCTTGCGATATGTGCATCTTTTTCCAATCTGTTCTCTATGTGATTGCAAACAGAATATGAAGGGCACTTTGAGAAAACTTGTTTCCTTATCTGCTGGCCATGGTCATTGGCTGAGCAGGCCAGCGAACAGAAGGGGAGCATTCAGGATGTGGCCGTCATAGGAGAGGAGTATCCTCTTCAATAGTGGGAGAGACAGAGCAATCTGATTGCAAGGCAGTATGATGAGGCTGATGTGACCCCGGCGAATATAGTGTCCCACAGCTTGGAAATACATATTTGGTGTATAAATCGGCATGGTAGCATTACAGTTAGCCTAACACTATTGCAGCACTGGTGACCTGGGTTCATTTCCTGAGGAGTTTATACGCTCTCGCCGCGACCGTTTGGGTTTCCAACGGTTGCTCCAGTTTCCTCCCACATTCCAAAGATCTGCAAATTAATAGGTCATGTGGGTGTAGTTGGGTGGTGTGGTCTCATTGGCTAGAAGTGGCTGTTACCGTGCTGGATCTCTAAATAAAATAAAATTATAACACATACCCCCAATTTCTCATCATCAATATCATGAGAAATGTAATGAGGATATTCAGCCTGTTGAGACGTGCAAACTCGTATCAATCCCATTCCCCCACTTCTTTCCTAGTGACAACTTCTCCCTCACCTCAGTAACTCCATCCTGATTCTCCGACCAGTCACCTACGTGAGAAATAATTAACTACCAATCAACACAACTAACTGGAGTTCAGGGAAAATGCGTAGACTCTGCTCAGCCAGTATCTCGAACCTGGGTTACTAGAGGCAGGAGAGCCACTGTGCCATCATCCCTTTGCTCACTCACTCACTCACCTCAATGCTGAACTGATTTCACAACTGATGGGCTCATTTTCAAGGACTCTACAACTCATGCTCTCACTATTATTTATTTACTTATTTACAGTTTTTACCTTTTATTCACATGGTTTGTCTTTTTGCACATTGGCTGTTTGTCAGTCTTTGTGTGTAGTTTTTCATTGATTCTATTGTATTCCTTTAAGATGTTGGAAAACATTTGTAACTGGGGTTGAGTAGCTTGCCGAGCTGGCTTGTTAGCTTGCAGACATTTCGTTACCCAGCTAGGCAACATCACCAGTGCAACTTCAAATGACCGTCTTTTATGTGTCCTGTGATTAGTCTGCTTGTGTGTGTGTGTATGTATGTATGTATGTATGTATGTATATATATATATATATATATATATATGTGTGTGTATATATATATATATATATATATATATATATATATATATGTATGTATATATATGTGCCATTTCTATTTGTTAACAATTATGTAATCCATGATTGGTTCGTTAAAATCCGATTAGGTGATAATTGTTGTCCAGGCTAAGGCTAAGTTAGTTGACCGTTATGTATGATCAGGGATCCTGATGTAGAGGAATATAAAATAAAATGCATAAAATTACAAAAGAAACCAATTATATTGAAATACAATTATCTAAGTATTTAAAAACAGCAAATTTGTGATTATAGTAATATATGTGCTTCTTAACATATTAAATAGCATGACTGTACATTTAAAATATAGCCAAGTTTAAAATTGTTTATTTTTAAGACAGATCAGTGTGAATGCTGTTGTTGCTTAGCTTGAATAAGAGCATTAAACTGTGGGGTGTTCTTTGACAAAGCTACACGCATGTCATGTTGAACAGCCAACTGCAGGGCTGCCCGAGAGTGACAGGAAGACTGCGATCACATTCAATCTAGCAATGGGTCTAATAACTACCATAATTTTGAAGTAGTGATGAGCATGCATTAACAGTATTTTGAGATACTGTATTTGTAACAACTGTAATGTGATATGAAAAAATCTGTGATTTCAAAATCACAGGTACTGCTGATACAACTGTGGTTTGTTGTCTACATTCATAGTCATAGTCATACTTTATTGATCCGGGGGGAAAATGGTTGTCATCAATGGAAATGATAATTTTCAGTTAGAAGTGAAAATGAAGATGTAAACTTTTTTCCATCCAAATTCACATCCCCACAGTTAAGAACCTCTGCCATAAATAAAGAATTGGACTCTTTTGAGAATGGTAGAGAAAAATGATCGAAGTGTATCCCTTGTGTTTGTCTAGAGGAAGACAGCCTCTGGCCCAGCCAAACTGAGAAATCTCATTTGTGTGGCTGCTGCATAATGTGTTGCCTGGTTACAAATGCGAACCGCAAAATATCGGACAGTACATCATATGCAACTAAATGAGTGAGCTTTATAAATCTTAATCTGACTACAGGGTTAGTAAAGAAAAGGGCCCATTTTAATGAAACAGTCTAATGCGCAAGTTGGAGCTCACAATTTTGTCCCGTTGTTTCCCATCGACCTCCTCCAAACGTCGCCAACCTTCAGACCCTCGCTCAGAGTCCACTCCATCCAGTGGTCTACCAACTCTCTCCATCCGCGTCTTCTCTCTTCATCTCTCCCCGACAAGAGACTGTGCAATCCCTGCTCCCAGACCCACAAGAAAGAACAATGTGCCTCTCATTGACTAACATACATTCCAAAGGCCCTGTTATCTCTAGTCATAATCCAAACATTGCTGCTACCCAGAAACCATTACCTTAGCAGTGAAACATTACAGAGAGGCCATTACATTAGCAGTGAAACCTTACAGAGCATTACATAAGAGGAAATTAATAGTGTTGTCTATGCTTCTAGTCTGATGACGAAATGTTGTTTGTGGCCCTTGCAATTTTAAATCAAGAGGAGTAGGAAGAAATTTAGCTCATTTGAACAAAATTTATTAACAAAGTGAGTTAATATTTAGAGTCACAAAATGCTGAAGGAACTCAGGCGGCATCTATGGAAGTGAATGAACAGGTGATGTTTTGGGCCGAGACCCTTCATCAGGACTGGAAAGAGGGAGGAAGCCAGAATAGAAGGTTGGGGAGGGAAAGGAGTACGAGCTGGCAGGTGATAGGTAAAGTTAGGTGTAGGAGCCATGGTATCTATTTTCTGTCTATCTATATTTTATTTTGTGTTGTGTGTTTATTATGGGGTAATCTGTTAGGAGGGTTGGGACATGGTAGAACTGAATGCATATAGTTATGTATTCATGCTTTGTCTTGAGTCAGTTTAGTCTGGATAGAACCAGGAGGCAGTCAGAATGATATTTCTTTGTTGACCGCTTAAATACATTAATTTCACAAATGCTTAAGAGCTTTTAAGACCGCTTACTTCCTTATATTGCTGGTTTTAGTTTCAGTAGTTTTTTTATCGTTGCAAGATTGTTCATCTTTTGTTTCTTAATAAGGGATTGAACATGCTTTCTTTGACTGAGAACTTCATTATTGTGGATAGTGCATCATACAGTATCAAACCCCTTCACCCCCTTTGTACTTAGTCTCAGTTGTTTTGGTTTGTTTTCAAGTAACTGCTACATTACGTGAGGGAAAAGGTTGGTGGGTGGGTGGGTAGGTAGGTATGTAAAATAAAATTTGAAAAAGGCTTAGAAATTTAGACAAGAAGTATTTCTTTTGTTTAAGGTGATGTAAATGAAAATCTGTTGTTTCAGGAATGTAATGTGATTACAATCATTAGGCATAAGAAATAAGAATTGAATTAGGCCATTCAATATTTGCTGATTTATTATCCCTCTCAATCCTATTCTCCTGCCTTTTCCTCATAACCTTTGACGCCTTGACTAATGAAGAACCTATCAACCTCCACTTTAAATATACCCTATGACTTGGCCTCGGCAGCCGTTTGTGGCAATGAATTTCACAGATTCACCACCTTCTGGCTAGAGAAGTTCCTTCTAATCTCTTCTAAAGGGATGTCCTTGTCTTTTGAGACTGGGCCCCTGGTCCAAGTTTTGTACCATAAATTTGGGAACCGAGTTGCAAATTGTTTTTACACCAGAGATAGTTTTCACCATCAGGCTCACATCCTTATGGCATAATTTCTTGAGCAATGCCCATTAGAGCATTTCCAGAGGAATATAGGCACGCCATTCTCCAGTGCTCTGCCATTGGCCATAGTCAGGGCAATAAGGTTTACATGGTGCTGCCTGATCTGCAGCTGCACAGCTTAAAGATGTCAGCCTTTGTAGTTTACAGGCTGGTGTTGGGATCATTACAATATAGATACACCAGCTTTCCTTGTGTATGGGTAGGTGAACATTCCAACCCAACACACAACAGCCCCTGCCCACCACCACTACCTCTCCATTAACAGGCCCCATTCTCACTTTTCCCACTCTCGCAACCTCTGACCCTGCTTACACCAGCCTCAATACAGTGAGCCTTCTCCTGGGCTGATGCTTCACCTTGATTCGTCTTCACTCCTGATCCACACCTACTCTGAACCCCAGGTTCCTAAATCTTAAACCCAGTTTGACACCAGCATCACCCCATGGCTCTGATACACTGACCAATTCCATGTCTTGAAGAATACATTGCCCATTGATGCCAGTCATCAGGCCCTCCTCTCCCACCAGATTAAGATTAGCTTTACTTGTCACATGTACATCGAAACACACAGTGAAATGTGTAAGAGGTGTACTGGGAGTAGCCGCAAGTGTCGCCGGCAGACCATGTCCACAACTTACAAACCCTAAACACGAGAAAGTCTGCAGATAATTGAAATCCAAAGCAATGCACACAAAATGCTGGAGGAACTAAGCAGATCAGGCCCCTCCCCAGGACCGGAAGGGAAGGGAGAAGATGCCAGAGCAAAAAGGTGAGGGGAGGGGAAAGAAGCTGGCCAGAAGGTGTTGGACGAAGCCAGCCGGGTCGGAAAGGTCAAGGGCTGGAGAAGAAAGAATCTGACAGGAGAGGAAAGCAGACAATAGGAGAAAGGGAAGGAGGAGCGGACCCAGGGGGAAGTAACAAGCAGTTGAGGAGAAGTGAAAGGTCAGAGTGGGGAACAGAGGAAGGGGTGGAAAGGAACTAACCCTAACCCATATTGCGAGAGGAAAGTGGAGCACCCGAAGAAACCTACGCGGCCACAGGGAGTACATGGAAACTCCCTATAGATACCATCGGGAAATGACCCCTAATTTTACAGCTGCCGCTATGAAGCATTGCACTAAATGTCTTCTCAATCTTGTGATTTTCTTTTACACCCAGTGCCATCTGACATCATAGCCTCTACTGAATTGTAAAGTGACAGCCCTACAGTACTACTTGCTGAAGTAATGTGAACTGTGAATTCCTAAGCACATTTTCCTTCCATTTCCAGTGCCCTGCATGGGTTCATGGCACAAAAAAAGCTGTTCATCTCATCATTTTTCTGCCACCTCCTTTCATGCAACTATCTAACTGATCCCACTATTTTCCTGCCCTCCTGTTATTAGTGTTTCTTTTCTTTAGGGTGTTTAATTAACTTCTGTTTTGAATATTACTTTAAAAATCTACAATCAGTGGCCACTTTATTAGGTGCACCTATACACCTGCTAGTTAATGTGCATATCTAATCAGCCAATCATGTGGGAGCAACTCAATGCATAGGAGCATGCAGACATGGTCAAGAGGTTCATTTGTTGTTCAGACCAAACATCAGATTGGGAAAGAAATGTGATCTAAATGACTCTGTCCATGGAATGATTGTTGGTGCCAGGTGGGGTGATTTGAGTTTCTCAGAATCTGCTTATCTCCTGCTACACAGATCACTTCTCTCAAGTTGCATCATGGCTTTCAGCTATTTTTGATGAATATCTGAGATGAGTATGTACACATCCCTCCTTCCTTCCATGTTCTCTCCCTGTCAGCTTACAAAGACTGAGTTCTCACATTATTCAGGTTGAACTCCCTCCTCAGAGCATATCTAATGAGGTGGAAGCTTTGAAGTTTGAATTAAAATTGGGCTTGGATTTCTCTGAGTCTGCAAACTAATCCTATCACCATTTGAATACAAGAAAGGCTTAGTGAGACTATTTTATTGGGGCAATTTGCAGTGGACTGGCACTAAACATGTTTCATTCTTGCTGCAGCTTCCTGGTGTCTTTACCTGCAGAACATTGGGTTCCAGCAGAAACATTCTAAGATAAAGGCATCTATTGGCAGTTTTCTAAAGGAAAAGTCTATTAACTACAAAGAGATTGTACTCCATCCTTCCAGGTGAGTGCTGGGATTGTACATTTAAATCTAAGTGATATTTTTTCCCCACAAGCATTTTAACTGCTTTTTCTTTAGGTGAGATTTGATTGCAAATTGGTTAATAAATATTGCATTGATGCTTCCTCTGTGCCAAAATGGTTATGGCGAATGAGGTGTGTTTAAAGTGGGATCTCCCGGTGGCCACCTATTGCAATTCTACTTCCCATTCCCATTCCGACATGTCAGTCCGTGGTCTCCTCTCCTGCCAAGATGAGACCACACTCAGGCTGGAGGAGCAACACCTTATATTCCGTCTGGGTAGCCTCCAACCTGATGGCGTGAACATTGACTTCTCTAACTTCTGGTAATGGCCCTTCTCGATTTACCCCCCCCCCCACCCCTTTACCATTCCCCATTCCTGCTTCCCTCTCTCACCTCTCTCCTTACCTGCCCATCACCTCCTTCTGGCGCTTCTTCCCCTTCCCTTTCTTCCATGATCTTCTGTCTTCTCATATTCTTCTGCCCCCTTCTCCAGCCCTTTATCTTTTTCACCAATCAACTTCCCAGCACTTCACTTCCTCCCCCTCTCCCGGTTTCAGCTATCACCTACCACCTTGTACTTCTTCTTCCCCCCACCCCTACCTTTTTACTCTCACTCCTTCCCTTCCTTTGCAGTCCTGACGAAGGGTCTTGGCCCAAAACATCGACTATTTACTCTTTTCCATAGATGCTGCCTGACCCGCTGAGTTCCCCCGGTATTTTGTGTGCGTTGCTCTAGATTTCCAGCATCTACAGATTTTCTCGAGATTTGCATACCCATAGACAGTAACTCGATCATAAACAATTGCTTCTTTTATAGTGATGTTGAACAGTGGCTAAGAAGCAACATTAACCCCACAGCTCTTCTGAATAGTGTGCTAATATTGGATTACATCAGTGTAAAATAAAACCAATGAAGGTTCCATTTTGCTTCCCATTGGAAGGGCAAAACTACAGTATAGTGTTACCGAAAGTATACTCAGATGCCACTTTACCCAGTGGAGTCTTTGGTGTGGTCTTCTGCTGCTGTAGCCTATCCACTTTAAGGTTCGACATGTAGTACATTCAGAGATGCTCTTTTGCACGCCACTGTTGTAACACCTGGTTATTTGAGTAACTGTCAACCTTCCTGTCAGGTTGAAGCAGTCTGCCCATTCTACTCTGACTTCTCTCATTAACAAGGTGTTTTCATCCACAGAACTGCCACTCACAGGAAGCTTTGTGCTTCTTGTACCAATCTCTGTAAGCTCTAGGGATTGTTGTGCGTGAATGTCCTAGGAAATCAGCTGTTTCTGAGACACTCAAAACCACCCTGTCCGGCACCAACAATCAGCCCACGGTCAAAGTCACTTAGATTCTGACATTTGGTCTTATCAACAACTGAACTTCTTGTCCATGTTCGCATGCCTTTATACATTGAGTTGCTGTCACATGATTGGCTGATTAGATATTTGCATTAATGAGTAGGTGTACCTAATAAATTAGCCACTGAGTGTACTGCTGCCAGGGAAAGATGTGGTGAATAGGATTGTTCTCAGAACCAGCATAGATTTCAAGATTCAGGATTAGTTGTCGCACTCTTCAGTACACAAGTGTAAAGAGAATGATCTACAGTACTGTGCACATTTATATAGCTAGGGTGACCAAGGTTTTTGCACAGCACTGTATTTTTCAACGTGGAGCAGAGAATGAGTTTGTAAATCTGGTGGGAGCATGAGAAGATAAATATTGACTTAATTGGAGCTCACTCCCAAACTTCAACACAAGGGTGCTAGTCATTGAAATACTGCCTACTTAGTAGTTGTCGGGAATAAAATGCTTTCCTCCAATCTACTGCCAGCATTGAGTGTTGTCAGATCATGGTTTAGGGACAGCAAAGCTCCTTCAGTATTCAACAGAACCCATTGCTCACCACTTTCCACATTGCCCCAGCACCACCAACATGCAGGCATTGTCTGTATGAGTGAAGTTGGTTTGCTTGGATTGGAGGGCACTTCTTGTGGGGAGGGTTGGAGCAGGCTGGGGTTTTTCTCTTTGGAGTGGCAAATGGTGGAGGCAGTGTGAATGATGAAGGTTTGTAGGATGGTAGGATACATGAATAGGTGGATAGCCAACAACTTTTTCCCAAGACAAGTGCAGGTGTGTGTGGGGTGAGGGTTTTTTTTTGGATACTGTAAGTTGCCACAGGCCCTTATTTGGCAGCAAGACAGAAAGCGTGGGAGCTGCATAGCCCCGGTTGTAGTGAGGACTAGGCCCCTAGCTGTGGGCTTGCCTGCTGCTGCAGTCCAGTTGAGGACTATCAATGTGCAGGACCTGTCACTCAGGGTCTTGGACTATATATATGGTTTTTTTTTGTGTGACTATGTCTTTTTTGGCTTGCTATTTTGAATGTGCTGTGTATGTTTTGCACCTTGGCCCCAGAGGAACACTGTTTTGTTCAGCTGTATCCATGTATGGTTGAATGAAAATTAAAGTTAATTTGATTTGAGTGTGGCTGTAGGAAGGTGTAGTGGGGGGATGTCGGAGGTATGTTTTTTGAATGGAGAATGGGTGGGTCCCTCAGGCGCAGTGCCGAGTGTTGCATTGGAAGTGGATGCATTGGGAAGATGGATGAAATAAAAATTGAGGCGTATGTGGGAGAGAAGGATTGTATTGGAATAGATTAAAAGATCAGCACAACACTGTGGGCCAAAGGCTCTGAACTCTGCTCTACTAGAGTAGATTACAGAAGTCCCAAACCAGGCACAGCATCAATAGATTATAGTAAATTTATTTATTGATTTTTATTTAGTGATACAGCACCGTGACCAATCACCCTACTAACGTTTGGAATGTGGGAGGAAACCGGAGCACCCAGAGGGAAACCACACAGTCATGGGGAAAATGTTCACACTCCTTACAAACCGCTTTGAGAATTGAACCCAGGTCGCTGGCGCTGTAAGAACATTACGCTACCGTGCTGCCTGCATTGCATCCTTAAACTTCTTAATAATTAACACTCACACATCGCCTCAAATTAGTACAGGTTTCCCCCCGCCATCCGAAGGTAGAGCGTTCCTATGAAACGGTTCGTAAGCCGGAATGTCGAAAAGCGAAGCAATTACCATTTATTTATATGGAAAAATTTTGTGAGTGTTCGCAGACCCAAAAATAACCTACCAAATCATGCCAAATAACACACAAAACCTAAAATAACAGTAACATATAGAAAAAGCAGGAATGATATGATAAATACACAGCCTATATAAAGTAGAAATACTTTTCCACAATCATTGCCGGCACTGTTCTCTGTAGCGAAAATCTCACGCAAGCGCTCTTGGCAGAAAATCTCACGCAAGCGCTGTTGGCAGAAACACTCTCTCCAGTAACCTTTGTTACGTACCCTGTAACTGGGTTGCCAAACCAGCAGAAATGGACCACTGAGTTGGAGTCTGGATTACTGGAACTAAGAAAGTTTTATTAAAGAAATAAGCAACACAGTACTCTAATCAAAAGGATATAAATGCAACAGTTTAGCAATGATAAAACACACATGTACACGGAACTAGGATAATAGGATCAATCAAGCTCTATCGCAGTGTAGGGGTAAATGATCAGTTTCAAGTGACGCAAAGTTCAGTTCAATTTAGTTCAATTCAGTTCGCAGTAATCGCTGTTGTGCCGTTGGGGCGGGGAGAAGAGAGAGAACGAATGAATATGTAAATCGGATTCCAAACAGACCTTCGATATTCCTCGCAGTTAGCTTTCGGGCGAGCCCTTTGTAATGTCTTCGGAGGTCACCGACTGTGACCCCTCCGTTCCAGATACGATCGTTCTTCTGCGGTGAACCCAGCACCCAGGCAAGGGCGGACACACACACCAGGTTCCCGCCTGACCGTATCTTTCCACCCTGTGCGTCTATGGCTGGTCCCGCAAGCAGACCTCCAAAACTTCCACCAACTTGTGGGGGCACACCGCTTCCAGGGTCTCGTTACCTCGTGGAGTTGTGTGTCTGGTGCCTTAGCGAACCTGTCCCTTTTTATCCCCCTGCTGGGGTATCGCCTGTCCATCAAACTTCAAACAGTTCAGGGTTCAAAGCCACCGGTCTCTGACAATACTCGGAACTGTGTCTCCTTTTCGTTAATCCCTCTCGTCTCTCATTAACATTTCTGAATGTTCCCCCATTGTCCTCTTATCGGCATCAATCTTCTGATAATTTGGTCTGTCGTCACACCTTTAAGCTATGAAGCTGCCAAATCATACCAAATAACACTTAAAAATACACAGCCAATATAAAGTAGAAATAACGTATGCACAGTATAGTACCACTTACGGGAATCGGGAAGACAGCTTGCCGAGTGCACTGATGATGGTGTGTTAGACTGAGTTGTCGGAGATTGGTTGGTGCAGTGGCCCCCACCCTCCATACAGCGAACCAAGACCGATCCGTGAAGCGTACAGGGGTACAGCGGTAGCCTGGAGGCACACAGCACATCTTTAAGAAAAAAGCAGTAATAAACATGCTAATTAATTAGGTGCTGCCCAGCACATAATTGTCGGCCCAGATCAGAGGCGACGCAATCGGCAATCACCTCTGATCTGGGCCGACATTTACATGCCAGGCGGCACCTAATTAATTAGCATGTGTATTTTGGCTTTTTTCTTAAAGATGTCCTGTGTGCCTCCCGGCTACCGCTGCATTCTCCGCGAATCGGTATCTGTCCGTGGCCTGGGGTTGGGGTGGTAGGACACTGAGGTGTCATCTCATCATCTGTTTCCATTAGGGCAGGCAGGTCACCTTCTATGACTGCCTGCCTCGATGTCGAAGGTCGAGATTTGTCGTCTGCTGTGGCTGATGTGGAAGGCTTGCTTGACTGCTTAGCCTCGTGCCATTTTTAGATCATACAGTTCTTTGTAAGCACTCAAACCATCTTGCAAATATGCCCTAAACCGATGTACCCTTTCAAAATTAAAGTCGTACTTTATCATTGCAGCAAAAATCTCACGCAGTTGCTTCACGTTCAGTTCCTGGACGACTTCACTTTCGCTACTGAATTCGGTTTCGATTGTTATCCTTTCTTCTTCCAATTGCATCAGCTCTTCATCTATCAGTTCTTGGTCATGGGATGCCAAAACCTCTTCAACATCATCTTGGTCAACTTCCACAAGCCAAACTCACTTTGTCCTTACTTCGTTCACCACGATCGAAACGCTTAATTATGTCTAGTTTTACGCTAAGTGTAACACCCTTACGAGCTTCTTTTAGGCTTTTCCAATACCTTAGAACTCATCTTGCAAACGGCTGCTCACAGGCATGTGGTTAAGCAATGCTGGCGAGAATGCCGTTCCGAATCCAGGGGAGAGCGGCTGCTCGGGGCGTGCGCTGATTTTTTTGTGCATTGCTTTTCCCTGCGCACTGCCTTTCTTTGTAACAGTGAAAACACCTTCTGTTAGCGAAAACAGGTAACTAATGTAGGTCTTTCGTAACAGTGAGGTTTCATAAAGCGAACGTTCGAAAAGTGGGGAACACCTGTATTGGAGAACACGTATTAGGCTCAAATCCAGTGTTTTGCTATGACACCACTTAATTTCCTTGTGGTGTATTTCAGCTGATTTAGATCTTTCCTTAGCTAGCAAATTAAATACCATTAATGATGAAACGCAGTTAAAAGATCAAAGTTCAAAGTAAATTTTATTATCAGAGCACACGTATGTCACCACATACAACCCTGAGATTCATTTTCCTCTGGGCAGTAACTATAGCAGCATTAATGAAAGATCAACCAGAGTGCAGAAGACAACAAATTGTGCAAATGCAAATATAACTAAATAGCAATAAATAATGAGAACATGAGATAGAGTCTTTAAAATGACATCATTGGTTGTGGGAACATCTCAATGGATGGGCAAGTGAGTGTAGTTATCCCCTTTGGTTCAAGAGCCTGATGATTGAGGGGTGGTAACTATTCTTCAACCTGGTGGTGAGAGTCCTGATACTCTTGTATCTTCTACCTGATGACACTAGCAAGAAAACAGCATGGCCTGTGTGGTGAGGATCTTTGGTGGTGGATGGTGCCAAATCCACTACCTTTTTGTAGGATTTTCCATTCAAAGGCATTGGTGTTTCCATACCAGGCTATGATGGAGCCAGACAATGTAATCTCCACTACACATCTTTAGAAGTTTTTGATGTAGAACGTAGAACATTACAGCAGAGTACTGGCCCTTCAGCCCACAATGTTGTGCCAACCTTTTAACCTGCTTCAAGATGAATTTTACTCTTCACTCCCACGTAGCACATGGAAATCAGTGTTCCGTTAGGGAAGGAACTAAAAGTCTCTGCATCATTCAAAACACACATCCTTTCAAACAACTTCAGAATGTTGAAAGGCCTTGATAGAGTGGATATGGAGAGGATGTTTCCTCGGTGGGGGAGTCTAGGACCAGAGGAGACATCCTCAGAATAGAGGGACCAACTTTTAGAACAGAGATGAGGAGGAATTTCTTCAGCCAGATAGTGGCGAACCTGTGGAATTTGTTACCACAGGTGGTTGTGAAGGCAAAGTCAATGTGCTGTACTGCTTTCAGGTATAAGGAACTTCAGCCAGAGAAGCTGGTTTATCACCGTTGAACAAAGAAGTTTGGGAATGGGATCAGATAAAGATCTGCAAGGTCACAACTAATAGAAGAAGGGTAAATATCTAAGATGCTCTGGTGGTGGACTGTTAATCCAAATACAGATCCCACTGTGACAGCTGTAGAATTTTACATCTCAATAATCTGACTTCAAACTTCTGATTTGTCATTAAAACCACTTCTGGTTCACTTGTTCCCCTTTCATTGGAATACTTGTTATACTTTATGTTCTATGTATGATTTCAGGCCCACATTCTTGAATGTCCTCTGCTAAAGGGCAGTAAGAGATGTGTGGATAATTGCTATCCTTCAGAATTAGAAACAGAATCAGGTTTATTGTCACTGATATACAGTAATATGTAGAAGTCTTAGGCACAAATATATAGCTAGGGTGCCCAAGACTTCAGCACAGTACTGTATGAGGAATGGAGAACGAGTTTGTAAATCTGGCAGGAGTAAAGGATGTTGGGAGTAGTGAGGGTGGAGCGGTGCAGGATGGGGTGTGGGACAGCTGGCAGAGGAGTGGGGTGGGTGTGTGGGTGCAGACACACGCAGCCCCGAGACACCAGCAAGGTCATTTGATTCCAAGCAATTGGTTTATTGATCATTACAGAATGTCTCTCTGGTGTTTCTTGCTCCCTCCCCTTTCCCTTCCCTTTTTCCCAAACAGGGATTTCCTTTTCCCTGCCCTCTTCCCACTCTCAGTCCACAATAGAGACCCATATCAGAATCAGGTTTATCATCACTCACATATGTCATGTATTTTTTTTTGGTCGCAGCAGCAGTACAGTGCAATACATAAAATTACTACAATGCTCTGCCAAAGTCTTAGGGAATCTAGCTCTACATATGTGCCTTAGACTTTTGCACAGTACTGTACGTTTTGAAACTTGTTGTTTTGTGGTAGCAGTAAAGTGCTATACATGAAGGTATACTACAAATTATAATATGAAATATATATTAAAAAATCAAATTCAATAAGTAGTGCTAAAAGAAAGCAAAATAGTGAGGTAGTGTTCATAAGTTGATTGTCTATTCAGAAATCTGATGGTGGAGGGGAAGAAGCTATTCCTGAAACATTGCCTGAGTGCCTTCCAGCTCCTGCACCTCACTCCGGATGGTAGCAACCTGAAGAGAGCACGTCCTGGGTAATGGGGGTCCTTAATGATGGATGCTGCCTTTTTGAGGCATGACCTTTTGAAGATGTCCTCGATGGTGGAGACATCTGTCCTTGTCAGTGAGGCTCTGGATCTGAAAAGCAAATTAATTCCTAGCTTATTTGAAACTTAGGAACTACAGGTTAAAAGTGGAGAGCATATGGAACAGACAAATGTGAGCTTTTATTTAGACGGTGTGGTAGTGATGTGAGGGGTGAAAGGGAATTCGATAGACACGAGAGAAAATAATTATAACAAGCAGGGAATTGGGACTGACTAGAACATTTTATTGGAGATCGTATTGACTCAATGGACCAAGTAGCCAACTGTACCTGATTCTGATTTCATGAAATGGCCTAAGAAGCCAAAAGCAACTGTTGAGCTGAAGAAATTTTAAAAATCTGCAAAACAGCTGATTAGAACAAGTCAAGGACAGTGGGCAGGTAGACAAAACAAATGTCCTAGTTCTTGCCAGATGGTGGAAGAAGTGGAAACCGTCTTGGATTGAAGGTCCGACTGATAACCCGATAAATCAGAGATCATTTTGAAATAAGTTACTTGTGGGATGCTCTTCGATAAGGTGGAAGAATCAACGCAGGCTTATAAAAAGAATAATCTATGTCTGTAAATGAAGTAGGCTAAGCCCAGTGTCTGACTTACACTGGATGTAATAGGTTTGAAATGGCCTGATTCAGGGAAAGGCAAAGCACTCTACAATTCATCTCAGTATCATTTATTTAATATTACTTTTTTTTGTACTTGTGCAGTTTGCCTTTTGCACAATGGTTCTTCATCCGTCTTTGTAGTTTTTCATTGACTCCATTGTATTTCTTTGTTCTGTGAATGCCTGCAAGAAAATGTATCTCAGGGTAGTAGATGGTGACATTATACATACTTTAAATTGACTGAACTTTAAATATCAGAGCCATACCCTTATTTGGGAGAAGAGAAATGAAAATCAGGATCGGATTTAATATCACCAGTTTAGGGTGCAGCGGTACAATGCAATACATAATAATACATTGAGTTACAATAATAAATAATAGTTAAAATAAGTTGTGCAAAAAAGTAGTGAGGTAGTGTTCATGGGTTCACTGTCCATTCAGAAATAGGATGGTAGAGGGGAAGAAGCTGTTGCTGAATCACTGAGTGTGTGCCTTCAGGTCTCTGTACCTCCTTCCTGATGGTAACAACGAGAACAAGGCAAGTCCCCGGTGATGTGGGTCCTTAATGATGGATGTTGCCTTTTTGAGGCATCACTACTTGAAGGTGCAAACACGAGGAATTCTGCAGATGCTGGAAATTCAAGCAACACACATCAAAGTTGCTGGTGAACACAGTAGGCCAGGCAGCATCTCTAAGAAGAGGTACAGTCGACGTTTCGGGCAGAAACCCTTCGTCAGGACCGTCCGGGATGCCAGGGAGGCTAGTACCCATCTTGGAGCTGACTAAGTTTACAACTTGCTGCAGCTTTTTGCGATTCTGTGCAGTGGCCCCTCCATACCAGACAGCAATGCAACCAGTTAGAATGCTGTCCGCAGTGCATGTATAAAATTTGTTGCAGTCTTAGGTGATAATTGAAATCTCCTCAAACCCCTGATGAAGTGCAGCCACTGATGTACCTTCTTCATAATTGCATCGCCCAATATGTTGGGCCCAGGATAGGCACAACTAAGGATAACAAATGTTGGCCTTCACACTGACACTCAAATTTTATGTATGTATCTAAGCATATGATGAGCAGAGGATTTATCAACTGTCCTATAAGGATAGTTTGCATTTGTACTTAAGATGAAGAAAAATATAAAAATAGTGTAGTTTTGATCACTTAAGGAAATCTGTTGCCTCGCTCCCTGGAGTATTCACAACTTGACTGTGTTGAAGAATTCATTGACAGACAAGACAGAGGTTTGAGTATCTTAGAAGCTGGTCTCCTGGGATTTTCACATATAGCAGTCTCTAGAGATAATAGAATGGTGCAAAAAAACAAAAAGAAAAATCCTGTGGGTGGCAGTTCTTTAGGCAAAGTCACTTTGTTAATGGAGTTCAGAGGAGATTGGCCAGACTGGTTCAAGCTGACAGGAACGTGGCAATAATTCAAATAACCACAGATTACAACAATGGTGTGCAGAAGATCGTCTGTGAATGCACAATACATTGAACCTTGAATAGCAGAAGACCACACTCGATTCCACACCCGTACTCAATAAAGTGGCCATTGAGTGTATATAGCAATGATTTGTATGGGGGAACAGAATATAATATTTCTCAGGCTGTGAACGACACAAAAGGATGTAATGCTGAGGCTTTATAAGGCACTGATGAGGCCTCACTTGTAGCATTGTGAGCAGATTTGGGCCCCTTATTAAAGAGAGGATGTGCTGACATTGGAGAAAGTTCAGAGGACTTTCACAAGGATGATTCTGGGAAAAAAAGGCTTATTGTATGAGGAGCATTTGATGGCTCTGGGCCTGTACTTGCTAGAATTTAGAAGAATAGATCTCATTGAAACCTATCAAATGATGAAAGGCCTAGATAGAGTGGGTGTGGAGAGGATGTTTCCTCTGGTGGGGGAGTCTAGAACCAGAGGGCACAACCTCAGAATAGAGGGACGCCCGTTTAGAACGTAGATGAAGAGGAATTTCTTTAGCCAGGGAGTGATGAATCTGTGGAATGTGTTACCGCAGGTGGCTGTGGATGCCAAGTCATTTAAGGCATAGGTTGTTAGATTCTCGATTAGTAAAGGCATGAAGGGTTACGAGGAGAAGACAAGAGATCGGGGCTAAGGAGGAAAATGGATCAGCCGTGATGAAATGGTCGGTGTGGTGAATCTGTGGAATCTGTTGCCACTGGTGGCAGTGGAGGCCAGGTCGTTAGGTATATTTAAGGCAGAGGTGGATGGATTCTTGATAGGTCAGGGCGAAGACAACTGGTTGGGGTTGAGAGAGAAATGGATCAGCCATGATGAAATGTTGGTGCTTTCTTGGTGACCTAATTCTGCTCCTATGTCTTATTGTCTAAAACTGGGTGAGCTTGTGAGCTAAGAAGCTTAGAAGGAATTGGACAACTCTAGTGAGTGGGCAGTCATGCAGCAGATGCAGTAGAAAGTGGAGGAATGTGAACTTACTCAATTTGGTTGGAAAACCAAAAAGACAAAGTATTATTTGAATGGCAAAAGGTAGGGAAATGCTGCTGCATAAAGGAACCTGGGTATTTTGAACACTAGTCACTGAAAACAAGCAGATAGTTGCAGAGAGCAGTTAAAGAGGTGATGGTATATTGCTTTATGCAAGAGGTTTCATGTAACTGTCATAAAAGTCTTTTGTCAATATTTGGTGCAGTTTTGATCTATTCTCCCTGGAGGGAGTGCAGTAAAAGTTCACCTGAAGGATTCTTGAGATTGCAGAGTTGATTTATGACACAAGGCTGTTTCAGGTTCACTCAAGGTTAGAATAATGAGAGTGGAGTTAACTGAAACATATAAGGTTCTATTGTGTACTGTTTGGCTAGGTCTTCTAATATAGAGTAACAAACTACAACAGATTCAGAGCGGATAAAATTATTTGCAAGGGAAGCTACCTCCACACATTATCATCTGGAAAATAGCTTTAACCTTATTGCTCAAACAAATCACTTTTATACTTTTAATGGCATTCCTCCATTACCTGCTTTCTGTGATCGTGTGGGTTTCCTCCCATGGTCCAAAGATGTAATTGGTCATTGGACTGCAAGGGCCTTTTACTGTGCTGTATCTCTAAATTATATAAAATAAAATAGATACAGGGCATCATGGTGTTGAGAGTGGATTAGGCAGGGTTTGACTGGTGACACAAGCTTAAAGGGCCCAACAGCCTATTATTTAAGCTGGCCATCAATAGAGCAGACTTTGAGGTATTTCTACGTGGCAGAACCAAGATGGAGCCCGGGGTTTGATTGATGTAAGCGCAAATTGGAAAAGGTTGGGTATGGTCTGAATTGAGGTGGCAGCCTCGGGCCCAAGAGCATATCGATGTGGCAGGGCCCGGGCCCAAGGGCAAGGAACGACCCAAGATTCGGATGAATTAAGCGCGGGGCCAAATTGAAAAGGTCAGGGTGTCGGGGCTGGGGGCGAGGGACAGGCCTGCTGGATTTATTCGTCTCTGTACTGAACTGAAGCTTTGGCCTGCAACTAACTGGCTTCTGAACCTACCTGGCTATAGACTCGCTTTTGTGAACTTCAGTTCTGAATGCTCTAAGCTGTCTTTTATTGTTTGCGCTATTTTTTTTTTGTTTTTTTTTCCCTCTCTCTGCACATCGGGTGTTCAGTCTTTTATTTTAATGGATTCTATTGGGTTTTTCTTACGTTACTGTAGTTGTAGAGAAATCTAAGGGTTGTAAAAAGTATACATTCTTTATACTTTGCACATGTACATTTCTTTCAGATGTTCTGCTTGCATTGAACTGCATTGTGAGGAAGATGTGGACAAGGCATTGAAACTTGATGAGTGCAGGATCATTGGGGAAGCAGTAAAGATGAACAAAGTGGTGAAACTGGGAGCTCTGGATGCTGGTAATTACTCTTCGTTATTTGACTTTTTTAAAAATGCTTTGAGGGCATCATCTCTTCCTGGCATAGGGCACCCTAGACAACACAGTGCTCCGGTTCTTTGCATAAGCCCGGATGTGTTCCAGAAGCACTTTGAAGAGCGTAACAATGTCAGAGAGGAGCATCAGTCCTTACCATCTCCTACAGCAAGTGCCCCTGTTGCCTCAGGCAGAAGAATGTCCAGTTAGAATCAGAATCAGGTTTATCAACTCCGACATTTAAAAAGTATATAATAGGTACATTCAGTGGCCACTGAGTATATCCTCATGGTCTTCTGCTGCTGTAGCCCATCCACTTCAGAGTTTGAAGTGTGCGTTCAGAAATGCTGTTCTGCACACCACTGGACTCTCTCATTAACAAGGCTTTTTTTGCTCACAGAACTGCTGCTGACTGGATTTTTTTTGTTTTTCACACCATTCTCTGTAAACTGTAAGAGACTATTGTGTGTGAAACCCCAGGAGATTAGCAGTTTCTAAGATACTCAAACTAACCCATCTGGCACCAACAAATATTCCATGGTTAAAGTCACTTGGATTTCTCTGGATTCTTTCAAGAAAGAGTTAGATAGAGCTCTTAAAGATAGCGGAGTCAAGGGATATGGGGAGAAGGCAGGAAAAGGGTACTGATTGTGGATGATCAGCCATGATCACAGTGAATGGCAGTGCTGGCTCAGAGGGCTGAATGGCCTACTCCTGCACCTATTGTCTATTGTCTATCACCTTTCTTCCCCATTCTGATGTTCGGTCTGAACAACAACTGAACCTTTTGACCATATCTGCATGAGTTTCCTCTACCTGATTGGCTGATTAGATATTTGCTTAATGAGCAGGTGTGTTTAATAAAGTGGTTACTGAGTGTGTATATATTTTTAAAAAAGTTAAATAGGTAGTTCAAAAAGAGAGCAAAAAATAGTGAGGTAGTGTTCCTGGGTTCACTGTCAATTCAGAAATCTGCTGGTGCAGGGGAAGAAGCTGATACTTTGTCTTCCATTAAGTTCATATTCCTTGATTTCCTTAACATCCAGAAATCTATCAGTCCCTGTCCTGACAGTTCAACAGTTGTACCTCCAGTCTTCTTGTGTAGGGATGAAGGAATTTCTTCTTATCTATCCTAAATGGCTGTCCCCTGTTTTGAGATTGGCCCCTGGTTTAGAATATAGAACAGTACAGCACAGGAAAAACCTGCAATATCGTGTCGAACCAATTAAATGAATAATCAAATGGCTAACTAAACCCTGGGAAAAAGATACTGTCTGTCTACTCTATCTATGCCTCTCATAATCTTATAAACCTCTATCAGCTTCCACCACTACAGAGAAAACAGTCCAAATTTGTCCAACCTCTCGTTATAGCACTTGCCCTCTAATCCTGGTAAACCTCTTCTGCACCCTCTCCAAAGCCTCAACATCCTATAGTGGGGCGACTAGAACTGTATGTAATACTCCAGATGTGGCCTCACTAATAACTAATAATTTAATAGGCATCCGTTAGTCTCATGAGACCATGGATTTGCGCCTTGGACGATTTCCCAGGGCGCAGACCTGGGCAAGGTTGTATGGAAGACTGGCAGTTGCTCATGTGGCAAGTCTCCCCTCTCCATGCCACTGATGTTGTCCAAGGGAAGGGCACTAGGGCCGATACAGCTTGGCACCAGTGTCGTCGCAGGGCAATGTGTGGTTATGTGCCTTGCTTAAGGGCACAACACACTGCCTCAGCTGAGGCTCGAACTAGTGACCTTCAGATCACTAGACCGACGCCTTAACCACTTGACCACATGCCAACTGGAATTTTATAAAACTGCAGCATAACATCCTGACTTTTGAATTCAATGCCTTGACTAATACAGGCAAGCATGCCATGTGCCTTCTTAATCACCCTGTTAATCTGTGTAGCCACTTTCGGGGAGTTTTGAACCTGGACTCCAAGGTCCCTCTGCTCATCAGCACTGTCTTGCCCTTAACAGTATACTGCTTCTTTACATTTGACCTACCAAAGGTGCAACACTTCACATTTGGCCAGATTAAATTCCATCCAGAGAAAACATCCTTACAACCACTCTCAATAACCTTCTAAGAACCTGGTACATTTCATAAGATCACCTCTCCTTCTAAACTCCTGAGGGTACACGTCCAGTCTGCTTTCCCTTCTCCTCGTAGGACACGGCCTTCCATTCCAGTAATCATTCCTGTGAACCGTTATTGTTCTCTTTCCATCACAACTATATCCTTGCTTGGGTGGAGAGACAAGATCAACGCAACACTTCAGACACAGTCTCACCAGAGACATATATAAGACTGCAAGACCATAAGACATAGAAGCAGAATTAGGCCATCTGGCCTGTCTAGTCTGCTCCGTCATTCCATCATAGCTGATGTATTATCCCTCCCAACCTATTTTCCCCATAACCTTTGAAGACCTTACTAATCAAGAACCTGTCAACCTCTGCTTTAAATATACCAATTGACTTGTCCTGCACAGCTCCCTGTGGTAATGAATCCCATGGATTCATCACTCTCTATCTAAAGAAATTCCTCCTCATCTCCGTTCTAAAGGGATGTCCTTCCATTCTGAGGCTGTACCCTCTGGTCTAATCAAGAAACTATCAACCTCTGCATAAAATATACCCAATGACCTGGCCTCCACGACTGTGCATGGCAATAAATTCCAGACTCAGTCCTCTGGCTTAAGAAATTCCTCCTCTAAAGGAGTGTCTTCTACTCTGAGATTGTGCCCTCTGGTTCTAGACTCTCCCTCTAATGGAAATATCAACTCCACATCCACTCTATCTAGGCCTTTCAATATTTCATAGTCTTTAATGAGATCTTCCTCTCCCCCCCCCCCCACCTCCACCCGCCCATTCTTCTTAACTTCAGTGAGTACAGGCCCAGAGCCATCAAACACTCCTCACACATTAACCTTTCATTCCTGGAATCATTCTCATAAACCTCTGGACCCTCTCCAGTGACAGCACATCCTTTCTGCCAAGAACACTGGGTCCCAAACTGCTCACAATACTCAATGTGGTCAGACCAATGCCTTACAAAATCTCACTTTATAACAGCAGCAAAGGTATCTTTAGTCTTAGACTCAAATCCTCTTGCAAGAATGATTAACATATCATTTATCTTTTAATTGCTCCCTCAACCTACATGTTAATTAATTTTCACAGGTTCATCTCCAAGGACACCCAAATCCCTCTTGAATATCAGCATCTTTGTCTCGTATTGTTTAAATAATATTCTACCTTCCTGTTTCTTTTACCAAAATAGATGACCTTAGAATTGTTCATGTTAAGTTCCATCTTTCATGTTCTTGCCAATCGTTTATCCTTAGTTGTTGAGTAACCCGAGAGTTCTTCAGATCAAGTGGTGTTTCTGGCATCTTGTGCTCCATTTTCCAACCTTTGTTCAATGATCCCTAATGTCTTGACCCAACAAATGTCCATCTATCTCTTTTTATTTATTGATTGATTGACTGATTGAAGTACAACACAGAATAGGCCCTTCTAGTCCTTCAAGCAGCGCATCCAGCAATCCCCCAATTTAATATCACAGGACAATTTACAATGACCAATTAACCTACCAACCAGTGTATCTTTACACTGTGGGAGGAAACCCATGCGGTCATGGGGAGAGCATACAAACTCCTTACAGGCAGTGTCAGGAATTGAACCTGGGTCGCTGGTACTGTACCACCCTTAGACTGGGAAGTTTCAATTAACCAACAGTCCTTGATTTTATTGCCATCAATTCTCCTCAACTATGTGCCACCGTTGGTTATTCAAATGGATTACTGATTTGCAGCTTAACTTTCTTTGCATTGCAGAAAGTCGAAGGACGCTGTACATTAGAAGTCTTCCAAGAGAAGTGTCTGCCAAGAACCTTAAAAAGCTATTTGAGAAAGTTGCTGGTGTTTGGATACAGGAGAATCAGAAAAGCACCAAGAGGTATTTAAAGATTAAAGTTTAGTTTTATTTGTTACATGTACATCAAGGCACCCAATTTGCTGTGCTTCCAGCACCAACAGAGGATACCCACAACCTACTAACCCAACCCGTAAATGGGAGGAAACCAAGGCATCTGGAAGAAACTAGTGTGGTCACAGGGATAACTTGTATACTCCTCTTAAGACAGGATTTCCCAATATTTATATGCCTTGAAGGGTTCGTGGACTCCAGGTTGGGAACCCCTACAATAAGACATCAAAGCAAGCTAGGCAATTCTGCCCATCAATCACTTCAGCCATTCCATAATGGCTGGTTTATTGTGTCTCTCAACCCCATTCTCTTGCCTTCTCTCTTCAACTTTCGACACCTTTAGTAATCAAGAACCTATCAATTTCTGCTTCAAATGTACCCAATGACTTGGTCTCTACAGCCGTCTGTGGAAATGAATTCCACAGGTTCACCACGCTCTGGTTAAAGTAATTCCTCATCTCTGATCTAAAGGGATGTCCTTGTGTTCTGGTCCTAGACTCCCCAACTGCAAGAAACATCCTCACCATGCCCACTCTATCTAAGCTATTTAATATTCAGTAGGTTTCAATGCGATTCCGTCTTATTCTTGTGAGGTCCAGCGAGTACAGGCCCAGCTCCATCAAACAGTGGCGGGAATTGAATGCTGATTGCTGACTGCTGCCATTGCAAAATGTTGCACTAACCACTACACTATCGTGCCGCCCCACAAGCTGTGTATTCAGTCCAAAAGCTGTTGTGATCCAGAATGCCCAGTATGGAATATGGTTTCTTTTAAGCTACTGCAAACCTGGTGTATATAATTTCTTCAGGTACTTTGTCAAAGTGCCAAAAAGCTGGGGAGGTGTGTACACTGGTATCTTTACTGGCACGACTGCCACAAACTGGGTAACATCGTCAAGTGGGGGGAGTCACAGTTTCCCCTTCCCAGCACTTCTGTGGGGCCTTAACTTCGGGTCTTGGCCCAAAATTTCAACTGTTTATTCCTCTCCATAGATGCTACCCAACCTGATGAGTTCCTCGAGCATTTTGTGAATGTTGCCCTTGTCTCCCAGTATCTGTGTTTAACATCCTTATAATTTTTCTCTTTAGTCTTTCAATCTTGTTGATATTTTTTCCTTAGATAGGTTTCAATAGGTACATTTAATATCAGAGAAATGTATACAATATATATCCTGAAATTCTTTTTCTCTGCAAACATCCACGAAAACAGAGGAGTGCCCAAAGAATGAATGACAGTTAATGTTAGAACCCCAAAGCCCCCCCAACTCCTCCCCCATGCATCAGTGGCAGCAAAACAATGACCCCCCCCACCATTAAAAAACATCAGCGCCCCCAACCAAGCACTCAAAGCATCAATAATGACACAGGCTTGCAGTACACCAAAGACTACTTGTTCACCCAGTATTCGACATACCACAGGCTCTCTCTCGCCCTAATAAGGGAGACAAGACAAAACGACTCATTGATTTATGGTGTTAAAAGTCTGTTGCGTCGCTTTTTCTGAGCTCTGTGCCCAAAGAACTCAGGTCTCTGGGCACACAGCCAGCAGCCAGCTCACTGCTTTCAATCTTCCGTGTACTTCCACAACACAGCAGGCGGTAGCACTGGCCTCAAATCAGTGTTTCCAGAGCCACAAAATTCTGGCACCCTGAAGGAGCGCTAGTCTTCCAGGCCGCGTCCTGGGCATATCGAAAAGCAGCTGGTTATGAGACCCTGAGAGCGGGTCCCATTTCCACAAAGAACCAAAGTCAGTGTGTAACTCTGGGTCAGGGTCTTCAAAAAAACCTTAAAAGGGAAATAAAGAGATATTAAAGATAGAAATAAAGCTGGTTCTGAAGATGCAAGCAAAGAAGTTGCCGTTAGGCGCCATTATCCTCCTAAGCTCCAAATAGGTGACCAAATTGAATTCACCAATGTCTTCTAAGCACCTTCCATTAAGGTGGTGATGCATTCGATCACAGCAGTTTCTATGGGGTCAAAGATGAAATTCAATGCAGACAAGTGTGAGGTTTTGCACTTCAGTAGGACCAACTAGGTTAGGTCTTACATAGTGAACAGTAGGGCTCTGAGGAGTGTTGTAGAACAAAAGGATCTGAGAATACAGGTGTATAATTTGTTAAATATGTTAAAATCAATGTACTGAGTACAGCAGATGGGATGTTATGTTGAAGTTGTGTAAGACATTGGTGAGGCCTAATTTGGGGTATTGTGTGCAGTATTGATCACCTACCGACAGGAAATATGTAAACAAGATTGAAAGAGTGCAGAGAAAATTTACAAGGATGTTGCAGGGTCTGGAGGACCTGAGTTATACAGAAAGATTGAATGGGTTAGAACTGTATTCTTTAGAATGGAGAAGGTTGAAAGGAGATTTGATAGAGGTATACAAAATTAAGAGGGTATAGATAGGGTAAATGCAAGCAGTCCTTTTCCACTGAGGGTGGGTGGGACTTAAACCAGAGGTTGTGGGTTAAGGGTGAAAGGTGAGAAGTTTAAAGGGAAACCTCTTCACTCAGAGGGTCATGAGGGTGTAGAATGAACCGCCAACACAAGTGGTGATACAAGCTTAATTTCAATGTTTAAGAGAAGTTTAGATAGGCACATAGATAGTAAGGATATCAAGGTCAATGGTTCTGGTATACATCGATTGGAGTAGGCAGTTTAAGTAGTCAGCATGGACTAGATGGCTGAAGGGCCTGTTTCTGTGCTGTACTTATCTCTGGGGTCAACCAAAAAGTGTATTGTCCTTTTTAAACGTATTTTTTTTACAATTGCAAGACCTTGCTGTACATTAAGAATTTAAAGTACTGCAGGACTACCCCATCAGCGAGTTGCTTGCTGGCAGAGAAAATGAAGGATCTGGACTTGCTGCAGGTCCTATGCTGCCAGCGTCAGTAAGGCAATGTTGGTTGGCAGGAGAGCTGTGTGGTCTCAGTCGTAGTGAGGGCTAGGCCTCAAGCTGTGGTGTTGCCTGTGTGCAGCTGCTCAGGAAAGAGGCGACAGAATTGGTGCACTCTATCGGAGCCGGTGTGGCGATGCGTCCAAGCTGGAGTTGTTGTCCCCCTAATGTTCACTCAGCAGAAGACAGGCTGTATTGTGTTCAACTGCAGACTGCTGCAACATTCATGGACTCAGGGTTTTGGACTATATGTGACTGTATTTTACTGTTATTTCATATGTGCTATATAGTTTGTGCTGTGTGTGAATGTTGGTACCAACTCCAACTTGGATGTCGCACCACAGCGCCTCCGGTTTTGCACACTGTCTCCGACACCTCTCTCCTGGGCGGCTGTAAACAGGCGACACCACGGCTTGAGGCCTAGTTTTTGTTACGACTGAGGTCATGCAGCTCCACCGCCATCTGCCAATAAATTATTGAGTAAGACTTGTGACATTCCACATTAACAATGTCCAACAAGGTCTTGCAATCACAAGAAAAGTGACTGGCTGTTAGACTGCACAATGACTCCTCCTCCACCTCACTGACAAGCCCAGCTCCTTTATTTTCTTCGACAACGAGCAACTCGCTGATGGGGCAGACCTGCTGTACTTTAAGTTCTTAATGTCCAGCAGGGTCTTGTGATCATAAAAGATACTTTTAAAAAGACAATAGTGCCTTTGGATGAAAAGGTAGAAGCTGTCTTTTGCACCTTGGACCCAGAGCAACACTGTTTCATTTGGCTGTATTCATGGGTATTGATGTATGATTGATCGACAGTTAACCTTGAGCTTGAATAACCTGAACATAAAATCCTAACTCCAATTTCATTTTTCTTTTGTTTTGGTCAGGTTTGCCTTAATTGCATTCAAAACAACAGAAGCAGCAGATGGTGCCCTAAGTAAAAGTGAAATTGAATGCAAGGGAAGTCTAATCCAATTGCAATCCGTGCATCAGAGGAGCAGAGGTACGCCTGTGATTAACTGTGCAGTTCATAGAATAACCCATTCAGCCCACCCTAACCAGAACTATCCCATTCCTACAGCCACCACCTTTTAATTTATTCTATTTGGGAGTGCATTCCATGAGCTTAAGTGTTACTGAAAAACACCTCATGAACTTTATTTAAACAGAAAACATAGAACAGTACAATATGGGAACTGGCCCTTCAGCCCACAATGTTGTGCCGAACCAGCTAAAAAGTAAATTTTTTTTAAACCCAAAATCTAATTCCTCCTACCTACACAATGTCCATATACCTCCATCTTCCTCATTCATGTGTCTATGTTAAATGCTTCTAATGGATTTGCCTCTACCACCATACCAGGCAGCACATTCCAGGCATCCACCACTCTCTGAGTGAAAAATCTTAATCCTCACATCCCCTTTGAACCTATTTCAAAGTGCAGCCTCCAGGATGCATAAACTATTGGAAATTTCTTCTTCAGAGAAAAAGAAGATTCTTATGGTGAAGAACTTCCCTCGTCCATTGAGTAAGACGTATCTGAAGTCTCTGTTTACTGATGCTGAGGATATCCGAGTCTCTGAAAAAAATGACCGCCAGGCACACGGGTAAGTAAATTTTAAGCACAATACTGACATACTTGTATATAAATAGCACTTCAGCAGAGTAAAACATCCCTACTGTCTTACAAGAGTATTATACCCTGAGCCATATGATATAATAACAGAAGGCTTGCCTCAAGCAGCATCTTTTTATTTAAAAAAAGGAGACTGGAGATTTAGAGAAGGAATTCCAGAACTTCTTATAACGAGGCAATTGAAGACATAGACTATAAGAGATAAAAGCAAAATTAGGCCATCCAGACCATAGAGTCTGCTCTCCAATTCAACCATGGCTGCAGGAGAATGGGGTTGAGAGAAAAAATAAATCAGCCATGATGGAATGGTAGAGCAGCCTAGGAGCAGTGAATGGCCTCATCTGCTCATATGTCTTATGATCTTGAAAGCACAAATAGGAGGAGGAGACTTCTAACTGGCTCAGATTTGGCTATTACCTTGTCTCTGTTTCTCTTACGACATTTAATGTTTAATTTACAGAATTGCTTATATAGAATACAAGACAGCCAAGCAAGCCAAGGCAGCCCTGAAACGGTTCAAGGAAAAGGGGGTTCAGGGGCAAGTGATTCAAATCGACTCTCTAGAGGTAAAAAAAGAGAAGCCAGAAAAGAGTCTCCTTCAAGGGACAGAGGAAGAGAAACAAGAAAGGAAAATCACTGAAGCAAAGAAGGAAGGAAGCCTAGAAAGGAGACTTTCTGGTAAGACGAAAGGGCAAGAAAATGCAGGGCAGATCTGCCGCATGTGTACAGTGGGGTTACTTGGCCTCATGCTTGCTCATTGAATGTGATTTAAGCTGTCTGAACGGCTTTGTGCTTACTAGCTATTGTAGAGCCACTACAATACCAGCCATAAGATCAGATTTCTATTCTCGCTGCTGTCTCTTAGGAGTTTGTACATTTCCTCCATGACACATGCATTTCTTCCGGGTGTTCTGGTTTCCTCCCAGAGGCGTATGAGTTAGGGTTAGTAAGTTGTGGACATACTATTTTGATAACTGGAAGCATGATGATACTTGTGGGCTGCCCTGCACAATCCTCGCTGATTTGATTTGATGTAAACGGTACATTTCTCTATACGTCTCAATGTACAAGTGATGAATAAAGCTAATCTTTATCTTTTCTTCAACTTTATTATTGCTGCCACTCACCCATCTACTCTGGCACCTGTGTTTAAATTGAACACCTTCCATTCTGTTCAATCCCCTTCTGTTTTGTCCTTTAGTGATGTTCTGCGATGATGCTCAGGCTCTGCAGATTGTCAGGTTGCCCATCTGATGTCCAGCACTGATGAGCAAAAATTTTCCTCCAAATTGGTTTTGCATGGATCCAAGATGTTGTCTTTGGACCTGCTTCAAACTCTGTTCCCTAGCCACCAATCCCCTTCACCACACCACAATGCCCGGTCCACCTGACTTAATGGCCACTGAAAACCTTTTCCGTGGCTTTGTTTACTTCAGAAGTTGGCCCACACAAAGTTCAAAGTGAATTTTATTATTAAAGTATATACATGTCACCATATACAATCTTGAGATTCATTTTCTTGTGGGCATACTCAATCTATAGAATAATAACCATAACAGAATCAATGAAAAACTGCCCAACTTGTGCGTTCAACCAGAATGCAGAAAACAACAAGCTGTGCAAATACAAAAAGAAAGAAATAATAAATAAATGAATGAATGAATAAATAAATAGGCAAAAAATATCGAGAACATGAGATGAATAGTCCTTGAAAGTGAGTCCATTGGTTGTGGGAACATTTCAGTGATCGGGTGAGTGAAGTTATCTCTTTGGTTCAAGAGCCTGATGGTTGAAGGGTAGTAACTGTTCCTGAACCTAAAGCTTCTGCATCTTCTTCCTGATGGCAGCAGTGAGAAGAGAGTATATCTATAGTGGGGGGGGGGGGGGGGGCGGTCCCTGATGACGGATGCTGCTTTCCTGTGGCAGTGTTTCGTGTCAGTGTGCTCAGTGGTGGAGAGGGCTTTACAAACCTCACATCTCCCACTCTGGTCCCTGTATCCTGACTCACATAAGTCCCTTCATGCTCACTGATTTGTATTGCATCACCATCATTTGAGAATTCTTGACCTTGTTTTAAATTTCTTCTCTGGCCTCCTTATCTCTTTTAGCTGCACACTCCTCCATGTCACTGGGATGGAATGTTACCTTGCCATCCATCTGCATACCATTTAGTGGTAGTAGGAAGGTGAAACTTCTGGTTGACATGAACGTACATTTAGGGAGAACAGAACAGAGTTATGCAGACAGTCTTTAGGTGACAAGTGGAACATATACTGGTCAGGCCTGGTGGTCTACTTCTATGATGGGACTTGCAGAGGACTCCACCAAAATCCTACTGGAGGGTGTCCTTCTAACTAATCTCAGTGACACAAAAGAAAGATCGTGTGCCTCCTGAATTAAGGACATGAATTCAACACCATGGCCTTCTTGAGTAAGGAGGCAGGATGTTGTTTTGAAGTTGTACATTATAAGATGTGGGTGAGGCCAAATTTGGAATTCTGGTCACCTGCCTACAGGAAAGATCTCTGCTGGCAATACTGGACTTTACTGACCTCTTTCTGTTAACACATCCTCCAAATACCCCCTCTGTTATTCACTGGCCCTTACCATCAGCCCTTAGACAGTGCCATTTCTTGAGGCCCATTACCCTTTTAAAGACCCTCCCTCTTTTCTCTGCCAATATCAGCACATCTCTGAAACTTATTTAACTTTACCCGTTTCTGATGAAAGGAGATCGACTTGAACAGTTTACAATGTTTCTCTCTCTATAGATCCCGCTCGACCTGATGAGTGTTTTTTTATCCCCACTGAACTTATTTCAGATTTTCAGCATCTGTGGTATTATATGTTTGGGAGCAAGTAGGGGAGCTTATTAGCCATGGTAAAACATCTCAACATATTGCTGATTAACTTGAAGAGGGAATTTGATATAGTGTTCTTAATAGAGTCAGATAGTGCTACAGCACAGAAGCAGGCCCTTTGGCCCATCTATTCCATGCTGAAGTGTTATTCTGTCTAGTCCTATCAACCTGCTCCTGGACCATAGCCCTTCGTACCTGTCCCATCCATATACTTATCCAAACTTCTCTTAAATGTTGCAATCAAATCTGCATCCACCACTTTCACTTGCAGCTCATTCCACACTTGCATCAACCTCTGAATAAAGAGGGTTCCCCCTCAGGCTCCCCTTAAATATTTCACCTTTCATCCTTAAAATGGGTTCCCAACCTTTTTTATGCCATGAACCCTTAACATAAACTGAGGGGTCTGTGGACCCCAAGTTTGGAACCCCTGATCCATGGTCTCTCTAGTTTTAGACTCACCTAACCTCAGAACAAAAAAGCCTGCTTGCATTTACCTCTCTATCTAGACCCCTCATAGTTTTGTATACCTCTATCAAATAGACTAGCTGCATCACCATCTGGTATGGGGTGGGGGTGGGGGTGTGGCGGGCTACTGCACAGGATTGAAGTTAGCTGTAAAATTACAGTTGTAAAATTGTCAGCTACATCGTGGGCACTAGCCTCCGTAGAACCCAGGTTATCTTCAAGGAGCAATGCCTCAGAAAGGTGGTGTCCATCGTTAAGGACTCACATCACCCAGGTTTTACCTTGTCTCGCTGTTACCATCTGGAAAGAGGTACAGAAGCTGGAAGGCACACACTCAATGATTCACAAACAGCTTCTTCCCCTCTGCCATCTAATTTCTGAATGGACATTGAACCCCTTGAACACTACCTCACAGTTTTTAATTCTTAGCATCACTTATTAAATTTAACTATTTAATATATATACTTTCTATAACTCACAGTTATTGCATTGATTTGCTGCTGCAAAGTTTACAAATTTGATGACATATGCCGGTGATATTAAAACTGATTCTGATTCAAATCTCCCCTCATTCATCTATGCTCCAGGGAGTAAAGTCCTACCTAACCTATACAACCTTACCCTATAACTCAGGACCTCAAGTCCCAGCAACATCCTTGTAAAATTTCTCTATACTTATCTCCCCTGTAGGCAGGTGACCAGAACTGCACACAATCAGGCTGCACCTATGAGAAGAGAAACAGTTAAAATTTATGTTTGAAGACCCTTCATCTAAACTGAGAGGGAGACTAAAGGAGCTTGCTAAACTGAGGGGGAAGGTAGAGGAGGAAGGGTAGAGTTAGACCTTCATTGCTATGAGGATATGTAATAAACGGGGACACCTGATTAAGAAGTGAATGGGAAGAGGGTGAGAACATTGACAAGAGAAGGTAGGAAAACAAAATATAGAGCAGGAGGAATGTCCACCGGGTCAAGTTGGACACTTCCTAAAGAGGAAAAGAAGAAAAGTAAGGAGAAAATTAACAAGTTGAGCTAATATCACAGATGGGTACAGAAACACCAAAACCCCTAAACAAAAGAGGCTACAGAAAGTGATGTGCCACCTAGAGCAAGAATACAGTCAATGGCCACTTTATTACGTACTTCCTGTACCTAATAAAGTGGCCACTGAGTGTATGTTTGTGGTCTTCTGTTGCTGTAGCCCATCCACTTCAAAGTTCGACGTGTTGTGCATTCAGAGATGCTCTTCTGTACACCACTGTTTTAACATGTGGTTATTTGAATTATTGTCACCTTCCTGTCAGCTTGAACCAGTCTGGCCATTCTCCTCTGAACTCTGTCATTAACAAAACATTTTTGCCTGCAGAACTGCCACTCACTGGATGCTTTTGTGTTTTTTGCACCATTCTCTATAAATTCCAGAGATTGTTGTATTTGAAAATCCCAGAAGATCAGCAGTTTCTGATATACTCAAACCACCCCTTCTAGCACCAACAATCACTTCACAGTCACATTTCTTACCCATTCTGATGTTTGGTCTGAGCAACAACTGAACCTCATGACCATGTCTGCGTGCTTTTATGTATTGAATTGCTCCCACATGATTAGCCAATTAGATATTTGCATTAACGAGCTGCTGCATCTAATAAAGAGGACCTTGAGTGTATACCACAAACGTACTGACAATCTGCTGGCAAAGGATGATACTGTTTTTGGACATGGTATTGGTGCATTAGTTCATTCGGGTCATTCAACATCATAAGGTTCAGTCAGGGTAGAATGAACAACATACTCTGTGCACTGTGTTGAATTATCACAAACAAATCTCTTCCACCAAACCTCATTGCTGTATCTAGTCTCCTCCATTCCCCACTTAATGGGCTGACTAGCCTCCTTGCATTCTATAACCATTCAGCAATTCAGATCAAGTCAAGTCAAGTTTATTGTCATTTAACTATATACACGTATACCACCAAACAAGACAATGCTTCTCGAGACCAGGGTGTAAAGCACTGTAGTACACATAACACACTATAACTTGGGAATGTAAGGATTAATTCTGCAAATGAATTATGCATGGGTAAACAAAGTATAGTGCATAAATTAAATATTGTAGGATACAGTACAAATTATCCGTTAACACTTCAATTGCAATGCAGCAGGGAGTTCAGAAGCCTAATGACCTGAGGAAAGATGCTGTTTCTCATCCTGGCCATTTTTGTCTTTTTGCATCGGAGTCTCCTGTGTGATGGTAGAATGTCAAAGAGGGTGCTGGATGGATAGGTGGGATCTTTGATAACGCTACGGGCCCTACATAAGCAGCACACCTGATAAATGTCCCCAATAGGTGGTAGAGGATTATCCTCTTGGGCATTCTCACAGTCCTTTGTGGGGACTTGCGGTCTGATGCTCGGCTGCTCCCATACCAGATGGAGATGCAGCTTACCAGGACTCTCTTGTAAAAGTCAGTTAAGATGGTGGGGGGGAGCGGGGGGAGAGGCCTTGTTTGCCTCAATCTCTTCAGGAAGTTGCTGTGCCTTTTTGTTCTGGGAGGTGATATTGAGAGACCAGGTGAGCTCATCCATGATGTGAACTCCCAGGAACCTGGTGCGCTTAATACTCTCTACAGAGGAGCCATGTATGCACGGGGTGGGGGGGTGTGGGGAATGGCTCGTCTGCACCCTCCTAAGCTCCACAATCATTTCCTTAGTCTTCTCCACTTTCAGACTGGGGTTATCCACCATTCCACCAGCTGCTCCACTTCCAAATGCAGCCTGTAGCTGGCCGCCCTTTGTGGCTCGGGTCCCTGGAAGAGGTGGGTTAACTTATGAGCAAAAAGTTGGACATTACTCAGTTAGCTAACACTACTTTCCCCCCTTACATTAGTCATAGTCATACTTTATTGATCCCGAGGAAAATTGGGTTTCATTACAGTTGTACCAACCAAGAATAGAGTATAGATATAGCAATATAAAACCATAAATAATTAAATAATAATATGTAAATTATGCCAGGAAATAAGTCCAAGACCAGCCTATTGACTCAGGGTGTCTGACCCTCCAAGGGAGGAGTTGTAAAGTTTGATGGCCACAGGCAGGAATGACTTCCTGTGACACTCAGTGTTGCATCTTGGTGGAATGAGTCTCTGGCTGAATGTACTCCTGTGCCCAACCAGTACATTATGTAGTGGATGGGAGACATTGTTCAAGATGGCATGCAACTTGGACAGCATCCTCTTTTCAGATACCAACGTCAGAGAGTCCAGTTCCATCCCCACAACATCACTGGCCTTACGAATGAGTTTGTTGATTCTGTTGGTGTCTGCTACCCTAAAAATCCAAAAAATCATAATGCTGCTCTGCACTGTAGGTGAGGCACGTGTACCTGAGCTTTATTAAGAACCTGCATTTACCACCTCGTCTGGCAGCTCATTCCATACTCCCACCACTCTCTGTGTGAAGAAGCCCCCCCCCATGTTCCCTTTAAACTTTTCCCCCCTCACCCTTAACCCATGTCCTCTGGTTTTTTTCTCCCCTTGCCTCAGTGGAAAAAGCCTGCTTGCATTCACTCTATCTATACCCATCATAATTTTATATGCTTCTATCAAATCTCCCCTCATTCTTCTACGCTCCAGGGAATAAAGTCCCAACCTATTCAACCTTTCTCTCTAACTGAGTTTCTCAAGTCCCGGCAACATCCTTGTAAACTTTCTCTGCACTCTTTCAACCTTATTTATATCCTTCCTGTAATTTGGTGACCAAAACTGAACACAATACTCCAGATTCGGCCTCACCAATGCCTTATACAACCTCATCATAACATTCCAGCTCTTATACTCAATGCTTCGATTAATAAAGGCCAATGTGCCAAAAGCTCTCTTTACGACCCTATCTACCTGTGACGACACTTTTAGGGAATTTTGTATCTGTATTCCCAGATCCCTCTGTTCCACTGCACTTCTCAGTGCCTTACCATTAACCCTGTATGTTCTACGTTGGTTTGTCCTTCCAACGTGCAATACCTCACACTTGTCAGTATTAAACTCCATCTGCCATTTTTCAGCCCATTTTTCCAGCTGGTCCAAGTCCTTCTGCAGGCTCTGAAAACCTTCCTCACTGTCTACTACACCTCCAGTCTTTGTATCATCAGCAAACTTGCTGATCCAATTTACCACATTATCATCCAGATCATTGATCTAGATGACAAATAACAATGGACCCAGCACTGATCCCTGTGGCACACCACTAGTCACAGGCCTCCACTCAGAGAAGCAATTCTCTACCACCACTCTCTGGCTTCTTCCATCGAGCCAATGTCTAATCCAATTTACCACCTCTCCATGTATACCTAGCGACTGAATTTTCCTAACTAACCTCCCATGCGGGACCTTGTCAAAGGCCTTACTGAAGTCCATGTAGACAATATCCACTGCCTTCCCTTCATCCACTTTCCTGGTAACCTCCTCGAAAAACTCCCAACAGATTGGTCAAACATGACCTACCACGCACAAAGCCATGTTGACTCTCCCTAATAAGCCCCTGTCTATCCAAATGCTTGTAGATTCTGTCTCTTAGTACTCCCTCCAATAACTTACCTACTACTGACGTTAAACTCACCGGCCTATAATTTCCCGGATTACTTTCCGATCCTTTTTTAAACAACAGAACAACATGAGCCACTCTCCAATCCTCCAGCACTTCACCCGTAGACAGCGACATTTTAAATATTTCTGCCAGGGCCCCCGCAATTTCAACACTAGTCTCCTTCAAGGTCCGAGGGAACACTCTGTCAGGTCCCGGGGATTTATCCACTTTAATTTTCCTCAAGACAGCAAGCACCTCCTCCTTTTCAATCTGTACAGTTTCCATGGTCTCACTACTTGATTCCCTCAATTCCATAGATTTCATGCCAGCTTCCTTAGTAAATACAGACGCAAAAAACCTATTTAAGATCTTCCCCATTTCCTTTGGTTCCACACAAAGCCGACCACTCTGATCTTCAAGAGGACCAATTTTATCCCTTACAATCCTTTTGCTCTTAATATACTTGTAAAAGCTCTTTGGATTATCCTTCACTTTGACTGCCAAGGCAACCTCATGTCTTCTTTTAGCCCTCCTGATTTCTTTCTTAAGTATTTTCTTGCACTTCTTATACTCCTCAAGCACCTGATTTACCCCCTGTTTCCTATACATTTCATACAACTCCCTCTTCTTCTTTATCAGAGTTGCAATATCCCTTGAGAACCAAGGTTCCTTATTCCTATTCAATTTGCCTTTAATCCTGACAGGAGCATACAAACTCTGCACTCTCAAAATTTCCCCTTTGAAGGCTTCCCACCTACCAATCACATCTTTGCCAGAGAACAACCTGCCCCAATCCATGCTTTTTAGATCCTTTCTCATTTCTTCAAATTTGGCCGCCTTCCAGTTCAGAACCTCAACCCTAGGACCAGATCTATCCTTGTCCATGATCAAATTGAAACTAATGGTATTATGATCACTGGAACCAAAGTGCTCCCCTACACAGACTTCTGTCACTTGCCCTAATTCGTTTCCTAACAGGAGATCCAATATTGCATCCCCTCTAGTTGGTCCCTCTATATATTGATTTAGAAAACTTTCCTGAACACATTTTACAAGCTCTAAACCATCTAGACCCCTAACAGTATGGGAGTCCCAATCAATGTATGGAAAATTAAAATCCCCTACCACCACAACTTTATGTTTCCTGCAGTTGCCTGCTATCTCTCTGCAGATTTGCTCTTCCAAGTCTCGTTGACTATTGGGTGGTCTGTAATACAATCCCACTAATGTGGCCATACCTTTCCTGTTTCTCAGCTCCACCCATAAGGACTCAGTAGACAAGCCCTCTAATCTGTCCTACCTGAGCACTGCTGTAATATTTTCCCTAACAAGCAATGCTACTCCCCCACCTTTCATTCCTCTGCCTCGATCACATCTGAAACATCAGACCCCTTGAATATTAAGCTGCCAGTCCTGCCCCTCCTGTAGCCAAGTTTCACTAATTGCTACAACATCATAATTCCACGTCAATCCACGCCCTCAACTCATCCGCCTTCCCCGCAATACTCCTAGCATTGAAATATATACGCCTCAGAAGATTTTTTACCACCACTCACAACCTTTCTCTCAGCGGATTTGCTTAAACTTTCAACATCATTTATTTTCAGCAGTTTAATTGAATTCATTACTGACTTTTCTTTTTCTCTTATTTCAGCTCCCTGTGACTCCCTGTTTGTGCAAAACTTGTCATCAAAAGCGACACTGGACGATTTGAGGTCAACCTTCAAAGGTTCCACAGGTGCCAAGATACAGTCTTCAAAAAAGCAGTGAGTACTGCTGGCTTAATCTATTGTCCTGGCCTTGAGTACTTTGCCCTGCCCCATCCCAAACTCTAGCCAGTACTGTGGAGGGGCTGCACCTTAGGGTGGTTCGCGTAGCACTTTACAGCGCCAGCCATCACTATAGGGGTTCAGTTGCTGCCACTGTCTGTAAGGAGTTACATTCTTCCCATGACTGCATGGGTTTCTTCCGGGTTCTCCAGTTTCCTTCCGTATTCCAAAGGTATGGGGTTAGGGTTAGTCAGTTGTGGTCATGCTATGTTGGTGTCAGAGGTGTGGCGACATTTGGAGCCTGTCTCCAGCACAATTCTCGGACTGTTGGTCATTCATGCAAACAACACATTTCACTGTATGTTTTGAAGTATATGTGACAAATAAAATTTTATCTTAATAAAATCTTTAGAATCTCTATCCCAGCTGTCACCTTACAGATAAGATACTAAACCTGTGTAGAACACAGAACAGTATAGGCCCTTCAGCCCATGATGTTATGCCAACCTTGTAATCTACTCCAAAATCAATACAAACCTTCCCAACTACATAACCCCCCCCCCCCCCGTCTTTCTTCCCGGACCTCCTGTCCCATGATCCTCTCGTATCCCCTTTTGCCTATCACCTGTCCAGCTCTCGGCTCTATCCCTCCCCCTCCTGTCTTCTCCTATCATTTTGCATCTCCCCCTCCCCCTCCAGCTTTCAAATCCCTTACTCACTCTTCCTTCAGTTAGTCCTGACGAAGGGTCTCGGCCTGAAACGTCGACTGCGCCTCTTCCTATAGATGCTGCCTGGCCTGCTGCGTTCACCAGCAACTTTGATGTGTGTTGCAACTACATAACCCTCCAGTTTTCTTTCATCCATGTGCCTGAGTCTCTGAAATGTAACTAACGTACCTGTCTTTGTCACAACCCCTAGCACTGTCTGTGTAAATAAAAAAAACTTATCTCTGACATCCCCCTGTAGCTTCCTCCAATCACGTTCTGGGGTATGGAGAGAAGGCAGGTACAGGGTTCTGAGTTGGATGATCAGCCATGATCATACTGAATGGCGGTGCAGGCTCGAAGGGCCGAATGGCCTACTCCTGCACCTATTTTCTTTGTTTCTATGTTTTCTATGTTCCCATGCCTGGGCTGTCTAAAACCATGAGCCGCAGTCAAAATAATTATTCAGTAAGTAGTGTTCATGGGTTCAATGTCCATTCAGAAATCGGATGGCTGAGGGGAAGAAGTTGTTCCTGAATCGTTGAGTGTGTGCCTTCAGGCTCCTATACCTCCTCCCTGATGGTAGCCATACGAACAAGGCATATCCTGAGTAATGGGTGTCCTTAATGATGGACATGGCCTTTCTGAGGCACCACCCCTTGAAGATGTCGTGGATACTACAGAGGCTAGCGTCTATGATGTAGCTGACTAATTTTACAACTCTCTACAGCCTACTTCGATCCTGTGCAGTACCCCTCCCCCCATACCAGATTAAATCGCCTCAAACTCCTAATGAAATATAGTCGCTGTCTTGCCTTCTTTATAGCTGCATCGATATGTTGGGCCCAGGATAGTTTCTCAGAGATACTGACACCCAGGGACTTGAAGTTTCTCACCCTTTCCATTTCTGATCCCTCTATGAGGACTGCTGTGTATTCCCTCGTCTTACCCTTTCTGAAGTCCACAATCATTTCTTTGGTCTTATTGATGTTGCGTATAAGGGATCGAATGGCCTCATGCTGTTTTCTTCTGTCCTGATTATTGATCATTAGTACATGGCCTAACCATTTCCTCTGTCAATTGATAATGGATTTGAATACCGTAACTTATTTTTGTTTCCTCTCTGATACCATTCCAGGTATTAGCTGAATAATGGCCCAAGACAGAAGGAAGTGAAAAGTCAAGATTGTAACCAATGTTTCAATTATATGTCTGTGCTCCCAACTGTGAGACTTTTTGGGTCTTGCTGCTTGTCAGCTGGAACCCTGTTTTCAATTGAGATCTACAATGAAGACTCCCCTGAATCTGAGGTCATCTTATTTCAACCTCACATTTTTATGGTTGTGTGGCATGCCCGACCGATTGTGTCCTTACCTGTTATTTCTCCAGTTACCCACAGCCTTTTCTCAATTTACAGAAGGATGTGTTCCTGGAAAAATGCTTTAAGCAAAACTTTGTAAATTAAGGCAGCAAAATGTATAACAGGCATTTTGCTCCAGTGGATTCTAACATACAGAGAGCAGCGCATTGCTAAAAGACCAAAGAGTCGTGGTGTACAGTGAGAATTCGTAAATCAAGGAATCACTGTATTGCAATCTCTATAGAGCAGCAGGGCTGCATTGGTTGGGAATCCTGAGGGAATCTGCCCCAGATGATGAGAGTTGTGGCACTGGGTGTAATGATTGCTGGCTCGTGCAGATCCCATGAACAATACTTACATTGACAATTTGCAAACCAGAAATGATTATCAAGATCAAAGATGGATTTCCTGAGGGGAAAACCCATTTTCTCGGTGTTGTTTTCATCCAATCTCACTGGCAAGATGGGTTAGTAAACCTAATATTACAGTCCACATACAGGAGATGATAGCATCACAGACCAAGAAGGATGTATTCCTGATTCCCTCCTTATGAGGTAAAATGTGAGCCATGGATCCCCCTCTTGGTTGATATCTGGTCAAGATTAACTTACTTAAGCCTATTGTCCCGACTGGGGCATAGGCCATTGACAGCAGTTCGCCACAGAGTCTTCTGTCCTAAGCCAGTCTTCCAAGTTGTCCCCAGCTTTGAAGATCCTTCCTGTCCCAGGGATGAGGTCTTTGGAGGTTCTGTTGGGTTTTTATGGGATGGAGTCATGAGCCCCATGCTCAGCCCTCTCCCTCTCACAACCGAGCTTGGGACCTTCCATAGTGGAGTTGGTCAAGATTAAACATGACTTTTAATATTGTTTAGGATCAATGATGGATGGGCTAATAGGTGACTGGCTGGTTAAACCCTTACTTTATTTTCTGTGGTTTTATTTTCTCTGAAGTATTTGTTTCTCCCCAAGAACCTTTGCCTTTTCCCACCTGTGTTCAAAGCTCAGTTCACTTAACTTTGATGTATTGGACCACACCTTAACATCAGTCACTTTCATCCATCGACCTGTATTTAATACGCTCTTTTCAGGATCACTGCCTGACCCTGGGGTGGTGTGTGTAGAATTTGCACGTCATTCATAAGATCAAGTGAGTTTCTCCAGTTTCTACACACATCTCAAAGACGTGCAGGTTGGTTGGTTAATTGGCTACTGTGTAGTGTTGGTGAGTAGTAAAACTGATGGGGACAATAAGCTACAGGGCAAAATTTATGTGTGTGTGTGTGGGGGGGGGTGGAATTAGTATTGCTTTGTGAGCTGGCAGAGACTGATGGACTGAATGTCAAGAGCAAATATGAATATGAAAGAAATACAAATTAAGCCATTTCTTAAAGGCAGATAGTTTTTAAAAAGAAAATGTAAATTTATTTTATCTTTGACTTGACATTGTCTCAGTTTTTGAACTAGGTCAACATATAATTACGGTTATAGATGGAAAACTGATTAGATACTGGTTTCATTAAAAATAAGTTGATGTGTATTGTCTTTTTTACTTTTATTTCATAAAGATCACCAAATAAGGAACCAACAATTAAAACAATGTCAGGCAGCATCTATGGAAATGAATGAACAGTTGACGTTTCAGGCCGAGACCCTTCATCAGGACTGGGAAGGAAGGGGGAAGACACCAGAATGAAAAGGCCTGAAACCAGTCCCGACGAAGGATCTCGACCTGAAACGTCGACTGTTTCCATAGATGCTGCCTGACCTTCTGTGTTCCTCCAGCATTTTGTGTGTGTTGCTTGGGATTAGTTTATAGTATTGTGTAGTTCAAAAATGGTTTCATAGTAACTTATTTCATTAATCGAGCAGGTAGGGCCCGTCAGCCTTGGATGGCGGCCTGCCTAGGAGAAGGAAAACTCTGATTTTAAACCTCCGCTGCCTTGTGGCCATACCAACACATGGGAAAGGCTCGGAAGTAGACCCTGAGGAAGAAATCCGGAGCCAGTGTCCCTAAAGCAGTTTGATGTTGTTTTCAACTTCACTCTGGGAACCTCTGTGACGACAGTGGTGCCCTTCCCTTGGACTACATCAGTGACGTGGAGAGGGGGATCCCGCTGCATGGGCAACAGCCGGCTCTTCAAATCTTCCCGCCCAGGCTTGCTCACTGGAGAGGACACAGTCCACCAGAGGGGCAAACCCATGATCCCCTGTGATCAATGGCTGCCTACATATTTCATTATGGGTTTGTGTTCTGAAGTAATCTTGGTTTTCCAAGAAGATGCAAAGTTAAACAAATGGGTCAAAAGATTATTGGTGAAGTAGAACATGGTAAGAAAGCTATTTTAGCCACTCACTGATAGGAGAAATTAAAAAAAAGCTGTACCATTTAAACAATGGAAGTAGGATGTTTGGGTATTTGGAGAGATCTAGATATCCTAATTCAGGTACCAGTTAATATAAAGGTAGAATAACCAATGGCAAAAGTAGATACATTAAAGTCTCAGCCCAAAACATCAAATGTTTACTCTTTTCCATAGATGTTGCCTGACCTGCTGAGTTCCTCCAGCATTTTGTGCGAGTGTGTGTGTGTGTATGTATGTTGCTCTGGATTTCCAGCATCTGCGTAATCTCCTGTGTTTATGAATAGAATTTTGGAGTTTAGAGGTGATGGAGTATAGCGGTAATCTACCATGAACTTGGTGAATGGCACAACAGAGCAGAGCTTATCAATCACCCCTCGTATTTTTTTTTAAAGGTGAGGTCCATTTAGGAATCGGATGGCAGGGGGAAGAAGTTGTTCCTGAGTCACTGAGTATGTGGCTTCAGGCTTCTGTACCTCCTACCTGATGGTAACAGTGAGAGAGGGCATACCTTGGGTGTTGGAGGTCCTTAATAATGGACGCTGCCTTTCGGAGACATCGTCCATGAAGATGTCCTGGGTACTTTGTAGGCTAGTACCCAAGAGGGAGCTGACTAGATCTACAACCTTCTGCAACTTCTTTCGGTCCAGTGCAGTAGTCCCTCCATACCAGACAGTGATGCCGCCTGTCAGAATACTCTCCACGGTACAACTATAGAAGTTTTTGAGTGTATTTGTTGACACGCCAAATCTCTACAGACTCCTAATAAAGAATAGCCTCTGTCTTGCCTTCTTTATATCTACATCGATATGTTGGGACCAGGTTAGATCCTCAGAGATCTTGACACCCAGGAACTTGAAGCTGCTTACTCTCTTCACTTCTGATCCTTCTTTGAGGATTGGTCTGTGTTCCTTCATCTTACCCTTCCTGAAATCCACAATCAGCTCTTTCATCTTATTGACATTGAGTGCCAGGTTGTTGCTGTGGCACTGCTCCACCTAGCTGGCATATTTCACTCCTGTACGTCCTCTTGTCACCACCTGAGGTTCCACCAGTAATGGTTGTATTGTCAGCAAATTTATAGATGGTGTTTGAGCTATGCCTAGCCACACAGTCATGTGTATATAGAAAGTAGAGCAGTGGGCTAAGCACCCTTCAGGTGCGCCAGTGTTGATTGTCAGTGAGGAGGATATTTTATCACCAATCTGCACAGACTGTGATCTTCCAGTTAGGAAGTCGAGGATCCAATTGCAGGGGGCAGTACAGAGGCCCAAGTTCTTCAACTTCAATGCTATTTCCATCAGTTTTCCTTGAGGCATGATTATCAAAGCAACTTGTTTTTAAGGAGTTTTGTAGGATTAATGGACAGTTGGTTGATTTAGCAGACAAACATGCCCAAGAGGTTCCTTGATTCAAAGTTCAAAGTAAATTTATTATCACCATATACTACCCTGAGATTAATTTTCTTGCTAGCATTCACTGTAGAACAAAGAAACACGATAGAATCAATGGAAAGCTACATAAAGACTGACCAACAACCAGTGTGTAAAAGAGGACAAACCACATATTTAAAAATCATGAATAAATAATACTGAGGATGCGAGTTGTAGAGGCCTTGAAATTGAGTCCGTTGGTTGTGGAATCCGTTCAAAGTTGAGGTGAGTGAAGTTATACACACCAGTTCAGGAGCCTGATTGTTGTAGCTTAATAATTGTTCCTCAAAGTACATATATGACTATAGAATAATAACCATAGCAGATTCAGTGAAAGACCATCCAACTCAGGCATTCAACCAGAGTGCAGAAAACAAACTGCAAGTACAAAAAGGGGAAATAATAAATAAGCAATAAATATTGAGAACATGAAATGAAGAATGTTTGAATGTGAATCCATTGGTTGTGGGAACATTTCAATGATTGGGCCTGTTGTTGCGTGAATGAAATCACCGGAGAGTTACTGATAGATACAAAGCAGCTTCTTTATTCAACAAAACCAAGTACAGCAGGCATCATCTTTCCACTTTCAGTGGAAAGGTCTGCCGGCTCAGTGTGGTGCTAGATACTTATTTGCTAAACACAAAGGGGAATCCATATTTACAAAGTATAGACAATGCTTTCTTTTGAAGCTACATACAAAACTTCACACCTGATTACATCCATCCCACCAGTGCCAGCAGCATTAGGACTGGTATTCAGGAATCCATTGTTCCAAACTGAATCCACAATACATTTATTTGGTATTTTATGTGCTTAACATGAAGGACAATCCATATTTACAGAGTATAGATAATGCTGTCTTTGAAACTACATGCAAACCTCACGCCTGGTTTACATCCATCCCACAGGCACCAGCATCATCTGGACTAGTATTCTGGTATTCACAGCTTTTGGGAAATGGAACAGAAGACTGGTGGCCAAAGCTATTTGCTAAGTGTAAATGACCTAAACCCAAAAATTACTCTAACAGGGCCAACGAAGTTATCCCCTTTGCTGCAAGAGCCTGTTGGTTGAGGGGTAATAACTCTTTCTCAACCTGGTGGTGTGAATCCTAAGGCTCTTAAACCTTCTTCCTGATGGCAGAAGCCAAAAAAGAGCTTGCTCTGAGTCCCTGATGACTGGTGCTGCTTTCCTGCAACAGTGTTTCATGTAAATGAGCTCAGTGGTTGGGAAGGCTTTACCTGTAATGGACTGAGCTGTATGCACTACTTTTTATAGGATTTTCCATTTAAGGGCATTGGTGTTTCCTATTGGGTTGTGATGCAGCCAGTCAATATACTCTCCACTACACACCAATAGAAGTTTGTCAAAGTTTTAGATGAAACGTGGTGTGGGGCCTAAAGCTCCTGTACTTCCTTACTGATGGCAGCGTCAAGAAGAGAACATGGCTTAGATAGTGGGGGCCCTTGATGATGAACGCTGCTTTCTTGTGGCAATGATTCATGTAAGTGTGTTCAATGGTGGGGAGAGCTTTGCCTGTGGTGGATTAGGCTGTATCCAGATTCTTCTGGAGTAAACCAGGAGTCGGATAACTCTTCCCTCTAAATCGGTTGAAACAGTGATTAAACTTTGACAGTGTATTATGGTTACTGATACCAAAATGACTTTATAAAGGATGGTTTACTGTCGCTTCAGTAACAAGCCAAATTATGGCTCATCTATTTGATTGAAAACTCTATTTTCAGTCCCTTGTGTCTTGTCTGCACTACTGCGTCCTCTCTGTAACCTTGTCCGGTCTGCAATCTCTGCACTTGTTCTGACCTCTGGATCATCTCACGTGTGTAGCACATAATTCAGTGAATTCTTTTGCTCTGGGGTTATAGTGACTTGTTTGGTCCAATAGCAAAGAGATCCAAGAAAATTGGAGAGGAGGCTTTATAACATGCACATCTGTACATGGACTCATGGGCACCCTAACTACACTCTGATCGTTTCCATGGCACTCGGGACAGAGCAGGCGGCAAACTATTATATGGCTTCCCAATCATCTGCTGTACTCCTGACTATATTTTCCACTCCTTAACTCTGCATCCCTTGTAGCAGAAGGTGTACAGGATTTGAGTTATTTGTGTAATATGATTAGATGTGACAGAAGGAACCTGATATCAAAGTTCTGCATAACATGTTCTGAATTCTTTTTACTGCCATTTTGACCATGAGACCACAAGAAAAAGGAGCAGAAGTAGGCCATTCGGCCCATTGAGTCTACTCTGCCATTCAATTATGGCCTGATCCAATTCTTCCAGTCATCCCCACTCCCCTGCCTTCACCTCATACCCTCTGATGCCCTGGCTAACCAAGAAGCTATCTATCTCTGTCTTAAATATGCCCAATGTCTTGGCCTCCACAGCCAGTCGAGGCAACATATTCCACAGATTTACCATCCTCTGACTAAAGTATTTTCTCCACATCTCAGTTCTAAATGGACATCCTTCAATCCTGAAGTCATGCCCTCATTCTAGAATCCCCTACCATGCAAAATAACTTTGCCATATCTAATCTGTTTGGGCCTTTTAACATTTGGAATGTTTCTGAGATGCCCCCTCATTCTCCTGAACTCCAGGGAATACAGCCCAAGAGCTTCCAGATGTTCCTCATACAGTAACCCTTTCATTCCTGGAATCATTCTTGTAAATCTTCTGTGAACCCTCTCCAGTCAGTATATCCTTTCTAAAATAAGGAGCCCAGAACTGCACACAATATTCCAAGTGTGGTCTCATGAGTGCCTTATAGAGCCTCAACATCACATTCCTGCTCTTATATTCTATACCTCTAGAAATGAATGCCAACATTGCATTCGCCTTCTTTATCACTAACTCAACCTGGAGGTTAACCTTTAGGGTATTTTGCACAAGGACTCCCAAGTCCCTTTGCACCTCTGCATTTTGAATTCTCTCCCCATCTAAATAATAGTCTGCCCATTTATTTCTTCCACCAAAGTACATGACCATGCACTTTCCAACATTGTATTTCATTTGGCACTTCTTTGTCCATTCTCCCAAACTATCCAAGTCTCTCTGCAGGCTCTCTGTTTCCTCAACACTACCCGCCCCTCCACCAATCTTTGTATCATCGGCAAATTTAGCCAGAAATCCATTAATACCATAGTCCAAGGCATTGACAGCGGTCCCAACACCAACCCCTGTGGAAATCCACTGGAAACCGGCAGCCAGCCAGAATAGGATCCCTTTATTCCCACTCTGTTTTCTGCCAACCAGCCAATGCTCCACCCATGCTAGATCCATGGCATCTCCTTTGTCTACCCTGCTTGTAATTTCTTCAAAGAATTGCAGTAGGTTTGTCAGGCAGGATTTTCCTCTCAGGAAACCATGCTGGCTTTGGCCTATCTTGTCACATGCCTCCAGGTATTCCGTAATCTCATCCCTAACAGGCAATTCCAACAACTGATGTCAGACTAACAGGTCTATAGTTTCCTTTTTGCTGCGTCCCACCCTCCTTAAATAGCGGAGTAACAGTTGCAATTTTTCAGTCATCTGGTACAATGCCAGAATCTATCAATTCTTGAAAGATCATCATTAATGCCTCTGCAATCTCTCCAGCTACTTCCTTCAGAACCTGAGGGTGCATTTCATCAGGTCCAGGAGATTTATCCACCCTCAGACCATTAAGCTTCCTGAGCATCTTCTCAGTCATAATTTTCACTGCACAAACTTCACTTACCTGACACTCTTGAATGTGTGGTATACTGCAGACGTCTTCCACTGTGAAGACTGATGCAAAATATGCATTCAGTTCCTTTGCCATCTCTGCATCTCTCATTACAATATCTCCAGCATCATTTTGTGTTGGTCCTATATCTACCCTCGACTCTCTTTTACCCTTTATATACTTAAAAAAGTTTTAGTGTCTTCTTTGATATTAGTCACCAGCTTCCTTTCATAATTCATCTTTTCCTTCCTAATGACCTTCTTGGTTTCCTTCTGCAGGTTTTTTAAAGCTTCCCAATCCTCTATCTTCCCACTAGCTCTGTCTTCCGTGAATGCCCTCTCTTTTGCTTTCACTTTGGCTCTGACTTCACTTGTCAGCCACGGTAGTGTCCTACTTCCCTTTGAAAATTTTGTCTTATTTGAAATATATCTGTTTTGCACTTCCCTCATTTTTTCACGGAAACTCCAGCCTTTGCTGCGCCGCTGTCCTTCTTGCAAATGTTCCTTTCCAGTCAATTTTGGCCAGTTCCCCTCTCATGCCAATGTAATTTCCTTTATTCCACTGAAATACCGACACATTGAATTTTATTTTTTCCTTCTCAAATTTCAATGTGAACATGATCATATTGAAATCACTGTTCCCTTAGGGTTACTTAACCTTAAGCTCTCTTGTCACCTCCGGGTCATTGCACAACACTTAATCCAGCACAGCCGATCCCCTAGTGGACTCAACAACAAGCTGTTCTGAATAGACATTCTACAAAATCTCTCTCTTGAGGTCCAGTACTGACCTGGTTTTCCCAATCCACTTGCATGTTAAAATCCCCAACGATTATCATGACATTGCCTTTCTGACACGCCTTTTCTATCTCCTGCTGTAATTTGTAATGCACATCCCAGCTGCTGTTTGGAGGCCTGTATACAACTGCCATTAGGGTCCTTTTACCCTTGCCATTTCTTAACTCAACCCATAGACTCTACACCTTCCATTCCTATGTCATCTTTTTCTAATGATTTAATATTATTTCTTATACACAGAGCCACACCACCCCCTCTGCCTACTAATCTATCTTTCTGATACACCGTATATCCTTGGACATTCAGCTCCCAATGGCAGCCATCCTTTTGGCCAAGTTTCAGAGATGGCCACAATGTCATATTTGGCAATCTGTAGCTGAATTTCAAGATCGTCCATTTTATTCCTTATGCTGCGTGCATTCAAATATAACACTTTCAGTCCAGTATTAGTTGCTTCCTGTTTTAACCGCACCACGCCTCTATTGCCCTGTAACTCATGCCACTGGCTGTGGTTAAGCCTCATCTCCTGCCTGTTCTTTCTATAATCTATGTTGTACACTATCTTTGATTTACTTCTGTTTTCTCCTTCCTCAACCCTATCACTCCAGTTCCCATCCCCCCGCCAAGTTAGTTTAAACCCTCCCTTACGGCTCTATTAAATGTGCCTGCTAGGATATTGGACCCCTTTAGGTTCAGGTGTAAACTGTCCCTTCTGTACAGGTCGTACTTCCCCCCCAGAAGAGGCCCCAATGATCCAGGAATCTGAAGCCCTGTGCCCTACACCAGTCTCTCAGTCACACATTAATACGCCTGATCATGCTATTCTTGCACTCCCTAGCACGTGGCACAGGCAGCAATCCTGACATTACTACCCTAGAGGTCTTGCTTTTCATCTTCCTACCTAACTCCCTGAATTCTCTCTTCTGGACCTCCACCCTTTTTCTACCGATGTCATTGGTACCAACGTGTACCAAGACTTCTGGCTGTTCACCCTCTCTTCAGAATACTCTACACCCAATCCAAGACCTCCTGTACCCTGCCACCTGAGAGGCAACACACCATGCGGGTATCTCTATCAGGCTGACAGAACCTCCTGTCTGTTCCCCTCACTATGGAATCCCCTATGACTACCGCATTCCTCATCTTCCTCTTTCCCTTCTGCACCACGGAACCAGACTCAGTGCCAGAGACCGGATCGCCGTGGTTGTCCTCTGTCAGGTCATCCCCCTCAACTGCATCCAAAACAAGAAAATGATTACTGAGTGGGATGGCCACAGGGGCGCTCCCTACTATTTGAGCTCTTTCCCTCACTTCCCTGGCCGTCACCCACTTATCTGACTCCTGCATCCTTGGGGTGACTAACTCCCTGTAGCTCCTATCTATCTCCTGTTCACTCTCCCTAATAAGCAGTAGGTCATCAAGCCGCAGCTCCAGATCCCTAACACGGTCTCCCAGGAGCTGCATCTCAGTGCACCTAGCGCAGATGTGGCCATCTGGGAGACTGGAAGATTCCCACATCCGACACCCAGAGCAAAACACTAACCCTACCGACATGCTCTCTATTCCTCAAGAAAAATGCAAAGAAAAATCAAAAATGAAGTCCACCTACCCATTTACCTCACCGAAGCCCACTGTCGCTGAAGCCTGAATGAGCCAAAGCCTGTTGCTTCTGCTCTTGCCACTGGCCTACTCCCGACAATGGCCTCTCCGCTTCTCCCTTCTATACTTTTATTTAGTTTGTTGAGCTCAGTTGCTGCTGCTGATAGGACGCACACAATGGACTAAAACCCACAAAGCTCTCATTTTAAATAACCACCCCTGACCTGCAGGAAGCACTCCTTCGTCGAGCTCAGTTGCCGCCACTGACAGGCCCCACAATGAAGACCAAGCAGAAAGAGTCTTACATGCTAAGGGGCCATTTTGAAGTGGATTTTTTTTTTCTATACAAATTTGCCAACTAATTTCAGATAGCATTTACTTGCACTCTGTAAATCAGACTCTGGTATTTGCATTTAGTTTCTTGGTGCTTTGTTTAAAAAGAAAGAGGGGGGTAAAGAAAACCAGGAGTATTTAATTTCAAGAATCAAGGACACAGATTCTCCACTGCTGACCAATTGTAAGGGTGCTGCATTGGCAGAGGTGAGACTTTCACTGAGAGGTTAACTGGTGTCCTTGATACTGTACAAAAGTGCATGCGGTGCTTTGCCAACACCTGTGCCAGTGACCAATATTCTGCTGTGTGTGAGAGTTAGCGGTGTGCAATTTGGTTGCCAGCTTTTCTCTTTACCACAGTGGCTACAGAAGTAATCCAGTGGCTTAATTTCCAATGAGTGCATGGAAAGCCTAAAAAAACTTTACCCTTGATTTCTTGCTCTATGTTCTTGAAGAGACTTTGCAGATGTCCCAATAATAATTATTATTATGCCACTCATAGACCTATGTTGATGAGTACTTTGATACCAAAATTTAGTCCTAAATAATAAGACCATCCAGCCGGCTGGTGGCATAGTGGCATCAGCGCCGGACTTCGGAGCGAAGGCTCCGGAGTTCGAATCCAGCCAGCTCCCTTGCATGCTTTCCATCCGTGCCGGGTTGAGCATGGAGCCAGCAACTCGGCCTCATAAAAACAAGAAAGCCTGCTAAAAAAAAATGCCGTCATGACAGTGTCCCAATGACTCAAGCTTTCTTTTTCTTCTTCTTAATAAGACCATCTAATCTTCTGCAAAATTGATAATGCTTTGTGTACATTTGGTGAGAGCAGACTATACCCTAGCTCTATATATATACACACATACACACATGTATATACATGCATGTGTACGTGCACCTATTTTATAAGTGTATGTATGACAGTGTGGGGGGAGCTTCACTCACTAACCTTTCCAGGGAAGGTATGGGAAAAATTTTTTGAGATGTCTGGGATTCTGGGTTGGGCTGGGACCCAGGGGAGGGGTGATCGACAATTGACCCTGAAGATGATGAGTGGCAATATTTGACAGACAGCTCAGGCATGAAGAGCAGGGGTAGAGTGTGAGACTCAGTGGGAAAGGAATGGACAGATACATGGATGGGAGGTGTATGGAGGAATATGGTTCGTGCGCAGGTCAGTGGGGCTAGGCAGAAAATGGTTCGGCACAGCCAAGAAGGGCTAAAAGGTCTGTTTCTGTGCTGTAGTTTTTCTATGGTTTCTATGGAGGGAGCTGAAAATCTTGTGGGGGGGCGGGGTGGGGGGGATGTGAAGAAGTTAAGAGACAATGGATTGAGATGGGAGAAATTAAGGGAGGGGAAACAGGGCTCAGAATTGGGAAGGATTTAGGAGGAAGGTGAAGTGAATTTTGATTGCAAGATCATATGATTGCATCCATGTTCTTGCATGGTTAGAATATGTTCATGCACATCTATGTGCACTAAATCTGTGGAACAGATCAGAGTCTGATCATCTCAGGCCTTGTCGTTGGATTGAGACCTCATTCTGTAAAGCTTGTGCGATGGGGTCGCACACCCACCCCACCATGATATGGCGTTGTCTACTCTCAGAAATGGAGTGGAAGCAGGCCACTATCGATCCTAAGGGACTGTCTAAGCAGACGAAAAAGACCAATTTCCTGGTTACCAATCAGTGGTGTTTTCCGTTGTATTCAACACTGTGCAGGAGAGTTTTTAAATTGGAAAAGCCAATGCAATAGGGCAGTTCCACTTTCTAGCTCGGAGGTCCAGGCCCAGTGGTACGAGAAGTCATCACAACTGGGATCTTCCTTGGTAGCAGTAGATGACTATGACAACTTCAGTGCCTTGTCGTGCCCTTCGCTCTCCATGAAGAATGCAGGACCACCTTCCACTGTTGATCTCATCCGGTCAGTCCGCTGGAGCTGAATTTGCATGCTGGGACAAGCATGTCCCTATCTCACTGCTGGCCACCCTCACCTGGTATAGCCCACCGATCGAAGCAGCGTACCAGGGGTGTGGCTACTGTCACATGCAGACAGCTACTTGGAGCCACAAGTGGGGGCTGAGGGTCTGGTGGGGATCAAAGGTGTGTGTGTGCTGCCCTGGAATGGACATGACATGCCCCTTCACCAGAGATGCTACCCCTCCCCGGACACCCCATACTCTTCTTTAAACTACATATATTCAGTTAGCTCAACTTAATTTTGCCAACTACCATGGCAGACTTTAGATTAGTTCCCTGGATCATTGCTTACGGAATTCCACAATGTGTTTCTGATGCTTTTTAAATAAATAAGTGTACATATATGATGCTTTAACATGGAATTAATAGATTCTTTAATTCTGTGAATGGAGGCACAAGGGAAACATTGCTGTAGAGAAACACCAACGGCTGAACAGGAGACAGAATTAGATGGCTTAGAAACAGGCCATTCAACCCAACTAGTCGGTGCTGACAAAGAATCCCATTCAAACTAGACCCATTTGCTTTGCACTTAGCCCATATCCCTCTAACTGTGGAGTTCCTAACCTTTTTATGCCGTGGACCAATACCATTAAGCAAGGGATCCATGCATCCCAGGTTGGGAACTCCTGCTCTAAACCTTTCCAATCCGTGTACCTGTGCAATTACCTTTTAAATGTTGTTATTGTACCTGCCTTCCTTTGACAGCTTGTTCCATATACTGACCATCCTGGGTGAAAGGTTGACCCTCAGCTGTCTATTAAAACTCTCCCCTCTCATCTTAAAGTTACGCTCCGAGATTCAGATGTAAAGCTTCCTCTATACTGTCCCATCACACACTCCCAGAACAGGAACAGGGTCTGCAGTTATTTCCAGTAATGGAAGTTGGCTGTTTGACATTGAACCCCTGTTGCTGAGTGAACAGGAGGAAGAAGAGAACCTGTTACAGAGTCATAGAGAAGTACAGCACAGGCCATTTGTCCCATCTAATCCATGCCAAAACATTTAAACTAATTAGTCCCATTGAGCCGCACCCGGTCCATAGTCCTCCATACCCTTACCATCCATGTACCTATCCAATCTTCTCTTTAACGTTGAAATTGCCATTTTCAGCCCATTTTTTCCAGCCCATCCATCCTTGTAAATTTTCTCTGCACTCTTTCAACCTTATTTACATCTTTCCTTTAACTTTCAGAAAAGGAGAAAAAAGAATAGAAAAAAGAGAACATGGTAGACTCCAAAAAAGGGTTTGAAAAACAACGAAGGTTGTTCTATGCTGTCCCATCATATGGTCCAAAAGACAACGGATAGACAATTAAGCTCCTTTGACATTGTCTCATCAAACACTCCCAGAGCAGTGAAACCATGGATCGTATATAGAGTCTTCACACAGTCTCACACACAAATTGCTGGAGGAATTCAGCAGGCCAGGCAGCACCTACGGAAAAGAGTGAACAGTTGACATTTTGTGCTGAGACCCTTCACCAGGACTGGAAAGGAAGAGTAGAAGTCAGCGTAAGAAGGTGGGGGAAGGGGAGGAAGATTTACAAGGTGGTAGGTTATAAGTCAAACCAGGAGACCAGAAGGGGGTGAAGTAAAGTGCTGGAAGTTGATTGGTGAAAGAGATAGAGGGCTGGAGAAGGGGGAATTTGATAGGAGAGGACAGAAGACCATGGAAGAAAGGGAAGGGAAAGGAGCACCAGAGGGAGGTGATGGGTAGGTAAGGAGAGGAGGTGTGAGAGGGAAACAAGAATGGGGAATTGTGAAAGGGGGGGGGGGTGAAATTACCAGAAGTTCAAGAAATCAGTGTTCATGCCATGAGGTTGGAGACTCCTCACGCAGTATGAGGTGTAGCTCCTTCACCCCGAGTGTGGCCTCATCCTGGCAACAGAGGAGGCCATGGACCAACATGTTGGAATGGAAAGTAGAATTGAAATGGGTGGCCACCGGGAAATCCTGCTGTTTGTGGCAGATGGAGCAAAGGCACTCGATGATGCGACTTCCCTCTTCACACACTCCCAGGGCACTGGAAACTTGGATTAGATACAGAGAGAATCCCCCTCTACACTCACATGTCTGGACCACAGAGGTCTGATAAATAGTAAAGCATATTCAGCACCTCTTTTATGGAGAGTATTCGATTGGACACCCCCTCCCCCCGCCTGCTCTGCAACTGAATACAATCATGGCTAAACAGTTATTTCAGCACCACTTATTGATCGTAGTTATCAGGAGATTTGATGTGACAGATACTGAGGAGACATTACTGTATAAATGAGATTCTGCAGATGCTGGAAATCTTGAGGAGCACACACAAAATGCCTGAGGAACTCAGCAAGTCAGGCAGCATTAATGGAGAGGAGTAAAGAGTCAGTGTTTTAGGCTGAGACCCTCTGTCAGGACAGGAGAGGGAGGAACCAAGTGAAGATGGGTGGATGGTGGCCCTCAGGTGACTGTAGAGGCCAGTCTGGGATCTACATGACCGGGATGCTCCCTTAATGAAGGATGCTTGTGTGTGACCTTGTTTAGTGTGGGCAGCCACCACACAGTCTTTGGCAGAGCTGGTTTAGGGTCCAGTAGCATGGAATCCAAGATGACTGTGGACCCTTCACTGCCATTGTGTCTCATCATCATCTTCTGGCAGCCTCACCGTTGAGGTCTTGGTTGGATCACTCCTTATCCAGAATCACCCCCTTGCCCCACCCCCCCCCCGGACCTTGCCACCCATGGGTGACCCTACCAGGACCAAAACTCCAAATGGTGCAGCTCCAGACAGCATTGTTTTCGGGATCACAGGAAATCACAAGCCTCTCCATCACGGCAAGCTGACAATCCTCGGAGAAGTGTTCTCTTAACTGAGCTGTCAAAACACAGAGGAGAGGGCTGTAAAATGGAACAATTGCGATGGAGGGAGGGAATAGGGGAAACCGTTTCCCCTAGAGAGGAAGATGGCGCCAGCGAACGAGACCAACATTGACGTCCTTCAGATAGATCACGAAACTACTTACTTTTCCAAATGTGATTTTTCTGCTGCTGGAACCTGCGATTTACATTTTGATAATGTGTTTGTGGGTTGATTGAGTGATCTGGTGCTTTGCTGTCTCCGAGGGAATTCGGTGGCGTTTTGAGCGGAGCGTGCAGCCTGGAGGCCAAGAAACCTGGAAACAGGGCGCCAGCCCATGATCGACTCCATTTCTCACTGAGTAAGTTGTTGAGCAAGATTGAAATCAGTGAGGACGAGAGTGGAAGGTGAATGGGTGCTCAGTGCCATCCTCCTGGGTTGGACCAGTTTCTCTCTTGTGCTTGCTCAACAGTCCCAGAGGAAGGTGCCTGCATTTGACCCAGCTCTCTTCCTCCCTCCCTCTCTATTCTGCCGGAGTCTCAGGCAAGATTTAACCAACATGTTGTGTGAATTGGACTCTGTAGTTTGTGCTATGATGTTTTTCTGGTTTCTGGTTACTCCTTTTTTAAAAAATTGCCTTTTTGTGCGATTTTGATCAGGGCAGACCGACTCTGTGGCCTGCAGACAACGAACAAATGAGACAGCACTAACCTGAACTGAACGGAACCAAACTGCATATTCCTAGACTGTTCCAATGACTTTGTGGTTTGATGTTTTATAGTTTGTGTTTTCGCTCTTTTTTTGTCATTTGTATGATTTGTTCCTTTTTCCTATGTTGGGGGTTTGATGTTTTTCTTTGGATGGGTTCCATGGTGTTCCTTTGTTTTGTGACTGTCTGTGGGAAGATGAATCTCAGGGTTGTGTACTGCTTACACGCCCCGATAATAAATGTACTTTGAATGTTTGATTCTTAGAGGATGGTGAAGGTCTGGATCTCACTGGTTGAAAGAGTGGACGAGGCAGATGCATTCCCCATGGTGTGTACCATAACAGTGTGGTCCTGGAAGGTGGGAGTAAGTTGGAAGCTCTTTCCCACAATGGGCTGAATGGTCTCCTAAATTCAGGGTCTTCAATGAAATGTACAAGAGTACAGCACAGGAACAGGCTATTTGGCCTAAAGTGTCTGTACTGACCATGATGTCAGTGCAAACTAATCCCATCTGCCTGTGCATGGTCTGTTTCCCTCCATTTCATGTAGTCCATGTGCCTGTCTTAAATGTTGCTCGCGTTTCTGTTCCTACCACTTCCCAAATCAATATGTTCCAGATGCCTACCATACTCTGTGTAAGTCTCCTTTGACTCCCCCACCATCATCTTAAAGTGATGCCCTCTGGGAAAAGAATCCACCTACCCAATGAATCTATCTCACCATTTGGGTGGCAGGTTGGAGATACATCTCTACCAAAGGAGGTGGAAGGCACTTCTTCCCTCCACTAGCCTGTAGGCCAGCCTTGGGCAAGCTTAGCCCCTCTCCCAATTAGGGTCACGTGAAGCAATGGGAGGAGGTGCTGGATGGTCATATGAGCAGCTGATGCATATCACAAGTCCTGGTTACATGACCACTGATGCCAGGAAGACAATCTTTGAAGAATATTGATGATGGCTGGGGTCACCCATCTTGTAAAGACACTGCCCAAAAGAAGGTAATGGTAACACACATCAAAGTTGCTGGTGAACGCAGCAGGCCAGGCAGCATCTGTAGGAAGAGGTGCAGTCGATGTTTCAGGCCGAGACCCTTCGTCAGGACTAACTGAAGGAAGAGTGAGTAAGGGATTTGAAAGTTGGAGGGGCAGGGGGAGATCCAAAATGATAGGAGAAGACAGGAGGGGGAGGGATAGAGCCGAGAGCTGGACAGGTGATAGGCAAAAGGGGATACGAGAGGATCATGGGACAGGAGGTCCGGGAAGAAAGACAAGGAGGGGTGGGGGGGACCCAGAGGATGGGCAAGAGGTATATTCAGAGGGACAGAGGGAGAAAAAGGAGAGTGAGAGAAAGTATGTGTGCATAAAAATAAGTAACAGATGGGGTACGAGGGGGAGGTGGGGCCTTAGCGGAAGTTAGAGAAGTCGATGTTCATACCATCAGGTTGGAGGCTACCCAGACGGAATATAAGGTGTTGTTCCTCCAACCTGAGTGTGGCTTCATCTTTACAGTAGAGGAGGCCGTGGATGGACATGTCAGAATGGGAATGGGATGTGGAATTAAAATGTGTGGCCACTGGGAGATCCTGCTTTCTCTGGCGGACAGAGCGTAGATGTTCAGCAAAGCGGTCTCCCAGTCTGCGTCAGGTCTCGCCAATATATAAAAGGCCACATGGGGAGCACCGGACGCAGTATATCACCCCAGTCGACTCACAGGTGAAGTGTTGCCTCACCTGGAAGGACTGTTTGGGGCCCTGAATGGTGGTAAGGGAGGAAGTGTAAGGGCATGTGTAGCACTTGTTCCACTTACACGGATAAGTGCCAGGAGGGAGATCAGTGGGGAGGGATGGGAGGGACAAATGGACAAGGGAGTTGCGTAAGGAGCGATCCCTGCGGAATGCAGAGGGGGGGGAGGGAAAGATGTGCTTCGTGGTGGGATCCCGTTGGAGGTGGCGGAAGTTACGGAGAATAATATGTTGGACCCAGAGGCTGGTGGGGTGGTAGATGAGGACCAGGGGAACCCTATTCCTAGTGGGGTGGTGGGAGGATGGAGTGAGAGCAGATGTACGTGAAATGGGGGAGATGCATTTAAGAGCAGAGTTGATAGTGGAGGAAGGGAAGCCCCTTTCTTTAAAAAAGGAAGACATCTCCCTCGTCCTAGAATGAAAAGCCTCATCCTGAGAGCAGAAGCAGCGGAGATGGAGGAATTGCAAGAAGGGGATAGCGTTTTTGCAAGAGACAGGGTGAGAAGAGGAATAGTCCAGATAGCTGTGAGAGTCAGTAGGCTTATAGTAGACATCAGTGGATAGGCTGTCTCCAGAGACAGAGACAGAAAGATCTAGAAAGGGGAGGGAGGTGTCGGAAATGGACCAGGTAAACTTGAGGGCAGGGTGAAAGTTGGAGGCAAAGTTAATAAAGTCAACAAGTTCTGCATGCATGCAGGAAGCAGCGCCAATGCAGTCGTCGATGTAGCGGAGGAAAAGTGGGGGACAGATACCAGAATAGGCACGGAACATAGATTGTTCCACAAACCCAACAAAAAGGCAGGCATAGCTAGGACCCATACGGGTGCCCATAGCTACACCTTTAGTTTGGAGGAAGTGGGAGGAGCTGAAGGAGAAATTATTAAGAGTAAGGACTAATTCCACTAGACCGAGCAGAGTGGTGGTAGAGGGGAACTGATTAGGTCTGGAATCCAAAAAGAAGCATAGAGCTTTGAGAAGGTAATGGTAAACCACTTCTGTAGAAAAATTTGCCAATACCATTCATACTCATGGAAAGACCATGATCGCCCACGTCATATGACACGGCACATAACAAACCCGCATCTTAGAGCAATGCCCTCTAAAATTTGACATTTCCACCCTTGGAAAAAGAATCTACCTACCCAATGTATAATTATCATCATTATGTGCTGTGTTGTATGAATTGGGTGAACTTTGATCGACACCAACAATATTTACTTTCAGCAATTAGACTTTATGATCATAGAAAGGGTGGGTGGCAATAATATATGCCGCTGTTCTTATTTTAAATTTCTCTGGTGCTCTCCCCTTCTATTTCCTGCAATATGACCTCTTTGTAAAATTCTACCCTGGGATTTCTGTTTCTCTCTGTACGATGAGTTTTGAATATCCCCCCACCCCTCTCCCCCTCCCTCTTCCCTCCCCCTACCCCTCCCTCTCCCTCTCCCTCTCCCCCATCCCTCCCTCTCCCCTCCCCCTCTCTCCTCCCTCCCTCTTCCCTCCCCTCTTCCCCCTCTTTTCCCCCTCTCCCTCCTCCCCCTCCCCTCTCCCCCTCTCTGCCCTCCCCCTCTCCCCCCTCCCCCTCTCCCCTCCCCCTCTCCCCCTCCCCTTTCCTCTTCCTCTCCCCTCCCCCCTTCTCCCCTTTCCCCCTCTCCCCTTCCCTCTTCCCCTCTCCCCTCTCTCCTTCCCTCTTCCCCCTCTCTTCCCCTCTCTCTTCCTTTCTCCCGTCCCCCTCTCTCCCCCTCTCTCCCCCTTCCTTCTTTAGCCAGAGTGTGGTGAATCTATGGAATTCATTGGCCGTGGAGGTCAAGTCATTAAAACAGAGGCTGATGTGTTCTTGATTCGGGCATCAAAGGATACAGGGAGAATGGGGTTGAGAGGGGTCATAAATCAGCCAGGACGGAATGGCAGAGCAGACTCGATGGGCCAAATGGCTCAATTCTATGCCTATGTCTTATGATCCTGTCATGAAGTGCTTCAAGAGAATGGTATTGGCACGTCAATTCCAGCCTCCCTGACAACCTTGACACAGTGGAATTTGCCTGCAGCTTAAACATGTGGATGGCCTAATTCTGCTCCAATGTTTTATGCCAGGGGATCCCAACCTGGGGTCATGGACCCCTTGCTTCATGGTATCGGTCCATGACATTAAAAAGTTGGGAACCCCTACATTATGGTCTAATTAAAACTAGCTTCTGAACAAACTCTCGGTCTCCGTAAGGACCCTTGTACAACTTACTGCTGCGATGCACCTTTATCACATTAAAGGCGCTATACAAATGCAAGCCCCCCCCCCCCCCGCCCGCCACATCAGTAAACCATTCATCCCCTTGAGACTGCCCGGCTGGGAAGGTAAAGCAAGAGATTCTGGAAATCTTTAGGAACTCAAGAGGTTTTTAAGGTCGTGCTTGACTCTGCATTTTGTACAAGCAGCACAGGTAATGGGTTGGGGGGAGGAAACTATTTGCAGGAAAGGGGAGCCAATCACTGACTTTTCAGGAACAATGCATGCAGTGCAACTTGCATTATTCTAGTCCCTCTTGCAGCCTTTTGGATTTCTCAATTGCTTTGCAGCAAATGATTTTGTTGGAACTCAGCAGTGATGCAGTCCGTTTGGTCCAGCTGACCCTTTGCACTCCAAGCCTTCTTCTATAAGAAGGATGTCGGGGCTTTGGAGAGGATGCATAAGAGGTACACCAGGATGTTGCCTGGTTTAGAGGGCGTGTGCTATCACGAGAGGCTGGATAAACTTGGGTTGTCTTCTCTGGAGTGTCGGAGGCTGAGGGGAGATCTGATAGAGGTTGAGAGGCCTAGATAGAGTAGACAATATCTAATAGCAGGGGGCATGCATTGAAGCTGAGAGGGGGCAGGTTCAAAGGGGATGTGAGGGGTAGGTTTTTTTTAAGTCAGAGAGTCATGGATGTCTGGAATGCACTGCCTGGTATGTTAATAAAGGCAAATACATTAGAGGCTTTTAAAAGATGTTTGGACAGGCACATGGATGTGAGGAAGATGGAGGGATATGGCCACGAGGTGGGTAGAAGGGATTAGTGTTTTGATATTTTTGATTACTTTTTAGCTGGTTCGGTACAACATTGTGGGCCGAATGGCCTGTTCCTGTGCTGTACTCTTCTATGTTCTAAAAGCCAGACTCCACCATTCTCCCTTCACCTCAACAGACCAGCTCATCTTTTCTATTTCCCTCATATCCATATCTAGGCCATGCTCTCTTCTTGCTGCTGCCATCAGGAAGAAGGTACAGGAGCCTTAGGTCCCACTCCACCTGGTTCAGGAACAGTCAATACCCTTCAACCATCAGGCTCCTGAACCTGTGGGAATAACCTCAACACTCAGCTGATTCCACAACTTATGGAGGCTCACTTTCAAGGACTACAATGCTTTCTCAGGCTTCTTTATTTTAAGTTGATGGAGTTGATGGAGAAGATCCTGAGAGGCAGGATTTATAAACATTTGGAGGGGCATAATATGATTAGGAATAGTCGCTTGGCTTTGTCAAGGGTAGGTCGTGCCTTATGAGCCTAATTGAATGTTTTGAGGATGTGACTAAACACATTGATGAAGGTAGAGCAGTAGATGTAGTGTGTATGGATTTCAGCAAGACATTTGATAAGGTACCCTATGCAAGGCTTATTGAGAAAATAAGGAGGCATGGGATCCATTGCTTTGTGGATCCAGAACTGGCTTGCCCACAGAAGGCAAAGAGTGGTTGTAGACAGGTCATATTCTGCATGGAGGTCGGTGACCAGTGGTGTGCCTCAGGGATCTGTTCTGGTATCCTTACTCTTTGTGATTTTTATAAATGACCTGGATGAGGAAGTGGAGGGATGGGTTAGTGAGTTTGCTGATGACACAAAGGTGGGGGGGTGTTGTGGATAGTGTGGAGGGCTGACAGAGCTTACAGCGGGAAATTGATAGGATGCAAAACTGGGCTGAGAAGTGGCAGATGGAGTTCAACCCAGATAAGTGTGAAGTGGTTCATTTTGGTAGGTCAAATATGATGGCAGAATATAGCATTAATGGTAAGACTCTTGGCAGTGTGGAGGATCAGAGGGATCTTGGGGTCCGAGTCCATAGGACGCTCAAAGCAGCTGCGCAGGTTGACTCTGTGGTTAAGAAGGCATACAGTGTATTGGCCTTCATCAATCGTGGAATTGAATTTAGGAGCCAAGGGGTAATGTTGCAGCTATATAGGACCCTGGTCAGACCCCACTTGGAGTACTGTGCTCAGTTCTGGTTGCCTCACTACAGGAAGGATGTGGAAGCCATAGAAAGGGTGCAGAGGAGATCTACAAGGATGTTGCCTGGATTGGGGAGCATGCCTTATGAAGATAGGTTGAGTGAACTCGGCCTTTTCTCCTTGGAGCAATGGAGGATGAGGGGTGACCTGACAGAGGTGTATAAGATGATGAGAGGCATTGATCGTGTGGAGAGACAGAGGCTTTTACCCAGGGCTGAAAAGGCTGCCACAGGAGGGCACAGTTTTAAGGTGCTCGGGAGTAGGTACAGAGGAGATGTCAGGGGTACGTTTTTTACGCAGAGAGTGGTGAGTGCATGAAATGGGCTACCGGCAACAGTGGTGGAGGCAGATACGATAGGGTCTTTTAAGAGACTTTTGTATAGGTACATGGAGCTTAGAAAAATAGAGGGTTATGGGTAACCCTAGTAATTTCTAAGGTAGGGACATGTTCGGCTCAACTTTGTGGGCCGAAGGGCCTGTATTGTGCTGTAGGTTTTCTATGTTTCTATTTCTCTATCTATTTATTTTTCTATCTATCTGTTTCTCAGTTTATTTATTGTATTTGCACAGGTTGTCTTATTTTGCACAATGGATATTTGTCAGTCTCTGTGTGTAGTTGTCCACTGATCCTACTGTATTTCTTTGTTCTATTGTGAATGCCTGCAGCAAAATGAATCTCAAGGTAGTACATGGTGACATATAGGTGCTTTGATAATAAGTTTCCTCTGAACTTCGATATCCATATCCAGCTTGCTCTCAAATCTCCGTCTGCCTGGATGAGTACAGCTCTCCCAGGCTTGAAGAAGCTCGACAACATCCAGGTCAAAGCGACTCATTTGACCAGCAATCTAAATCCTCATTCCCTCCACCAGCACAAGTTGTTGTGGGGTGCGTCACCTACAAAATATACAGAGGCCACTTTATTAGGTACACCGGCTCATTAAAGCAAATATCTAACCAACCAATCACCTGGCAGCAACTCAATGCATAAAATCATGCAGACATGGTCAAGAGGTTCAGTTGTTGTTCAGACCAAACATCAGAATGGGGAAGAGATGTGATCTAAGTGTTTTTGACTACGGAATGATTATAGGTGCCAGATAGGGTGACTTGAGTATCTCTGAGTCTGCTGATCTCCTGGGATTTTCATGCACAGCAGTCTCTACATCAGGGGTTCCCAACTTTTTTTTATGCCATGGACCCTTACTATTAATCGAGGGATCTGTGGACTCTGGGTTGGGATCTCCTGCTCTGGAGGTTACAGAGAATGGTGTGAAAAATAAATGGAACAAATCTGGTGAGTGGCAGTTCTGTGGGTGAAAACACCTTGTTAATGAGAGAAGTCAGGGGAGAATAGCCAGACTGGTTCAAGCTGACAGGAAGATGATTGTAACTCAAATAAACACGCATTACAACGGTGGTGAGCAGAAGAACATCTCTGAACGCACATGTTCAACCTCGAAGTGGAAGACTATGAACATACACTCAGTGGCCACTTTATTAGGTATAGGAAGTCCCTGAAAAAGCGGCTACTGGTTGTAAAGGTGCTGTTTCTTTCCAGTAAAACCTAGCGTTCCTCATCCCGCGGATCCCGCGTTGTGAATAATTTGACAGGAATATTATTGGCATGATCGGGAGGCGGTGGGTAGGGAAGTAAAAGGGGGCGGTGTTTTTGTAAAAGGGCGTTTCCCCTCCCTGACAATGAACGCTTTTATGTCGTTTCTGTTGACAGCGGGGAATTGATATATTGGAGCTGGTTACACAAGTAGGATGGGAGGAAAAATTCGTGGAGGACCAACCAGCGGCCGCTTGGGGTCACATGGGCGCCGTCCAATGATGCTAGAATTGCAGAGATGCTTGCGGATGTTGGGTACAAGTGGCGAGGAGGAAACATGAGTTGTCGGTAGCAACGTCGCCAACTCATTATTTTCAACTGGGGCACCTTTGAAATTGGCACAACAAGTTCGCTGTTAGTCACTCCAGAGGAGCAGCCGCCTTTCCATCGGCTCGCTCCCGCTGCATGGGTGTCTCTTTCATCGCAGCAGACGTTTACCATGTCCAGCGAGACCTCTCCTCTGCTCAACTACCGCCTGTACAATGTGGCGGGCGGGGGGTTCGCCGAGAGCTGCGCCGCTCTCCCGACCGAGGAGGTTTCCATCTGCAGCAGCGGCGGCCCGCAGCCCGACGACAGCCGGAAGCTGTCGACCTTTTTCGGGGTCGTGGTACCCACCGTTCTGTCCATGTTCAGCATCGTGATCTTCATGCGAGTTGGTAAGCTCTTAATTTTTAAAAAAATCCTCGTTTCCAAGCCCCCCCCCCCACCGCTAGCTGAAATACCTGCCATTTTTAAAACGTATATTAAACAATTGCAGCTGTTCGTATTTTATTAAGTTTTAAACCCATTGTTGACATGTTGTAGATTTTATTTGCGAATGACATTGGGGTGTGATTTGCCCTGTGACCTTTCTGCGCCTCAGTTCTTCCCCCCCCCCCACCCCGTTTAAATCCAGCTTCAGCCGGCGGATTGGTTTCTCGGCCGGCAGTTCTCGTGGGTTTAAGATTTTTTTTTAGTAATTTGGTGCATCTGTTTATTTTAAAATGTATCCACCGAAGAGCTGTGTAAAAAGAATGTGATCTCTCTGGCGTAAGTGCACGAGGACCTCGATGTTTAGTGAGACTTGCTCAACCTGTCAATTCTCAGCCTTCCAACGAGAGAATGACTGGGCTATTGTCAAACTTTGCCCCGTGTGCCATTAAAACTAAACACTCCATACAGTTTTCAGAATGAATGTATTCCTTGCACCGACCAGTCTCTGATATTGATCACCCTCGCCTCCAAAGAAGGGTCTGGGCCCGAAATGTCGACTGTTCCTTCGCTTCCATAGAAGCTGCCCGACTTACTGAGTTCCTCCAGCAGTTTGTGTGTCAACCTAGATCAGTACAGCACGGAAACAAGCGCTTCTGACCACCATGATGTGCCGAACCAGCTTTAAAAAAAAATCAAAACTAATCCCTCCTACCTACACAATGTCCGTATCCGCCCCCCCCCCATCCTCATATCCAAACGTGAAAAGCCTCGCATCTATTTGCCTCAACCACCATAACAGGCATCCACCACTCTGAGTAAAAAAAACTTGCCCCTCATAGCTCCCTCTTTTCTTCAACGCATGCCCTCTGGTGTTAGACATTTTAACCCTGGGAAAACAGTTGCTCACTGTCTACTCTATCAATACCTCCCATAATCTCTTAAACCTCTGTCAGATCTCCCCTCCACCTCTGGCGCTCCAGGGAAAACACCCCAAGTTTATCCAGCCTCTCAGGATAGCCCGTGCCCTCTAACTCAGACGGCATCCTGGTGAACCTCTTCTGCGCCCTCAACGTCCTCTCTATAGTGAGGCTTCCAGAAATGGCCTGACCAGAGTGTTTTTTCAAAAGTTGCCTAAATAACTGGCCCTCATTTTTTCAAATCTTACTTCAGACTCCCACTGAAACAATAATAGCTTCTCTTTATACCTTGCCAATTTCTTCTCTACAAGAGGACATAATTTTAAAGTGATTAGCCAGAAGTATAAGGGGAATGTAGGTTTATTTTAACACAATGCGTGAGCCTGAGGTCATTTTAGCTGGAGGGTGGTGAATCTGTGGAATTCATTGCCACATGGCTGTAAAGATCAAGCCATTGGGTATATTTAAAGCAGAGATTGATGGATTCTTGATTAGTCAGGACTTCAGCGGTTATGGGGAGAAGACAGGAAAATGGGGTTGAGAGGGATAATAAATCGGCCATGAATGAATCAATGGCAGAGCAGACTCGATGGCCTAATTCTGCTCCTGTGTCTTATGATCTTGTGTATGAAACACAATGTGGTGGTGGTAGAGCCAGTTGCATCCAGGGACATTTAAGAGACTCTCAGATAGGCATATGGATGATAGAAAAATGGAGAGAAGGGTTAGATTGATCTTAGAGTAGGTTGAAAGGTCAGCATAAAATTGTGGGCTGAATGGCCTGTACTGTGTTCTATTTCTTAAATATCAATCTAATTGCCATTTCTAACTTTGGTCTAGTTCTGTATGTTGGAATGTTAACTTTCTCCAGTATTGCAAATTAGCCCTTTGGATTCCTGTTGATTCGATGCTGTACACCCTCTCTGGGATAACATGTTCTGTCTGGAGAAGTTTAGGTGAATTGTAATTAGGACTTTGTGCCCTGTGGCTCTCAGTTTGTTTGCAAAACAGACACACTTGCAGCAATGGACTACACCCTTCATCCTTTAAAAGACAATCCTTAAAGTAAGTTCTGTCCAAAGTTGAGTGGCAGTTTTGAAAGAACCTGTCTTTCTAGCATGGGGCTATTCAAAGTTCAAGGTACATCACAGGCAGCGAAATGCGCTGTTTGTGTTAACGGACACACCTTGGGCTGTGCCCGGAGTCGGAACATATTCTGGTGTCAACATAAACAGGAGATTCTGCAGATGCTGGAAATCTAGAGCGATGCTGGAAATCTAGAGCAACGCATACAAAATGCTGGAGGAACTCAGCAGGTCAGAAAACATCCATGGAAGGGGAATAGACAGATGGCATTTTGTGGTTAGCACTATGCTTTACAGTACTGATGACCCGGGTTCAATTTCCTGTAAGGAGTTTGTACATTCTCCCTGTGACCATGTGGATTTCCTCCAGGTGCAAAGGTGTACCAGTTTGTAGGTTAATTGCTCATTTTAAATTGTCTCTTGATTAGGCTAGGTTTAAATTGGGAGATTACTGGGCGACATGGCTCGAAGGGCCTATTCCTCGTATCTCAATAAACAAGGACTGATGGGGGTTCTTGACTCATTCCTCTCCATAGATGCTGTCTGACCTGCTGAGTTCCTCTGTGTGTGTGTGTGTGTGTGTGTGTGTGTGTGTGTGTGTGTGTGTGTGTGTGTGTGTGTGTGTTTTCCAGCCCTAACAACATGAGAAGCAAAGCAGGAGAAACAAGCATTTCTCCCTGCCACCCATGTGAACACACAGTCCATTACCCTAGGGGAGGCCTTGAGCCTGCAGACATTGGGTTCTGACTCAATCTGTGCTGGCTGTCCCCCTGCAGATTATTTCACTCAGTTCAATGTTGATGGGGTGGAGATGTGTCTCTACCAAAGTAGGTGTAAGGTGCTCCTTCCCTTCACTGGCCTGCAGGTCACCCTTGGGCAAGGTGTAGCACCTGCTTAGTCCCCCTCCCCCCACCCACCCGATCGTGGTCATGTGAAGCCATGGGAGCAGGTGGTGGATGGTCATATGAGTAGCCAGTGCATATCACAATCCTGGTTATGTGACCACTGACACCAGGCAGACTGTCTCTGGAGAGTATTGATAATGGCTGGAGTCACCCGTCTTGTAAAGATACTGCCCAGAAGAAGGCAATGGCAAACAGTTTCTGTAGGGGGGGGAAAAAAAGTTGCCCAGATCAATCATGATTATGGATAGAGCATGATTGTCCATGTCATATAACAGGACAAATAATGAACAAACAGTGTTGATTCCTCAGCCTATAGACTCACTTTCAAGGTCTCTACAACTCACGTTCTCAGTATTACTTTCTGTTATTATTTAGTTAATTTTTGTACTTGCACAGTGTGCCCTTTGCACATTTGTCAGTCTTTGAGTGTAGCTTTTCATGATTCTGTTGTATTTCTTTTGTTCTACCATGAATGCCTGCAAGAAAATAAACCTCAGGGTATCATTTGATGACGTGTGCTCAGTGGCCAGTTTATCAGGTACAGGAGAGGAACCTGGTGTGGTCTTCTGCTGTAGCCCATCACTTCAAGCTTCGTGTTGTGTGTTCAGAGATGCTCTTCTGCACACCACTGTTGTAACACCTGGCTGTTTGAGTTACTGTCGCCATCCTGTCAGTTTGAACCAGTCTGGCCATTCTCCTCTGACCTCTAACAAGGCATCTTCGCACACAGAACTGCCCTTCACTGGATGTTTTTGTGTTTCTTGCAGCATTCTCTGTAAACTCTAGAGAAAATCCCAAGAGATCAGCAGTTTGAGATACTCAAATCACCCCATCTGGCACCAACAATGATTCCACAATCAAAGTCATTTAGATCACAGTTGTTCCCCATTCTGATATTTGGTCTGAAAACAACTGAACCTCTTGACCATGTCTGCGTGCTTTTATTCATTGAGTTGCTGTCACATGATTGGCTGATTAGATACCTGTATTAATAAGCAAGTGTACCTAACAAAGTGGCCACTGAGTGTGTGAACACTTTGAACTTTGAAGTGGACAATCACCTCCATTGTTGTCTGTGGTGTGGAGCATTATGCTTCTAGTTTTATTTTTAATGCAGATTAGTGCAAATGTGCTACAGTAGATGTGTTATCTAAATTCCCCTCTGTCCACTCAGATTGTCTCTTCAGAGTGGCGGGCATGCTGGATTGGGGTAAGGTGTGTTTTCCCCCAAAGAGCTGTGAGGCCCTTTGACATTGATCCATCCTGGTTGCCATTAGCAAACTCGCCATTTATCGGTTTGTTTGGGGCTGGCCTGGTGATTGCAGCCCTGAAGTCCCATTGAGTTTCAAGCTGTGACTTTAAGCCTTCTCCTGATTCACTATCATTCCCAGCAGTCTGCCAGGCTTTCAGAAGATGTGCTTTATTTGTCACATGCACGTCGAAACATGGATGACGGAGTGGAGGTGCGTCTCTATCAAAGGAGGTGTAAGGAACTCCTTCCCACCACTGACCTACAGGTCACCCTTGGACAAGGTGTAGCACCTACTGAGCCCCCCCTCCCCAAATCAGGATCATGTGATGACGTGAAGCCATGGTAGTGGGTGATGGATGGTCATATGAGCAGCCGGTGCATATCACAATTCCTGGTTATGTGACCACTGGCGCCTGGCAGACAATCTCTGAAGAGTATTGATAAGGGCTGGGGGTCACCTGTCTTGTAAAGACACTGCCCAGAAGAAGGCAATGGCAAACCACTTCTGTAGAAAAATCCTCTAAGAACAATCATGGTGATGGAAAGACTGTGCCCACATCATGCAGCACAGCACATGATGCTGGCACTGAAACATACAGTGAAATGTGTAGTCTTTCGCTGATGACCAGCGTGGTCCGAGGATTGTGTCGGGGGCAGCCACTCTTCCAGTGCCCACTGTTTACTAACCCTAACCCATACATCTTTGGAATGTGGGAGGAAACCAGAGCACTTGGAGGATATCCACTGGGGAGGAGAACGTTCAGACAGAAGCGGGAATCGACCCTGATCGGTGATCATTGGCCCTGTGAAATGATTGAGGTCTCCGCTGTGCTTTCACTCCACTCTCATTCATACACATGCATTCTAACACTGTCCTTCTGGCCCTGCACGCCCTCCTCCATCTGTAAAGCTTTTTTGGCTCAGACCGTCCCAGTGATAGAAGCCCCGATACACTGGAGCAACGGGAGTCCGAAGGTTCCTGATTGTGCTCTTGTCATCCACTGGCTCTTCCTGCTCTCTGCCTTGCCCAGTCAAAGTTTTCTGCCTTTCAGTCAGATCTCCCCCCGCCCCCAGGCACCACACACTCCTGTGCTCCACTGCTGCCCTGCTACTCCTGCTCACTACGGTGGGCCACCACTGCTGTGTGAGCCTTGTAAACTGGTGGTGGTGGGAAAGACTGTGTTGAACTCTGCACTGAGTACCTCGTTAATTCTGCAGTGGATGGTCCCAAGCCTGGCTGAGAAAGGAGGAGGCTTGAACATGAGGCTAGCAACACCGTTACATTTTTTTTTAAAAACCCCAGAGATACAGAACCTCCGAAGACCTCATGCCTGGGAGAGGAAGGGTCTTTGAAGATGGGTTACCCCAGGGGACCACTTGGAAAAACTGGTGCAGGACAGGGGACTCTGGCGACCTGCTGTCACCGGCCAGTGCCCCGGTCTCTTGTCCATGGTGTGATCTGTTCCCCTCCTGGACGAATGGATGCAGTTGGTGTCAGTTGTGGGGTCTTGCTGTGCAACACCAATTGTTGACGGAGCTATTTGTTGCTGCACTGGAGTCCCACAAAGCAGTAAACACCTTCATTGCCTGGTTGCATCTTCACTTCCTGCGCATCATTTATTAAATAGACCTCCACACTGACCTCTGTGACTTGCATTGGGCTTGTTCCTCCACTGTTATGCCCTGCCATTACCCAATCGCCAGTCCATAGGATGTGGTGTATGACTACAGACTTGTAACCTGTGACCTAGCAGTACAGTTTCATGCTCTCTGCTACAATATTTATGAGTTCCAAGTAAAGTTATTCTGCAAGTATGTGTAAAGCCTTTCATAGGTCAGGGTTGAGCATAGATGTTGTCCTACATTCAAGACACAATGTTCAAAACAAATTGATTATCAAAGTACCTGTGTCACCTGATTCATTTTCTTGTGGGCATACTCACTAAATCTATAATAGAATAACCGTAACAGAATCAATGAAAGGCCGTACCAATTTGGGCGTTCAACCAGTGTACAAAAGACATCAATCTGTGCAAATACAAAATAATAATACATATCAAGAACGTGAGATGAAGGATCATTCAAAGTGAGTCCATGGGTTGTGGGAACATTTCAATGATGGGGCAAGTGAAGCTCTTCCCTTTGGTTCAAGAGTCTGATTGAGGGGTAATAACTGAACCTGGTGGTGTGAGTCCTGAGGCTTGTACCACCTTGATGGCAGAGCGTGACCAGGACAGTGGGGCCCCTGATGATGGCTTCTGTGACACCACTCCATGCAGGTGTGCTCGATGGTGGGGGAGTGCTTTACCTGTGATGGATTTGGCCTTATCCATTGTGTTTGGTAGGATTTTCCATTCAAGGGCACTGGTGTGATGCATTTGGTCAATACACTTCCAATACACATCTACAGAAGTTTGTCAAAGTTTTGGATATCACGTTGAGTCTCTGTAAACTCTATAGGGCCGTGCGATATGAGAGCAAGCTGTTGCCCATGTAGGAAGCTCCCCCTCTCCACACAGCTGATGCACCCAAAGGAATGTCAGAGACTCATACAGTTTGGCGCCAGTGGTGATGCAAGAGTTGCCAGTCAGCGTTGACCCCAGCTCCAGATTTCTTCCTTGGTATACTCCCCATGAATGGGTACAGCTGCAAGGCAGCGGAGGTTTGAGATCAGAGTGGTCTTTCTCCAAGATGAGTATGGAAATATCACCATTTGCTACCCTCAGATTTATTTCTTGCAGACATTTACAGGAAAATAAAAGAAATGCAACAGAATTTTTGGAAAAAAAAGCAATAAATAGCAATGGCTGAGCCATTCAGCTCAATCGGTTCATGCCAGCAATTGTGCCCCAAACCTTGCATTTCTAGAGAGTGACTCTCCATGCCTTGCCCCTTCATGACTCCATGTTGAATGTATCTATGTTTTTCAACTTTGGTAGGTTATCAAAGACGCTTGCAAATTTCTGCGATGGAGAGCATTCTAACTGGCCGCATCACCATCTGGTATGAGGGGGAGGGGCTACTGCACAGGATCGAAATAAGCTGCAGAAACTTGTAAACTCAGTCAGCTCCACTCCATCATGGGTACTAGCCTCTGTAGTATCCAGGACATCTTCAAGGAGTGTCTTAGAAAAGTGGTGCTCATCATTAAGGACCCCTTCTCTTCCACTCCCCCCAATCACCCAGTACATGGCTTGTTCTCATTGCTACCATCGGGAAGGAGGTACAGCAGCCTAAATGCAGGTTGATTCAGGAACAGCTTTGCCATCCAAATTCTGAACGGACAATGAACCCAGCTACTCTACCTCACTTTTTTTCAATTTCTATTTTTGTACTAATTTAGTTTAACTAAAATATTCAATGCCTATAAAAAGTATTCACCACTCCCCCCCCCCGGGAAGTTTTCATGCTTTATTGTTTTACACCATTGAATCACAATGGATTTAATTTGGCTTTTTTTTTGACACTTCTCAACAGAAAAGACTTTCATGTCAAAGTGAAAATAAATTTCTACAAATTGATTTAAATTTATTACAATTATTAAACAAAATAATTGTTGCATAATTACTCACCCCCTTCAAGTCAGTATTTAGTAGATGCATCTTTGGCAGCAATTACAACCTTGAGTCTGTGTGGACAGGCCTCTATCAGCTTTGCACATCTGGACACTGCAATTTTTCCCCATTCTTCTTTACAAAACTGCTCAAGCTCTGTCAGATTGCATGAGGATCGTGAGTGAACAGCCCTTTTCAAGTCCAGCCACAAATTCTCAATTGGATTGAGAATAGGATTAAATATAGGATTTCCCTATATTTTGCTGCATTCATTTTACCCTCTACCTTCACAAGCCTTCCAGGACCTGTTGCAGTGAAGCATCCCCACAGCATGATGCAGCCACCACCATGCTTCTCAGCAGGTATTGTGTGTTTTTGATGATGTGCGGTGTTTCGCTTCAGCCAAACGTAGCATTTAGTCTGGTGGACAAAATGCTCAATTTTGGTTTCATCAGACCATAGAACGTTTTTCCAGCTGACTTCAGAGCCTCCCACATACCTTCTGGCAAACTCGAGACAGGATTTCAAGTGAGTTTTTTTTTCAACTGAGGCTTTCTCTTTGCCACTCTCCCATAAATCTGTGACTGGTGAAGCACCCGGGCAACAGTTGTATGCACAGTCTCCTGTCCAGCCAAAACTTTCTTTTTGTGTCCTCTCCTTCTCCCAGCATGTCTGCAACACCCTTTTTGTAGGATGGCTATCACCATGCCCCCTTAAGTTAATCCAGTAATTGGCCTCCAGCTGTTTACGTCGCAGCCCCAATGGCATTTCACTTGCTTCAACTTGGAGTGCACACACTGGGGAAGATCTAGCCACTCCCAAGCACACCCTTAGAGCCCGAGCTTGCACGATATCCAGTTCTGCCAGCACAGATTTTGTTGCTGACCCCAATACATAGTCTAACCTTGATCTTATTAATGCTACATAAATATACTTCAGTGATGCAAAATCAGCACCCCGTTCCAATCCAGCAAGACACCTCATGACATTTATCACATTTTTACATTTACTAACTACATATCTAACATGTTCTCTCCATGTTAATCTCAAGTCAAAGTGCACTCCCAAAAACCAAAAACTTTCAACACTCTCCAGGTTACTTCCATACAGATTCAAACTAAGTTCCCTGAACTTTTTCCTTGTAAAGAACATGGTTTTTGTCTTCTCCACTGAAAGTTTAACACCCCATTCTGTCTCCCACTCTTCAACTTGATTAATTCCATCTTGCATTTTCGTAACTATATGTTCAATATTTCTCCCTCTTTTCCACAAAGCCCCATCATCTGCAAACAATGACCTCCCCACTTCCGTTGGAATATTTACGAATATATCATTTATCAAAATGGAGAATAAAGTTGGACTCACTACACACTCCTGAGGCATCCCGTTTTCTACAACATACTGGCTTGAAAGCTCTGATCCTATCTTCACCTGAATAGTTCTCTCATTTAAAAAGTCCTTAACCCAATTGAACATTGCCCCCCCATTCCCATTAAATGTAGCTTGATTAGGAGCCCCCCTTTCCATAACATATCATAAGCTTTCTCAACATCAGAATAAACTGCAGCCACTGTCCCTTTATTTACTTGAGCTTTTCTTATTCCATCCTCTAGACACAACACTGGATCCATAGTATTCCTCCCTTTCCTGAACCCGCTTTGATACATAACCACTACTTTCCAAGAAGTACACTAACCTCTCATTTATCATGCGTTCCATAAGTTTACATACATGTGACGTCAAGGCAATAGCAGTTGGACCTTCCAGATACAGGTAAATTTTTACTGCAATCGATTGAAACACCTTGACTACACACAGGTGATTTCCATTTAACTAATTATGTGACTTCTAAAACCAATTGGCTACACTCATGATGATTTGGTGTGTCATATTAAAGGGGGTGAATACTTGTGCAATCAGTTATTTTGTGTTTTTGTATTTTTGTAATTAATTTAGATCACTTTGTAGAGATGTGTTTTCACTTTGACATGAAAGTCTTTTTCTGTTGATCAGTGTCAAAAGAAGCCAAATTAAATCCACTGTGAGTCAATGTTATAAAACATGAAAACTTCCGAGGGGGAGAATGAATACTTTTTATAGGCACTGTAACATACTTACTATAATTCATGTTTTTTTCTATTATATATTGCATCGTATTGCCGCCACAAAGATAACAAATTTCACAACATATGCCAGTGATATTAATTCTGATTCTAAACTCAGTCACTAACAGTGGTAGCAAGTTTCACACTTTTGGGTAAAGAGCTTTTTTTTCTGAATTCCGTAAGCTGTAGGAGCAGAATTAGACCATTTGGCCCATTGAGCCTACTCTGCCATTTCATCATGGCTAGTCCATTTTCCCCTTCAGCCCGAATCTCCTGCCTTCTCCCCATATCCCTTCATGGCCTCACCAGTCAAGAAACTAAGAACATCTGCCTTAAATATACCTGTGACTTGGCCTCCACAGCCCTGTGTGTGTGTGTGTGTGTGTGTGTGTGTGTGTGTGTGTGTGTGTCACCACCTCATGGGTGAAGAAATTCCTCCTCGGCTCTATTCTAAAAGGAAGCCCTTCTATTCTGAGGCTACGTCACGTGTTGAATTTCTTGAAGACATTCTGTATGCCAATCATAAGCAAGAAAAAAAAAAATCGGCAGATGCTGGAAATCCAAAGAACACAAAATCTGGAAGAACTCAGCAGGCCAGGCAGTGTCGACTGTTTACTCTTTTCCATAGACGTTTCAGTCCGAGACCCTTCATCAGAACTTTAAATAGGCATCCATTGGTCTCATGAGGCCATGGACTTGCGCCTTGGAAAGTTTCTAGGGTGCAGGCCTGGGCAAGGTTGTATGGAAGACCAGCAGTTGTCCATGCTGCAAGTCTCCCTTCTCCACGCCACCGATGTTGTCCAAGGGAAGGGGATTAGGACCCATACAGCTTGGCACCGGTGTCATTGCAGAGCGATGTGTGGTAATGTGCCTTGCTCAAGGGGACACACACACTACCTCAGCCAAAGCTCGAACTAGTGACCTTCAGATCACTAGACGAATGCCTTAACCACTTGGCCAGGCGCCAACACCATCAGAACTAGAACTGGAGAAAAAAGCTGAGAAGACAATAAGAAGGAGGAGGGAGGAGAGGAAGAAGTGCAAGGCAGCAGGTGATAGGTGAAACTGGGAAGGGAGGAGGGGTGAGGTAAAGAGCTGGGAAGTTGATTGGTGAAAGAGATACAGAGCTGAAGAAGCGGTATTCCGGTAGGAGAGGACAGAAGGCCATGGAAGAAAGGGAAGAGGGAGGAGATGAGGTGAGAGGGAAATGGCGGGGGGGCATACTGCCATCAGGTTGGAAGCTACCTAGATGGAATATAAGGTGTTGCTCCTCCAACCTGGGTGTTTCCTCATCGCAGCAGTAGAGGAGGCCATGGACTGACATGTTGGTACGGGAAGTGGAATTAAAATGAGTGGCCACTGGGAAATTGCGCTCCCCCCCCCCCACCTCCCGCTGTAAGTGCTCGAGGAAGCAGTCTCCCAATCTACATCGGGTCTCACTGATTATACAGGAGGCCGCACTGGGAACACCAAACGCAGTATATAGCCCCAGCAGACTCACCTGGAAGGAATGTTTGGGGCCCTGAATGGTTGTGAGGGAGCAAGTGTAGGAGCAGGTGTGGCACTTGTTCCGTTTGCAAGGATAAGTGCCGGCAGGATGGGAGGAGAGGACAATGGAGTCACATAGGGAGCGATCCTTGCGGGAAGTGGGGGTGGGGGGACACGGGAGGGGAAGATGTGCTTGGTGGTGGGATCCCGTTGGAGATGGTGGAAGTTGTGGAGAATTATTTGCCGGATGTGGAGGCTGGTGGGGTGATAGGTGAGGAGAAGAGGAATCCTATCCCTGGTGGTGTGGTGGGAGGATGGGATGAGGGCAGATGTGCGTGAAATGGAAGAGATGCAATTGAGGGCAGTGTTGATGGTGGAGGAAGGGAGGTCCCTTTCTTTGAAGAATGAGGACATCTCCTTAGTTCTGGAATGAAAAGCCTGAGAGCAGATGTGGCAGAGACAGAGGAATTGAGAGAAGGGGGTGGCATTTTTTTAACAAGCAACAGGGTGGGAAGAGGTATAGCCCAGATACTAATCATAACAATACCATTCTCTCTGCACTAATCCCAACCTCACTATACTGGATACCCCATCTTGGTCTTCTGCCTTCTCTGGATCTTTTCATTGCTACCTCCTGACAAGGCATCAACCGTCTCGACTTCACTCCTGTCTCCAATTTCAACCTCATTCCCTCTGAACACAATGCTCTCCATTCTCTCCGCACTAATCCTACCCTCACCATACCCTATGACTCTCTCTTCCATCCTGTTACTTGTAAAAATGCCACCCACTTCTCTTAATTCCACCATCTCTGCCGCACCTGCTCTCAGGATGAGGCTTTTTATTCCAGAACTAAGGAGGTGTCCTCCTTCAAAGATGGGGGCTTCCCTTCCCCCACCATCAACACTGTCGTCAACTGCATCTCTTACATTTTGCTCACATCTGCCCTCCACACACCAGGGATGGGCTTCCTCTTCTCACCTAACACCCCACCAGTCTCTGCATCCGGCAGAGTACAGTCGACGTTTCAGGCCGAGACCCTTCGTCAGGACTAAGTCTTGACGAAGGGTCTCGGCCTGAAACGCTGACTGTACCTCTTCCTAGAGATGCTGCCTGGCCTGCTGCATTCACCAGCAACTTTGATGTGTGTTGCTTGAATTTCCAGCATCTGCAGAATTCCTGTTGTTTCCCTTTCTTCCATGTCCTTTTGTCCTCTGTTAGATTCCCCCTTCTAAGCCATGTAGCTCTTTCATCAATCAACTTCCCAGCTCTTAACTTCACCCCTCCCTTCCCCCCCCCCACCACCCCATCACGGTTTCACCTATCACCACCTTGTACTACTTCCTCCCCTCTCCACACCTTCTTTCTCTGAATTCTCATCTTTCTTCTCCACTTCTAGTTCAGATGAACAGCCTTGGCCCGAAATGTCGACTGTTTACTCTTTCCCATAGATGCTGCCTGGCCTGCTGAGTTCCTCCAGTACTTTGTGTGTATGTGAGAAGGACACTGTATTGAAGGCTTTCTTTTATGTTTTTTTTTTAACCACCACAATATTCTTTTTGTCCACTCGGTTACGAATTGTTTGAGAGTCACCACGGACTTTTTGGATAGAATGCACTTGTGCATACAACGATAAACTTCATTAATACTTTATCCTGAACCCCTCTTTTTGAAGGACAAACTAGCAGTCTAGGTTTGAGCCCGACTTCGGGCACAGTTTGTGTTTGCACATTGTCCCTGTGACTGTATTGGTTTTCTCCCACATCCCAAAGGCATGTAGGTTGGTGGGTAAATTGCCTGTAATATGTCAGGAATTTTGGGGCCGGGCTGGGGGGTGAAAGTGGAGGAGAGCGTAGAGGAAAAGTGGGATTGGTGTAAATTTCTTTATTCAATGAGATTCAGTGTGGAATAGGCCCTTCGAGCCACGGCACCTAGCAATCCCCTGATTTAGTCGTAGCTTAATCTAATAAATATATATATAAAAACTCATTCACTCTCACTCTCTCTCACTCTTGGATGAACTCAGCTGGTCAAGCAGCATCTATGGAATTGAATAAAGAGTCGATGTTTCATGTCGAGACCTTTCTTCAGAATTGAGAAGGAAGGGGGAAGAAACCAGAATGAAAAGGTGGGGTGGGGAGGAGGATAGCTGGAAGGTGATAGGTGAAGCCGGAGAGGAAAGAATCTGATGTGAGAGGAGAGTGGACCATAGAAGGAGGCGGCCCAGGGGGAGGTGATAGGCAGGTGAGAAGTAAAAGGTCACAATGGGGAATGTGGTGGGGGGGGGTGGAATTTGTTCACTGGAAGGAGGAATCTATATTCATGCCATTGTATTACTCCTTGACCCTGAGGCTGACCAATTAACCTACCAGCTGGTACATCTTTGGACTTTAGGAGGAAATTGGAGCACCCAGAGGAAACCCACGTAGCCACGGGGAGAATGTACAAACTCCTTACAGGCAGTGGCGGGAATTGAACCTGGGTCACCTGCGCTGTACTAACCAGACCACTACTGTGCCGTGTGCTCACCGATCATCGTGCAGGCTGAAAGGATTGTTTCCACGTTGTGTTACTGACTCCTGGGTGTCTCTGTAAACATTCATTCCTCAAGAGGATTTTCTCGTCAGCATCATGTGGGTGAAACTGGCTTGGCAAGGAAGTTTGTGCCTCTGCCAGGATTAGGTATTTTCATCTGGGGAAGCAGTTTTAATGCAAGACCAATTCTGCCAGCTCTTAGACAGCGGGACCCTACGAAGCTTGCTGGGCCGTTAACTGCATAGTACATGCAAGACAGCAGTTGTTAGTTTGTTCAAATTGCAAAGCACACTCACCAAACTAACTCGCTGAGCTCCAGCCTCTGACAAGTAGGGGAGGGCCAGAACATGACATTCAGCATTTGATGTTGCCGTTCGCCGAGCTTGGAAACTAGCTTGTAGACGTTTTGTCTCCAGTCGAGATTACTTCCTCAGCTGTTGGTGTTTCTCCTTGAAGGTGCTTGCGTTTATATAGACCCCCACCCCGCATTCACTTGCGTCCGTCCTGATTGGTTGCCCCTTCAGCTGACCTTTGAATTCTATTGGTTCGCGTTTCTTTAGCTTTTAGGGGTTCCGTAGAAGAGGTCTACATTGATATGTTTGTTTATGGAGTTATTGCAGATGTCACCTCGACTGGTGATGAAACGTCCGCAAGCTAATTGCCAAGTTCACTGAACACTGCAACATCGAACACCACAATCCAAGCTACCAATATTCACCACCATCCTTTGACATGCAGCCTTGGGTCAACCACTGGTATCCTTGTCATAATATAGGAACTGGAACAATATACACACAGTAATTAAAGTTCAAATAAGTTTGTTTTTCCATTAAACATCCCAATCGCATTGGGACTATTTAACTTCAAGACCATCTTGGGTCTCAATACCGTTAAGATTGGCATGCACCACCAATATATAAGGGTCAACATAACAACACACATCAAAGTTGCTGGTGAACACAGCAGGCCAGGCAGCATCTCTAGGAAGAGGTGCAGTCGACGTTTCAGGCCGAGACCCTTCAGTTAGTCCTGACGAAGGGTCTCGGCCTGAAACGTCGACTGCACCTCTTCCTACAGATGCTGCCTGGCCTGCTGCGTTCACCAGCAACTTTGATGTGTGTTGCTTGAATTTCCAGCATCTTCAGAATTCCTGTTGTTAGGGCCAACATAACAGTGGCCTGTGAGTGCATGTTCCTGGTCTTCTGCTGCTGTAGCCCATCCACTTCAACATTAGATGTGTTGTGCGTTCAGTGATGCTCTTCTGCACACCACCACTGCTGCACTGCGTGGTTACTTGTGTTCCTGTCAGCTTGAACCAGTCTGGCCATTCTCCTCCGACCTCTCTCATTAACAAGGCATTTGCACCCACAGAACTGCCACTCACTGGATGTTTTTTTCCCGCACCATTTTCTGTAAATTCTCGAGCAGAGGTTTCCAACCTGGGGTCCACGGACCCCTTAGTGGAAACCCTTGCTCTAGAGACGGTTGTGCATGAAAATTCCAGGAGACCAGGAAATTTCTGAGATACTCAAACCATCCCATCTGGCACCAACAATTATTCACAGTCAAAGTCACTTAGGTCACATTTCTTCCCACAACACACATCAAAGTTGCTGGTGAACGCAGCAGGCCAAGCAGCATCTCTAGGAAGAGGTACAGTCGACGTTTCAGGCCGAGACCCTTCGTCAGGACTGGATTAGTACAGAGGGAGTGGAGAGCAGAGCATTCGGAAGGTGTGAGGTTGGAATGGGAACAAGGTGCGGTGAAGTCGAGACGGTTGATGTCCCGTCGGCAGTTAGCAGTAAAGAGATCCAGAGCAGGCAGAAGACCAGAGCGGGGTGTCCATGAAGAAGAGGAGGGTTGAAGACGGGAGAAGGGGGCATCGGTGGGGGTGGAAGTGTCCTTGCCGAAGAAGTAGGCTCGGAGACAGAGACGGCAGAAGAAGAGTTCTGCATCGTGGCGAACACGGAACACGCTGAGGTGTGGGCGAAGGGGGACAAAGGTGAGGCCCTTACTGAGGACAGAGTGTTCTGCCTCCGACAGTTGAAGGTCGGAGGGGATGGTAAAGACCCGGCACGGATGAGAGCTGGGATCAGAGGGGGGAGGGGGGAGGCTGGGGGTGTCAATGGAGAGGGGAGGGTTGGGGTGAGAGGAAGATGACCCAGGAGCTGACTATGGGATCTGAAGGAGACGGGATTGCAGGGTATTGGTGGGGGGAGGGGAGACGGGAGTCACAATAGCAGCACATAAAGACCCGGCCTGGAGTTCAAGGCTGGAGTCGCAGTTGGTTGCGCAATCGCTGTGAAGGTGTCCATGGTCGTTGCTGGGATCCGGGTTTTGAATATGCCCTGAGGTGTTCGAGCCAGTGAGATCAATGGCAGGAGCCGCAACCTGAAGTTCATGCCTGCTAGTTTCATGGCCAGCAGGCTCTGGAGTCCGTAGATGTAGGATCTTGCGATCTTTGCCTACCTATATTCTGATGTTTGGTCTGAACAACAACTGAACCTCTTGATCATGATTGCGTGCTTTTGTGCATTGAGTTCCTGGCACATAATTGGCTGATTAGATATATGCATCAACAAGCATGTGTACCTCAAAGTAGCACTGAGCATATGTATACTGCTCTAATTGACATGGCAAGGATACAGGCTGTCCTCTGATTTTGAACACTAGACTTGGGGACACCACCACTTCCTCCTCTCCACCCATAAGAGATACTTCATATAACTAAATTCAAAAGACTGATGAAGTAGACATCTGTTCTTATAAACGTCAGAACAAGTTTCCTTTTCTCCTTCTACTTTTAATAATTATTCTTTTTTAGTTTGGTGCACTTTTAATTCCATGCATTACAATATTTAGGAGGTATGGTTACCAATATTGAGAACTAGGGAGTCCTTGTGCAGGGTTCCCTGAAGGCTAACTTGCAGGTTGAATAAGTGGTAAGGAAGGCAAATGCAATGTTAGTATTAATTTCGAGAGGACTAGAATATAAAAGTAAGGATGTAATGTTGATGCTTTATAAGGCATTGGTCAGACTGCACTTGGAGTATTGTGAGCAGTTTTGGGAGCCTTTATCTACGAAAGGATGTGCTGTTATTGGAGAGGGTCCTGGAGAGGTTCTTGGAATGTAAGGGTTACCATAGATGTGTTTGATGGCTCTGGGGCCGTACTTGCTGGAGTTTAGAAGAATGAGGGGCATTTCACTGAAACCTATTGAATATTAAAAGGCCTAGATGAAGTGGACATGGAGAGAGGATGTTTCCAACAGTGGAGTCTAGAACCAGGGGGCTCAACCCTCAGAGTAGAAGGACGTCCATTTACAATAGAAGAGGAATTTCTTTAGCCGGAGAGCGGTGGATTTATGGAATTCGCTGCGACGGATGGATGCGGAGGCCAGATATTTCAGATATACTTAAAGCAGAAGTTGATAGGTTCTTGATTAGTCAGGGTGTCAAAGGTTACAGGGAGAAGGTTGGAAAATGCGGTTGATAGTAAATCAGCCACATGGAATGGCAGAGCAGACTCAATGGGTCGAATGGCCTGATTCTGCCCCTATATCTTATCTCAGCATTTGTTTTAATCTCCATGTTGTGATGTTAGCATCGATTTAGCAGTGGTGCCTCTGGTCAAATATCCTACAGTATTCTCTTCCACCTGTCCCCTTTACTCTTCTTCCATTTCGCATTTCGGTTCCTCTCCATAGATGCTGCCTGACTTGCGACTTGCTGAGTTCCTCAATGTCTGTCTGTCTGTCTGTCTAAGGCCCTGAAAATGGTGGTGGTGTCCTGTACCCGAGCAGACGCATAACGGCCGCCTTAATCTGGGCCTTCACTGTAGTTTTCAAATGACCAGTTTTAATCCTGCAGATGTTGATGGAGCATTGCCTGAGGCATCCCCCTCTTAAAAAAAACTGCATTTATTCACTGGCTGACAATGGCCTCATTGTTGCCGACATGTGACAGTCACAATGCTTCTCTTTTTTTTCCCTGTAATTAGGGAGGTCACAAGGATCACTGCTTTCTGTCCCTCTGCTTTGTACATAAACTGTGGATGGTTCCTGCCGATTCAAGTGTGAGGCTGCTAATTAAATATCTGATGCTGGGATGCCAGCGGGAAAAGGCAGAATAACTCGAGCTGCTCAGTGGGTCACTGACCTGAGTCTAGAGGTTGTCAGTTCGAGTCTCACTCCTGGCGCTTCACTACGCAGAAAAATCGAGGCGCTGCACCCATGGTGAGGGGCTGTCAGCGGTGCTGCCATTCAGCTGACACATTAAATTTATTGAGATACAGTGCAGAATAGGCCCTTCGAGCCACACTGCCCATCAACCCACTAGCCTAATTATGGGACAGTTTCCAATGACCAATTAACTTTCCAACCGGTACGTCTTTGGACTGTGGGAGGAAACCCATGCAGCCGCAGAGAGAACATACAAACTCCTTGCAGGCAGTGGCAGGAACTGAACCTAGTCTGCTTGTACTGTAAAGCGTGCTGACCACTATGCTACCCTGCTGCCCTAATGAGCCAGTGATACTAATTTGAAGAGAGGAGTTGTGATAATTCTAGGCCAAACATAGAAAATTGCTGTAAATGAGACCTTTGATCCACTCTAATCAAGAAGCTATCAACTTCTGCTATAAATATTTCATAATTTACTGGCATAATTTACATATTACTATTTAACTATTTATGATTCTATTACTATTTATTATTTATGGTGCAACTGTAACAAAAACCAATTTCCCCCGGGATCAATAAGGTATGACTATGACTAAGTATACCAATGACTTAACCTCCACAGCTGCCTGTGGCACTGAATTCCACAGATTTACCACTCTGGTTAAAGAAGTTCCTTCTCATTTTCCTAGGAGTTTGTGAAGATTCAGTATGACATCTTAACAAGTCAACAAACTTCTATAGATGTGTGCTGGAGGGTATATTGACAGGCTGCATCTGGTAAGGAAACACTAATGCCCTTGAACAGAAAATCCTACAAAACGTAGTAGATAATGGCCCTGTCCATCACAGGTAAAGCCCTCCCTGCCCTCCAGCATGTCTACGCAGAGCACTGTCACAGGAAGGCAGCATCCATCTTCAGGGACTCAGGACATGCTCTCTTCTCACTGCTGCCATCAGAAAGAAAGTACAGGGCCCTCAGATTTCTCTCCACCAGGTTCAGGAACAGTTATTACTCCTCAAATATCGGCTCTTGAACCAAACGGGATAACTTTGCTTGCCCTATTATTGAAATGTTTCCACAACCAATGGATTCACTTTCGAGGACTCTTCTTTTCATGTACTCCTATTTTTTTTGTGTATTTTCACAGTTTGTCTCTTTGCACACCTGTTGAATGGTTGTTCATTGATTCTGTTCTAGTTACTGTTCTGTAGATTTACTCAGTATGCTAACAAGAAAACGAATCTCAGGATTGTATATGGTGACATACATGTGCTTTTGATAATGAATTGACTTTGAACCTTGATATGGACCTTGTGTAGACAGAAGGCATTAGTTTAGTTAGGCGTTTGATTGCTAGTATAATTAGTTTGGCTCAGTGGTGTGGGCTGGAGGGTCTGTTCCAGTGCTGTCCTGTTCCAGGCTTTAACTTAGAGTGGGTAGATCATCCCACCTGCCTGCTCAACCCTAACATACTGGCATCATGGCTGCCCTGACCTTTTCCACTGATGTGGGACACAGCTCCCTGGTTCCAGATATTCCTTCAGGAATAATCTTTGTTATTGAATAGTGAAAGACCTTGATAGAGTGCAGGTGGAGAGGATGCTTATGGTGGGAGAGTCTTGAGACCAGAGGACTCAGCCTCACAATAGAGGGACATCCATTTGGAGTGGAGATGAGGGATTTCTTTAGCAAGAGAGTGAATCCATGGAATTCTTTGCCACAGGTGGCTGTGGAGGCCAAGTCAATGGGTATATTTAAGGCAGAGGATAATAGATCCAAAAACACATTCTCTGCTTTTAATTACACTAAGTTCTGGAATACCCTGCTCCCCACACACTCTGTGCGTCTTTCCCCAAACTGTTTAGAACATAGAGCTGTACAGGAATATGTATTATTAAGCTACAGAAAGTTACAGAAGCTACAGAAAGTTGTGAAACTAGTCGGCTCCATCATGGGCACTTGCCTGTGTAGTATCCAGGATATCTTCAAAGAGCAGTGTCTTCAGAAAGGTGGCATCTATCATTGAGGACCCCATCACCCAGGCCATGCCTTGTTCTCATTGCTACCATCAGTGAGGAGGTACAGAAGCCTGAAGGCACACACTCAGTGATTCAGGAACAGCTTCTTCCCCTCTGCCATCTGATTTCTGAGTGGACATTGAACCCATGAACACTACCCCATACTTTTTATTTCTATTTTTGCAATAATTTTATTTAACTATTTAATATATCGACTGTTGTTTATTTTCTATATTATCATGTTTTGCATTGTACTGCTGCTCCTAAGTTAACTAATTTCACGATGTATGCTGGTGATATTAAATCTGATTCTGAAAACTTGCCCATTGAAAGAACTCTTGTTATTTGTAACTTGGTAAATTTTATCAGGCACTTTCCAATGACAAAGTTGTGTGCCTTATGCCAATCTTTATTGTCACTTTGAAATTATTTTCTGATAAGTTTAGGGTATTTCAGTTTGTGGCCACGTTTTTACGTTGAACTTCATGAACAGTGCATTGGTATTGGCGGTTTAGCAATATCCTCTGCTGTCCCCTAACATTCTCCTTCAATTTATCATATCTGCACAGGTTAAGCATGTCTCTTCTGTGTTTAAAGATATTAATTGCTGCTCCTCCCTGCTTTACTTCATACCCTGACAGACAAGAATGGAATCTTCCTCTCTCCCTGACCCAAAATGGATTGGGTAGGCACCTTCTCCCAGCAAGGAGACTTCTGGCTGTACTCCAGTATTACACAATATTGAACCCTCTTCAAGGCTGTTTTTACATCAGTAACAGGAACCTGTGTTCAACTGATCTTTTTTTAAAAAAAAAAATTGTTCTGAAGGAGTACTACGCCACGTCTTTCAGATGAGACGTGCTTGCTCTCATACAGTACTGTGTAAAAGTCTTAGAGGCACATAGGCGCCTTAGCAGTATGAGACTTCTGCAAGTACTGTATTTGTCAACATGGAGCAGAGAGCCAGTCTGTAAATCTGGCGGGATCAAAGGATGTTGGGAATGGTGAGGGTGGAGTGCAGAAGGAGGGGTGTGGGACAGGTGGCAGAGAAGGAGTGCCAGGGACAGAGGGTGCCACGAGAGCAGACCGACCCAGACCTGGGACACCAGGCAAGAATCATTTGATTCCAGGCAATTGGTTTATTGATCGTTACAGAACGTGTCTCTGGTGCTTCCCACTCCCTCCCCTCCCCTGCCCCCTTTTTCCAACCATGATTCCCCCCTCCTACTCTCAATCCACAATAGAGACCCAGATCAGAATCGGGTTTATTATCACTCTTGGAATTTGTTTTCATGGTAGCAGTAGAATGCAATACATAAAATTACTACAGTACTGTGCAAAAGTCTTGTGCTTTAGAGATTTGCCTAAGACACTTGTACTGTATATAACATCTTTCTTGTTGCCGAATGACACAATACTAGTGAGCCAATACAAAGCAAAGTACTCTATTTCTGTTTTCCAACTACCTTCCTATTTTAACCAATATACAGTACTGTGCAAACATCCCTAGCTCTATATACCAAAAATATAGTACAGTACTATAAAGTCCATGTGGAGAAAATGTTCATTCAGAGTTTTCTGTTGCTTGCTATGACATGGAAACGGGGCAATCAAAGTAAATTTATTGTCAAAGTGCATATCTGTAACACTATACTATCTAGATTAAATTTTCTTGCAGGCATCCATGGGGAAAAGAAACACGATATAAACTTATTAAAGATTATCATCAAATACTTGTTACGCCACTGTTGTTTAGGCCAGTGATGAAGGTCCTCCATCTCTGTCTGTCCTTGACCATCTTCTCCATTGCGCCCCAGGAATGGTTCAGGGTCCTTATTTCTGCCTCTATGGTACAGTGCCAAATTGTCTGTGGTCTCCTGCATTTGCTCCGCCCTTCGGGGGTCCCAATGAAGTGTACATTTCCAAAACCAGTTTAGGTCTTGGCATTGTTCAGGGCTTCCTTCATTGTGCCAGTAGCTTTCTCTCTGTTTTTACTACTGTCAGTCATGCAAGTCCTGGGTGGAGAGTCCAGCAATACCATCGCACTCAGATGTAGGATTCTTCATTGCTGTTTCCATAACAATTTTGTTTTACCAGTCTGGGTTGTTAAACCTGAGCTGAATCCCCAAACCTGGAGAAGTGATTGAACACTTTTAGACTGGCCACTACCCTTTGACCTGTTCGGCATGGGTGACACAACCAAAGCATAAAGCCCTGACCCCAGCCAACATAGCTCTCCAGGTCACTGAGGCACGCAGGCCTCCAAACCCTACACCAAGATTGTGGTCCTCTCAGAGGTTTACAAAAAAACGTGTACATAAGCAGAAAGACTGACAGATAACCAGTGTGCAAATGAAGGCAAACTATGTAAATTTAAAAAAATACAGAGAACATGAGTTGTATAGAGTCCTTGAAAGTGAGCCTGTAGGTTGTAAAATCAGTTCAGAGATGTGGTGAATGAAATTATCTATGCTGGTTTAGGAGCCTGTTGGTTGTCAGGTCATAATTGTACCTGAATCTGGTTGTGTGGTTGTGGCCTCATGCCTGATGGCATGGATAGAGGGGGAGTTTGACGGTGGATGCTGCTTTCCTGTGACAGTATTCGTTGCAAACGCTAAAATTTAAATTAGAGATCCAGCACAGTGACAGGCCCATCCAGCCCAGTATGAGTCTTTGCTGCTCAATTATACCCATGTGACCAGTTTACCTATTAATCGGTAAATCTTTGGACTGTGGGAGGAAACCGGAACACTCCAAAGAATCCCATGAAGTCATGGGGAGAACATACAAACTCCTTAAAGGCAGTGATGGGGATTGAACCCTGGTCAATGGTACTGTATGGCAAAGTGCTAACTGTTACATGTAAATGTACTCACTGGTGGGTGGGCTTTGCCTATGATAGAATGGGCTGTATCCACCATTCTCTGTAGTTTTTTCTGTTCCTGGGCATTGATGTTTCCATAGCAGGCCATGATTCAGCCAGTCAGGGTACTCGCCACTGGGCACCTGTACTTTGTCCTCCACGGTAGGTCTGTGCCAGCTCCGGAGAGCAAACTTATTGCCCCGTAGTCAAAGAAATATAGAACTTGGAGCAAATGCGAGAAAGTCTGCGGACAGTGGAAATCCAAAGCAACACACATGAAATGCAGGAAGAGCTCAGCAGGTTAGGCAGCATCCATGGAAATGAATAAGCAGTCGACGTTTTGGGCCGAGACCCTTTCCCTTTTCTTTCCAGCGGTGAAGAAGGGTCTTGGCCTGAAACATTGACTGTTTATTCATTTCCATAGATGGTGCCCGACCTGCTGAGTTCCTCCACCATTTCGTGTGTGTTGCTTTGAACTTTGAGCCTAGTTCAAATATTTACATTAGCCAATTAATGCACCAACATCTTTTAAGGGGAATGTGGAACAACTTGTAGTCACAGCAAGGACATGTAATCTCTACACTGACAGCTGCGGCGGTCGGACTCGAACCTGGGTCACTGAAGCTCTGACCTGCTGCACCACCAAGCTGCCATTAGCCTCTCATCGTTGAAGCAGGAAGCCTGTTAGAAGCAAGGCCCTATGTTTGGGCCACACAACAATTCTGTGGATAGACTGATGGAGATGTAGGACATGGCAGATGCTAGAATCTGGAACTGCTGGAAGAACTCGAAAGGTCAAGCAGCATCTGAGGAAGGAAAGAACTGTTTGGGTCAAAAGTTGCAGAGTTTTGGACCTAAACCATCAACAATTCCTCCTATCAATGCTGCTTGACCTGCTGAGTTCTTCTTGCAGATTGTTTGTGGCTTACGAATAGACTGATCTTGGCTTCTTCCTTTTGGGATAAGTTTCTTTAGGATTAAAGTCAAAATTATAATTTGCAGTTTAAGATGGTGCTGGTGAAGCACAGCGATGACTTGATGCCAGCAAACGCAACTACCAGTTACTTTACTGATGGACTCTTTGTGACTGGCTTTGTGGCTGTGAATTCACTTTCATGAACTTCATTTCTTCATTTCATGAACTTTTCATGAACTTCAATCGTGCTTGTTTGCACGATTTGGTTGTTTTTTTGCACATTGGGTGATTGATGGGTTCCTTTGGTTGCCTGCAAGGAGATGAATCTTGCAAACTGAGTGATGAATCACTTGAACAACCACCTTCCTTACTGACCCTACACAGTACAGTAGACCACTACCTTCCCAAGGTAGGAAGGGGAACTGGTATCAGCAGGTATATTTATTTCTACAATTCAGTCACACTGGTGACTATAATGTGCCTGCCCATTCCCAGGCCCCGGACTCACCTCGTTCTGCCATTGGCCCTGTGAACGAAACCGGCAGAGTCCCTGAACTGAAGTGTTGACCTTCAGAGTGTCATGCAATGTGTAGACTGGGAGGGTTAATTTTCAAAGTAAATTTATTACTGAAGTACAGGTAATTGCTATAACACTACCTTGAGATTCATTTTCTTGCAGGCATTTACAGGAAAAAGAAATACAATAGAGTTTACAAAAACTACCTGCAAAGACTGGCTAACACCAATATGCAAACAAAAACTTGTACTGAGAACGTGAGTTGAAAAGAGTCATTGAAAGTGAGTCTGTAGGCCATAGAAACAATGGTTCAATTTAATACCAGAGAATGTATACAGTATACAATCTGAAATTCTTGCTCTTCACAGACATTCACAAAAGAGGAAGAAAACCCAAAGAATGAATGGCAGAAAACATAACCCCAAAGCCCCCCCCACTTGATGCTTTTCATAGAAACTGCTGAGTTCCTCTAGCATTTTGTATGTGATGCCCTAGATTTTTATCATCTGCTAAGTCTTGCATTTAAGATCAAAATATGTCAATTGCTTAGCATATTAATAACAGTAACACAAGAAATCCTGCAGATGCTGGAAACTCAGATCAATGCACATAAAATGCTGGAGGAACTCAGCAGGTCAGGTACATCTATGGAAATGGCACATCTACAGCAGCAAAGCATCAATCCCCCCCCCCCCACTTGTTCAAACGGGGAACATCAGTGCCCACCACCCATCAAGCAAGCAATAGCAAAGCCTCAGAGCCCATGATCTACTGCCCAGCAAAAACTACAGCGCATATCCTGACAGTTCAACGTGCCACAGGCTGTCTCTCTATCACTAACAAGGAACCAAGAGGTGTTGCCCTTTCCACAGCGTGTTGTGAGACCAGTGTGCTGTTCGATGTTACAGTCTGGTGACACATTTGAGCTCAGCCGGCTTGAGAACCTGCATTCTCTCCCCCACCCCCATCGAGAGAGCGCGATCACAAGTGCTGAGGCCTCTGACAGCTGCACCAGTTCAGAGTAGTGGTGGTTAATGTTATCTGTCTCAGTTCAAGAGGCTGATGGTTAAAGGGTAATAACTGAACCTCTTGATTTGGTACCAGAGGCTTCTGTACCTCCTGCCTAATGGCAGCCCAGAGAAGAGAGTGTGGCCTGGCCAGTGGATGCTGCTTCCGGCTAGCAGCTTCCCTTGTAGATGTACTCGATGGTGGGAGAGGGCTTTGCCTGTGATAACGACATGTCGTCATGTAGGCCAAGCTTCAATATTTAAGACATAAATCTTTATGGAATTTGTGTGCCAACTAACTTTTGCAAACTACTGTTATTAATATTTTAATTCTGATTCCTGTTCCGGCATGTCAGTCCATGTGCCAAGTGAGGCCACCCTCGGTGGAGGAATAACTTTATATTCTGTCTGGGTAGCCTCCAACCTGATGGCATGTCTCCCATCCACTACATAATGTACTGGGTGGGCACAGGAGCACATTCAGCCAGAGACTCATTCCACCGAGATGCAACACAGAGCGTCATAGGAAGTCATTCCTGTCTGTGGCCATCAAACTTTACAACTCCTCCCTTGGAGGGTCAGACACCCTGAGCCAATAGGCTGGTCCTGGACTTATTTCCTGGCATAATTTACATACTACTATTTAATTATTTATGGTTTTATTACTATTTAATTATTGGTGCAACTGTAACGAAAACCAATTTCCCTTGGGATCAATAAAGTATGACTATGAATATCAATTTCTCCTTGCGGTTTAAAAAAAAAAATTCCCTCCCCTCTTCTTCTATTCCCCACTCTGACCTCTTTCCTCCTCTCACCTGCCTATCACCTCCCCCGGGTCCCCCCTTCCTTCCCTTTCTCTTATGGTCCACTCTTCCCTCCAGTCAGATTCCTTCCTCTCCAGCCCTTGACCTTTCCTACCCACCTGACTTCACCTATCACCTTCCAGCTATCCTCCCTCCTCTCATTCCCCCATCTTTTCATTCTGGCATCTTCCCCCTTCTATTCCAGCCCTGAGAAAGGCTCTTGGCCTGAAACATCGAAGTTTATTCATTTCTGTAGATGTGCCTGACCTGCTGAGTTCCTCCAGCATTTTATGTGCATTGATCTGGGTTTCCAGCATCTGCAGAATTTCTTGTGTTACTGTTATTAATATGCTAAACTATTGACATATTTTGATCTTGAATGCGAGACTCAGCAGATGATAAAAATTCAAGGCATCACATACAAAATGCCAGAGGAACTCAGCAGTTTCTATGAAAAGGAACATTGTCAATTCTTTATTCCTTTCCATCAATGCTGCCTGACCAGCTGATCTCCTCCAGCATTTTGCATGCTTTACTCTTGTTTGCCTTGTTCACGATTTTTTGGGATTTCTTCTGCAAATAATGTTTGCACTTGTCTGAAGTGCCTTATTTTGCTAAATTAAGGATGAAAGCACCAAAGATGCCTCAAGTATCAAGAGTTTTGGTGTCGTGAGGTGATAAATGTGACCAAGTCCAAGTCCTTATGATGGCTGGTAGTGCTTTCAGTACAGAATGCAGGTGGTGAGGGAGGGGTGCCACATCCATAATAAGCAACAGCGAATCCCAAGACCTTTAAATGCAGTATCTGTACCAATCTCCCTGCTCCCCATCACAGAGCACTGCGACACAGATACAGACCTTCAGCCCATCTAGTCCATGCCAGACTATTATTCTGTTTAGTCCCATTGACTTTCACTTGGACATAGTCCCCCCGCCCCCAGAACCCATAGCCCTCCCATCCATGTACTTATTCAAACTTCTGTTAAATCTTGAAATCGAACCCACATCCACCACTTCTGCTGGCATCTCATTATGCACTCTCACCACCCGCTGAGAGGGTGTTCTCTCATGCTCCCCTTAAATGTTTCATCTTTCACTCTAAAACCATTAGTTCTGGTATCACCCAACATCAGTGGGGGGGGGGGAGTCTGTTTGCATTTACCCTATCTATACCCCTCATAATTTTGTATACCTCTATCAAATCTGCTTTCAATCTTCTACATTTCAAGGAATAAATCCTATCCTATTCAATCTTTCCTTACAACTCAAGTCCTCCTGGAAACATCCTTGTAAATTTTCTCTGTACTCTTTCAATCTTATTTACAACTTTCCTATAGGTCTGTAACCTAAACAGCACACTATACTCTAAATTAGGCCTCGCCGCTATCTTATACAATTTCAAAATAACATCCCAACTCCTGTACTCAATACTTTGATTTATGAAGGTCAATGTGCCAAAAGCTCTTTACAACCCTATCTACTTGTGACACCACTTTCAACGAATTATGGACCCGTATTCCCAGATCCCATTGTTCTACGGCACTCCTTGGTGCCCTACCATTGATTGTGCAAGTCCTTCCCTGGTTGGTCCTACCAAAGTGCAACATCTCACTTGTCTGTATTAAATTCCATTTTTCCAGCTTGTCCAGATCCCACTGCAAACTTTGATAAGCCTCACCGACGCCTTGTACAACTTCAACATAACATCCCATCTCCTGTACTCAATACATTGATCAATGAAGGCCAATTTGCTAATCATTCTCTGTTATGACTCATCAGTGGATGTTTGGCGTGTACTGAAAGGCACAAAAGATGATTCCATTAATCTAGGATTTGAGGGCACAGCCTCTGAATAAAGAGTCATAAGAGATGAATTTTTTAGGTCGGTACTATACAGCATGTCCCCACATACTACCCCGAGATTCATTTTCTTGCAGGCATTCATAGTAGAACAAAGAAATGCAATAGTATCAATGAAAAGCTACACATGAAGACTGACAAAAAACACTGGACAACAAATGTATATTTTTTTGAAAGTGTTACTTCCTCAATTTTTTTTGTGATAGATCGATTGATGCTGAACACAAATATAATTTCAGACTACATGTGTCACTTAGGAATTTGCAGAAACAAGAAATGAATGAATATTGAATATGTATTTAATTGCATAATAGTGCTGACACTTTGCAATAGTTCAACTAAGCTAAAAATATTTTGGTGATGATTTTTTGTTTGTACGCAAGTGTCTAAGGCTTCTTGCTTAAGTGTCCAACAATAATTAGCCAGCATTGATGGATTCCAGTTGTCTTGATACTTGTTTCTCCATGACCGCAATGTCCTGGTGAAACCTTTCACCATGCTCATTGCTGACAGCGCCAAGGTTTGCAGGGAAGAAGTCTAAATGGGAATGCAGAAAATGAATCTCTAGTGACATGTTGCACTTCATGGTTTTGTATGCTTGAAGCATGTTGTCAACCAGCTGCATGTAGTATGGTGCTCTGTAGTTGCCAAGAAAATTTTCAACAACATCCTCGAATATCTTCCATGCAATTTTCTCCGGTCCACCAGAACTTCTTTGAATGATCTGTCATTGATAACCTGTTTGATATGTGAACCAACAAAAATGCCGCCTTTAATCTTGCTGTCAGTTACTGTGACTTGAATTATGAATTTAAATGACAAATATAGGCAATTTAAAAAAAATTGGTACATGATAGGGAAATTTCAGTGATTTTTTTAATGGTCAGCAGCCCAAAAGCATTCAAGAAGTAAAATCTCTGGTTACGCTCAACAACAATATGCAAAAGAGAACAAACTGAGCAAATAACACAGAAAAGGTAAATAAATAATACTGAGAACTTGAGTTGTGGAGTCCTTGAGAAATGAGACTATGGCTTGTGGAATCAGTTCAGAGTTTAGACATCAGTTCAGAGTTGAGATGAAGTGAATGGAGTTATCGGCATTGGTTCAGGAGCCTAATGGTTGAAGGCCAAGTCATTGAGTGTTATTGAAAACAGAGATCGATAGTTTCCTGATTGGTAAGGAGGTGGAGGGTTACAGGCAGAAGGTAGGAGATGGGCTGGAGGGGGGGAAAGATCAGCCATGATTGAATGGCCTAATTCTGCTGCTATGTCTTATGGTATTGCACTAAACCAGGGGTCCATGGACCCCTTGCTCAATGGTATTGGTCTATAGTATAAAAAGATTAGGAACCCCTGAACTAGAGGGACCTCTCTACCTGCCCATGAGTTCAGGATGCTTATTCAGATTGTGGTACAGACTCAATGCATCAAATGCCCTAATTCTGCTCCTATGTTTTATGGTCAGGATAAAGAATAAGGTGTTTACCATAAGATATAGAAGCAGAATTAGGCCATTGGACCATTGTGTCTGTTCTGCCATTTCATCATGGATGATCCAATTTCCCTCTCAGCCCCAATCTTTTGCCTTCTCCCTGTATACCTTCATACCCTGTATAGTCAAGAATTCATCAGCCTCTGCTTTAAATATATCCATTCACTTAGCAATGATTTCTACAGATTCACCACTCTCTGGCTAAAGAAATTCCTCCTCATCTCCGTTCTAAATGAACGTCCCTCTATTCTGAGGCTGTGTCCTCTGGTCTTGGATTCCCCTGCCATAGGAAATACCCTCTCCGCATCCACTCCTATCAAGGCCTTTCAACATTGGATAGGTTTCAATGAGGCCACCCGTCATTCTTCTGATTTCCAGTGAATACAGGCCCAGGGCCATCAAACACTCTTCTGGGGATCTGTGGAAAACTTTTTTTTCCCACTTGGCAAGTTTGAATCTGGAATATTTTTGCCTCCATTTAGGCACTGATTTTCACGACATATTGATAATCCCTGAAATTTACTTATTTAGTGACACAGCATGAAGTAGGCCCTTCCAGCCCTGCTGCCCTGACAAACCCCCCACCCCACCCCCGATCAGCCTTAACCTAATGACAGGATAATTTACTATAACCAATTAACCTACCTGGTATGTCATTGGAAATGAGGTTAGATTAGATAAGCATAGACTCAGTGAGCCAGAAGGCTCATGACCTTGATTTTATCCAGTGTGAATCTTTGCTCTCAAATAACGCTTCTAAGGAAACCCACCTGCAATCTTTATGATAAGAGGTGAGAGGAAAATATTAACCTAGACCCTTAGGCCAAAGGATTTGTCTGTAACCGTGACGGAGCCTTGGTGCTTGGTTCCTGGAGAATTTCAACCTCTCTCCAAGGTTTAACACGGTGGTCTTGAGCACTGCTGTTGTACAAGCAAAACAAGGAGTGTCTTCTAACTTCCCTTAAGGAGGGATTGGCTTCAATGGCGTTGATCTAGTATTTGTTATTTATTATTGTCACGTGAAGATGCAATAGGGTTGCCAACTTTCTCACTCCCAAATAAGGGACAGAAGTAGCAGTCAAATATGGGACACTTGTGTTTACCCTGAAAAAGACTACCATGACCAAGAAGCCTTGCGCGGGCACCTGTGTGCGCATGCGTGACGTACACACACGTTATGTGCGCATGCATGTATGTGCCGATTATTTTTTTCTCTCTCTCTCTCTCTACAAATCATTTTTGGCTTAATCTTTCCGATCTGGCTTAATCTTCCTAATCTGTTCAGTGAAACTGCACTGTACATACATTATTTCTACTTTATATAGGCTGTGTATTTATCATATCATTCCTGGTTTTACTATATGTTAGTGTTATTTTAGGTTTTATGTGTTATTTGGTATGATTTGGTAGGTTAATTTTTGGGTCTGGGAATGCTCAAAAATTTTTCCCATATAAACTAACGGTAGTTGCTTCAGCTTACGAACGGTTTCATAGGAACGCTCTACCTTAGCGGGGGAAATACGGGACAAGGGCAGTTCCGTATAGGACAAACCAATTTAGCCCAATATACGGGATGTCCCGGCTAATTTGGGACAGTTGGCAACCCTAAGTTGCAGTGAAAATCTTGTCTTGCATACTGTTCATACAGATCAAATCATTACACAGTTCATTGAGGTAGAACAAAGTCAAACAATAACAATGCAGAATAAAGTATCACTCCTACAGAGAAGGTGCAGTGCAGGGAAATGATAAAATGCAAGATCATAATGAGGTGGGTTGTGAGGCCATCTTATTGTACAAGAGGTCTGTTTAATAGTCTACTAACAGTGGGGTGGAAGCTGTCCTTGAGCCTGGTGGTACGGGCTTTCAGGCTTTTGTATCTTCAGTGAGGGAGGGGAGAAGAGAGAACGTCTGGGGTGGGTGAGGTATTTGATTATGCTGTCTCTCTGTCTCTCTCTATGGAAAGGAATAGAGCCTGAAGCGTCAGAATGGAAGTTAAAAAAAATGTCATCATGTACATCCCTGAGATTAATTTTCCTGTGGGCATACTCAGCAAATCTACAGAATAGTAACTATAACAGGATCAATGAAAGATCAACCAGAATGCAGAGGACAACAAACTGTGCAAATGCAAATATAAATAAATAGCAATCAATAATGAGAACATGAGATAAAGAGCCCTTAAAGTGAGGTCATTGGTTGTGGGAACAGCTCAATGGATGGGCAAGTAAATGTAGTATCCTCTTTGGTTCAAGAGCCTGATGGTTGAGGGGTAGTAACTGTTCTTGAACCTGGTGGTGGGAGTGCTGTGGCTCCTGTACCTTCTTCCTAATGGCAGCAGTGAGAAGAGAGTATGGCCTGGGTGGTGGAGATCTCTGATGATGGATGCTGCTTCCCTACAACAGCGTTTCATGTGGATGTGTTCACTGGAATCACCTTGTGTACAGACACTTCTGTACTTAGTGTCACTTCATGTGCATACAATCAATCCATGTACTGCTTATGAGGTAAACTTGTGTATTATGTTATGATTGTCTATTGCTTTTTATGCTGCATCAGGTCAAGAGTAACAAACATTTCATTCTCCTTTTCACTTCCGTACTGATGAATAACAATAAACAATCTTGAATCTTGACTTTCTAGCCCAGATAACTGAAGGCCCAGTGGCCTATGGTGGTGTGAATTTGGGGCCTCTAGCCTAAAAGGGGGGAAGAATATTGGTGGTGTTGATACAAATATTTTTGATGACAGTGGCGCTGATAAGTGGTAACTCTGTGTCCAGCTCCGATGGGAATCATCAAATATTCCCATTTAGAACTGCTACAGCTGAAATCTACAGTCTTAGGCATCAGTAAGCATTGTCTTCAGACATTTTTTAAAAAAAATGTATATCTATTGATACTCAGGTTGCCAGTGCAGTTCCCCTATAAGAAATTGGAAGCACGGATGTTGAGCTGGTCTACAGGTATGACTGAAATGCAGAAGCCTTAAGCTTCCCACTCCTGACTATCCTGCTGGTGAATGTACTATCTCTGGGGGAAACAAGTTTTAAAAACCTCAGAGTGAGTTAGCAGTACCAGAAGGACATCAGAGACTGCTGTGTACTTTGCTTCAGGGAAACGTGGCTCTCTTCCACCATTTTGAGTGCAATGCTGTAGCCCAATGGCTTCACCATTCTCTGAAAAGACCGGACAACTCAGTTTTTTTTTTCCAAAGTAGAGGAGGTGGAGTGTGCTTTATGGTTAACTCATGGTGCACAGATGTGGCGGCTCTTTCTCAATCTTGATCACCCGACCTGGAACATCTAGCGGTCAAATGTTCATTTTATCTGCTGAGGGAATTTTCCACTATCGTCCTGGTAGTGGTGTACATTCCACCTCCAGCTGGTGTCAGGCAGGCACTGGAGAATCTGGGCACCATTATCAGCAGGCAGGAAACAGCACACCAGATGCCTTCCCTATCATTTGTGGGCATTTCAACCAGGCCAGCTTGAAGAAGTCTCTGAACAACTGCCACCAACTGACAATAGATGTGTAACAGCCTAATGTAACATTGTATGGAAATACAAGATCACACTAATGCAGACATGTTTTATACATTTAACAAGGTGGTTTAGTAATGTATTGCTTGTGCAAACATTCAACAGATGTAACTGTCACTACTTCCAAAATGTCATTTTTAAGTAGTAGTTTATGTTTGGCATAGACATGAAAATGTTAAGGTCAAAAAGGAAAATTGTAAGTTTCACTTTTACTCAGGTAAAAATGAAATCACTTTTGCCCAGTAACTCGTTTTATTGCACATGTTAAATACAGCAAAATAATACACAAAGACATGGCAAAAGTAAAGGCAAACAAATGAGGTCACAGCAAATTTCACTTTTGCCCTTATTGCAAGCCTTATTGCAAACATGAGGAAATCTGCAGATGCTGGAAGTTCAAGCAAAACACACAAGATGGTGGTGAGCGCAGCAGGCCAGACAGCATCTATAGGAAGAAGCACAGTCGACATTTTGGGCTGAGACCCTTCATCAGGACTTATTGCACTGTCCCAGCTGTCGTTGTAGCTGTTGTCCCTTTCATCGGTGAAGAGACGATGGCTGTAGGAAATGGTTCCAGGGTGACCCCTCTGTGGGAGTGGGGAAGATGTTGGTGAGGCCACCTGGGGGTCTGTGTGTCCGTATGTCTAGCTATTGTAGTGGCTGTGAGGCTGGTATTGTGGCGGTAAAAAGTACTGGGGGGGTGGGGGGAACCATCATATTCCTCATTGCAAATCCCTCTGCAACATAGTCAGTTTTTCAATGTTCGTTGTCAGCTGGGTCATACTCTCCATGAGCTCCCCGTCGGTTGCCTCCATACGCTCCAGTATTTGTGTTTTCAGTTTTAAGTCCTCCTGCACGAGAGCCAACAGGGGTGCACGTCACCCTATGGTGTAGGGTACGCGGTACCTACGGCGTACATTTGACGCAGAAGTATGAATCAGGCTTTAGTCCAGTCTGCTAGAGACGTGACTGAAGTCGCACTGACTGATAAGATGGGGGCGCCTGGAGAGGTGCGACAATGAGCAGTTCATATCTCTAGAGATGGTGAGAATGTAGCTGAGGGTGAAGAATTTAAAGACAAGTTTTCATTTCAGTGAAATGAGGAAAAGGAGTTGTGTAATGTAATAAGTCCTTCACCTGTTGATTCAAGTTCTGACCTGGTTTCTGCCATTATGTCACTGCTTGACAAATGTCGATGTACCTGCGGAGAGCCAAAGTTACTGTTGGCGGCGAACATTCTCTGGAATTAAGCCCACACCCGATGGAGGAGAAGAAGAATGAGATTTGGGCTGAGCAGACACCAATTACTGGATGAATGGCAGTACTCTGATAATATGGACAAAAGAGACTGGTAGAAAGTTTAAGGGGTCCAATGGTTTCTATAGGCAGAAAACCCATTCGCCATGTCAGCTAACTATATGTAAGCTCTGGAAGGTGCTTTTGGCACTACTGAAAGTTCAGCTGATCTTGGGATGAAGTTTAGGTACACATTGCAGGAGGAAGGAGATAACTTGTCTGCCTACCTTTTGAGGATGGAGCAGGTTGTGAAGGGCGCACTAACACATGACATGATTTCTCTGTGTATTTGAATGACCCACAAGATGTGCCCTCCTCCATCCTTTACCAAGTTGCTCAGAAGTTGGAGAGGAAGAAAACATGATTAAGAAGTGGAACATTTTCAAAAGCCAAGTAAGGCTTTCAGTGGTAGCCTCTGCTGCCAAAGTGACCTCTGACACCACAGAGATGGAGCTTCTGAGGAATGAAGTGAGAGGGTTACACACAGAATATCAAACTGCACAGCCCCCAAAAGTCTTCAAGAGTGACAGCCACAGAGTCTATTCAGTTTGGTGCCGTCAGTGACAGCAGGCCTCAGCCACTGAACCAGTTCCACACCAAAGTGCCCTGATCAAATCACGCAATTAACGTTTTTTCTTTTTAAAAAAAAGTGTAACCAGCAACACGTGGAAGATAAACCACAGAGTCCTCCAAAACCAAGTCTGTAGCCGGAGAGTGTGTTCAGCGCTGAGGACTTCAAACATCAAACCACAAAGTCTCCCAAAAAGAGTTCCACAGCCACGAGCCACGCCACCAAGGCAATTGAACTTGCAACCTCTTCTGGCAGCGGTGAGAGACAAACAGTGCTGAACACGGGCTCGTCTTCTGCTCGCGTCCTTGTCCATTTCAAACTTGCCTGAAGCTTTCATCAGCAAGAAGCAATGGAGCAGACCATGGACATTATGAAATGATGACCACACACTCCACTCCCAATCTCGCCGACTTAACAGCAAGAAAAGAATTCTGATTGGAGTTAGAGATGGGATTGGATGCACGTTAGCTTTGGCAGGGTTTTCAGGCCATTACTTTCTACAAAGCAAAACCTGACATGAATGGCTGAATCACTCCCAGATGAGCTGGTTTTTTTAATGCTTGCTTTGAAAGGGAGAATAAAACAGCATCTGGTGACCCTGTGATCTTTGCCTCGAAGGCCCAATGTCAGAACAGTTCAAGAAGGTGAACCTTCACGTTGCTGTCCCTGGTGGGGCACTGAAAACCTGTGCCAACCAACTGGCAGGAGTGTTCAAGGGCATCTTCAATTACTTGCACTGTGGTCAAAAGTTCCCATCTGCTTTAAAAGGGTGACAATCATACCCAAGAAGGGTAGGGTGAGCTTCCCCAACGACTATCGCCCGGTGGCCCTCACATCTATTGTGATGAAGTGCTTTGAGAGGTTGGTCATGGCCAGAATCAACTCCTGCCGAAGGGAGGGCCTGAACCCACTGCAATTTGCCTGTTGCCACAATAGGTCGACAGTGGATGCAACCTCACTGGTTCTCCACTTGGCTTTGGATTGTCTGGTCAACAGCAATACCTGCATCAGGCTGCTGATTATTGATTGCAGCTCGGTGTTCAACACAACCATGCCCTCAGTACTAATCAACAAGCTCCAGAACCTGGGCCTCTGTACCTCCCTCTGCAACTGGATCCTTGACTTCCTCATTGGGAGGCGGCAGTGGGTGTGGATCGGAATGATTATAGATCAGCTGATTGAGTGGTGTTGCAACAGCAACCTTGCGCTCAGCATCAGCAAGACCAAAGAATTGATGGTGGACGTCAGGAAGGGGAAGTGGAGGGCACACACACCAGTCCTCATGGAGGGATCAGCAGTGCAAAGGGCGAGCATCTTCAAGATCCTGGTGTCAACATCTCTAAAGATCTATCCTCAGCCCAATGTATCGGTGCCATTACAAAGAAGGCACAACAGCAGCTATATTTCAGTTTGAGGAGACTTGGTGTATCACCAGAATGCCTCAAATTTCTACAGATGTGCGGTGGAAGGTATTCTTGCATCACCATCTGGTATGGTTGGGGGGGGGCACTGCACATGGTTGGAAAAAGCTCCAGAAAGCTGTAAGCTCAGGCAGCCCCATCATGGGTACTCTCCTCCCCAGCATTGTGGATGCCTTCAAAAGACAATGCCTCAAAACGGTGACATCCATCATTAAGGGCCTCCATCAACCCTCTTCCTGTTGCTCCCAGGGAGGAGGTAGAGGTACCTGAGGACACACTCTCATTATTTTAGGAACTGTTTCTTCCCCTCTATCATTGTATTTCTGAAAGGGCAGCAGATCCATGAACATTACCTCATTATTTATTTAACGTAATTCTTATGTTCAGTTTTTATTGTATATTGCAATGTGCTGTTGCCACAAAACAATTAATTTCACGATATTAGTGTTAATAATTTCACAACATATGCTAGTGATATTACCGATGAGCAAATCTGCAGGTGCTGGAAATCCAAGACCCACAAAACCGGCTGAAGGATCTCGGCTCAAAGTGTCGACTGTACTCTTTTCCATAGAGTACTCTGTTCAGAAGAATGAGAAGAGATCTTATAGAAATAATATAAAATTATGAAAGGGGCAGGAAAGTTGTTTCCACAGGTAGGTGAGACTAGAACTAGGAGACATAGCCTTGGGATTCGGGGGAGAAGCTTTAGAAAGGAGATGAGGAGGAATTGCTTTTCCCCACAGAGTGGTGAATTTGTGGAATTCTGTACCTCATGAAGCAATGGAGTCTACGTCAGTCAATATATTTAAGACAAGATTGAATAGGTTTTTGCATAGTAGGGGAATTAAGGGTTATGGGGAAAAGGCAGGTAGGTGGAGATGAGACTGTGGCCAGATCAGCCATGATCTTAATGAATGGTGGAACAAGCTCGTTGGGCCAGGTGGCCTACTCCTGCTCCTATTTCTTGTGTTCATGTTCATAGATTACCAACAGTCTTGGTAACCTGTCCACCCTTGTCAAACCCCATGTCAAAAACCTTGGTGTGATTTTTGATTCCATCTTTAAGTTTGACAAGCAAGTCATCATAGCTTGTCACACCAGACAGCCAGCCACTCTAGTGTTGTTTGGTTGATGTTGAGCAGGTCAGTGTCAGCTAGATCAGGTGAGTGTGGGCAGCTGCGCAGAACGTGTTCAATGTTCTGCACCCTTTCGCCACACTCACAGGATTCGCTGGTCTTTAAACCCCACTTCACCATATTGTCTCCCGTCCTACAAACTCCCGCTCTCTCTCTGTTGAGAGTGAACCACTTCCGTCTGTCAAGCAGTGCCCCGTCTGGTAACATTTCTGTGGGGTCTTGCACTGTATTGTTTGGTGGGGTTCTGGCTTCTGTTTGTTGTCAGAGGTCAATCCTGTATGTTTGGGGGGATGTTCCGTGTAGTAGTTCCTCCACTGTAGCAAAGTTTTTTTCCTCGATTTTAGGCGGTTGAAAACTGGCACATGATGATGTAGTGGGTGCTGCGGATCTGAGTTCTGTTTACCTTTTTCAGTTTTTGTTGTAGTGTGTCCTTGGATCTCGGGGGGAGCAATGCCTGCAAGTCTGTAAATGATGTTAGCGGGTGTGGGCCGCAGTGCGCCTGTGATTATTTGGCAGGCTTCGTTAAGCAACAGGTCTATTTTCTTCACATGGGCTGATCTGCCCGATATGGGTGCACTGTATTCTGCAGGTGCATAGCAGAGTGCTAAGGCAGTTGATCTAAGTGTGTGAGCATTAGCTCCCCATTTCGTGCCTGCTAATTTTTTCCAAGAGAGAATTGCAAGAGCTAACTTTCCCTTGGAGTTTTTGGATGTGGGTGGCAAATGAAAGCGAGTTAATACAGTAGTAAAAGCCAGTTTTTTTTTCCAGCTTCATGCTATTGCCAAGATCAAGTCGTTTCTCTCTTTCAAAGATCTCGAGAAAATCATCCACACCCTTATATCCTCCCACTTGGACTACTGCAACTCCCTGTATAATGGGATTAGTCAGTCATCCCTGTCCCGCCTGCAACTGGTCCAGAACGCCGCAGCCAGGCTCCTGACAGGTACCCGGAAGAGGGACCATATTACTTCTATCCTGGCCTCTCCCCACCGGCTACCAGTATGGTTTAGAATTGATTTTAAAGTTCTCCTGTTTGTTTATAAAACCCTAAATGGGCTGGCCCCCTCCTATATCGCAGACCTTCTAACCTCTTATTCTACTTCCAGGTCCCTCAGGTCGGCTGACTTGGGGCTCCTGGCTGTCCTGCGATCTAAATTTAAGTTCAGGGGTGACCGCGCCTTTCCTGTTGTAGCCCGTAGACTGTGGAACAGCATTCCCCTCCCTATCAGATCTGCCCCCTCCATTGACTCTTTTTAAGTCCAGGCTCAAAAATTACCTTTATTCACTAGCGTTTGAATCTTCCTGATGTGGCTGATTTTTTTTGGCTTGTGCTCATGTGTTGTTTATTTTGTGCCTGTAAGCTGTGTGCCTTGTTGTTTATATCTGTGTTTCTTATATTTGTGATTTTAGCTACCTGTTATGGATTGTACAGCACTTTGGTCAACATGGGTTGTTTTTAAATGTTCTTTATAAATAAATTTGACTTGACTTGATAGATGCTGCCTGGCCTGCTGAGTTTCTCCGGCATTTAGTGTGTGTTGCCAGTGATATTAAACTGATTCTAATTGTTACATGGCAGAAATCTTTACCAGTGTAGAAATTTTAGCGTGGGAACATCTAAAAATAACAGCAAGCAGAAACTTGAAGCTTCTTCCTTGCTGTGGAGAGTTCTCACTTGTCATCTCAAATGTGAGGATAAATCTTAAACTCTGAAGTGTGGCTGTAAACCCTCAAGAACAATTTGTTAGCTTGAAATGGAATATGCTTGTCCTGAATATCAAGGACCAACTTTATTTACCATATGCATTTACATGTATAAGGAACTTTCTGTAGTGTGTTGGCACAACATGCAACAAGACAGCACCATTTGACAATTATTAAGAATTATGTAAGATAAAGTTAAAAGTACAGATTGTTGTGACTGTGAACACATTCACCAGACAGACCCTGAAGCTAGTGGATATAGAAGTCTTTATTCAGCATTTGAGACAGTCTTGGAAGAAGAGTCCTGCCTGATCCAACATTACATCACATTTTTATATGCTAAAGATCAAAGGAAACAGCAGGACAACTCTATAATTACAATGATTGACAGTGCTTTCATTGAATCTATACACTCGTACTGCAGGCACCCAAAATGAATGTTAATCAGCATTGTCTCCCTCTAGCTGCATTTATGCATATGCAGGTCAATGGGGTGGTTCCTGGTTTGCAATCGACTATTGTTCTGAGCTGCATTTTAAATTCAATCTGCAATCCACATTCAGATCTGAAGATTGATTGCTGTTGAAATATGTAACACTCACAACACGCTGGAGGAACTCAGCAGGTCGAGCAGCATCCGTGGAAAAGATCGGTCGATGTTTTGGGCCGGAACCCTTCATCAGGTCTCGGCCTGAAAAGTTGGCTGTTGAATTTACTCACTTCCGTAGATGCTGACTAATCTGCTCAGTTCCTCCAGCATTCTCTGTGTGTTACTTTATAAAAAGTGGTTTAAGATGTTTACAGTATAGTGACAGGGATAATAGTTCGGGGAGGGGTGTCTAACTGGAATGATTGATCAGATTAACTGCCTGGGGGAATATGGTTTTTGTTTTAAGGCCCAATAGCCTTTTCCAGAAGGGAGCTTTTGGAAAGGCAGTTTGCAGAGTTGGTAGTGTCTGCAGTGATTTCCCCCCCCCCCCCCCGCCTGCTTCTTTGTCCTGGGCGCAACATCCTGAAGTGATGATAGATTGCAGCCGCGACCTTTTCTGCTGACCTGACAGTTCACTGTAGTTTTTGTACATTCTGAGAGGATGCTGCACCAAACTAGACAGTAATGGCTGATGTGAGGATGCTCTCTGTGATGGCAGTGTAGAATTTCACCAGTATGTTCTGGGGGGAGATGGAATTTTACCACATTCAGCAAGAAGTACATCCTCTGCTGAGTTTATCCCATCCCCTCCCCTCCCCATCTGCAATTCAACCATGCTCAGATCTCTGTCCTCTTCCACTGTTTTCCTCCTGAACGCCTTTAATTTTTATTTCTTTGTCTTTAAGCCAGCAACCCCCAATTAGGCCAGGGTTAAATCTACAATGACCGATTAACCCCTACCAACTGGTATACCTTTGGTCTATGGGAGGAGGCCGGAGCTCCCAGAGGAAACCCATGCAGTCCTAGGAAAGACATATACAAACTCCAAACTCCTTACAGGCAGCGATGGGAATTGAACCTGGGTCATTGATACCGTACAGTGTTGCTCTAACCACTACACTGCCATCTGTTTCTCTTGCTCTTCCTCTGTCCTCAAGAGTCTGGGATTTCCTCTTTGTCTGAATATCCAACTCTCCCAGTTTCTTAATGCTCCCAAGTCTATTTAATGTCAACCAGTGCACTGCCTTGCGATGTTTACACGTCGCAGTCTCCGTACTACTCTGGAGTGTCATGGGCAAGCAGCAGAGCTCCGGGAAGCTCTGTCAAGCTCCATCACGGGCACCAGACTCCATAGTCTCCAGGGCGTCTTCAAGGAGCGCTGCCTCGGAAAAGCGCCTCCCCTCATTAAGGACCCCCACCACCCAGGACATGCCCCCTTCTCAGTGTTACCACCAGGGAGGAGGTACAGGAGCCTGAAGGCACACACTCAATGATTCAGGAACAGCTTCTTCCTCCCTGCCATCTGATTTCTGAATGGACATTGAACCCGTGAACACTACCTCACTGCTATTTTTTAGTTTATAATTTTGTACTAATTTAATTTAACTATTTTTGTATGTATGGTAATTCAGTTTTTCTGTTATGTATTACATTGTACTGCTGCTACTAGTAAACCTGATTCTGGTTGATGTACATGTGATAAATAATTTTAAAATACAGTGAAACATCATTTGCATTCACCACCTAAGGACGTGCTGGGGGCAGCCCGCAAGTGTTGCCACACATTCCATTGCCAACATAGAGTACCCACAATGCTCAGCAGAACAACACAGAACACAACAAGCACCAAAACAACATTAGCAAAGCAACACCTGTTCCTCCTCTCCACCCATGCACATACACAGTCCTTTAATCCCAGGGCAGGCCTCTAGTGCCTTGGATGCCCAGACATTGAGTCTTTGACTTCGCCCTCCACCGCCACCCCCCCGCCCTGTTTCATAGGCTCAGCTCTGGCCAATGGGCCTCAACTTCCAATTTGATCCTTGGGCCTTGCTCTTCATTGTCAATCCGAGAACATGGCAGCCACCAAACTCTAGGCTTTGAACTCCGGACTCACTGATAATAGGACCCCAAACGCTAGGCCTCATTGCATTGATGACTAGACTTCTAGACTTTAAATGCTCATCTAAATATTGAGTATCTGCTTCTAGCCCTTCCCTCCCCGCCCTCTCTCCTCCTCCACCCCCCCCCCCCCGTGGATATCCACCATCTAGGTGAGGGTTGAAGACCCAAAGTGCGGTTCAAACCCATGATTGCCATAGAAACACCACTGGAAAGTGTCTCAGTAATAGCTGTGGGTGATCATGCCCAGGTAGTTATTGGACAGAGTTTGCAGGGAATCAACTTTTGTCAACTGAAGGAAGATTACTTTCACATCTTGACCCAGTGCTTTCAAGTGTGGCCATTGGAAATAAGTACATTTATGATTAAAGTATGTATGCAACGTACAACTCTGAGACTGATCCTCATACAGACAGTGGCAAAGCAAAGAAACATGGAGCCTGTTCGGAGAAAAACATCAAACAGCCCCACCCCCCATGTGCAAACGGCAAAAAAATGAGTGAATAGCACACAGAATATTAAACACCAGACTGCAGGATCCTTGAAAAGGTCAAGGAATGTTCAGTTCTGTTAAATTTGGTACTGCGTCATTTGTTGACTGTGGTCTGTAGAGCCAGTCCTCCCTGATTAAAATTGCACAAAATAGCAATAAAAATGGAGGTTACCGGAAACACGCATAACATGAACTGCAGAGTCCAATCCAGAAACTGTGCTGACCAAATCTTACCTAAGACCCAAGACTCTAGCAGTGGTGAGCGAGGGGGAGTCTGGCCAATTGCAGGCAGATGGCACTGAACACCTGCTCACCTTCTGCTCTTGTCCTTGTTGATTTCAAACTCTTTCAATATCTATATCCAACTAGTCAATTGTGTATCAAAAGTGCATCTCTTTGTTCAAAATTCAGAATGGTTGGTGACAGGGACTACACTTTTCTTCATGTGCATGAGAAAATAAAGTGTGTTTGAGGAACGAGTGTGAGGCTTCAGAGTCCAGTAATCAGTAACAACAATTATATTAAGTGAACCTAATCTTCCTGTAGGTCAGGGGTTCCCAAGCTGGGGTCCACAGACCCCTTGCTTAATGGTGTTGGTCCATGGCATGAAAAAGGTTGGGAACCCCAGATGAACATACAAGACCCCCATTGAAAGAGCAGTAAGACTCCAGTTTCTTGGAATAACAATTACTCCAATGTCAGGGTTATTGCCAATTAAACCAAATAAAACACGTTTAGTTCTGGTTGCCACGTAGAACCAGATAGGAAGGACATGGATGTTTTGGGGAGAGTGCAGAGAAGCTTTACCAGGATGATGCCTGGATGAGAGAACATGTCTTATAGTGTGAGCAAGATGGGGCTTTTCTCTTTGGAGTGAATGAGAATGAAAGATGATTTGCTGGAGGTGTAAAAGACAAATAGATTGGATGGTCAGAGACCTTTTCCCAGGGTGGAAGTAGCTAATATGTGGGGGCATGATTTTTAAGTTGATTGGAGGAATATATGGGGGTGGGGAGACATCAGAGAGTTTATTTTAAGAATGGTGGGTGTGTCAAATGCATTGCCGGGGTGATGGTAGAGGCAAATATGTTAAGGACATTTAAGAGACTCTTAGATGGGCATGTGGATGACAGAAAAATAGAGGAGTGAGAGGGAAGGGTTGGATTGATATTAGAGTCGGTTAAAGAGCCAAAGAACCTGTATTGTGCCACATTATTCAGTCCTAAATGCAGTACAACACTAGACAATGAGTTTGCCCACTAACAGTATATTTTTATTAATTATAATTAGTTGAAACAACTGAGATTAATACCCTAACATCACCTGTGCTGGCTGTTTCACTGCCCTCAAAACTCATCAGGGTGGAATGTTTGGTTGTGAGCCACTCAAGCCAACTCATCTTGACCATGGCCATGGCCACTTCCTCTCAGTCAGAATTGACAACTTCTGACTTGTCAATTTGTCAAGCAAACTCCTTCGACAATTGTTTGTCTCTGAAGTTACCGCTGTTGTCTTATGAAACTTTTAAAAATACATTTCTTAAAACTTTCCAGGAATTGTTTTGATTTCACAGTTTATTATATAGACTAAAGTTGACTCCTTTTTTCCCCCAATGTGCTTTCAAATTCTTGCAGGTTCTCATTATTGCTTTGGCCACCTGTCCACGGTTATCATCGTTTAGACTTGCATGCCACTGGCCCTGGTACCCAGTATCTCAGGACTCTCTGTCTTGGTATCTGGAATAGGGGGGAGGGGGAGGTATTCAGTGCAGTTGTCTGGGGTGGAAAATTACTGTGGCTACACTCAATGGCCACTTGATTAGGTACACCTGCTTGTTAATCAGCCAATCATGTGGCAGCAACTCAGTGCATAAAAGCATGCAGTCATGGTCAAGAGGTTCAGTTGTTGTTCAGACCAAATATCAAAATGGGGAAGAAATGTGATCCAAGTGGCTTTGACCATTTTGGTGCTAGACGGGGTGGTTTGAGTAACTCAGAAACTGCTGATCTCCCGGGATTTTCTTGCACAACATTCTTTAGTTTACAGAGAACGGTGCAAAAAAAAACACAAACCAAAAAAAAACCAGTGAGCAGCAGTTCTGTGGGCAAAAATGACTTGTTAATGAGAGAGGTCAGAGGAGAATGGACAGACTGGTTCAAGCTGACAGGAAAGTGACTATAACTCAAATAACCACAGGCTACAACAGTGGTGTGCAGAAGAGCATCTCTGAATGCACAGCACATCGAACTTTTAGGTGGATAGGCTACAGCAGCAGAAGAATAATGAACATACACTCAGTGGCCACTTTATTAGGTACAGGAGGTACCTAATAGTATGGCCACATTTTTCCCTCTTTTTGCACTACTTATGTAATTTAATTTTATTTGTAGCACACTGTAAGGTTTCACTGCTAATGTAATGGCCTCTCTGTAATGTTCCATTGTTGAGGTAATGGTTTCTCTGTAGCAGCAATGTTTGGGTGATGACAAGAGATAATGGCACTGTTAGCCAATGAGCAGGATGTTCTTGTGCATCTGGGAGAGGGATTTCGCGGTCTTTTGCCGGGGAGAGATGAGGAGAGAAGGCGGATGGAGAGAGTTGGTAGACCACCAGACGGAGTGGACTTGGAGCGAGGGTCCGAAGGTCAGTGACGATTGGAGGAGGTCGCTGGTGGACGAACGGCCTTATCAGTGAGCTCCAACCTTGCGCAAAAGACTGCTTCATGAGCATGGGCTCTTTTGGACCAGATAGCTAGGGGCGCCCAGTCCCATGACCTGATTGCTTGGGGTCTCCCACGGTCTCGTAAGACACGGCCCCCTCCCTCATTTGTTGAGCTGATCAGAGAAGTACAAGAAGAGGAGAATGTGTCGGAGGCGCGGGTCGCCTCCGTCAGCAGGGTACAGTCCTCGGTAGTGGTCCCCTGCAGTGAAGTGACCACAGATAGCCTGCCCCAGGGAGCAGTAGTGGAGATTGCAGCAGAGTTGAGAATGGGATGTTTTGACTGTTTTCAGTGGGTGTGAATCCCCCCCCCCCATATAATGAAGCTGATTGGAGGGTGGATCCCCTAAAGGGACAGACAGTGTGCAGGGCTGCTGGCAGCAGGTATCACGCCAGAAGGAGAGTGAGCCCCTGGGTACCTAAAGCAGAGAGAGTCATTGGGAAAACTTAAAGGAGACCCAGTGACGGAAAGGCCTGGTGTCTCTGGGGGAACACGTTCCCAGCAATGTACCAAGGAATCCTTGAAAGCAAAAGGCCCAACTCCTGAAGGCTTAGGGGGACCATGCTCCAGTGTGTCGCTACGGATAGAGGGTATTTATGCTAAAGCCATACTCGACACCAGATCACAGGTCACGTTGTACTGTTCATTTTACAACCGGTATCTGAAGCATTTACCCTTGACACCATTCAGGGCACTGGAGATCTGGGGTTTCAGTGCTAGTGATTATTCATGTGATGGTTATTTGTCAGTGAAGTTGGAGTTCTCGGAGGCTGATGTGGGAGTGTCTGAGGTCCTTGATACTTTAGTGCTGGTTTGTCTGGACCCTGTTGAGAAGGGTGGCATTTCAATTCCGGTGGAGACTTGTGAGGAGGCTCATGGGGGTCTACAAGGGGAAGGCTAGTAAGAGTTTTCTGGGGACATTGTCCATGCACCCGGTGTTTCAAGCTGCTTTTGAGGAAGTGTGTGGCTGCATTAGGCTGGATACTGAATTTAGACAAGGGACTGTGTGGTTCACCCAGTTGAAGCCAATGGTAGTACGGCCCAAGGAAGTAGCGAGAGTCATGGGAATACACAAATTTTCCAGAGTGCCTGAGGCTCTCTTAGCGGACGCTCCGGGAGACCATGAGGGGAAGTTGGGATTTCCTGCTGGGGTACTGGTGAGGCCCGATTTGCAGAAGAACTTGGTTGTACAGGCGAACAGAATGGCAGTCATCGTCAGGAACACTACGAAGAGGGGGGTAACCTTCAATCGGGGGATGCCCCTGGCACATTTGTTCCCGGTGATGGTAGTGCCTAGTGCCCCTGTGAGACAAGCTGGGGAGAAACTATTGGAAGAAGGGGAAGGTTGATCGATGAGTCATTCTACTTCGGGGACTCCCTGGTTCCTGCGGGTTGGAAGAGGAGTTTGGTAGAGAAGATGTTGAAACTGGAAGGTGTCTTTTCCACTGCTGAGTTTGATGTGGGTTGTTCCAAGAGCACTCGTCACACCTATCTGGGTGACCTCGGATACTCTGTTCAGAGAAAGGTTGCTGTGACTGGCCCCTGCAGAGGTGGAGGATGTTCGGCAGCATTTGTGTAAGCTGAAGGAGGCTGGGATCATCACCGAGTCCCCAAGCCCCTATGCGTCCCCAATAGTGGCAGCCCGAAAGAAGAATGGGAAGGTATGGGTGTATATAGGACTCTGAACAGGCACACCATCCCTGACCAGTGTACTGTCCCGAGGATTGAAGACGTGCTGGCCTGCCTGAGTGGTGCAAAGTGGTTCAGTGTGCTGGACTTGAGGAGTGAATATTACCAGATCCCGATGAGTGAGGCCGATAAAGAGAAGACGGCATTTATATGTCCCCTGGGATTTCTCCAGTTTGAAGGGATGCCCCAGGGCATCTTGGGTGCTCCTGCAACCTTCGGGTCATGGAGAAGACAGTGGGGGATATGAACTTGCTTGAGGTATTGGTATATGTGGATGGCCTCAGTGTTTGGATCCACCTTGGAAGAACATGAAACGAGGCTGCTGAAGTGCTGGGCTGCCTGAAAGCTGAAGGTTTAAAACTTTCCCTGGTAAGTGCCAGTTTTGCCAAACGTCTGTTAGCTATATTGGGCACATAGTCTCATGGGATGGAGTAGCTACAAATCTGGCTAAGATAGAGGCGGTTACCACTTGGCCAAGACCCCAGACTGTGAGTGCCCTGCGCTCGTTCCTCAGGTTCTGTGGTTACTATTGGAGGTTCGTGAAAGGCTACACGTAAGTGAGTCACCTGTTGAATCAGCTTCTGTGCGGTTACCCTTCCTTGGGGAAGAAAGGAGGGGGAGGTGGACAGGAGGATGGAGAGTATTGTAGCCCATTGGAGCCCTTTGGACCGAGATGGGATGTAAACTGTGAGAAGGCCTTTCAGTCGCTGAAGGAGCTGCTGACCCAGGCACCGGTGCTGGCTTTTGTGGACCCCTGCTTGCTGTATGTTCTGCACACAGATGCCAACTGTGAGGGCTTAGGGGCGTCCTGTGTCAGGATCAGGTCTCTGGGTTGAGGGCCGTTGTGTTTGTCAGCCGGAGTCTGTCGCCCTCTGAGAGAAACTATCCCACGTACAAGTTGGAATTTCTAGTGTTGAAATGGGTGGTGGTGGATAAGCTGAGTGACTACCTCTATGGGGCCAAGTTTGAGGTGAGGTCAGACAACAACCCCCTAACTTATACCCTGAGCTCGGCAAAACTGGATTCCACAGGCCATCGGTGGTTGATGGTGTTGTCTGCCTATGATTTCAGCCTGGCTGCGAAGCAGGAACATTGATGCTGATGCTTTGTCCCGACAGGTGCATGAGGGACTGGTCAGGGATGTGGAGTGGGAGAGTGTTCCTACCCCTGGGGTGAAGGCCATGTGTCAATTTGCTATCACCGTGAAGGCAGAGGGAAAAGAGGAGCAGGATCGAGTGGTGAATCAATTTAGAGCTTCTGATGACGCCATACCACAAGTTTATTGTAACCTGACTGCTCTGAAGACAAATCAGCTGCCGAATTGAGTTCTGGGGAAGTGGTAGCTGCTCAGCGAGATGACCCGGGCATTGGTACCATTTGGGCAGTGGTCAAAAAGGGAGTCATGGCTCAGGCGGAGAAGACGAAACATGCGTCAGTGCCTCCATTACTGTGAGAATGGCCTTGGTTGGAGTTGAAGAACCAGATCTTATCCCGGGTCACATCATCCCAGACCGACCCCGGCGTTGCCAGCTGGTTCTGCCCAAGAAGTATTGGAGGATGGCGTTGAAATCACTTCCTGACGATTCTCAACATTTGGGGGTGGAAAAGACCTATGGATTGCTCAGAGACTGATTTTACTGGCCCCGGATGAAATCGGAGGTCGACGAATACCGCAAGTCGTGCATTCGATGCATACGGCGGAAGACGCTGCCTACGCGGGCAGCTCCCTTATCCCACTTGCAGACCTGGTGTGTATGGATTTCCTGTCAATAGAACCCGATGCCAGCAACATGGCGAATGTCTTAGTCATCACGGACCACTACACCAGATATGCACAGGCTTTTCCTACCAAGGACCAGAGGTCGTCCACGGTGGCAAAAGTGCTATGGGAGAAGTATTTCATTTATTATGGCCTTACCAGGCGGATACATACTGATCAGGGACGGGATTTCGAGAGCAGCCTCATCCACGAGTTACTGGGCATGCTTGGAGTTGAGAAGTCGAGGACCACGCCCTATCACCCACAGGGTGATCCCCAGCCAGAAGTTTAATCGGACCTTGCTGGACATGCTCAGGACCCTGGAGATCAGCAAGAAGAGCGCGTAGAGTCGATATATTGGGCATCTGGTTCATAGTTACAACTGTACACGAAATGAAGCTACTGGGTACTCGCCATATTATTTGATGTTTGGGCGTGAGGGGAGGTGGCCCATTGACATTTGTTCTGGGACTGATGAAGGTGACTTACTCTTGAAGATTTATCTGAAGTATGTGTTTGATATGAGAAGAGAGCTGAAAAGGGCTTGTGAATTATCTGGGGTTGCGGCTGCCAAGCAGAATCAAGGGAATAAGAGGAGGTATGATGAAAAAGTGAGGTCCTCCCAACTCCCGCTGGAAGACCGAGTCCTTATAAGGAATTTGGGGCTACCTGGGAAGCACAAGTTGGCTGACCACTGGGCGGCCACACCCTATGTGGTGGAGAGCCAGATGCCAAAAGTACCAGTTTTCCGGGTGAAACTGGAGGAGGAGGAGGGGAAGGGTCCTGTCAATATTCTCCATCGGAGCCACCTGTTGCCCCTGGGACAAGAGGTGGAGGTGACCCAGAGCCCGACCTGGAGCCTACACCTAGTAAGAGGACTCTGCAGAAACGCGGGCAATGGTAGGGTCAAAAGCAGGGGAGGCTGGGCCGGCCCCTTCCCCCGCCCCTGCCCCTGAGAGGGATTCTGATCGGAGGATGAGGACCTGGATGTGTGGTAATATGCTGCCTTTTGCTAACTTCCCATTGATTGAGGAAGAGACTCCCAGCCCTTCTTCCATTGAATCAGGTGAAGTGTCGGGGCAGACTGGGCAGAAAGTATTTCTACTTTATATAGGCTGTGTATTTATCATATCATTCCTGCTTTGACTGTATGTTACTGTTATTTTAGGTTTTATGTGTTATTTGGCATAATTTGGTAAGTTATTTTTGGGTCTCTGAACGCTCACAAATTGTTCTCATATAAATAAATGGTAATTGCTTCTTCGCTTTACGACGTTCCAGCTTACAAACCGTTTTATAGGTACGCTCTACCTTCGGATGGCAGGGGAAACCTGTACACTTATTACCAAGGTATGTTTGCATTATACAAGCTAGAGATTCATCATCTTACAGACAGCCACAAAACAAGAAACCCAAAAGAACCCATGAGAAAAGAAGACCGACAAATGCCCAACGTCTAGAGAAGAAGAAAACAACAAATTGTGCAAACAATTAAAGTGAGCAAATGGCATTTAGAACAAAAGTGAGTTTTTAGACACAAAGCCCGGAACAGCCGGAGCTGCCCTCAGCCTCCACCTCTGTGTGGCGAGGAGCAGAATAACCGCCATGGAACAGCGAACAGAACCGGCAAGGCCATCACCTCTGGTCCCGACACCCTACCTTTCAATCCATCCAGACATTGTCCGAACGTTGGGTCATTCCTCTCTCTAGGATCCGGGCTCTGTGACATCAATACACTCTGGGCCTGGACGACGACACCATGTTTCGGCCCATACCCGACTGTTCCAAGTCAGCCTGGTGCTCAGATCGATCGGACCTTGCTCGCGGTTAGGTGGATGGGCCTCGAATCCACCTCTCTTCTGCTCCGATTTTGTTCCACACTTCTCGCCCTGACTCTGTTTTGAATTCTCCTTGACTTCACCTCACACGTGCAGGCTTCGACCCTCTGCTCAGCCTTGCCTTTGCTTGCCTCTCCATTCTTTGTGCTGATCATTTACCATAGTATTTTTCAAGAAAAAGTGATTATTAATAAAGTATTTAGCTGCATTCCTTGTTTTGGCACCCACCAGTAATTAGTTGCTCACCCTCAGCAGCGCCGGTCTTAAACCTTATTGTAATTTATATATTACTATGTAATACTGCTGCAAAACAACAAAATTCACAACATATGCCGGTGCTATTAAATGTGACTCGTATTCTGACTAGAACCGGTTACGTATTTTTTTAGTCAGAATTGGCTACATACTTTTGGTGTACCTGAAATGTTTTGTACAAATTCAACAGAACACTTTCTACTTTGAAGTCTAAAAACCAGAATCAGAATCATGCTTAATATCGCCGGGTTATGTTGTGAAATATGTTGTTTTGCAGCAGCAGTACAATGCAGTCATAATAATAAAATTACAATTGTGTGTGTATATGTGTATGTCTGTGTATATATGTGTTTATATATAGCGGTATGCAAAAGTTTGGGCACCCCGCTCAAAATTTCTGTTAGTGTAAATAGTTAAGTGAGTAGAAGATGAACTGATCTCCAAAAGTCATAAAGTTAAAGATTAAACATTCTTTTCAACATTTTAAGCAAGATTAGTGTATTATTTTTGTTTTGTACAATTTTAGAGTGAAAAAAGGAAAGGAGCACCATGCAAAAGTTTGGGCACCCCAAGAGATTTGAGCTCTCAGATAACTTTTACCAAGGTCTTAGACCTTAATTAGCTTGTTAGGGCTATAGCTTGTTCACGGTCATCATTAGGAAAGGTCAGGTGATGCAAATTTCAAAGCTTTATAAATACCCTGACTCTTCAAACCTTGGCCCAACAATCAGCAGCCATGGGCTCCTCTAAGCAGCTGCCTAGCACTCTGAAGATTAAAATAAATGATGCCCACAAAGCAGGAGAAGGCTATAAGAAGATAGCAAAGCGTTTTCAGGTAGTTGTTTCCTCAGTTTGTAATGTAATTAAGAAATGACAGTTAACAGGAACGGTAGAGGTCAAGTTGAGGTCTGGAAGACCAAGAAAACTTTCTGAGAGAACTGCTTGTAGGATTGCTAGAAAGGCAAATCAAAACCCCCGTTTGACTGCAAAAGACCTTCAGGAAGATTTAGCAGACTGTGGAGTGGTGATGCACTGTTCTACTGTGCAGCGACACCTGCACAAATATGACCTTCATGGAAGAGTCATCAGAAGAAAACCTTTCCTGTGTCCTCACCACAAAATTCAGCGTCAGTAGTTTGCAAAGGAACATCTAAACAAGCCTGATGCATTTCGGAAACAAGTTCTGTGGACTGATGAAGTTAAAATAGAACTTCTTGGCCACAATGAGCAAAGATATGTTTGGAGAAAAAAGGGTGCAGAATTTCATGAAAAGAGCACCTCTCCAACTATTAAGCACGAGCTGGATCGATCATGCTTTGAGCTTGTGTTGCAGCCAGTAGCACGGGGAACATTTCACTGGTAGAGGGAAGAATGAATTCAATTAACTACCAGCAAATTCTGGAAGCAAACATCACACTGTCTGTATATAAAAAAAAAAGCTGAAGATGGAAAGAGGATGGCTTCTACAACAGGATATTGATCCTAAACACACCTCAAAATCCACAATGGACTACCTCAAGAGGCGCAAAGTAAGGGGTTTGCCATGGCCCTCACAGTCCCCCGACCTAAATATCATCGAAAATCTGTGGATAGACCTCAAAAGAGCAGTGCATGCAAGACGGCCCGAGAATCTCACAGAAAAAGAAGCCTTTTGCAAGGAAGAATGGCGAAAATCCCCCAAACAAGAATTGAAAGACTCTTAGCTGGCTACAGAAAGCGTTTACAAGCTGTGATACTTGCCAAAGGGAGTGTTACTGAGTACTGACCATGCAGGGTGCCCAAACTTTTGTTTCGGGCCCTTTTCCTTTTTTGTTATTTTGAAACTGTAAAAGATGGAAATAAAAAAGTAATCTTGCTTAAAGTATTAAAGAAATGTGTCATCTGTAACTTTATGCCTTTTGGAAATCAGTTCATCTTTTACTTGCTTGGCTAGTCACAGTAACAGAAATTTTGACCAGGGGTGCCCAAACTTTTGCATGCCACTGTATATATGTGTGTGTTTATTATGACAGACAGAAACAGACCAGGCACTGTGACCCAGAGAGTGAACTCCACCAGTCTCACACCAACAGGGGAGGTGACCATCACACAGCCCGGTTACAGTTAGGGTGACCCACAAATACACAAGTGAATAACTGTATAACCCAAGCTAAAATGTAACAATGAACAAACTGGAACTTCCCACCATAATCCCATCAAAGCATTTTAACACAAGAACAATGAACAGTACTGGTCATTAGAAATGTAGGGGCAGGCTGTCGACCACACCCCCCACCCAGAAGGTCACATTGCCCCCACCCAAGGGGTCAGCCATCCCCGGCAACCCCAGAGTCCATAGCAAGGTCCAAAAGTTCTGGTGGGCGTCGACACTGCCGTCTGTTGGTGTGAGGCAAGAGGCAGGGCACTCAGAGTGTCATTTCCTTCCTGCAGCCTCGCTGGGTTAGTGGTGGCCAAGGCCTGACATGGTACCAGTAGGTCCCGGTGCAGCACGACTGCCTTCTGCCGCTCAGGCAACCGCACCCGATATACCACATCAGAGATGCGGTCGAGCACCTCTCCCGGCCCCTTCTGGTGGCTTCCAAGCCTGGGAGATAGTCCCTTCTTCCGGGAGGGGCAGTAGACCCATACTGGGGCCCCCACCATGTACTGCTGCATTGACACCCAAGGCTGGTGGCCCAGTCTTTTCTGGGCCTTGCAAGAGTCACAGCAGTGCACGAACAGCTTCACATTCTGCCTGCACCCAGGTCAGTAGAAGCGTCCACGCAGCCTGCCCAATGTCTTTGTAACTCCGAGATGGCCGGACGCCACCAGCCTGTGCACGGACCGCAGCACCGTGGCGTGGAGCCCCTGGGGGACCACCAGCTGCAAGAGTCTGTCACCATTGGGCAACTGCCACCACCCGAACAGCAACCTGTCGTGGGCCTCCAGTGTTCCCCACTGTGAGTATAGGGCCTTGGTCTCTTGGTCCAGGGTGGAGACCGCTGCCCACTCTGGCTGTCCTCCCACACTCAGCCATTCCCTCACCCAGGCCAGCACAGGATCGCTCACCTGTCTGCTGCACAGCTGCGTGTCCATGGTGGGCACGAGAGAGCCTACAGTGGCTTTCCCCTGCTCCTTCGATCCCCACTGATCACAGATCTCGATATCTCGCCCCAGCGGATGCAGCAATGGTGTGGTTTCAGCTGCACGACGGGGTGGGATGTAATACTGAGACATTATAAGGCACTTCTGAAGCCTCAGTTGGAGAGTTCTGAGCAGTTTTGGGCCCCTTATCTAAGAAAGGATGTGCTGGTGTTGGAGAAGGTTCAAAGGAAGTTCACAAAAATGATTCTGGGAATGAAAGGCTTATCCTATGAAGGGTATTTGATGGCTCTGGGCCTGTACTCACTGGAATTCAGGATGAGGGGTGACTTCATTGAAACCTATCGAATGTTGAAAGGCCTCAATGGAATGGATGTGGAGAGGATGTTTCCTCTGGTAGGAGAGTCTAGGACCAGAGGACACAGCCTCAGAATAGAGAGACTTTCAGAAAGGAGATGAGGAGGAATTTCTTTAGCAGAGAGTAGTAAATCTGTGGAATTCATTGGGTATATTTAAGGCAGAGGTCGATAGATTCTTGATTAGTCAGGGCATGAAGGGATGCGGTGAGAAGGCAGGAGATTGGGGCCGAGAGGAAAATGGATCAGCCATGATGAAATGGCAGAGCAGACTCGATGGGCCGAATGGCCTAATTCTGCTCCTATGTCTAATGCTCTTAACCCGATTCTGCAAGATTGTTATCTTTGCCTGCTTGTTGCTGACTTTGCCTGTCTCTTTCTCTCCTCTCTTTAGGCTTCGTCATCGGCCAGGCAGGGTTCTTTGAAGCGCTGCTGATGCTGGTAGTGGCCTACGTCATCATTAGCCTGACAGTGTTATCAGTGTGCGCGATCTCCACCAATGGAGCGGTGAAAGGTGGTGGAGCTTACTGTATCCTTTTACCAAAGCCGTCCACCGCGGAAGGGTCTTCAAAAACTCTGGGCCTTCCAGAGACTCTAGTTAACTCTGCCAAATGTTCTCAAAGTCAAAGTAAATTTGTTATCAAAGAGTGTGTGTGTGTGTGTGTGTGTGACCATATGCTATTTTGAGATTCATTTTCTTGTGGATATTTACAGGAAGGAAAATAAATACAACTGAATTTAAATTTAGTAGAATTTATGAAAAGCTACAAAGAAAGCAAAGAAAGATGTTTTCCCAAAGCAGAAAATGCTAATACAAGTGGGCAAAATTTTAAGTTGATCGGAGCAAAGTGTATTGGTGATGTCTCGGGTAAGTTCACAGAGAATGGTAGGTGCATGGAAGACCCTGCTAGGGGTGCTGGTAGAGGCATTTAAGAAACTCTTAGATAGGCACATGGTGGCAGCGTAGTGGTTAGCACAATGCTTTGCAGGTTCGATTCCTGCCGCTGCCTGCAAGGATTTTTTGTACATTCACCCCGTGACCTTGCGGGTTTCCATTGGGAGCTCCTGTTTCCTCCCACAGTCTAAAAACCTACCGGTTGGTAGGTTAATTAGTAATTGTAAATTGTCCTGTAGTTTGGCTGGGTTAAATCAGCGATTGCTGGGCGGCATGGCTTGAAGGGCTAAAAGTGCCTATTCTGTGTTGTACCTCAGTAAATAAATAGATAATAGAAATACAGAGGGTTATGTAGGAAGGAAGGGTTGGATTGATCATGCAGTATGTCAGTAAAACATCATGGAATGAAGGCCCTGTACCATGCGGTGGTGCTCTGTGTTCTATTTCTGAGTACAATATCAACGTTATTTAGAAATAATGCCAGAGGTAGTTTTTTTATTAAACACCGTTTGGTGAGTGTGTGGAACACCCTGCCAGCAATGGTGGTACAGGCAGATACATTGGGGACATTTAAGAAACTCTTAGACAGATACTTGGATGATGGAAAAATGGAGGGTTATGTAGGAAGGAAGGGTTAGGCTGACCCTGGAAGAGTTGGTTAAAAAGTCGGCACAACAGCATGGGCTGAAGGGCCTGGACGGTGCTGTTATGTACTAAATTGTGCAAATAATAACAAAGGAAAAATAAATAATATTTAGAATGTGAGGTGTGGAATCCTTGCAAGTGAGACGGTAGTTTGTGAAGTCAGTTCTGTGCTGAGGTGAATGAGGTTATCCACACTGCTTCAGGAGCCTGATGGGTGAGGGGTGATTTCTGTTCCTGAACATGGTGGTGTGGGACCTAAGGCTCCCGTACCTGCTGCCCAATGGCAGGAGTGAGAAGGGAGATAGCCTGGGTGGTGGGGGTCCTTGATAATGGATGCTGCTTTCTTGTGGCAGCACTCCTTGTAGATGTGCTCAATGGCAGGAAGGTCTTGCTTTCTCCACGCTAGTAAAATTAAAATAGTATGCGTCAATCTATCTTGTGAACTGTTACACATTCAGATAAATACAAGACCCTACAGACTAATGTGGGTGTAAAGCACAGGTTCAAATCAAATCAAGTTTAATTATCATTCAACTATAAATGGATACAGCAGAACGAGACAGCGTTCCTCTGGTGCCAAGATGCAAAACACATTCAAAATAGTGAGAAAGAGAGAAAAGAAAACATAGTCACGCAAGAAACGACATTTTTAGTCCAAGACCCTGAGCAATTAGTCCCACAAATTGATGGTTCCTGGCAACCCAGCCTGTAATTCCACCAGTTGAGCACTGGGGGGCAACACTGATGGAGAAGCCACCCCCGATGGAGAAGCCACCCCCATCGAGCACGGACACCACGCTACACTGCCTCCAGCATCTCCTCATTTGGACAGCAGTATCAGGAAAGCCCAACCTTTTTTATTTTATGGACCAATACCATTAGGCAAGGGGCCCATGGACCCCAAGATGGGAACCCCTGGTCTAAAGGAAGCTCTGATTCAGATACCTTGAGGTGAGGCACATTGAAGGTGGATGCTAAAGGAATTGGGATTGGGTTCCATAAGCAGGTAGGTTATCTGGGTAATGCAATAGGCTTTTTTCCAGTGAGGTTGGTTGAGACTAGAACTAGAGGTTGTATGTGAAGGGTGAAAGGTGGAATATTTAAGAGAAACCTAAGGGGAGGTTCTTTGCTCAGAGGCTGGTGCAAGTGTGGAACGAGCTGCCAGTGAAAGTAGTGGGTGTTAGTTCGATTTCAACATTTATGAGAAGTTTGGATAAGTACATGGATGGGAGGGGTTTGGAGGGATATGTCCCTGCTGCAGGTTGATGATACTAGGCAGAATAGTAGTTTGGCATGGATTAGATGGGCTGAAGGGCCTTTTTCTGTGTTGCAGTGCTCTGTGGGTATAAAGCTGACACTGAACTATAGCTGGGATATTGCATCCACCAGACCGAATGGCTTAAAGGTGGGGGGCGGGGTACAGGCCTGGAGGTTCATTGGTTCAATGGTTCCAAGGAGGTTGGGGGTGGGAAGATTTCAGAAAAGTTGGGGATACTCTTTTGGGAAGAGGGTGTTGATAAATTTGAGTTTGATGGTTTTGTAGAAGGAGACCCCCTCCATCCATGCTAGTATCTCACGTAATACCATGAGCCCTGTACTTAACAGTCTGCTCAGGGGCTGTACCCACTGGAGTTTAGCAGAAGCAGGTGGGGTTGCAGGGAGGTGGGGGAATCTCATTGAAATCTACATGGGATAGACGTGGATAGGATGTTTCTCACAGTGGGAGAGTCTAGCGCTCCTGGGCATACCCTCAGAATAGAAGGACGTCTCTATGGAACAGACATGAGCTGGAAGTTCTTTAGCTTGTGGATGGTGAATCTGTGGAATTCGTTGTCACAGACGGCTGTAGAGGCTAAGTCATTGGGTACACTTAAAATGGAGATTGATGAGTTCTTAAATAGTAAAGATGTTATGGGGAGAAGGCAGGAGAATGTAGTAGGGAGGGTTAATAAATCAGCCATGATGGAATGGAGGAGCAGACTCAATGGGCTGAATGGCCTAATTCTGCTCCTGCATCTCATGGGTTTGTAGCGAGAAGCTACTGCTGCTCCTAGGATTAAAACACATGCACAAAGGGAACATGAAGAACCCCCCCTCCCCCCCCCACACTGTTTGGAGTAGTGATGATCTGTAACTTGCCTAAAGGCACAGCGGAACTTGGATTCAGTTTCCGCCTTGCCCCTTCAGGAAAGTCCCAGATCTTTGCCCGAGGTTTTTAGAAAGGGTGGGGCCAGAAGTTGAGGCAAAATTTGCGGAGTACAGAATGAGGGTTGTCCTACTGGTAGGTGGTATGGACTCTGGCAAATGCTCACCTCCTCTCCCAGAACTATGCCGGGGTGTTCCCCACCACGAGCGACCTGTGTTCATGTATCCTGCAGTACCTTCCCGAAAGTCTGTCGTCCCTTTTGAATGTGTGTGTTAACATCCAGGAGTCCTTCAGGTGACTCAATGTCCCCACCCCACTCTCCAAGGACCAGTAGCTGGTAACAGTGGTCAATGGACATTGGCCTTCCTGAGCCTAGCCAGATGGGCCAGTAACCACTTCTCCTGGAGCACATGATGGCCATGGGGCCAAATTAAAATAATTTTGTCTGCCTGCACATGGTCTATATCTGTCCATTCCCTCTCTGTTCATGTACACCGAAATGCTTTAATATTGCTATCATATCTGCTTCCAGCACTTCCCCGGCAGGGGCTTCCAAGCCCTACCACTTTTTTTAACAATGCTTTCCCCACATCTTTTAGAGCCATTGAGCAAAAACAAGCCCGTCAGCCCATCTAGTCTATTCCATCCTGGTCATCTGTCTAGTCCCATCTACCTGCTCCCTGACCAGAGTACTCTTGACCCCTCCCATCGATGTGCCTATCCAAACTTCTCTTAAATGTTGCAATTGAACCTGTGTTTACCACTTCCACTGGCAGCTTGTTTCACACTTCAAAGTTTGAAGTAACTTTTATTATCAGAGTACATAGATGTCAACATACAACTCAGAGATTCACTTTCTTGTGGGCACACTCAGCACATCTGTAGAATAATAACTATAACAGGATCAATGAAAGATCAACCAGAGTGCTGAAGACAGCAAACTCTGCAAATGCAAATATAAATAAATAGCAATAAATAATGAGAACATGAGATAACAAGGTTAGGAGTCCTTAAAGTGAGATGATCATTGGTTGTAGGAACATTTCAATGATGGGTCAAGTGAAGTTAAGCAGAGTTATCCCCTTTTGTTCAAGGACTGTTGGTTGTGGGCTAGTAATTGTTCTTGAACCCAGTGGTGAGAGTCCTGAGGCTCTTGTACCTTCTACCTAATGGTAGAACTGAGAAAGAGCATGGCCTGGGTGGTGGGGATCTCTGTTGATGGATGCTGATTTCCATTGTCCTCAGTGGTTGGGAGGGCTTTACCCATGATGCACTGGGCTGAATACACAACCCTTTGTAGGATTTTCCATTCAAAGGAATTGGTGTTTCCGTGCCAGACCATGATGCAGCCACTCAAAACACTCTCCACTACACATCTATAGAAGTTGCATCACCCTCTGAGTGAAGAAGTTTCACCTTGAATATTTTACCTTTCACCACAAACCTATGACCTCTTGTTCTAGTCTCACTCAACCTGAGAAGAGAAAAAGCCTACATGCATTCACCTCATAATTTTGTATATCGTATAAAATCTCCCTTCTTTCTCCTACACCAGGGAATAAAATCCTAATCCATTCAGCTCTTAGCTAATGCCCTGAGTCCTGGTAATATTCTTGTAAATTTTCCCTGCCTTCTTTCGAGCTTATTGTTAACTTTTTAATCTCTGCCTCTTTTTTTTAAAAAAAGTCCTCTATTTGGCAATGATACCAGCAACTTTGATGTATGTTGCTTGAATTTCCAGCATCTGCAGAATTCCTTTTGTTTGCTCTAATTTTGCCCCTTTTTTTTTATTGTGAAGATCTAGTCTGTTATCTTCCCTGAAGGCTGCTGAGAATTGTCGTGACACCAAGGAGAATAATCCTGTTCTGTTTTGTAACTTCAAAACATTAAACTAATTCAAAAGAAGACGCTGGAGTCCGAAATGTAGGTTGAACTCGTCTTTACTTTAAGCAAGGTGCGCACGTATAACATGGCAGTGTGATGACGTATGCAATTCATGTATTTGTAGGAATTAGTTAAATGAATCAGATGAAATGTATGGTGGCCAAAGGTCGCCAGGTTAAGACTTTGGGGTCTGATTGACTTGACTTAATTTTGGTAATTGAAAGGCTTTTGGTGCTGGAGACAAATCCCTGGGAATGGTTGGGTGTATTTAAAGCAGAAGTTTGAAAGGTTCTTATTAGTAAGGGCGTCAAAGGTTACGTGAGAATGGGGTTGAGAGGGGTCATAAATTGGCCATGGTCGATTGGTGAAGCAGACTCGAAGGGCTGGATGTCCTAATTCTACTTCTACAGTACTGTACAAAAGACTTAGGCACCCTGTATTTTTTTAAAAATATGGATTCAGATGTTATGACCTCCACGGAGCCCTGATCTGAACATCATCGAGGCTGTCTGGGATTACCTGGAGAGACAGAAGCAAGTGAGACAGGCAAATTTTGCAGAAGAACCATGGCACGTTCTCCAAGGTGCTAGGAACAACCTACCACCTGATTTTCTTATAAAACTGCACAACAGTGTACCTGAGAGAACTGATGTGGTTTTAAAGGCAAAAGGTGGTCACAATAAATATTGATTTGATTTAATTTTTTTTACTGTATACTGCTCTTGTATTTTTTTAATATTTAGAAACATTTCATTTGATGATTTTTGAAAGCATCTTCGCTTTACAGAATTTTTTTTTTACATGTGCCAAAGACTTGTGTGCTGTATTGTATACCGAGGTTGATAAACTCTTGATTAGTTAGAGCATGAAGTGATACGGGGAGAAAGCAGGAGATTGGGGCTAAGAGGAAAATGGATCAGCCATGATGAAATGGCAGAGCAGACTCGATGGGCCAAATGGCCTAATTCTGCTCCCATATCTTATGGTTATGTGGTCTTACAGTCCGAAAATCCAGGAGCTCTTTAGGTGGCTCCATGTCCCTTCTCCACTCCCCAAGGACCACTGGTTGACAATGACAACCATTTGGCCTGGACTGTCTTGAGCACAGCCAGATGGGTCAGTAGCCACTTGCCATTCAGCATGGGAGTGTGGCCTGCAGCCCATGCTGTCTGGGTGCTAACTTAAATCTATCCCATCTCCCAGCATGTGGTCGATGTTCCTTTCCTTTCCCCTCCCCCTCCCCCTCCCACCCTCTACAGCCTGGCTTGGTTTCCTTTACACTTTTGTCTGCAGTTATGATTAGCCGGACGTTGGGCCCAGAGTTCGGCGGGAGCATAGGGCTGATGTTCTTCCTTGCGAATGTCTGTTCCTGTGCGGTTTATATTCTGGGACTGGTGGAGGCTATTCTGGATGTATTTGGAGAGCTCCCAAATGCAGGTGAGTCCCCTGTGGCATGGGGAATACTAAATTGCCTGTTTTGGTGTGACAGAGTATTGAAGCCGCACTCTTGGTGTGGCCATTCATCCCATTCTCACTGGGTTCACTGCCCTCTGAGGACAAGGGAATGTGACCACATTTTGCAGGATTTGGAAATTAGGCCTTCCTCTGCCTGTTGATGTGATCACCCACATTGAACAATGACTGGCATTCTTCACCAGATCTTTAAGGGAACTAAAAAGACTTGGCCAATAAGTTACAAACCTTAAACTCTTTTGACGATGTCCTCGATGCTTGGAGATTAGTGCTCATGATGGAGCTGGATGAGTCACTAAAGACTCTCGCAAATTTCCACAGATGTACTGTGGAGGGCATAGTAACTGGTGGTATCTCCATCTGGTATGGAGGGGATAGGATAGGATTGGAAAAATCTGTAGAATTCTGAACACTCGGCCAAGTCCTTCATGGGACTTGCCTCCCCAGCACTGAGGACGTCTTCAAAAGGCCCTACATTATCCTGAACATATTCGCTTCACGTTGCTACCTTTAGGTACAGGAGCCTGAAGACATACGCTCAACATTTTAGGAGCCTCCAGCACCCCGTCTCCAGAATATGTAAACTGATAAGTCTGACTCTGCAATCCAAGTATGTAGGGCAACATTCCCCTCCCTAATCTCCCAGGCAATGGAACAACAACTGCAAAATGCTTTTCTTATCCTGTATCCACCTCCTATTAACTTGGGATTTCTGGTTGCCCTGAGCCAAAGCTGGAAATTAGGTGTGAGAAGGCAGAAGATATGGAGCATGTGGGTCTGGAGTTCTGTAGAGTCATAGAGCACTACAGCACAAAAACAGGCCCTTCGGCCCATCTAGTCCACTCCAAACTATTATTCTACGTAGTCCCATCGATCACCTGGATCATATCCCTCCACACCCCTCCCATCCATGTACTTATTCAGACTTTTCTTAAATGTTGAAATCAACCCTGCATCCAACACTCCTGCCTGTAGCGGCCACCCTCTGAGGGAAGAAGTTCCTCATGTTTCCCTTTAACATTTCACCTTTCACCCTCAACCCATGACCTCTAGTTCTAGTCTCACCCAACCTCAGTGGTAAAAGCCTGCTTGCATTTACCTTATTTATAGGATAATTTTGTATAGCTCTATCAAATCTCCTCTCAATCTCCAGTGCTCCAGGGAAAAAAGTCCCTAACCTGTCCAACCTTTCCCCATAGTCCCGGTCCCTGGGTCCCAGCAACATGCACAGGGAAGTGTTTTGGTGAACCAGTTGCTTTTTACTGTTTGGCAGATCTGTGGCGACTTTTAACTGAGAGTTGTATTTTAATTCCTAATTTCAATTATTTCAGTATAACTTCAGATGTTTTGTAACTTATTTCTGGATCAATAGTCCAAATCTGTCTTCTGGTCCAGTAATCTAACCACTATGCTAGTTTATCTCCCAAGGATTGCAAAGCTACGTCATGTGGGCTTTGTTTAAGATCACACGAACACACCAAATTCCTAATGTATGCAAACATTTGTATTGAGTCTCTGTTTAATTTCTGATCCTTCGGGATCTTCTAGGAGTCAAAAATGACAAGCAGTCTTAATTCCACGATTGCAGTTTATTTCAGAGTACAAACAAACAGACAAGTACTAAGCAAACTAAATAAAGAGCTGAGACACTCTGCTAAGACGGTAATCAATGCTAAGGCAAAGGAATAAAAGATGGTGCTTCTATAAAAAAATCTATCACTTCAATAGTTGAGGAAAATTCCTTAGATAGTGATAAACTAGTTAATAGGCTACACAATTGAAACAACTACATCACGTGGGTAATGTGCTAACACTTAGCCAATGAGAAAGGAGAAAGGTGATAAATCAGCAACTTTGATGTGTGAAAGGTGATAAATCGTTAGTTTAACTGCTGTACCGCTTTCTGCCGGTGAGTGTGAAAAATATGAGGTTGTTTGAAAAGTACAAATCTTATAAAAAAAAGTATTTAAAAAAAGACAGCGGTTTCCAACATTTGTGATGAATAAAGTTGCTCCTTTAAATGGCTTCTTTCTCCTCCTACAAAATAAGTAGCTTCTCAATCTTTGAACCCTTGTCCTCCAACTACCCCTTGCAGCAGAAACAGACCACAGAGGTATCCACGTCCTCCCACAAAGCTACCTCTACAATGTCCTCTACGCTTCGAGTATCTTATTACTGTGCTTGCTAGTCTGCCTGGTCGGAGCCCAGATCTACGCCAGGACCAGCTTCCTGATCTTTCTCATGGTCCACATCGTGCTCATCACCATCTTCATCAGTTTCTTTGCCGTGAGCCCCAAGACCGTTTGGATCGTTAGACAGTCTGGGAACACCAGCCAGCTCATCCACACCAACTACACGGGCTTCAACCTGGCTACACTGCGGCGGAACCTCGCGGGTAAGCACCTTTCCTGTCCGTCTCCAGACTAGGAACTTCTGACTTAAGTTTCTTCATTCAAAGAGCTGAGTGGTGATGTGAGATAGGAGAAGAATGCTTGCAAGGTCTTGGTTAGACTGCTTTTGGAATACTGCCAGTTTTGGGCCCCTCATCTAAGAAGAGATGTTCTGCATGGGAGAGGGTCCAGAGAAAGTTCACGAGAAAGATAATGAGTGTTTGATGGCTCTGGGATTGTACTCATTGGAGTTAGAAGGATGATCGGTGGAGGGAGGGGGATCTCATTGAAACCAATCAGATATTGAAAGGCCAAGAAGGAGTGGGTATGCAGAGGATGTTTCCTACAGTAGGGAGGATGCAGCCTCAGAATAGAGGGATGCCTCTTTAGAACAGGGATGTGGAGAAATGTCTTTAGCTAGAGGGTGGTGAATCTGTGGAAATCATTGCCACAGGTGTCTGTGGAGTTCACAATTGGGTATATTTAAAGCGGAGGTTGATAGGTTCTTGATTAGTAAGGATGTCAAAGGTTACATGGAGAAGGCAGGAGAATGGCGTTGAGAGGGATAATATATCAGTCATGATGGAATGGTGGAGCCGACTTGATGGGTTGAATGGCCTAATTTTGTTCTTTGTCTTATGGCTTTTCTCACGAGAGGTGTTTGTGATCAGAAGGACCTAATTGTCATTGTAAGCATGGCTGAAAGGAATAAGCAATTAAAACACGAGTTGTATGTTAAACATGAGATTCTGCAGATGCTGGAAATCTGGATCAACACACACGAAATCCTGGGGAAACTCAGCAGGTCAGGCAGCATCTATGGAGTGAAATAAGGAGTTGGTGATGCAGGCCAAGACTCTTCATTAAGACTGGGCTTATAGAGGGTAGGAACGAGCAGTCTGAGGTTCTTTCATTCATTATGTGGCATGTCATTATAACATGGGCAATCATGGTCTTTCCCAAGACCCTGTTTGTTCTTGGCAACTTTTTCAACAGGAGTGGTTTGCCCATGCCTTCTTCTGGGCAGTGTCTTTACAAGATGGGTGACCCCCCGCCCCCCAGCCATTATCAATATTGGTGTTAGTGGTCACATAACCAGGACTTGTGATATTTGTGATAAGCACCGGCTTCTCATATGGCCATCCACCACCTGGTCCCATGACTTCTCATGACCCTGATCGGGGCTGGGAGGGGGAGCGCTCCGTCCCTCCACTATCCTGTAGGTCGCTTTGGGCAAGGTGTAGCACCTGCTTAGCACCCCACCCCCCCACCCCACCTATCAGGGTCATGTGAAGCTATGGGAGCAGGTGGTGGATGGTCGTATGAGCAGCTGGTGCATATCACAAGTCCTGGTTATGCGACCACTGATGTCAGGCAGACAATCTCTGAAGAGTGTTAATAATTGCTGGGGTCACCTGTCTTGTATTCACTGCCCAGAAGAAGGCATTGGCAAACCACTTCTGTAAAATAAGTTGCCAAGAAAGACCATGATTGCCCACATCACCGATACAGCACATAATGAATGAACTGGGTGATACTGTGTGTTCAGAAGTCTCACATCCTGGGGGAGGAAGCTGTTACCCAGCTGCTTGAGTTTGGAATGGGTTGATCTCCTTGAGACATTACAAAATTTTGAAGAGTATTAGAAATTTAGTTTTGGAAATAACATTTGAACGTATCTGGAAATGCTTAGGAGATCAGGCAGCATCCGTGGAGAGAAATAAACTGTCAATGTTTCAGGCTGAGACCGTTGTTTTGGGCTGGGACCCTTCATCAGGACTGGAAAGGGAGGGGTCAGATGCCGGAATAAGAAGGTGAGGTGAGGGGAAGGAGTAAAAGCCAGCAGGTGATGGTGGGGGAGTGGGGGGGAAGATGGGTGGGGGAGAGGTGACAAGGGAAGAAGTTATAAGGTGATTGGTGAGGGAAGTCCGAATGGGGATTGCGGGGCAGGGGGAGGAAACAAAGATATGTGGGAGAAATTAAAGTTCCAGGTAAATTTATTATCAAAGTATCTGTATGTCACATTCATATTCTCGCAGGCACGCTCAGTAAATCCATAATAGAATAACAACCATATTAGAATCAATGAAAGACCGCACCAATTTGGGCGTTCAACCAATATGTAAAAGGCAACAAATTCTACAAATACAAAAAGAAAGAAATAATAATAATAATATATAAATAAGCAATAAATACTGAGAGCATCAGATGAAGAGTCCTTTGATTACTGGAAGTTAGAGAAGTCAGTTTTCATGCCATCAGGTTGGAGGTTGCCCAAAAGGAATTTATTATCTACAATCTAACACAGTAATTTTTTTCCCTCTTTTCAGAGAAGCTGCCTGACTTACTAAGTGTTTCCCAGAAACTACAGTTCTTTGTCTTGGGGAACCTTGGGCAGTAGTTTGGCTATTCTTCTAACCTTGCCACAGAGGAATGATTTGTGGTGGGGCGGGGGGGGGGGGGGCAAGAATACTTCCCTGTCCTGCTGCAAGAATTGCGTAGGCGATGTGGGACTGGGTCATGTGGATGCTTCTGAGTGCAGCCTTTGAGCAGTATTTTGTTTTGTCTTCCAGATAACTACTCCGTAGACTACACCACTGGTACCCTCATGACATTTGCCACGGTGTTTGCTGTGATGTTTAACGGCTGCACTGGTATAATGGCTGGATCCAACATGTCGGGTAAATATCTCTCGTCTGTGTGTGGTCTCTCCCCTGCCTTCCACTCTTCACTCAAATAAGAGCATAGAAGATGAAGCAGTGCAGGCCCTTCGGCCCATGATGTTGTGCCAACCCTTTAACCTACTCCAAGATTAATCTAGCCCTTCCTCCCTATGATGAACCATAGCCCTCCATTTTCCTTTCATCCATGGGCCTATCTAAGAGTCTCTGAAATGTCCCTGAGGTATCTGCCTCAACCACAACATTTAGCAGTGTGTTTCACATAGACACCATTCTGTTGTTTGAATAAAAAAGCTACCTTTGGCATCCTCTCCTTCCTCCAAACAATTTAAAAGTTTTGCCCCCTTGTATTAGCCATTTTCACCCTGGGGGGGAACCTCTGGCTGCCCACTCTACCTCTGTCAAGTCACCTAGCATCCTCCTATGCTCCAAAGAGAAAAGCCCGAGCCAACTCAACCTGTCCTCCAATGAGGATCAGAAAAACACTTGGCCCAACTGTGTCAGATTAATTGGCCTCCATCTAGAACCTTGCTCAGATAGAATTCTAAAACTCAAGTGATTCTGCAAAAGCCGGAAATCCAGAGCAATACACACAAAATGCCAGAGGAATTCAGCAGGACAGACAGCATCTATGGAGGGGAATAACGGTCGAAGTTTTGGATGGAAACCCTTCATCAGGACTGGAATAAAGAGGGTCTGTTGGCTGCTGGGGAACAAGTGGTGTTCGACGGGGGTCAGTATTGGCATCGCTTTTTTTTTTCATGTTATATGTCAACAATTTGTGCGTTGGAAATAATGGCTTTGTGGCCAAGTTTGCAGATAATAGAAAGACAGGCAGAGATGCAGGTCATGTTGAGGAAGCAGGGAATCTGTAGGAAGACTTGACAGATTGGGAGAATGGGCAAAGAAGTGGCAGATGCAAAACAGTGTACGGTAGTCTGTGGTCATGCATTTTGATAGAAGGAGTAAAGGTGTAGACTATTTTTTAAGCAGAGAAAACATTTTTTAAAATCTGAGGTGCAAAGGGACTTGGGAGTCCTCGTGCAGGATTCCCTAAAGGTTAATTTGCAGGTTGAGTTGGTGGTGAGGAAGGCAAATGCAATGTATGTATTCATGTCAAGAGGACTAGAATATAAGAGCAAGGATGTCAATGCGGAGGGTTTATAAGGCATTGGTCAGACTGCTCTTGGGGTATTGCAAACAGCTTTGGGCTCCTTGTATAGGTAAAGATGAGCTGACTTTGGAGAGGGTCCAGAGGAGGTTCATGAGAAGGATTCTGGGAATGAGAGGGTTAATGTATGAGGAGCATTTGGTGGCTCCAGGCCTGTACTTGCTGGGGTTCAGAAAAATGAGGGGGGACATCTCATTGAAGCCTATTGAATATTGGAAGGTCTAGACAGTCTGAACATGGAGAGGATGTCTCCTATATTGGGTGACTCAAGGACCACAGGGCACAAGCTCAGAATAGAGGGATGTCCATTTAGCCAGTGGGGATCTTCTTTCTTTTGTCCACTACGCCATCTCTGGCAGGATTCAAGGTTTTCTTCATCATCCGTAGAGCCTGTGGGTGGTGAATCTGTGGAACTTGTTGTCACAGATGGCTGTGGGGGCCAAGTATTGAGTATATTCAAAGCAGAGATTGATAGGTTCTTGATTAGTCAGGACATCCAAGGTTATGGGGAGGAGACTGGAAAATGGGATTGAGAGGGATAATATATTAGTCACGATGGAATGATAGTGTAGCCACGATGAGCCGAATGGCCTAATTCTGCTCCTATGTCATATAGAATAAGAAGTTGGGGGGAGGGGAAGGAATACAAAGTACCAGGGTACCATACTTTGTGTTCAAATACTTTTTGTGCCCCTTTTCTTCTCCCCTTGCACCCACACCCCACCCCCATCCCAAATCAATGTTGCCTCCCATAACTGTAGAACCTAATTTTTCGTGGTTTCCATTGCTCAGCTACTGGAAGGCATACCCTCAGTGGCCACGTTATTAGGTACACCTGTACACCTCGATAACGCAAATATCAGCCAATCATGTGGCAGCAACTTAATGCAGAAAAGCATGCAGACATGGTCAAGAGGTTCAGTTGTTGTTCAGGCCAAACACTTGAATGGGGAAGAAATGTGATCAAAGTGACTTTGACTGTGGAATGATTGTTGGTGCCAGACAGGATGGTCTGAGTATCTCAGAAACTGCTGATCTCCTGGGATTTTATAGATCTAATTTGTCTATCTTGTCTATCTTACCTATCTCGCAGAATAGCCACCTTGAGCCGTGCTGCCCAGCATTCCCCTGATTTAACCCTCGCCTAATCACAAGATAATTTACAATGACCAATTAACCTATCAAGCAGTACACCTTTGAACTGTGGGAGGAAACCCACGTGGTCATGGGGAGAATGTCCAAACTCCTTATAGGCATTGGTGGGAATTGAACCCGGGTCACCTGTACTGTAAAGCATTGTGCTGCCCTCCACACACAGCTGTCTCTAGGGCAGAGGTTCCCAACTATTTTTATGGCATGGATCCCTACCATTAACAGAAGGCATCCATGGTCTCCCAGTAGGGAACCTGGTCTACAGTTTACAGAGAATGATGCGAAAAACAAACAGAAAAAAACACATTTGGTTAGCAGCAGTCCTGTGGGTGAAAATGCCTTGTTAATGAGAGAGGCCAGCCTGGTTCAAACTGCCAGGAAGGTGACAATAACACAAATAACCACGTATTGATGTGCAGAAGAGCATCTCTGAACGTACAACACATCGAACCTGGAAGTGGGTAGGTTATATCAGCAGAACACCACGAACATACATAAATACAAACAGTGGCCTCTATATAGGGTACAGCAGATAGCTAGTAATGTGGCCATTGAAAGTACATCAGCTTCATAGGATCTGAAATCCCCTAAATACCTCTGTTGTGAGACTTTGCTTAGAGCCTGCCACTTCCCAGTATGGAAGTGGGATCTGGAGGCCATTCACTTCCATTCAAGAAGGTGGCACTGTGAGAACAGCTGTCTCGGCTCCAGCAGTGTGAATTCAACCCTGACCTTCAGTGCTGTCAGTGTCGAACATGTACATTCTCCCTGTGAGTGTGAGGGCTTCCCGGGGTGCTCTGGTTTCCTCCCTCATCGCCAAAAAGAAGTGCGAGTCAGTAAGCTGCCTTACTTCCAGCCCGTTATGTTACTGGCATTTAACGCAGCAATGAAGGTCTCCATCTCTGTCTGTCCATACCATCGCACACAGATATGGAAGGATTCTTCATTTCAATCTCTGAACAGTTTTACTTGACCAATCAGGGTTGTTAGCCCTGAGCTGAGCCTCCGAACTTAGAGAACCGGTGGACCACACTTCATTTGGCCTCTAACCTTTGACCTGTTCAGCATGGGTGACCCTACCAAGAGCCAAAGCATAAAGCCTTGCCTCCAGTCAACATAGCTCTCCGGGTCACTGAGGCTCACCAGCCTCCGAACCATGAAGAGGTTATGATCCTCTTGGATGAGTAAACTAACTGGCTGCTGTAAATTCCCCCTTGTGTTGTTGGTGCGGTAGAACTTGTAGGTAGTTAATGGAAGTATGGGGAGAACAAAATAGGTTAAGGTAGGATTAGTGTAAATGGATGTATGATGGACAGACAGGCATTTATGGGCAGAAAGGCCTGTTTGTGAGCTGTATGAGAACAGAGGTATCCTGGGATTTGCGTCCATTGACCCCTCAAAGTTGGCAGAATATGGTGTGATGTCCTTTATTAGTCGGGAATTGAGTTCAAGAGCCAGGAGGTAATGTTACAACTCTAAAACTCTTGGAGTATTGCGTTCATTTTCTGATTGCCTCATATATAGGACAGATGTGGAAGTTGTAGAGAGGGTACAGAGGAGATTTACTGAGGATGCTGCCTGGATTATGAGAATAGGTTGAGCCAGCTAGGGCTTTTTTTTCCTCTTTGGAGTGTAGGAGGATGAAAGGTGACTTATTAGAGGTGTCACTTCTACTACCCGTGACGCTGCTGGCATTCAGAGCAACAATGTAGGTCCTCCTGTGGTGGTGTTCACATCTTCCTTCATCGTGTCAGTAGCTTCCTGATAGAGGTGTGTGAGATGATAAGAGGTATAGAGTGGACAGTCAAGGCCTTTTTTCCCCAGAGCGGAAATAACTAATACAAAGGGGCATACATTTAAGGTCATTGGAGGAAAGTATGATTGGGGGGAGGTGATGTCAGAGGCAAGTTTTTTTTAAAACAGTAATGGGTGCATGGAGCGCCCTGCCAGGGGTGGTGGTAGAGGGAACAGTTAAGGGATTCTAAGATGCGCACATGGATGATAGAAAAATTGGTGGGCTATGTAGGAGGGAAGTGTAAGATTGATCTTGGAGCAGGTTAAATGGTCAGCACAAGATCATGGGCCAAAGATCCTGTACTGTGTTATCCAGTTTCATGTTTTATGTATCTAAGATGGGGACACTTTCCTGCATATGTTTCTGTAATCTCTTAAACCTGTTGAACTCTTATCCTGACACTTGATATTGTAAATGCCCTCTGTTGTAACGTGAACAATGTCACCAGAGAGATGTGGCTGGTAGATATAAAAGTAGTCTTTTATTCAACAAAATGAGACACTCTCTGGAGGAAGAGGCCCGTTCGACCCAACATTACATGACATTTTATATGCTAAAGATCAAAGGACAATTCTATAGTTACAATGTATCTACAATGCTTCCTTTGAATTACATACTGTTTTCACACACCTCCTTTGCACCCACACTCCAGACACCCATAATGAATGTTTATCAGCATTGTCTGGTTTTCAATGACCCTATGTGCACAGCTCCAGGAAACTGTTGTCCAGGGCTTCATTTTAAATATAATCTACAATCCATATTCAGATCTAAAGATTGGTTGCTGAAGTTAATAATTGCTATATACCCTAATTCCAGAATGTGTCCCAACACCACCTATGGAGTAACTGATGGCCTTTTCATGGTGAAAACATAGTGAAAACTTTTCACTGATGGTGTTTTAAAAACATAGTTCAAACGTGTGAATGATAAACTCCCTCCAGTGTATGGTGTAGGTGGAGCCAATAATTTACTCCCCTTATTTCTGTTCATCAACGGTAAACCTCACTTGGTATATCCAGGACCCTTTTTTCACTGCTACCTGCCTTTTATGATGTCATCAAATGAACAACTTTTTTGTTAAGGTTAGATAGTATGGTGGGGTGGAGATGTGTCTCTACCAAAGGAGGTGTAAGGTGCCCCCTCCCTCTGCTAGCCTGCAGTTCACACTTGGGCAAGGTTTAGCACCTGCTCAGCCCCCCGATCGGGGTCGTGTGAAGCCATGGGAGCAGGTGGTAGATGGTCGTATGAGCAACCGGTGCATATCACAAGACCTGGTTACATGACAACTGATGCCAGGCAGACAATCTCTGAAGAGTGTTGATAATGACTGGGGTCATCCGTCTTGTAAAGACACTGCCCAGAAAGAAGGCAATAGCAAACTACTTCTGTTTTAAAAAAAAAGTTTGCTAAAAACAATTGTGGTTATGGAAAGACCGTGGCACCTAATGATGAATGTGCCTGATACAACCGTATATCATGATAAAGGCAAATGGTGCATTTGGTTCTTAAAGACGCATTGCACTCCGGAGTGCTGACATTGTCAAGTGTTCTGCATCCCGAGGTTTGCTTACTGAAGTTTTTCCATTTTGTTTATGCTAGATTAGGGTGCTTCCCGGGATCTAACCCACCACTGTCTGTCGGGGTAGCATTGTAGCCTAGTGGTCATCGTAACACTATTACAGTACGTCTTTGGAATGTGGGAGGAAACTGAAGTGCCCGAAGGAACCCCACATGGTCACAAAGAGAATCTATGTACAGATTCCTTGCAGACAGCAGCAGGTGTTGAGCCCAGGTCCTGGAGTTGTAATTGTGTTACGCTAACTATGTTCTTGTAAAACAGCCATGAACAACAAGTTTTATGCCTGACTTCCAAAGTATTGCGAAAAGACCAGGATCTAACAGATGGGGGTACCAGAGAAGTTCTTCGTCTTGTGTGCATTTTAAATACAGATTGAATGCTGGTCTTTGGGCTGCTTCAGGCTTTTCTCTTTTCCAGGGGACCTGAAGAATCCGAGCTATGCCATTCCTAAAGGGACAATCATTGCAGTGATCTACACCCTGCTGGTTTATTTCCTGCTGTTCCTCATGGTCAGCTTCACCTGTGACAGGTGAGAAGCTCGCGGTTTTTGAGAAGGCAGATTGGGTGTCTTGGGAGCCTTGAGTGTAGAACACAGAAAATACACTGGGTGGCCACTTTATTAGGTACCCCTGTACACCTCATTAATGCAAACATTTAATCAGCCAATCATGTGGCAGCAAATCAATGAATAAGAGCATGCAGACATGATCAAGAGGTTCAATTTTTCAAGCAATCATCAGTATGTGGAGGAAATGTGATCTGAGTAACTTTGACCGTGAAATGATCGTTCGTGCCACATGGGGTGGTTTGAATATCTCAGGAACTGTCGATCGCCTGGGATTTTCATGCACAATAGTCTCTAGAGTTTACAAAGAACGGTGTGAAAATTTTAAAAAAAACTAGTGTGTAGCGGTTCTGTGGGTGAAGATGCCTTGTTAATTAGAGATGTTCGAGGAAAATGGGCAGACTGGTTCATGCTGTCAGGAAGGGGACAGTAACTGCAACAACCGTGACTGACTTAGCATTTTTAAAAAAAAATTACTGATTCTTTTTCCAAAACTAGGTTTCTAAAACTTCTTTACAGTAGGGGTCAGCCCGAAACTGTTTATTCTCCTCCATAAATGCCGCCTGACCTGTTGAGTTCCTCCAGCATTTTGTGTGTGTTACTTTGGATATGCAGAATTGTAGCTGAGAAGAAATTAGTTCTTTTATTTACTCTCTTTAGTAGAGTGAATTTTTATTCTGCATCCAAGATTTTAGTTGGTAATTTGTGAATTTCATAGGGGTCAATTTCTGTTCTACTGCCAGAACGTGGTTACTGCATCAGCATCTGGTATTGGGTGGGAGGGGTCACCGCACAGGACTGGGAAAAGCTGCGGAGAGTTGTAAACTCAGTCAGCTCCATAATGAGCACCAGCCTCCCCAGCATCCAGGACATCTTTAAGGAGTGATGCCTGAAAAAGGTGGCGTCCATCTTTAAGGACCCCCATCACCCAGGACATGTCCTCTTCTCATTGTTACCATCAGGGAGGAGGTACAGAAACCTGAAGGCGCACACTCAATGAATCCGGAACAGCTTCTTACCTTCCGCTACCTGATTTCTGAATGGATATTCAACCCATTAACACTACCTGCCTACTTTTTTTCCCTGCTTTTTGCACTGCTTATTTAACTTTTTAATATGTACTGAATATGCTTACTGTAATTTACAGTTTTAAAAGTTGTGCTTTGCAAAGTACAGCTGCTGCAAAACAACAAATTTCATGACATATGCGGCTGATCTTAAACCTGATCCCAGGGTTACCTGTATCACTGATGAGCAATTGATACAGAGAGAAATCACGTTACCCGGAGATGTTGCCTGTTATTTACTATGTCCCCTTGTATTGGCCATCTAGCTCCTCCCAAGAGGGGCGCATGGAATTTGCTTGATCTCCCCGAAGCTGGACTTACCCCACTTGTTTCTCTTGGCCTTGTGCCTGGATCACTCCAGCTAATGTTTCCCTGCTGGCCGTTAACGGATCTCACCTTTAGTGGATTTCGTTGCCACAGCCAGTTGTGGAGGCCACGTCCTTGGGTATAATTAAGGCAGAGGTTGATAGATTCTTGACTGGTCAGGGCACGAAGGGATAATGAGAGAAAGCAGGAGGTTGAGAGGGAAAATGGATCAGCCATGATGAAATGGCGGAGCAGACACGATGATCCAAATGGCCAAATCAGGTTCAATATCACCAGTATAGGTCGTGAAATTTGTTAACTTTGCGGTAGCAGTACCTTGAAATACATGATAAACCTTGAGAAATAAAGCTGAATTTCTCTTTAAATAGTTCAGTTAAAATAAATAGTGAAAAAAACAGAAATAAAAAATGTAGTGGGGTAGTGTTCGTGGGTTCAATGTCCATCCAGAAATCAGATGGCAGAGGGGAAGAAGTTGTTACTGAATCATTGAGTGTGAGCCTTCAGGCACCTGTACCTCCTCCCTGATGGTAACAATGAGAAGAGGGCATGCTCTAGGAGAAGGGGGTCCTTAATGATGGCACCACTCCTTGAAGGTCTCTTGGATACTATGGAGGCTAGTACCCATGACAGAGCTGATGAATTTTATAAATTTCTGCTACTTACTGTGCAGTGCCCGTCCCCCCATACCAGTTGGTGGTACAGCCAGGTAGAATTCTCTTCTTTGTACATCTGTAGAAGTTCTCGAGTGTTTTAGGTGACAAACCAAATCTTCTCAAACTCCTAATGAGATATACCCGCTATCTTGCCTCTTTATAGCTGCATCAATATCTTATGGTCACGTGGTCTTTCTTTTTGTCTCTCTCTCTCTCTCTCTCCATCACTGGCTAGGATGCTACTTCAAGGAGATTACGGCTTCTTTCGGCAAATCAATATCTGGCCGCCGTTTGTGGTCATCGGAATGTATGCGGCCTCTCTCTCTGCCTCCATGAGCACTCTGATAGGAGCATCGCGGATCCTTCATGCCCTGGCCAGAGATGACCTGTTTGGTGAGCAAACTCTCCATCGAGTCTCGGGAAGGCATCGTGGATATGTTTTTGGGGAGGGAGCTCAGCGGATTTTAAGAGATGGCTGGACCATTTTGAGAGCCCTCTCTTGCAGCATCTTTCAACTCTCACGCTATGTTTTCTTGATTCTTAAGGTCCTTGATTAGTCAGGGTGTCAAAAGTTACAAGGAAAAGGCAGGAGGATGGTGTGGAGAGGGATGATAAATCAGCCATAATGGAATGGTAGAGCAGACTTGATGGGCTGAATGGCCTATTTCTCTTCCTACAGTGGTGCTAGAAATTTTGTGAATCCTGTAGAATTTTCTTCATTTCTGCATAAATATAACCTAAAATATGATCAGATCTTCATGTAAATCCTAAAACTAGATAAAGTTGCCTGATGTGTTCTCCCTGTACCGAGTGTGGATGTTGGCTAATTGGAGTTTAGAAGAATGAGAGGAGGATCTCATTGAAACCTATCAAATATTGAAAGGCCTGGATAGAGATAGATAGGGTGTCGGGGGGGGGCGGGGGCGCGGAGATGCAGCTACCAAAGGAGGTGTAAGGCGCTCCTTCCTTCCACTAGCCTGCAGGTCACCTTAGGGCAAGGTGTAGCACCTGCTTAACCCCCCTGATCAAGGTCATGTGAAGCCATGGGATCAGGCGGTGGATGGTCGTATGAGCAGCCGGTGCACATTTCAAGACCTAGTTATGTGACCACTAACACCAGGCAGACAGTCTCTGAGGAGTATTGATAATGACTGGGGTCACCCGTTTTGTAAAGACAATGCCCAGAAGAAGGCAACAGCAAACCACTTCTGTAGAAAAATTTGCCAAGAACAATCATTGTCATGGAAAGACCATGATAGTCTATATCATACGACGTGGCACTGAACAAACTCGATAGAGTGGATGTGGAGAGGATGTTTTCTGTAGTGGCAGACTCTAGGACCAGAGGCCACAGCCTCAGAATACAAGAATGTCCCTCTAGAACAGAGATGAGGAGGAATTTCTTTAGCCAGAGGGAGGAGAATCTAAGGTATTCGTTGCCACAGGTGGCTGTGGAGGCCAAATCATTTGGTATATTTAAAGCAGACATTGATAGATTCTTGATTAGTCAGAGTGTCAAAGGTCTCGGGGAGAAGGCAGAGAACGAGGTTGGGAAGGACAATAAACCAGTCATAATGGAATGGAGGAGCAGATTCAATGGGCTGAATAGCCTAATTCTGCTCCTAAGTCTCATGGCAATGATGAGCCACTTTGTACCAGAGGCAGCCAGGAGAGGAAAACAAATTCTTTCCCATGATAAGAAGTTATAAAGCTCCAGGAAGAGGCCATGAATTCCAGCTCCTGTGTTGATGTCAAAGCTTCACCCCTTTCCATTCCTCCCCACCCATTCCAGGTTGTGAAGTATAGAAATGTTCAAAGTAAATTTACTATCAAAGTACATACTTGCTACCATGTACTATGAGGTTCATTTTCTAGCAGGCATTTACAGGCCAAAGAAAATGCAACAGAAGTTACGAATAACAATACACGGACAGACAAAGACGGGCAAACATGCAAAAGAAGGCAATCTGTGCAAATAAAGAGATCATGAGTCCTTAAAAGTGAGTCTGTCGGTTGTGGAATCAGTTCAGAGTAGTGGTGTTTGAAGTTATCCACCCTGGTTCAGGAGCCAGATGGTTTAGTGTAATTACTGTTCCTGAACCTGGTGGTGTGCGTCTTGTACCTTCTTCCTGATGGCAGCAGCGAGAAGAGAGCACGTCCTGGGATGTGTGATTCCCTGATGATGGATGCTGCTTTCCTATAACAGTGCTTCATGTGGATGTGCTCAATGGTTGGGAGGATTTATCTGTGATGTACTGGGCTGTATCGAGTACTTTTATCTAACTGATCTAGCTGGCTGTTATCAAACTTCGACAATGAAAGGGGATTGGTGTTGGGTTTGGGAGACAAAACATTTTTTAATGGGGGTGGTGGTGTGCTGTTGTGTGTCTGAGAGCCAATAAGACTGGAGTTGAAGAGGCCCTGGAATTCGGGATAATGAGAATGGTTTGCTTTCCATGCAGGCATTTTGCTGTCTCCTGCAAAGAGAACCTCCAAGACAGGAAACCCCTGGATGGCTGTCCTCTACACCTGGTTCTTGGTTCAGGTAGGACCTTCGTCATCTTGGGAGGTTGTGCTTTGGAATGCAGGGCCAGAGGAAGGAGACCATTCACCCTCTTGTGCCTGCTTTGTCCTTTACTCATGTTACGAGTGATCTGTCTCCAGTCCCATAAACTATTAACTAGATAAAAGTCTGTCCATTTTAGCTGAGGAAATGTCTTTTTAAAAAATAGGAATTAGGCAAACCATTGCCATGATTTGCATGATTGTCATGAAGGTACTTGGAGGTTTTTCTGGCTTTTTGCCCAATACCAAGCCTCACTTGTCTGAGATTCCCTTATTACTCTTTGGTCAATTTAAGTTTTCTATAAAACTGCCCTGTTATCATTATGTGCCCTGTCATATGACATGGGCGATCGCGGTCTTTCCACGACCATGATTGTTTGTGGCAAATTTTTTCTACAGAAGTGGTTTACCATTGCCGCCTTCTGGGCAGTGTCTTTACAAGACAGATGACCCCAGTCATTAACAATACTCTTCAGAGATTGTCTGTCTGGCGTCAGTGGTCACATAAGCAGGACTTGTGATATGGACCAACTGCTCACACGACCGTCCACCCCTACCTCCCACCGCTTCACGTGACATTGATCGTAGTGGGAGGGCTAAGCAGGTGTCACACCTTGCCCAAGGGTGACTGAAAAGGAAGGCGGAAGACATCAGAATAGGTGGAGAGACGGGAAGGATGCTGGCTCGAAGGTGATAGGTGAAACCAGGTGGGTGGGAAAAGTAAAGGGCTGGAGAGGAAGGAATCTGTTTGGAGAGGAGAATGGGTTATAGGAGAAAGGGAATAAGGAGTGGACCCAGGGGGAGGTGATAGGCAGGTGAGAAGAGGTAAATGGCCGGAATGGGGAAAAGGAGAAGGGGGAGGGCGAGGGAATATTTTTCCCCCCAGAAAGAGAAATTGAAATTGCCATCAGGTTGGAGGCTACCCAGACGGAATATGAGATGGCCTCTTCTTGGCACAATAAGAGGCTACCGACTGACATATGGGACCAGGAATGGGAATTGCAACTAAGATGTTTGGTCACTGGGAAGTTCCGTTTTTGGCGGATGGAGCAGAGGTGCTCGACGAAGCGGCCCCCCAATTTTTGACAGGTTTCACCAATGTAGAGCGTCAGGAGCAAAATAGATAACCTCAGCAGATTCACAAATGAAGTGTTGCCTCACCTGGAAGGACTGTTTGGGGCTGTCCAAACACCTTTGGGATGTTTGAGGAAACCGGAGGAACACAGGGAAGACTCGAATGCACAGACTGCACCGGATATCGGAATAGAACTATGGATTTGATGCAGAGGTGGTAGCTCTACTGACTGCACCTCTTTGATCCTCTTTGCAAATCTCCACCCCAAGAAGTGTGTAATGTGAGTCAGGTTACAGCACAATAAAGAAGCCAGTCTGTTCAAGTCAATAAACAAAGTGAAGAGGCTCGGCCCAAAATGTTCATTTCCCTCCATAGATGCTGCCTGACCTGAGTTCCTCCAGCATTTTATGTGTGTTGCTAAGCAGTAAGGATGGTCACAGTAAATCAGCTTCTCCGTGGGTGGTACGCTTATCCAGGGGCTAGGACTGCGTTCTGCTGAGCTGCAACACTTAGACTATAAGACAAAGGGGCAGAATTAGGCCATTCAGCCCATCAATTCTGCTCTGCCTTCCATGATGGATGATTTATTATCCCCTTCAACCCCATTCTCCCTGTGTAAACCTTTGACCCCATTATGTGGTTGAATAGTTCTTTCAAGTCCACTGTGGAAATCGAAATCCAGTGCAGGCCCGTCCTGAATAACTGTGTGTAAATGTGGGTGAGAAGCTGGAATAAGTTCTGCTTTATTGTCCTGACGAAGGGTGTCGGCCCGAAACGTCGACTGTACCTCTTCCTAGAGATGCTGCCTGGCCTACTGCGTTTCCCCAGCAACTTTTATGTGTGTTGCTTGAAATTCCAGCATCTGCAGATTTCCTCGTGCCTGCTTTATTGTTGTTTATTTTGATAGATGCACACAAAATGCTGGAGGAACTCAGCAGGTCAGGCAGCATCTATGGAAACGAATAAGCAGTCGATGCTTCGGGCTGAGACCCTTCCTGCTGAGTTCCTCCAGCGTTTTGTGTGTGTTGCTTTGGGTTTCCTGCTTTTGTAGATACTCTCTTGTTCCTGTTGTGCTCCATGTTCTTCTGCTGAGCGTTGTGTGCACGCTATGTGGTGACACTAGTGGGCTGCCCCCAGCACATCCTCTGGTGTGTTGATTGTGAACATAAACTATGCACTTCACTGAATGCTTCAACGTACACAGGATAGATAAATTTGAATCTTGAATCTTCAAGGTCTACTATGATCTTGAGCAGGGGTTCCCAAACTGGGGGTCACAGACTCCTTGCTTAATGGTTTTGATCCATCTCATAAAAAAGGTTGGGAATCTGCGCTTTAAGAATGCCATTTGCAGGCTAACAGTGCCTGTGCATTACAGCCGGGGGTTGGCGGGGGGGTGGTGTTGGGAGGATCACCACAAAGAAAAACGGTTACTTGCTAGATCCCAGACTCTCCAAATGTTGTCACCAGAGGCTGACCCTCTGACCAGTGGTGGGGTGAGGACATCCACGTTCTCCCTCCATGTCTGGGCATTGGCTGATGTAATCGGCAGAGATGGGACCTATCCCAAGGATCTTAGCCAATCTCAGATTCAGATTTATTTATATCATAGAACATAGGAAAGTACAGCACAGGAACAAGACATTTGTCCCACAATGATGTGCCAAACCAGCTAACCTGCAAAACAAACCTCCCTCCCCAAAAAACTAATCCATCCATCCATTCTGTAATGTCCACATCCCTCCATCTTCCTCGCATCCACGTGTCTATCCAAACGTCTCTTAAAAGTCTCTAATGTATTTGTCTCTACCACCATACCAGGTAGCACATTCCAGGCACCCACTACTCCCTGAGTAAAAAACTTACCTCTTACACCCCCCCTTGAACCTACCCCCCCCTCACCTCTGGTATTAGACATTTCGACCCTGGGGAACAGATCCTCTCTGTCCACTCTATCTATGCCTCTCATAATCCTGTAAACCTCTATAAGATCTCCCCTCAGCCTCTGGCCCTCCAGAGAAAACAACCCAAGTTTATCCAGCCTCTCAGGACAGCACATGCTCTCTAAACCAGTCAGTATCCTGGTAAACCTCTTCTGCACCCTCTCCAAAGTCTCAATATCCCTCCTATAGTGGGGGAAATCAGAACTGTACGCAATACTCCAGATGTGGCCGAACCAGAGTTCTATAAAGTTGTAACATAACCTCTTGACTTTTGAACTCAATGCCTTGACTAATGAAAACAAGCATTCCATAAGCCTTCTTGCCCCGTGTACATTGAAATTTGCAGTGAAGTGCATCGTTTCCATGAACACTTTGGGATGTTCTGTGGGCAGCCCGCAATTGTCATCACATGTTATGGCTCCGTCACAACATTCCCATAGTGCTCGGCAGATCAACACAGAGCACAAGAAGCAACAAAGAAACAAGCCCATTTCCACCCTCCCATACGGACCGTCTTCTAAATCCAGGACACTCTTCCTCCTGTCTCCAGGCTTCAGATATCGGGCATCGATTTCCAATCTTTGGTACCAATTGATGTCAGTGACGGGACCCCAAATTCCAGTCTTGAACTCTGCCTGTGTACTGACTTCCAGGTCCCTCTTCCTCTTGTTCGCACGCTCATCCACGAATGCCCTTTGTCGCAGGTCCATGTCGCTCAACTTCAAACGCGGAGCGGGGACGTAGACTCTGGAGTCCTGTGTCCCTTATCCTCATCGCTAAGCTTTGGCTCAGTGCCATCTCGATAAAACCTTCCCCACGCAGCATCAGTAGTCCTCTGAATGTCCTAATCTGGCTAAATTGCCTTCATAACCAGGGATGGGCTTGGGAAGTTCCTACTGATGTGAATTCTTCAATATTCTCTCTTCTAGTTAGTGCTGTTTGCAGGGAAGCTGAACACCATCGCCGGGATCGTCACCATCTTCTTCCTGATGGCCTACGCTGCTGTTGACCTGGCTTGCCTGTCGCTGGAATGGGCCTCCGCCCCCAACTTCAGGTAGCTTCCCCTTACTGGGGTGATTCCTGGGATGAATAGATTAAACATATAGAAAAAGGCTGAGCAAGGTTGTTCTATGTTCAATCCCATTTAGAATGGAAAAGTTCCAAGTAAATTTATTATCAAAGTACATGTATATCGCCATATACATCCCTAAGATTCATTTTTTTGTGGGCATGCTCAGTAAATCCATAATAGAATAATAACCATAATAAAATCTGTGAAAGCCCTCACCAACTACAGCATTCAGCCAGTGTGCAAAAGACAACAAACTCTGCAAATACAAAAAGAAATAAATAAATAAGCAATAAATATCAAGAACATGAGATGAAAAATCCTTCAAAATGAGTGCATAGGTTTTGGAAACATTTCAGTGATGGATGGGGCAAGTGAAGAGTGAAATTATCCCCTTTGGTTCAAGAGCCTGGTGGTTGAGGGAAGTAACTGTTCCTGAACCTGGTGGTGTGAGTCCTGAGGCTCCCGTGCCGCCTTCCGGATGGCAGCAGCGAGAAAAAGAACATGTCCTGCGTGGTGGGGGTCCCTGATGATGGATGCTGCTTTCCTGCGGCAACGCTTCATATAGATGTGCTCAATGGTGAGGGGGGGCTTTATCCATGATGGACTGGGTCATATCCACCGCTTTTTGTAGGACTTTCCGTTCAATGGCATTGGTATTTCCATACCAGGCTATGATAGAGACAGTCAGTGTACTGGTTGGCTGCATCACAGCCAGTCATATTGTAGCAGAATTCTCAGTGAGGGGGTAGACAGGGTGGACACAGAGATGACATTTCATCCAGTAGAAATATCTAGAACTGAGAGGCATCTTCAGACTAAGGGGTCACCAGTTGAGGCTGAGCTGTGGAGGAAGTTCTGAGGGTTGTGACCCTCTGGAGTTTCTACCACAGACAGTCTCTGAAAACTCAAAGTGGGGATTGACAAGCATTGGAACTACAGAATTTGAGGGGAAATTTGGGAAGAGAAAGCCTAATTAAAATTATTATCAAAGTATGCATTTATATCACCATATACTACCCTGAGATGTATTTTCCTGCAGGCATTTATAGATAAAATACAATACAATTTATAAAAAAAACTACATAAACAAAGACTGACGAACAATCACTGTGCGAAAGATGATAAACTGTGCACATAAAAATATGAGAATGTGAATTATGGAGTCTTTGAAATTGTTTTCAAATGTTTTTGTTGTGAAGCAACATCAGCTTAACCGCAACCGACAATGTCCTAAAGTACAATGCTTCTTTTTATTTTTCTTTCTTATAACAACACAAAGTCAAATGAACATGTATAGTAAACAAGCAAAAACCAAAGGAAACCCTACCACCCTGTCTCCTTTCTCCTTCCCTGCCCTGCCCTACCCTCCCCTCACCCCTCCCGTATGTGCTGTTTAGGTCCCACCGCCCCCGACACTTAGTTCAGCTGTCGGTCTCTTCTAAATACAACAGTAATGGTTGCCAGATTTTTTCAAATTCCTTGAGTCGGTCCTTGATAACGTATCTTATCCTCTCTAGATGCAGAGTATCCATTAATATAGCCAGCCATTGTCTGAGTGATGGAGTTTCCTCCTTTTTCCACAATATCAGTATGAGTTTCTTTCCATTAAGTATGCCACAGGTCAGGAGTTGTTGCTGGGTGGCCTGGAATTTATTTGACCTCGCAGAAGTTCCAAAAATTATTAAAATGAGGTCTGGTATTATCTGAACCTTTAGTGCCTTCGATAGGATCTCAAATATTTGCTTCCAATACTCTTGTATCCTGGGACATAAAGCATAACTATGCAACAAATTTGCCTCCGAGGACTTGTGTTCCTCACACATTGGGGACACCTCTGGGAATATTTTATGAATCCTTACTTTTGAGTAATTAGTCTATGTCGGATTTTAAATTGTATTAAACAATGCCTGGCATGGATGAAACAGGAGTTAACATACTCCAAAGCCTCATTCCATTTAACCTCCTCTATCTCTGTACCCAACTCCTTTTCCCACTCTTTTTTAATATTATCCATTGTTGTATGACACTTGTTTTGTCTGGCATCACACAGATGGGCAATGATGTGTTTTGTCCCTAAACATGATCGGAGTCTTTGAAATTGATTCTGTAGGTTGTGGAATGGTTCAGAGTTGAGATGAGTGGACACATTCACACTGGTCCAGGAGCCATTTGGTTGTAGAGTAATAGCTGTTCTTGAGCTGGACGGTGTGCAGTCCAAGGTTTTGTACCTTCTTACTGAGGGGAGTACTGAGTAGCTGATGGTAGTAACGAGATGGCCTGGATAGTGGGGGATCTTTGATGATGGATGCTGCTTTCTTGCGGCATCGATCCACGTAAATGTGCTTAATGGTGGTGGGTGGAGGTGGCTTTGCCTGTGATCCAACACGAGGGATAACTAGCACCCTAACATTTGAAGTGTCACACATTTCATTATCTTGGTCTACAGAGAAAGCACAAGCCGATCAACCCTGGCTGGGAAGAATCTCGGTGGTATATTGCACACGTACTCTGCTAATAAATGTTCTTTGAATCTTGACTCTTGGGTCACCTGGGCGAGGGTGTCAGATGTTGAAGTTCAAAGTTTCAAAGTACTTGTAATATCAGGGTACGTAACCGGTATACAACTTGCAATTCGTCCTCTTCACAGACCCAAATCACCTGATGACCCCAGGTTACAGCACTGATGATGTGTCCCAGTGCACACTAGGTTAATGAAGGTGTGGGCCAATCAAAATGGCAGGGTCAAGTGACAATAAATCTCCAGTAACGACATCAATGAATAATTTTCCCACTGCCAGCATACTAGCACTGTGGGCTGTATCCGTCACTTTTCCGTTCCTGGGCAATGGGTTTTCCATACCAGGACGTACTACAGCCTGTCAGGATATTCTCCACTCTGCACTTGTTGGGCCAAGATTTGGATCGGTCATTTTGCTGACTGGCCGAGCCAGCCGTGAGCAAAGTCTCTGATGCCTGTCCGTTCCTAGAAACAGTAACACTTAGTGTCAGGCAAGTCACTGCCACTCGGTGGGAGTCTGCGGAACCACTTGTAATGTGAAGTTTGCTTTGAGTAAAGGGGTCAGAAGGGTGATCTGCACTGGCCAGAGCATTCGTAACCAGAACCCAGTGTTCCAATCTCAAACAAGAGAAAATCTACAGATGCTGGAAGTCCAAGCAACACGCACAAAATGCTGGAGGAACTCAGCAGGCCAGGCAGCATCTATGGACCCTTCATCAGGACTGGCGCTCCAACCGATTTGGCCAGTAGAGGGAGCTAAAGGATGGGGCAGTCGATGATAACTTCTGCAGGGAACAGACACAGTGGTTATATCATTGGATCTGCATCTATCAATCTGGGCCATTGATCTTCCGACTGAAGTTCAAATCCTACAGTGGGAGCTGTAGAATTAAATTACTGGGAATAAAAATGGTGTTTGTGAATCTCTGGGAGGATGAATTATCATCTTTACTAGATTGCCTGCATAAAATAGATGTGGTTGATTTTAACTGTCCTCTGAAAGGACACAAGAAATAGGAGCAGTGTTTGGCCATCTGGCCTATCGAGCCTGTTCTGCAATTCAATAACATCATGGCTGATCTGGCTATGGGCTCATCTCCACCTTCATGACAGAAGAATGGAGGGCTTCAAGGAAGGAAAGTGTTAGATTAGCCTTACCATTGTTTATAGGGTCGGCACAGCATCGTGGGCTGAAGGGCCTGTACTGTGTTGTATTGTTCTGTGTTCTAACAGGCATGGGAGTCGGCCATTTGGCCCATCGTTCCTGCTCCACCATTCAAAGTTCAAAGTACATTTAATGCATATTCGCGGTCTTGCAGGCAGCCACAAAACAAAGAAACCCCCACACAACAAGACCGTCAGACGTGCCGATAAAAAAGAACAAATGGTGCAAACATCAAAAAGTGAACAAATAACACAGGTAGAACATTAAACATCAAAGCACAGAATCCCCAAAAGTGAGTCCACTTCTGTGAGCCACAGAGGTGAGTGAAACTGGTCCAGGAGCCGATGGCCGCGTCAGTGCTGTGTCGAATGCTACCGGCCACAGCTGCAGATCCAGATCAAATCGTGCGTTCAGCGCTGAGGATCTTAAACATCAAACTGAAGCGATTGAAGATGGGAGAGCCAAGCCCTCCGCTACTGGGAATAGCACAGAGGCGGTTGTACCTGCACTCCACATCGAATCCTCCAAGAAATCATTTGCTGGGCCAGAAGATACGTTCTTAAAGGGGAAATTACAGGCTGCACTTGATCGTAGTTCAGAAATAGTATATCTGGAAGGAGGAGAGTATCCAGTAATTTTTAAGCTGTCCGCAAGATGTCGCCATCTTGCTGGAAGTTCCAATTCCATAAGATCACAGCTGGCCTGGCCTTTGACTCAGCTCCACCTACTGACCTTCTCCCCATGTGTAAATCTACCTAACTGTATCTTAAATATATCTAATGGGGAAGCCTCTACTGCTTCCCTGGGCAGAGAATTCCACAGATTCACTACTCTCTGGGAAAGGCAGGTCCTTCTCATTCAAATGGCTTGTTTCCTTGATTCAGAAGAGCTGCTCAAGCAAATGGTAGACATTGTGGTAAACCATGTATATATGTTGTAACTCGGTTACCTGTCTGGACACACACCTCTGCTGACTGCCCCTGTGGCTCCTCCCACAGAGTCCTGTATAAAGGTGTTGGCCTTGCCCCTCCCCCTCAGTCCGGGGGCAGACACTCACTGTGGAGGTCATATTGTACAGCGAATAAAAGCCTTTCAGTATTTTACCAAACCTCAGTCTTTTGGAGTAATTGTAGGTGCTTCAGACATGAACACGACTGCAACATTCAAAAGGCACTTAGACTCCTACAAGGTTAGGAAAGGGTTAGAGCAGGGCTTTATAACCTTTTGTGTGCCATGGACCTCGTTACCATTAACTGAGCGCTCTGTGGACCCCAGGTTGGGAACTCCTGATTAAGAGAGGTTATGGAGCCAGCTTGGGTTGACAACTTGGTCAGCAGGCATTAGTTGGACTGAATGGCCTGTGTCTGTACTGTGAAACTGGCTAAAACTTTGGATATGCCTGTCAATAATTTTAAAAAATAGTTTGGAAAGGAGTGAATTTATTTTATTTCAAGATACAGTGAGGAATAGGCCCTTCTGGCCCTTTGAGTTGTGCCACCTGACAATCCCAATTTAACCCTAACCTAATCATGGGACAATTTACAATGACTAGTTAACCTAACTGATACATCTTTGGACTGAGGGAGGAAAATGGAGCACCTGGAGAAAACCCAAGCATTGCACGGGGAAGACGTACGCAGACTGCTTACAGAAGATATCCAAATTGAATGCTGAACTCCAAGTTGTAATAACTACGCTACCTTGGTATCCAAAAAGTGACACAGGAGAGTCTGCAGATGCCGGAAAACCAGAGCAGCAAACACAAAATGCTGGGGAAACTCAGCAGGTCAGGCAGCAGCAGATAGGATTGTTCTTTCAAAGACTGTATTGGTGAAACGGGCCAAATGGCCTCCTTAAATTCTGAGATTTGTTTGGTCAGGAGATTTCCTCCACACTCCCTCCCCCCCCATTATAGAAACCTTTTAAGGAATGGGAGTTGGTGGATGGTACAAGATCACAGGTTGGAATCCTTGTGATAAGACATAGAAACATAGAAAAGAGGTGCAGGAGTAGGCCATTCGGCCCTTCGAACCTGCACCGCCATTTATTATGATCATTGCTGATCATCCAACTCAGAACCCTGCACCAGCCTTCCCTCCATACCCCCGACCCCCGTAGCCACAAGGGCTATATCTAACTCCCTCTTAAATATAGCCAATGAACTGGCCTCAACTGTTTCCTGTGGCAGAGAATTCCACAGATTCACCACTGTCTGTGTGAAGAAGTTTTTCCTAATCTCAGTCCTAAAAGGCTTCGTCTTTATCCTCAAACTGTGACCCCTCGTTCTGGACTTCCCTAACATCGGAAACAATCTTCCTGCATCTAGCCTGTCCAATCCCTTTAGGATTTTATACGTTTCAATCAGATCCCCCCTCAATCTTCCAAATTCCAACGAGTACAAGCCTAGTTCATTCAGTCTTTCTTCATATGAAAGTCCTGCCATCCCAGGAATCAATCTGGTGAACCTTCTTTGTACTCCCTCTATGGCAAGGATGTCTTTCCTCAGATTAGGGGACCAAAACTGCACACAATACTCCAGGTGTGATCTTACCAAGGCCTTGTACAATTGCAGTAGTACCTCCCTGCTCCTGTACTCGAATCCCCTTGCTATGAATGCCAGCGTACCATTCGCCTTTTTCACCGCCTGCTGTACCTGCATGCCCACTTTCAATGACTGGTGTATAATGACACCCAGGTCTCGTTGCACCTTCCCCTTTTCCTAATCGGCCACCATTCAGATAATAATCTGTTTTCCTATTTTTGCCACGAAAGTGATAACTTCACATTTATCCACATTAAATTGCATCTGCCATGAATTTGCCCACTCACCCAACCTATCCAAGTCACCCTGCATCCTCTTAGCATCCTCCTCACAGCTAACACTGCTGCCCAGCTTTGTGTCATCTGCAAACTTGGAGATGCTGCATTTAATTCCCTAATCCAAGTCATTAATATATATTGTAAACAACTGGGGTCCCAGCACTGAGCTTTGTGGTACCCCACTAGTCACTGCCTGCCATTCTGAAAAGGACCCGTTTATTCCCACTCTTTGCTTCCTGTCTGCTAACCAATTCTCTATCCACATCAATACCTTACCCCCAATACCGTGAGCTTTAAGTTTGCACACTAATCTCCTGTGTGGGACCTTGTCAAAAGCCTTTTGAAAATCCAAATATACCACATCCACTGGTTCTCCCCTATCCACTCTACTAGTTACATCCTCAAAAAATTCTATGAGATTTGTCAGACATGATTTTCCATGCTGACTTTGTCCGATCATTTCACCACTTTCCAAATGTGCTGTTATCACATCTTTGATAACTGATTCCAGCAGTTTCCCCACCACCGACGTTAGGCTAACCGGTCTATAATTCCCTGGTTTCTCTCTCCCTCCTTTTTTAAAAAGTGGGGTTACATTAGCCACCCTCCAATCCTCAGGAACTAGTCCAGAATCTAACGAGTTTTGAAAAATTATCACTAATGCATCCACTATTTCTTGGGCTACTTCCTTAAGCACTCTGGGATGCAGACCATCTGGCCCTGGGGATTTATCTGCCTTTAATCCCTTCAATTTACCTAACACCACTTCCCTACTAACATGTATTTCGCTCAGTTCCTCCATCTCACTGGACCCTCTGTCCCTTACTATTTCTGGAAGATTATTTATGTCCTCCTTAGTGAAGACAGAACCAAAGTAATTATTCAATTGGTCTGCCATGTCCTTGCTCCCCATAATCAATTCATGTTTCTGTCTGTAGGGGATCTACCTTTGTCTTCACCAGTCTTTTCCTTTTCACATATCTATAAAAGCTTTTACAGTCAGTTTTTATGTTCCCTGCCAGTTTTCTCTCATAATCTTTTTTTCCCCTTCCTAATTAAGCCCTCTGTCCTCCTCTGCTGAACTCTGAATTTCTCCCAGTCCTCAGGTGAGCCACTTTCTCTGGCTAATTTGTATGCTTCTTCTTTGGAATTGATACTATCCCTAATTTCTCTTGTCAGCCACGGGTGCACTACCTTCCTTGATTTATTCTTTTGCCAAACTGGGATGAACAATTGTTGTCGTTCATCCATGCAATCTTTAAATGTTTGCCATTGCATATCCACCGTCAATCCTTTAAGACATTAGACTATTAGACAAAGGAGCAGAATTAGGCCATTCAGCCCATTGAGCCTCCTCCACCATATCGTCATGGCCAATTTATTATCAATCTCAACTCTGTTCTCCTGCCTTCTACCCATAACTGTTGACACCCTGACTAATCAAGAACCTATCGACCTCTGCTTTAAATATATCCAACAACTTGGCCTCCACAGTCATCTGTTGCAATGAATCCCACAGATTCACTACCCTCTATAGCTAAAGAAGTTCCTCCTCATCTCTGGTCTCTGTCCTTCAATTCTGAGGCTGTGCCCTCTGCTCATAGACTCCCCCACAGCTCCAATGCAGTATCTAAGTTTGCTGACAGCACCACTGTCATCGGCTGGATCAAAGGAGGGAGACTGATAATCTGGCTGAATGGTGCCATAACAATAACCCCCTAATGTCAGCAAGACCGGCTAGAGGTCCGTGAGATATTCCTCATCAGAGGAATCAGAGCGGAGGGAGTCAGCAACTTTACATTCCTTGGTGCTATCATTTCAAGGGACCTGTCCTGGGCCCAGTGCTTAAGTGCAAAGATGAAAAAAGCACAGCAGTGCCTCTATTTCCTGAGAAGTTTGTAAAGCTTCAACATGACATCTAAAACTTTGATGAGCTTCTATACATGTGTAGTGGAGGGTATATTAACTGGCTACATCGTGGCCTAGTATGGAAACTCCAATGCCTTTGAATGGAAAATCCTACAAAGAGAAGTGGATATTGCCCAGTCCATCACAGGTAAAGCCCTCCCCACCATTGAGTGCAACTACATGAAGCGTTAGTTGCCGGAAAGCAGCATCCATCATCAGGAATCCCCACCACCCAGGCCGCGCTCCCTTCTCAGTCCTACCATCAAGAAGAAGGTAGAAGAGCCTCTGGACTCACACCACCAGGTTTGGGAACAGTTACTACCCCTCAACCCATCATTAAAATTTTTCCACAACCTATGGACTCACTTTCAAGGAGTCTTCACCTCATGTTCTGGATATATATTAATTATTTCTTTCTTTTTGAATTTGCACAGTTTCTTGTCTTTTGCCCACTGGTTGAACACCCAAGTTGGTGCTGTCTTTCATGATTCTATTATGGTTATTATTCCATTATGGCCTTGCTGAGTTTGCCCACAAGAAAATGAATCTCAAGGTTGTATATGGAGACATAGACGTACTTTGATAATAAGTGTACATTGAACTTTGACCTTTTGCAGCAGACCATGTTCCTGGATACTCTTCATCTCTGTCTGTCTCTGTCCTGCTCTAGGCCAACCTTTCAGCTCTTCAGCTGGCACACGTGTTTGCTGGGGATCATTGGTTGCTTGGTGATGATGTTCCTGATCAACCCGGTCTACGCCTCCTGTGGGATTGTCTTGATGCTAATCCTCCTGGTAGTCATCCATTATCGGTGTCCCACCAGCAGCTGGGGCTACATCAGCCAAGCCCTCATATTTCACCAGGTAAGTCCCGATCTGACAATGGAGCAGAATTAGGCCATTCAGCCCATTGAGTCTTCTCTACTATTCCATCATGGCTGATTTAGTTGCCCTCTCAAACCCATTCTCCTGCCTTCTCCCTGTAACCTTTGATGCCTTTGCTAATTGAGAACCTATCAGCATCTGCTTTAAATATACCCAATGACTTGGGTCCACAGCCACCTGTGGCAGCAAATTCCACAGACTCACCATCCTCAGGCTAAAGGAATTCCTTCTCATTTCTGTTTTAGTAACATTGTCTTTCAAGCTTCCATTTTGTGTTCCACGTTTTAAGTGGAGAGGGGAAAGGTTCAGAGGGACAGCAGATCAGCTGTAGTTGGTGAATTTGATGTCCGTGCCTTTAGGTGAGAGCCGGACATGTGAACAGAAATGTCGATAGGAAAGGTTTAGAGCAGGGGTTCCCTCGGTTGATGGCAGGGGTCCATTGCATACAAAAAAAAGGTTGGGAACTCCCGGTTTAGAGGGATATGGACCAAACGTGGGCAAATGGATCTACCTCAAGAAGACACCTTGGTCAGTAGGGATGAGTTGGGCCACAGCCATTGGTGACAATAAATTCCACAGATTCACCATCCTCAAGCACAAGCCCTGTGGATGGGCATGGGGATCCCAATTAGCGAGCCAGGTCGCCATGCAGACAGTAACTTGGTGAAACCGGTCATACAATTGGGGAACTGCTTCGTCGAGCACCTCCGCACCATCCGCCGTGAGTGGGACTTCCCGATGACCAAACGTTTTAAGTCTGATTTCCATTCCCATTCCAACGTGTCAATCTCTTGTGTGAAGATGAGGCCATCCTCAGGCGGAGGAGCAATCCCTTGTATTCTATTGGATACCTTCCAACCTGAGGGCATGAAAATCGACTTCTTCCGATGAACAAATTCCCACCTCCCTTCCCCCCATTCTTCTATTCTCCACTCTGACCTTTTACCTCTTCTCACCTACCTTTTTCTTCACCCGGGTCCCCTTCTCCTTCCCCTCCTTCTACAGTCCACTCTTCTCTCCTATTGGGTTCTTTCTTCTCCAGCCCTTAAGCTCCACCTACCTCCCAGCTAGCCTCTTTCCCCTGTACCCCATCTTACCCCCCCCACTTTTTCATTCAGGCGTCTTCCCCCTTCCTTCTCAATCCTGATGAAGGGTCTCGGCCCGAAACATCGACTGTGTATTCTTTTCCATACATGCTGCCTGACCTGCTGAGTTCCCCCAGCATTTTGTGTGTGTTGCTCTGGATTTCCAGCGTCTGCAGACTTTCTCGTTTTAGTAAATTGGTTTGCTAATGTCATGTACCATGGTACAGTGAAAGACATTGTCTTATGAGCCATCATTTCAGGTACGTGGAGGAAGTACAAGAGGAACAGAATGCGGACCGGCATGTTACCGATGCCAAGAGAGTACAGGCACACAATGCCACCATGTAAACTGTGATTTCCACCCACCTCACAAAGACATACGGGTTAGAGTTAGTGAGGTGTTGTCATGCTATGTTGGTAATGCCTCCACCACATCCTCGGGCGTGTTGGTCATTTCCTCAATCGAGACACTTCACGTTAAGTTTCAATGTACAGTGGTAGGCACACATATAGCTAAGGTGCCTAAGACTTTTGCACTGTATTGCTACCCTCCAAAAAAAAACAAATTCCATGACTTATGTGAGTGACGATAAACCTGATTCTGATCTGGTTCTCCATTGTGGACTGAGAGTGGGAAGGGAGCAGGGAGAGGGGAATCACAGTTGGGAGAGGGGAGGGAGTGGGAAGCACCGGAGAGACGTTCTGTAATGATCAATAAACCAATTGTTTGGAATCAAATTACCTTGCCAGGTGTCTCAGGGCTGGGTGTGTCTGCACCCGTGCCAACCCCCCCCCCCACCCCCGGCACTCCTCTGCCACCTGTCCCACACCTTTGCCACAGCACTCCACCCTCACCATTCCCAACATCCTTTGCACCCGCCAGGTTCCTAAACCTGCTCTCTACTCCACATTGACAAATATAGTCTTGAGCAAAAGTCTTGGCTATAAATATGTACGGTATTGTACAAGTGACAGATAGTTTATCTTTACGTTCTTTATCTTTTTGAGTATCATAAGTAAATGAATGGTTGAATCTGGAGCATTGATGGGAATGTGGGTACTCGGTTAATGGTAGGGGCCCCATGGCATAACAGAGGTTGGGAACCCCTGCGTTAAGGAGAAAAGTTAGTAATTGATCTGTTATAGGCTTAATGGGATAAATGGTCTCCTGTAAGGAGATAGGAAAGGAACCTGCTATCAGACGACAGAAGTTAGAAGATTCTGAGTTAGGTTATTCCTGTCACGTGTACCGTGGTACAGTGGAAAACGTTGTTTTGCCTGTTGTACGATTCATCACAACAGCACATTGAGGGAATACAAGGGGAAGAATAATGACAGAATACAGAATGAAACATCACAGTTACAGAGAAGGTGCAATGGAGGCAGAAAGTAACGTGAGAGAGTCACGATGAGGTCGAGAGTCCATCTGATTGTACAAGGGTCTTTTCAGGCAGAGAAATCCCAAAATTCAAAATGGTGCAAATCAAAAATAAAATTGCTGACAACAGCCATTGGTTCGGGGAGCATCTGTGGCAAGAAAAATGACCGACAGTTTTGGTTAGAGGGCTTTCGTCAGAGTGGGCAGAGAAAACTCAGTAAATTGCAGAGGAGATGGGGGATGAGAATCAGATCTATTGTCACTGACATTTGTCGAGACAATTTGTTTTTTGTAGCAGCAGTACGATGCAACACATAAAGTATACTATATAATTCAAAAAGACAGCAAAAAAATAGTGAGGTGGTGTTGATGAGTTCAATGTCCATTCAGAAGTTGGATGGCAGAGGGGAAGCCTGTTCCTAAAGTGTTGAGTGTGTGTCATCAGGCTCGTATACCTCCTCCCTGATGGTAACAATGAAAAGTGAGCATGTCCTGGGTTACATTTTGAAAATTCAAAACGTTAAACTAATTCAAAGAAAGATACAAGAGTTTTGAAGTGCGGGTGAACTTTAAGCGAGGTGCGCATGTATCACATGGCAGCGTGATGACATGTGTAATTAACATTTTTACATATAACCCGTAATTATTTAAATGAACAAGAATGCCTAATCTACACACATGCACACATTCTCACACACACACACACACACACACAAGATTAAATTATTACTGACACTTTAAATACACAACATCCTAGATGACGAGAGTCCTTAATGATGGATGCCTTTTTGAGGCATCGCCTCCAGAAGCCCTTGGTGGGGGTGTTGCTGGAGCCTGCGGCAGAGCTGGTTGAGATTACAACCCTATGCAAATCTTCTTGATCTTGTGCAGTGGCCCCTCTTGAAGCCAGGTCAGATAAGGTTTGGGAGGGGATTGGGCAGAGGGAGACCATTCTTGTGTTGCTAGTAGCAGTGCTGTAGGATGTGCAGAGTGGAGGGGACTCTGGAGAGGGGGCCAGAACGGAGCCAACATCACAGATGCTGCAGAAACGACTGGTCCTGATGCAGACAAAACAGTTACCCAAAGCTGGAGAGTCTGTAACATGTCGCAGAAGCATAATCACCTGCTAACTTACCCCATTAGACATCTGACCTGGCCGTACCCAATCTCAGACTCTTGGCCATTCTCCCACCTATCTTCTCTGTATAAGACCATAAGATATAGAGGCAGAATTAGGCCATTTGGCCCATCGAGTCTGCTCCTCCATTTCATCATGGTTTTCCTCTCAGCCCAATCTCCTGCCTTCTCCCTGCATCCCTTCATGCCCTGACTAATCAAGAATCTATCAACTTCTGTCTTAAATATACCCAATGACTTGGCCTCTACAGCTGCCTGTGAGAACGAGTTCTTCAGATTCACCACCTTCTGACTACAGAAATTCCTCATCTCCGTTCTAGAAGGGTGCCCCTCTATTCTGAGGCTGTGTGCCCTGATCTACCAGAGGAAATATCCCCTCCCCATCCACTCTATCGAGGCCTTTCAACATTCGAAAGGTTTCATTGAGGTCACTCTCAATCTTCACTCCTCACCCATTCTAACATTAACAGTTCTTCTATCAGCAACTCTGATTGTTTCCAGTCTTGTTATTATTGCTGGAGAGTGGGGTCATGTTTGATTTGGAGTCTCGGAGATGTGCTGTGCACAGCAAAGCCTTACCGTGGTCCTTGGTTAGGGAATAAATATTGTATTGGGCCTTGCTCCTCGCGTCCGCAGATTAGAGCCTCTGCTCAGTGTAGTGACTGCACGTCAGGGCAGTGGGTGTGCCAGGGTTGGCCCCGTGCTCAGATCTCTGGAGTAGGGTCTGGAACCCTGGCTGCACTGTCCAGACACCAACCTGTCCTGCAATCCAACAGAAGAAAGAGGGTGTGATCTCCAAAGAATGTTGGTAATGCTGAGCTGGTGAGGACTTACCCTGTGCTCTCTTCTCTTCTGACTGCTCCAGCCTTCAGGACTCGGGACTCACTTATGTGCTGATGTATTTGCTTTCTTTTATTGTTTGCATGGTGATTTTTATTTTGCTACACATTGGGTGCCTGACGATCTCTTTTTTTTTGATGGATTCTTTTGGGCTTCTTTATTTTTTGTGGCTGCCTGTAAGGAGATGAATTTCAAGGTTGTACAATGTATACATACTTTGACAGTCAATCTACTTTGACACGTGGTGCCTTTTCTAGGTGAGGAAGTACCTCCTGCTGTTGGATGTCCGGAAGGATCACGTCAAGTTCTGGAGGCCACAGATCTTGCTCATGGTGGCCAATCCACGCTCCAGTGCCCAGCTCATCACCTTCATCAATGACCTGAAGAAGGGGGGCCTCTTTGTGCTGGGTCACGTGGAGATCGGAGACCTTGGTAAGTGGGCTCCACCACGTGGAGAAGGGCGGAGTGTGCAAAGCTTGGGTCTACACTTGCTCGCACTCACCTTCATCTCTCCCTTGGGTACGTGTGACAAATAACACCAACATTTATCTTTAAAATCCTTACCTTTGAAACCATGGTTTGATCAGTCCCATTCCCGCACCCCCAATTTCCCTGAAGCTTTAAGACAAAAGATTAAGAATTGCTTGCAGGTTGTTCTGCTCTTGGAATGACGGGATGGAACAGTGCCTCTTTCACCTCAGACGGTTGAAGAAGTTTGGCATGAGTCCCTAACTCCTAAGGACTTTCTACAGGGGCACAATTGAGAGCATCCTGACTGGCTGCATCAATGCCTGGTATAGGAACTGTACTTCCCTCAATCGTAGGACCCTGCAGAGAGTGGTGCAGACAGCCCAGCGCATCTGTAGATGTGAACTTCCCAGTATTCAGGGCATTTACAGAGACAGGTGTGTAAAAAGGGCTCGAAGGATCATTGGGGACCTGAGTCACCCCAACCACAAATTGTTCCAGCTGCTACTATCCGGGAAACGGTACCGTAGCATGAAAGCCAGGACCAGCAGGCTTTGGGACAGCTTCTTCCACCGGCCCGTCAGACTGATTAATTCATGCTGATACAATTGTATTTCTATGTTATATTGACTGTCCAGTTGTACATACTATTTATTGCAAAGGACTATAAATTGCACATTGCACATTGAGACAGAGAAGTAACGTAAAGATTTTTACTCCTCATGTATGTGAAGGATGTAAGAAATAAAGTCAATTCAGTTCAATTCAATTCAATTCTGGCTTCTTCCCGCTTCCTTCCAGTCCTGATGAAAATTACTGTTGAAAGAGAAGGCACAAAAAGGATTTGAGCTTAATATTACCAAACCCAATGTGGAGACACCTCAAACCCGATGTAGGACAGATGTAGAAAACTATCCACAGGACTACATGAAAATTAACTAGCGATATGAAGACATGATTCTCTGTCACTCATCTCAGTGCATGAAGACCAAGAAGGACACAGGTTCACTTGGGAAACTACAAAAATCCTGATAGAACACAAAACAAGAAATCAAGTGAATTCCTAGAAGCCTCTACCAACAATTATATTGAACTGGACACAGTTTATGAACCTGTGCGTCTGAAGGATTAGGGCCAAGGGGTGAGTCGCGGGCACCCGAGGAACCAACGCTCACGACCGATAACCAGGGATATGGGCCAGTGGAGATCACTCAGCTAGCTGGTTGGCTGGGACACAGCAGAGACTAGCAGCCAGCTCGACAGCCGCCCAATCAGGACAACGGGTGGGAACAATATAAACTCGAGTACTCCGCAGAAACAGCACTCAATCATGCACCAATGTTGTCACCTCAACTGGTGATGAAATGTTTGGGACCTAACTTCAGGCTCGGCAAACCACCCTGCAAGCAAGGATTTGAGCACAAAGAAATGCACCTATCACCCCTCCAATCAGATTCCTCCTTTAGCCCTTTATCTCTTCTGCCTATCACCTCCTAGCTTCTCACTTCCCCTGGTCTCACCCTGTCACCTTCCAGTTTGTACTCCTTCCCCTCCCCACACCATCTTATTCTGCCTTCTGTTCCACCTTCCTTTCCAGCTCTGATGAATCGCCTTGGTGGAAAATATCAACTGTTTGGTCCTCTCCATAGATGCTGCCTGACCTGCTAAGTTCCTCCAGCATTTTGTTCAAAGTTCAAAGCAAATTTTATTATCAAAGTACATATATGTCACCATATACAATCCTGCGATTCATTTTCTTATAGGCATACTGAGCAAATCTGTAAAATAATAACAACAGAAGCAATGAAAGATTACATCAATGGGGTGTTCAACCAGAATGCTAAGACAACAAACTGCAAATGCAAAAGAAGAAATAATTACAGTAAAAAAAAGAATAAATATTAAGAACATGAGATGAAGATTCCTTGAAAGTGTGTGCACTGGTTGTGGGAACATTTTAGTGATGGGGAAAGTAAAGTTGAGTGAAGTTATCCCCTTTGGTTCAAGAGCCTGATGGTTGAGGGGTAATAACTGTTCCTGTACCTGGTGGTGTGAGTCCTGAGGCTCTTGTACCTTCATCCTGATGGCAGAGCGAGAAGCAGGCATATCCTGGGCGGTGGGGATCTCTGATGAGGGATGCTGCTTTCCTACGACAGTGTTTCATGAGATGTGGTGGGGAGGACTTTATCCGTAATGGACTGGACCATATTCACTATTTTTTTGTGGGTTTTCCGTTCAAAGGCATTGGTGTTTCCATACCAGGCTGTGATGCAGCCAGTCAATATACTCTCCACTACACATCTATAGAAGTTTGTCAAAGTTTTAGATGTCATGTTGAATCTCCACAAGTTCCTAAGTGTGTGTTGATCTGGATTTCCAGCATCTCTTATATTTATGATTATGTTGGATTCTCGGTAATTTTTGCTCTCCTTTTGAGGTTTCGTTTGCGTTGTTCTTGTCCCACTGTGTGCTGCCCCCCCCTGCCCAGATTGTGTTCTAACCGTAGATCTGACATTGCCGTGCAGTAGATCTGACATTGCCGTGACTTCTCTTTCAGACACCCTGCCTTTTGACCCCATCCACCCTCAGTACAACTTCTGGCTCAGCCTTGTGGACAAGCTGAACGTGAAGGCCTTCGTGGACCTGACGCTCTCGCCCTCTGTGCGTCAGGGCGTGCAGCATCTGCTGCGGATAACCGGACTCGGTGAGGACGGGGCAAGCGACACGTGGCTGTGGGCGTCACTAAGATCACAGCTTTGATATTGTGTTCACCACCTCAACTATTATACTGGAGACAGTAGTGCCAAGATTCACTTGCAAAACCTGAGGAAACACAGAATAGTTTGGGTTCAGGTTGTCATCTGTGGAGAGAATGGTTGAGGGATTTTGGTATTGGTTTATCATTGGAACATGCCAAGATACAGTGAAAAGCTGGTCTTTCATACTGTTTATACAGATCAAATTACACAGGGGGTTCCCAACCTTTTTTATGCCATGGACCCTTACCATTAACCGAGGTTGATCCTGTTGTAACATGAACAAAGCTAGCGGAGAGAAACTGAAGCTAGTGGATACAGAAGTGTTTTATACAACAAAGATGAGACACTGTCTGAGGAAGAGGCCTCTTCGACCCAATATTACATGACATTTTATGTGCTAAAGATCAAAGGACAATTCTATATTTGCAATGTGTCTACAATGCTTCCTTTGAATTACATATAATTTTCACACCTCCTTTGCACCCACACTCCAGACACCCAAAGTGAATGCTAATCAGCATTGTCTGTTTTCTTCATTAACTGCTCCAGGAAACGGCTGCATTTTACATTTAATCTACAATCCACATTCAGGTCTAAAGGCTGGTTGCTGAAGTTAATGTTTGCTATATATCCTAATTTCAGAATATGTCCTAACAGACCCCATGTTGGGAACCCCTGAAAGGTAAAACGATGCAGAATAAAGTGTAAAAGCTACCCAAAAAGTGCAGTGCAGGTGAATGATAAAGTTCAAGATCATAATAAGGTAGATTTTGAGTCCAAGAGTCTGTCTTATCATACAAGATTCTGTTCAAGAGTCTAACAGCGGGATAGAACCTATCCTTGAGTTTGTTGGTACATACTTTCAGACCTTATTATCTTCTGCCTGATTGGAGAGGGGAGAAGAGATGATTTCCAGGGTGGGTGGGGTCTTTGATTATGCTGGCTGCTTTACTGAGGCAGTAAGAGGTGTAGACAAGAGTTGATGTAGGGGAGGTTGGTTTCTGTGATGTATTGAGCTGTGTCCACTCCTCTGCAGTTTCTTGCAATCGCGTACAGAGCAGTTGCCGGACCGTGAGCCCAGACAGAATGCTTTCTGTGGTACAGCGACAAAAAATTGGTGAGGGTCGATGGGGACATACCAAATTCCCTTGGCGCTCTGAGGAAGTAGAGGCACTGGTGGGCTTCCTTGGCCAGGGCATCAATGTGAGAAGATTTTAATGAAGGTGTGGCCCAGATGGTTAAAGGGAGAGATCTAGCAGAGTTATCAAAAAAAAAAAAAAAAATTTCAAGTGGATGTTTGGAGAGGAGATGAGAGGCAAAATGTTTTCAGCTGCAGGGTGCTTGGGTTCTGAAACTTTCTGACTGGAACATGCTGGGAAAGGCAGCAACCCTTGTCACAACTAATGGTATTTGGATATCTCTGGCCTGCTGGCCAGCGGGATAAGGCGGGACTGAAGCACGATTTCTAGAAACTTCAAAGTCAGGAAGCTGAGAATACCCAGCAGGTCAGGCAGCATCTGTGGTGGATATTTTGGGTTGATCCTTCATCAGTGACTATTCCTGTCTGCTCAGATGCTGCCTCACCTGAGGACTGGTCACTTTTTTTGATTGACACACAGTGGTCTCCAGTCCCATAGAACAGTACAACACATTAATGGCCCTTCAGCCCACACTGTTGTGCTGGCTCTTACTCTACTTTAAGTTCAATATAACCCTTCCCTCCCACATAGCCTTCCATTTTTCCATCTTTCATGTGTCTATCTAAGAATCTCTTAAATGTCCCTAATGTATTGGAATCAGAATCAGGTTTAATATCACCAGCATACGATGTGAAATTTGTTGTCTTTGCGGTAGCAGTACAATGCGATACAGAATAATAGAAAATAACTGAGTTACAGTAAGCATTTACATTAAATAGTTAAATAAGTAGTGTAAAAACAAAAATTTTAAAAAGTAGTGAGGTAGTGTTCATGGGTTCAATGTCCATTCAGAAATCGATGGCAGAAGGGAAGAAGCTGTTTCTGAATCACTAAGTGTATTCCTTCAGGCTCCTGTACCTCCTCCCTGACGGTAGCAATGAGAACAAGACACGTCCTGGGTGATGGGGGTCCTTAATGATGGATGCTGCCTTTTTCAGGCATTGCTCTTTGAGGATGTCCTGGATACTAAAGAGGCTGGATCCGATGATGGAGCTGACTAAATTTGCAACTCTGCAGTTTATTTTGATCGTGCGCAGAAGCCCTTCTCCCCACCCCCCCCCCACCCCGCATACCAGACGGTGATGCAGACTGCTAGACTGCTCTCCACCGTATATCTGTAGAAATTTGCGTGAAATCTGCCTCTACCACCATCTTGGCACTACATTCATGTACCCAGCACTCTGTGTTTTCTAAAACAGCATTATACCAGTGACATCTCCCAGCATACCTCCAAACAACCTAATGTTATGCCGTCTTTTCTGATTCTTTGATTGAATGTTGTCAGGAGATGACTGTAGAGGGAGACTGGGAGGGGGTTTACAAATCACAGGGGGATGAGTGGAATTGGAGGTGTTTTGGGAGTAGAATCCTATAGACCAGGGGTTCCCCACATTTTTAATGCCATGGACCTCTACCATTAACCGAGGAGTCCATGGTTGGGAACCCCTGGTCTTAGAGGATCTGGAGGGTATGGAGCAGTCCGAGATTTGGAACTACTGAAGGAGGCAGTGCTGGTGTAAAGAAGGGCAGTGGAATTTTTGAGGTGTTTGAATATTAGACACAAGAAATTCTGTAGACGCTAGAACTCCAGAGCAACACTCACAAAATGTTGGAGGAACCGAGCAGGTCAGGCAGCATCTATGGAGAGGAATAAAGAGTCAATATTTCAGGCCAAGACCCTTTGTTAAGACTAGAAAAGAAGAGGGCATAAACCAGAATAAGGTGGAGGAAGGGGAAGAGCACAAGCTGGTGGGTGAGAAGTGACAGAAGAGATGACACGGTAGTGGTTAGCACACCGGCAACCAGGGCTCAGTTTCCACTGCTGCTTGTAAGGAGTTTGTATGTTCTTGCCATGACTGCATGTGTTTCCTCCAGGTGCTCCGGTTTCCTGCCACAGTCCAAAGACATACTGGTTGGTAGGTTAATTGGTCATTATAAATTCATCAGAGGATTGATGAAGGGTATCCTTTGTGCTGTATCTCAATAAATAAATATTCTACAGATGCCAGAGATCTTCAGTGACACACACAAAATGCTGGAGGAACTCAGCAGGTCAGGCAGCATCCATGTTTTGGGCTGAGATGCTTCATCAGGACCAGAACAGAAGCGGGCAGAAGCCATACTGGGAGTGGAATGGGGATGAGTACAAGCTGATAGGTGAGGAAAGGGGAATGATGTTGGGAAGTTGGCAGGTGATGGGTGAAAGGGATTTAAGGCTGAAGAAGAAGGAATTTGATAGGAGAGGTGAGTGGACCATGGGATAAAGGGAAGGAGGTAGGGAACCAGAGCCAGGCAGGGTCTGTAGTAAATGTTTTGGGTTGAGTTTTAATAGAACAACATGGAGAGCGAGCTGCTGCCCATGTAGCGAGTTCCCCCTCTCCTGCATCTAATGAACCCACAGGAACAGCAGAGACTGACACAGTTTGACATCAGGAGTTGCCAGTCAGTGTTGAACTCAACGTAGGGTTGCCATGGGGACTTTAGCTCCGGATTTCTCCCTTGGACTGTACTCCCGAAGCCTTGTCCATGAGTGGGTATAGCCCCAAGGAACAGAGGTTTGCAGTCAGAGTTTTCCTCCTAGCTAGGTTGCTGACCATGGCTGAGGAGCCCCATCTGCCCAAATTGATTGGTTTTAACCTGCCTTTGCCCCTTCTGCTGTCAGCAGAAATGGTTCCGTCGGGCTCAGTAGCTAAGCCACACACACGTGAAGGCCAGGAGCTGGACTTGGTTGTCAGAGGCTGTTTGAGATGCACACGATTGGGAGCATTTAATAGACAGTGGGAGCTTTACCCACTACCTCCCCCGGCGATGACAACCTTAAGGAACCTGAAACAAGGTGTATTAGATGGGCAACCTGAAGACCTTCAATATGGTTGTCCTTCATCTTAACAGCACCCCTAAACTGGAAAGGTGAAGCGTATAATTGCATTAAATGGTGCTGCGTTTTCTGAAGCCCATCAGAATGAGCTTTGAGGCTGGATTAGGACAGGGCCTTCATGGTAGGGCGAGGGCTGAACTGTTGTAACTTAGCTGTTGGGTTGTGAACCCACTAACAAAGGCAAATGCAATGTTAGCATTTGTTTCAAGAGGTCTGGATGGGAGGTTAGTTAGGAAAATTCATTCGCTAGGTATACATGGAGAGGTGGTAAATTGGATTAGACATTGGCTCGATGGAAGAAGCCAGAGAGTGGTGGTAGAGAATTGCTTCTCTGAGTGGAGGCCTGTGACTAGTGGTGTGCCACAGGGATCAGTGCTGGGTCCATTGTTATTTGTCATCTATATCAATGATCTGGATGATAATGTGGTAAATTGGATCAGCAAGTTTGCTGATGATACAAAGATTGGAGGTGTAGTAGACAGTGAGGAAGGTTTTCAGAGCCTGCAGAGGGACTTGGACCAGCTGGGAAAATGGGCTAAAAAATGGCAGATGGAGTTTAATACTGACAAGTGTGAGGTCTTGCACGTTGGAAGGACAAACCAACGTAGAACATACAGGGTTAATGGTAAGGCACTGAGGAGTGCAGTGGAACAGAGGGATCTGGGAATACAGATACAAAATTCCCTAAAAGTGGTGTCACAGGTAGATAGGGTCGTAAAGAGAGCTTTTGGTACATTGGCCTTCATTAATCAAAGTATTGAGTATAAGAGCTGGAATGTTATGGTGAGGTTGTATAAGGCATTGGTGAGGCCGAATCTGGAGTACTGTGTTCAGTTTTGGTCACCAAATTACAGGAAGGATATAAATAAGGTTGAAAGAGTGCACAGAAGGTTTACAAGGATGTTGCCGGGACTTGAGAAACTCAGTTAGAGAGAAAGGTTGAATAGGTTGGGACTTTATTCCCTGGAGCGTAGAAGAATGAGGGGAAATTTGATAGAGGTATATAAAATTATGATGGGTACAGATAGAGTGAATGCAAGCAGGCTTTTTCCACTGAGGCAAGGGGAGAAAAAAAACGAGAGAACATGGGTTTAGGGTGAGGGGGGGAAAGTTTAAAGGGAACATGGGGGGGGGCTTCTTCACACAGAGAGTGGTCGGAGTATGGAATGAGCTGCCAGACGAGGTGGTAAATGCGGGTTCTTTTTTATCATTAAAGAATAAATTGGACAGATACATGGATGGGAGGTGTATGGAGGGATATGGTCCGTGTGCAGGTCAGTGGGACTAGGCAGAAAATGGTTCCGCACAGCCAAGAAGGGCCAAAAGGCCTGTTTCTGTGCTGTAGTTTCTGTGGTTTCTATGGTCTAGAGTATGAAAGCAAGGATGTGATGCTGAGGCTTCTAAGACATTGGTCATACTGCACTGGGGGTATTGTGAGCAGTTTTGGGCCCCTTATCTAAGAAGGGATGTGCTGGCATTGGAGAGGTTTGTTAGAATGATCCCAGGAATGAAAGGGTTAACGTATGAGGAACATTTGATGGCTCTGGGCAGAATGAGGGGTGGGGGAGGGGATCTCAATGAAACCTATTGAATATTCAAAGGCTTAGATAGGGTGGTCATGGAGAGGATGATTCCGATAATGCAAGACTTTGGTCTCAGAGAGCACAGCCTCAGAATAGAGGTATGTCCCTTTAGAACAAGATGAGGATGAATTGGGGTGGTGAATCTGTGGAATTCATTGCCAATGGTGGCTGTGGAGGCCAGATCATTGGGTGCATTAGAAGCAGAGGTTGAAATTTTCCTGATTAGTAAGGGTGTCAAAGGTTACATGAAGAAGGCAGGAGAATGGGGTTGAGAAGGATAGTATATCAGCAAACTTATTGGGCCAAGTGGCCTACTGCGCTTCTATGTTTTGTGGCCCTGTGGTCTAACCAGTTAAATTCTTCTTGCTGCCCCCTCTTCCCCCCCCCCCCAGGTGGGATGAAGCCCAACACCCTGGTCCTCGGGTTCTATGACCACTGTGTGCCTGACGACTACTTCCTGTGTGACCCGGCCTTCCAGGACACCAAGGAGAACGACCATTTTGGTGTGGACATTGCCTCCCTGCAGGCTCACTTCCCCCCCGTGCGCGGCAGCGAATCGGACAAGAGCCTGAGTGAAGTGGAGTACGTCGCCATCATCTCCGATGCCCTCAAGATGCAAAAGAACATCTGCCTGGCGCGCTACTTCTTCACAATGAATAAGAAGGATCTCTTCGCCAAGAAGAGGTCAGACAGAGTGTCCATTGACGTTTGGCCCCTGGATCTCCTGAGGCCCGACAGCACCAACTATGTGGACGTCAGCAGCCTCTTTCTGCTACAGATGGCTTGTGTCCTGACCATGGTCGTCTCCTGGAAGTCGGCGCGGCTCCGCATCTTCCTCTGCATCGAGTCCGGCGACGAGGGTTGGGTCAAGAAGGAGCAGAAGCTCCGGGAGCTGCTGGACAATTTGCGCATCAAGGCCACCATCAAGATCGTCACCTGGGACACAGTGGTGGCTCTCCACTGGCGCCGGCAGCTCTCCGCTGAGGAGCAGGAGGCCGCCTTGCGCGCCGGCCGGGACTCAGCCCTCGTCTCGGACGACTACCTCCTGGCTGCCAACCGCATGGTGCTGGAGCAGAGCTTCCACACGGCCGTGCGGTTCCTCTACCTGCCCCGGCCCCCCGCCGACACCTCTCGCTCGCAGCGCTACCTGCAGCAGCTGGATGTCCTGACCGAGGGCCTAGGGCCCACACTATTGATCCACGGACTCACTCCAGTTACCTGCACTGACCTGTAGAGCAAGCTTGGGGTGGCGTCAACAGAGGGGGAATTGGGTAAAGAAAATGCCACAGCTGGGGACACAAACTATTCAAACGCTGACTGTGTTTCCCGAAACCAGCGTGCATTTCAGACAAAAAGAGACACTTCTTAGATATTTAAAAATGAGCGCTTGCGTTGCGATTATTTATATTTAAAAAGAGTTTGGACAACATTGTGTAACTCGCATTTAAATGGTCTTTATTGGAGGGTGGGTGGTTCTTACCTATTAAAATAGTTATTCAGTGTTTCTTCTGCGTTAAGTTCCTTTCAGACAAGTGGGCAGGTCAGCAGGCCCAATGAGCCAACCCCAAGGGAGTCTGGGAGTCTGGATCTGCCCTTTGGAAGGCAGCTTTGCCATTGGCTGACCTTTTTCATTAACATCATAAGCCCTAGGGCGGGGGGGGGGTTCCTTTTTCATTAGCTGCCCCTCCCAAGTTGCCTTGTGGACATGTGCTCTGACTGTCCCTGTACCACCAATGTGCCCTCCGTCTGAAAGAGAAACACATTCCGTTGGAAACACTCAGAGTGTTTCTGTTTGAAGCTCTCCACTTGAACTGGCATTTACAATTTGGACTTTTCTACTTGGCTGAAATATGTATAATCATAGAACATGTGTTGGCGCGTGGCCAAATGGTTAAGGCGTTGGACTAGTGATCTGAAGGTCAGGAGTTCGAGCCTCAGCTGAGGCAGCGTGTTGTGTCCTTGAGCAAGGCACTTAACCACACAGTGCTCGAGAGACAGCAGTTGGTGCACGTGATTTCTAGTCTGTGCCATAGCCCTCCCATCCATGTACCTATCCAAACTTCTCTTAAATGTTGAAATGGAATCAGCAGGCAGCTTATACCATGCTCTGAGTGAAGATTTCACCTTTCACCCCTAACCTGTGACCTCTAGTTCTGGTCTCGCCCAACCCCAATAGATTAGATAGCCAGTTTGTTTCCCCTTGTGATATGGAGGCAGATCTATCTTGATCATAAGGGATCATAAGGCATTATTTTTAAGAAGTGTAGATGAGATTTCTCTTCGCTATTCTATCTGATCTGTGATTGGGTCACTGAAAATTTGGTTATTTATCACTCTTCTGTTTGTGAGGCCTTGTCTGAAGATTTCTACATTGTAATCGTGCCTTTAATTGAGAAGAAACCAAGCACCAGTGAGAAAGCTTGCATTCCTGCATGGTGAAAATGTAACCTGTACTGGAGGTCGGGATCGAACCGGGATCTGTGATGTGGTAGCAGCGCTATCCACTGTGCTGTCTGACCCACTGAGCAGTTCCCGCAGTTGGGGTATTGTGAGCAGTTTTGGGCCCCTTATGTAAGAAGGGATGTGTTGGCATCGGAGAGGGTCCAGAGGAGGTTCATGAGAGTAATCCCAGGAACGAAAAGGTTTACGTATGAGGAGCGTTTGATTCCTCTGGGCCTGAACTCACTGGAGTTTAGAAAAATGAGGGTTGAGGATCTCATTAAAACTTACCGAATATTGAAAGACTTGGATTGTTTCTTATTCAGGTGTTGTATGAATGCCTTGAGGCTTTTGAGAGATTTAAGACCTTAAGACATGGGAGCAGAATTAGGTCATTCAGCCCACTGAGTCTGTTCCATCATTTCATCATGGCTGATTTAATGTCCCTCTGACCCTGAACCCAACTTTTCTGCCTTCTTCCTGTAACCTTGACTCCCAACTAATGAAGAACCTATCAGCCTCTGCTGTAAGTAGACATAGCCAATGACTTGACCTCCACTGCTGTCGGTGGCAATGAATTCCACAGATTCAACACTCCCCGGCTAAAGAAATTCTTCCTTATTCCTGTTCTAAAAGAACATCCTCATTTCCTGAGGCTGTCTCGTCTGGTCCTAGACTCCCCCACTATACGAAACAAAATCCGCATAACCACTCCATCTAGACTTTTCAATATTTGACAGGCCTCAATGAGATCGCCCCCCCCCCCATTCTACTGAACTCTGGCGAGTACAGGCCGAGAGTCTTCAAACACTACTCAGTCATTAACCCTTTAATTCTTAGGATGATGCTTGTGAACCTGCTCTGGACTCTCTCCAATACCAGCACATCCTTTCTTGGGTAAGGGGACCAAAGCTTCTTTGTGGGTGATCTGTGACCAAGTGGGAGATTGGGCCCTTGCGGATTGGATGCTGCCGCTGTGTTGATAGAATCTCTAACTTTGGAGGCTGACATCCTGGTGTGAAGGGGGTGAGCCCATTGCTGTACGACCTATGTACATCTGCAGGAACTGAACCAGCAGAGGGGAGGTGGACTTGCCCCAAATGGTCATGAGGTAAGGAATTGTGGAAAGGAATTGGATGCAGGTTTAATATCACTGGCATAGGATGTGAAATTTGTTGTTATGTGGCAGCAGTACAATGCAATACATGACAAAGAAAATGAATTAAAGTAATAATAAAATAAAATAAACTATGAATTAAAGTATATATTAAATAGTTAAATAAGTAGTGCAAAAATTAAAAAAAAGTAGTAAGGTAGTGCTCATGGGTTTAATATCCATTCAGAAATTGGATGTCAGCGGGGAAGAAGCTGTTCCTGAATCATTGAGTGTGTGCCTTCGGGCTCCTGTACCTCCTTCCCGACGGTAGCAATGAGAAGAGAGCATGACTTCAGATGGAGCTGACTGAATTTGCAACTCTCTGCAGCTTATTTCATCCTGTGCAGTAACACCCCCCCCCCACACACTCCATACTAGACAGTGATACAGTCAATTAGAGTGTGCTCCTTGATGCATCTGTCTTTGGTGACATACCAAATCTACTCAAACTCCTAATGAAGTACTGTATAGCTGTTGTGGTGCCTTCTATGTAACTGCATCGATGTGTTGGGTCCATTGACACCCAGGAACTTGAAATTGATTCCAATTGTTATAGATAATATGACACAGAAACAGGCCCTTCAGCCCATCTGGACTATGCTGACCACAGCATCCTCCCTGAAAATCCCAGTTGCCTGCAATCGGCTCATAAGGCTGCCTGTCCATGTTCCCATGCAAATGATTTTCGATGTTGCAGTTGAACCAATTCCTCCTTCACTTCCACTTCCTGGCAGCTCATTCCCGGTGTTCACTACCCTCTGTGTATAGAAGTTACCTCTCAGCCCTCTTTTAAATCTCTCCCCTCTTGTATTTGTGGCCTCTAGCTTTGGACTCCCTGACCCTAGAGAAAAGACTATCTCTGTCCACCTTAACCATACATGGGTCTTATAAACTTCTGTGATCCAAAATCAACCTCTCCCTATAACTCAGGCTCTCTAGTCTAGGCAGCATCTTCACTGAGAATTTATTTTTAAAAAGTAATTTTTTTTAAAGTTCTTCCCACATTCTTACCAAGTCTTCCCAGTCATTCCCTCTCCCCACACACCAGGGGTAATTTTCAACCTGTTTGTGATGTATGTAAATGACCTGGATGAAAATGTAGATGAGTGGGTTAGCAAGTTTGCAAATGATACCAAGATTGCCAGAGTTGTGGATAGTGTAGAAGACTGGCAAAGAATACACCACAATATAGATCAGTTGCAGATATGGGTGGAGAAATGGCAGATGCAGTTTAACCCAGATATATGTGAGGTGTTGCGCCTTGGTAGGGCAAATGCTAGTAGACAGTACATTGTTAAGGGCAAGATCCTTAACATAGAACATAGAATAGTACAGCACAGTACAGGCCCTTCGGCCCGCAATGTTGTGCCGACCCTCAAACCCTGCCTCCCATATAAGCCCCCACCTTAAATTCCTCCATATACCTGTCTAGTTGTCTCTTAAACTTCACTAGTGTATCTGCCTCCACCACCGACTCAGGCAGTGCATTCCACGCACCAACCACTCTCTGAGTAAAAACACTTTCCTCTAATATCCCCCTTGAACTTCCTACCCCTTACCTTAAAGCCATGTCCTCTTGTATTGAGCAGTGGTGCCCTGGGGAAGAGGCGCTGGCTATCCACTCTATCTATTCCTCTTATTATCTTGTACACCTCTATCATCTCTCTCTCATCCTCCTCTCCAAAGAGTAAAGCCCTAGCTCCCTTAATCTCTGATCATAATGCATACTCTCTAAACCTGGCAGCATCCTGGTAAATCTCCTCTGTACCCTTTCCAATGCTTCCACATCCTTCCTATAGTGAGGTGACCAGAAATGGACACAGGACTCCAAGTGTGGCCTAACCAGAGTTTTATAGAGCTGCATCATTACATCGCGACTCTTAAACTCTATCCCTCGATTTCCGAAAGCTAACACCCCATAAGCTTTCTTAACTACACTACCCACATGTGAGGCAACTTTCAGGGATCTGTGGACATGTACCCCCAGATCCCTCTGCTCCTCCACACTACCAAGTATCCTGCCATTTACTTTGTACTCTGCCTTGGAGTTTGTCCTTCCAAAGTGTACCACCTCACACTTCTCCAGGTTGAACTCCATCTGCCACTTCTCAGCCCACTTCTGCATCCTATCAATGCCTCTATGCAATCTTTGAAAATCCTCTACCCTATGTACAACACCACCAACCTTTGTGTCGTCTGCAAACTTGCCAATCCACCCTTCTACCCCTACATCCAGGTCGTTAATAAAAATCACGAAAAGTAGAGGTCCCAGAACAGATTCTTGTGGGACACCAGTAGTCACAATCCTCCAATCTGAATGTACTCCCTCCACCATGACCCTCTGCCTTCTGCAGGCAAGCCAATTCTGAATCCACCTGGCCAAACCTCCCTGGATCCCATGCCTTCAGACTTTTTGAATAAGCCTACCGTGTGGAACCGTGTCAAATACCTTACTAAAATCCATATAGATCACATCCACTGCACTACCCTCATCTATATGCCTGGTCACCTCCTCAAAGAACTCTATCAGGCTTGTTAGACACGATCTGCCCTTCACAAAGCCATGCTGACTGTCCCTGATCAGACCATGATTCTCTAAATGCCCGGAGATCCTATCTCTAAGAACCTTTTCCAACAGCTTTCCCACCACAGACGTAAGGGTCACTGGTCTATAATTACCCAGACTATCCCTACTACCTTTTTTGAACAAGGGGACAACATTTGCCTCCCTCCAATCCTCCGGTACCATTCCCGTGGACAACGAGGACATAAAGATCTTAGCCAGAGGCTCAGCAATCTCTTCCCTCGCCTCGTGGAGCAACCTAGGGAATATTCCATCAGGCCCCCGGGATTTATCTGTCCCAATGTATGTTAACAACTCCAACACCTCCTCTCCCTTAATATCAACATGCTCCCGAACATCAACCTCACTCATATTGTCCCCACCATCATCAAGTTCCCTCTCATTGGTGAATACCGAAGAGAAGTATTCATTGAGGACCTCGCTCGCTTCCACAGCCTCCAGGCACATCTTCCCACCTTTATCTGTAATCGGTCCTACCTTCACTCCTGTCATCTTTTTTTTCTTCACATAATTGAAGAATGCCTTGGGGTTTTCCTTTACCCTACTCGCCAAGGCCTTCTCACGCCCCCTTCTTGCTCTTCTCAGCCCCTTCTTAAGCTCCTTTCTTGCTTCCCTATATTCCTCAATAGACCCATCTGATCCTTGCTTCCTAAACCTCGTGTATGCTGCTTTCTTCCACCTGACTAGATTTTCCACCTCACTTGTCACTCATGGTTCCTTCACCCTACCATTCTTTATCTTCCTCACTGGGACAAATTTATCCCTTACATCCCGCAAGAGATCTCTAAACATCGACCACATGTCCATAGTACATTTCCCTGCAAAAACATCATCCCAATTCAAACCTGCAAATTCTAGCCTTATAGCCTCATAATTTGCCCTTCCCCAATTAAAAATGTTCCTGTCCTCTCTGATTCTATCCTTTTCCATGATAATGCTAAAGGCCAGGGAGCGGTGGTCACTGTCCCCCAGATGCTCACCCACTGACAAATCTGTGACCTGACCCGGTTCATTACCTAGTACTGGATCTAGTATGGCATTCCCCTGGTCGGCCTGTCCACATACTGTGACCAGAATCTGTCCTGGACCCACTTAACAAACTCTGTCCCATCTAAACCCTTGGAACTAATCAGGTGCCAATCAATATTAGGGAAGTTAAAGTCACCCATGATAACAACCTTGTTATTTTTGCACCTTTCCAAAATCTGCCTCCCAATCTGCTCCTCTGTATCTCTGCTGCTACTAGGGGGCCTATAGAATACCCCCAATAGAGTAACTGCTCCCTTCCTGTTCCTGACTTCCACCCATACTGACTCAAAAGAGGATCCTGCTACATTACCCACCCTTTCTGTAGCTGTAATAGTATCCCTGACCAGTAATGCCACCCCTCCTCCCCTTTTTCCGCCCTCTCTATCCCTTTTAAAGCACTGAAATCCAGGAATATTGAGAATCCATTCCTGCCCTGGTGCCAGCCAAGTCTCTGTAATGTCCACCACATCATAATTCCATGCATGTATCCAAGCTCTCAGTTCATCACCTTTGTTCCTGATGCTTCTTGCATTGAGGTACATACATTTCAGCCCTTCTACCTTACTGTCTTTACACCGTTTATTCTGCTTCTCTTTCCTCAAAGCCTCTCTGTATGTTAGATCTGGCTTTATTCCATGCACTTCTTTCACTGCTCTATCACTCTGGGTCCCATCCCCCTTGCAAATTAGTTTAAACCCTCCCAAACCATGCTGGCAAACCTACCTGCAAGGATTTTGCTCCCCCTCGAGTTCAGGTGCAACCCATCCAACCTGTACAGGTCCCACCTTCCCCAGAAGAGATCCCAATGATCCAAAAATCTAAAACCCTGCTCCCTGCACCAACTCCTCAGCCACGCATTTAGCAGAGTTGCTGAACAGAGAGATCTTGGGATCCACATTCATAGCTCCTTGAAAGTAGTTACACAGGATGATAAGGTGGTTAAGAAGGCTCATGGAATGCTTGCTTTGATTACTCGAGGCTTTGAGTTCAAAAGTCAGGAGGTTAAGTTGTAAGTTTATAAAACTCTGGTTAGGCCACACCTGGAGAACTGCATACAGTTCTGGTCGCCCCACTATAGGAAGGATGTTGAGGCTTTGGAGAGGGTGCAGAGGAGGTTTACCAGATGCTGCCTGGATTAGAGGGCATATGCTGTCATGAGAGGCTGAGGGGAGATCTGATCCAGGTCTACTAGATTGTTAGGGGCATATATAGAGTAGAGAGGGAAAATCTGTTTCTCAGGGTAGAAATGTCTAATCCCAGAAGGCCAGAAGGCATGCGCATTGGGTGTAGGTTCAAGGGGGATGTGAGGGGTAAGTTTTTTACTCTGAGAATAGTGGATGCCTGGATTGCACTGTCTGGTATGGTAACTGAGGCAAATACATTAGAGGCTTTTAAGAAATGTTTGGATAGGCACATGGTTATAAGGTTGGTGGAGGGATATGGACATGGTGTAGGTAGAAGGGATTTGATTTGGGGTGTTTTTGATTTACTTATAAACTAGTATGGCACAACATTGTGGGCCGAATGTTCTATGTCCCTTTGGGATGTGGATAGCATCTCCAACCCGGCCACTCATAAAACTTCTATCTGAAAATGTTAACCGTCTCCACAGGTGGTGCCTGCCCTGCTGAGTGCTTACAGTATTCTCTGATATCCAGCCTGGTGATCTGTTTTAATGCTGTGATACCGCTTTTTATTTTCTCCCCATGCAGGGGTTTTGGATTACTGACCTGTAAACCAGAGGGCTACACGATGCAGCGCCGTGGCTGATGGAGAACTTCGTCTGCCGCGTTCTTGGCGCGTGTTTGACACTGATCTAATGGGGTTTGCAGCTACTGTATGTGCCTGTGTAATAGACGTAGTGGTGGCCCTAGGCCGGATACGTGTGGAAGATCAGACCAGACAAATAAGGGTATATTATGAGGGGTATCGACAGGCTAATGGCAAGAAAGTTTTTTACCATTTGAGGTTTGGTAAGGCTACAACTAGAAGTCATGGGCTAATTGTGAAAGGTGAAATATTTAAGAGGAACCTAAGCAGGAAACTTAGAGCAGGGGGTCCCAACCTGGGGCCCATAGACGCCTTGCTTAATGGTATTGATGTGTGGCATAAAAAGGTTGGGAACCCCTGAGGATTGTACGAGTGTGGAACAAGCTGCCAGTGGAAATTAGATTAGATTAGATTATGAAGACATGCAGTTCTCTTTTATTGTCATTTAGTAATGCATGCATTAAGAAATGATACACTATTCCTCCTGTGTGATATCACAAAAACACAGCACAGACCAAGACTGAAAAACTAACAAAAACTACATAATTATAACATATAGTTACAACAGTGCAACAATACCATAACTTGATGAAGCACAGTAAAAAAGTTCAAAGTTTCTCGAAAGTCCCACATCTCACGCAGATGGGAGAAGGAAGAAAACTCTCCCTGCCATGCCCGACCACAGTCTGACTCTGAGTCGTCCGAAAACTTCGAGCCTCCGATCAGCCCTCCGACACCAAGTACTGAGCACCATCTCTATCCAAATGATTTGACCTCAGCCTTGGTCGCCAGCAGCAGGCAAAGCCGGGGATCTTGGAGCCTTCCCTCAGGAGATTCTCGATCGCCCAGTAACAGCGGTAGCGAACCGGCGTTTCAGAAATTTCTCCAGATGTTCCTCTGTGCTTTCACGTCTGTCTCCATCAAATCAGAATTGTCCACGGCCCCTATTTAACGGATACGATATCATTTTCACCGGAGAGCTGCGCGCACTGCATCGCGCCACCATCTTCTCCTCCCGCCTCCCGAAATGATGGATACATTTGATTTTAACTTTGAATAACGACATGGATGGGAGAATACTTGATACATATTGGAAACAATGAGATAGATAGGAAAAGCGAGGAGGTCCTGAAGAGCAAATTTAGGGAGCTAATAGAAAGCTGAAAAGCAGGGCCTCCAGGTTTGCAGTCTCTTGAGCTGCTGCCTATGCCGCGTGCCAGTGAGGGTGTAAGATGAATCCGTGGCTGAGAATCCGGTGCAGGGGGCAGGGTTTCAGATTTTTGGATCATTGGGATCACTTCTGGGGAAGGTATGACTTGTACAAAAGGGATGGGTTACATCTGAACATGAGGGGAACCAATATCCTTGCAGGCAGGTTTGCTAGAGCTGTTGGGAAGGGTGTAAACTAACTTGGCAGGGAAGATGGGAACCAGAGTGATGGGGCTGAGGATAGGGCTGTTGGTTTATGTGCTTAGTCAGTGCATAGTGAGACTATCAGAAAGGACAGGCAGATGTTAGGGCAGAACTGCAGCCAGTGGGATGAGTTGCAGTGTAAAAGGGGGACAAGATTGCATTAGATACAGGGCTGAAGGTGCTATATTTGAATGCACGCAGTATACGGGATAAAATAGATGATCTTGTAGTGATGTTAGAGATAGTGGAATTATGTTGTGGGCATCACTGAGTCGTGGCTAAAAGATTGTAGTTGGGAGCTGAACATCCAAGGATACACATTGTATCAAAAGGACAGAGAGGTATGTAGAGGGGGTGGGATAGCTCTGTTGGTAAAAGATGAAATCAAATCCTGAGAAAGAGGTGACATAGGATCAGAAGATGTTGAATCCTCGTGGCTAGGGTTAAGAAACTGCAAGGGTAAAAAGAAAGTGATGGGAGTTAAATACAGACCTCCGAACAGTAGCCAGGATGTTGGCTACAAATTACAACGGGAGATAGAAAAGGCATGTCAAATGGCCAGTTACAATAGTCATGGGGGATTTCAATATGTAGTTAGATTGGGGAAAATCAGGTTTGTCCTGGATCCCAAGAGAAAGTTTGTAGAATGCATTTTCTGCAGCTCATGATTGAGCCCACTAGGGGATGGAACCAGAATGGATTAGATGGGCTGAAGGGCCTGTTTCTATGAGGTAGTACTCTGACTCTAAATCTCTCGGGTAGGGTAGCTATTGTGTTACAGAAGACTTGAATTTCACCCCCGCCCCCGCCCCCGCCCCCAGCTACCAATGCCTGCTCGCTGGCACTGATATTTAGCTCACACATTACCATCGTTAGAGTAACACCACTATGGCATCAGCAGTCGGGCTTCATTTCCTGCCACTGTCCGTTCTCTCCGTGACCTCCGGGCGCTCCTGTCTCCTCCTACATTCCTAAAACCTGTCTGGGTTAGCATTGACGAGTTGTGGAGATGCCAGTGTTGGCGGCAGAAATGTGACCACACTTGTGGTCTGTCCCTCAGGCTCACATTCAGACTGCATTGTTCCTTGATGCAAATGATGAATTCCACTCTTTTTCAATGCTAATGTAACCTTTACCATGATGGAAAGCATTTTCCAGTTCTATTGAGGGAGATGGAAAATACAGGAGGTATATCAGAGAAGTTTTTTTACACAGTGGTGTGTGGTAGATACATTAGGGACATTTAAAACACTCAGATAGACACATGGATGAAAGAAAACTGGAGGACTATGCAGGAGGAAAGGGTTAGGTTTTAAAAAGGGTTGGCACAACATTGTGGGCTGAAGCACCTTGTTGTTCTATGTTCTGTCTTACAGAAAGAGCATTCCATTGCCCTAACTACATTCCTACCCACACCGATTCAAGGGCTGAGGACTTGCAGACGACAAAATAAAATATTTACCGGTTCTTACCTATGCTTCTCACTGAGGTCTTGGAGTCTTGAGTTGTAATTAATGCAGAATCATTTGACCCTTGCAGAAGTGTGAGGTCTCCATTGGTCAGGGTTGAATGTCTAGATGCGCAAGTCAAGGCAGTAGGATATGGAGAGCAAGCTGTTGCCCATGTAGCAAGTTCCATCTCTCCATGCCTCTGATGAACCCAAAGAACCCCTGACTGCTATAGCCACAGGCAGCGGAGTTTTGAGATCAGAGATTTCCCTCTCCTAGATGAGTTGCCAATCACGGCTGATGAGCCCCATCTGCCCAAAGCGACTGGTTTTAACCGGCCTTTGCCCCTTCTCCTGTCAGTAGGAACAGCCCCGCTGGGCTTAGTAGCTAAGCCACACGTGAAGACCAGGAGCTGGACTTGGTTGTCAGAACCTATTTGAAGTGCACGCCATTGGGAGCATTTAATAGGTACTGGTAGCTTGTCCCCATTACCACCTTCAGATCCAACAACTTTAAGGAGCCCTTTCAGAAGTCTACATTATTATAACACCTTCTGTAGATAGCGGCTTGCTACCTTCATTCCTGACCGCTCTGGATATGATTAGTCGTAACCAAGCACCCTATTACCCCTAAAGTTTGGTCTGATTGTCCCAGTAGGAACAATGGTCCTCTCTCCATTCCAAATCGAGATGATGTTTCAGTACTGAGTTTTCAGAACTTGGTTCCAACTCTGAACAATGGGAATGGGTCTGCATCATCATCAGACTACTTCTGCCCTTGGCCAGTGCTGCACCATTTTCCTTGATATCCAGATATTTATGTTGAATTTAAAATGACTAAGCCTCCTCTGCCCTCCCAGGGTATAGGATTGCAGAGGGGCTCCACCTTCAGAAGTAATTTCTCTTTGTGATGTAAAACTACTTCCCCATCTATTCTTGGATTTACCAGGGTTGATGCAGGAAATAATAGGAGACCATAAAATATAGGAGCAGAATTAGGCCATTTGGCCCATCGAAGCTGCTTCACCATTTCATCATGGCTGATCCATTTCCCTCTCAGCCCCAATCTCCTGCCTTCTCCCCGTATCCCTGACTAATAAGAATCTATCAACCTCTGTCTTAAATATACCCAATGAATTCCACAGATTTACTACTCTCTGGCTAAAAATTTCCTCCTCATCTCCTTTCTAAAAGGACGTCCCTTTATTCTGAGGCTGTGTCCTCTGGTCCTAGACTCTCCTACCATAGGAAACATCCTTTTCACATCCATTCCATTGAGGCCTTTCAACATTCGATAGGTTTCAATGAAGTCACCCCTCATCCTGAATTCCAGTGAGTACAGGCCCAGAGCCATCAAATACCCTTCATAGGATAAGCCTTTCATTCCCAGAATCATTTTTGTGAACTTCCTTTGAACCTTCTCCAACACCAGCACATCCTTTCTTAGATAAGGGGCCCAAAACTGCTCAGAACTCTCCAAGTGAGGCTTCAGAAGTGCCTTATAATGTCTCAGTATTACATCCCACCCCGTCGTGCAGCTGAAACCACACCATTGCTGCATCCGCTGGGGCGAGATATCGAGATCTGTGATCAGTGGGGATCGAAGGAGCAGGGGAAAGCCACTGTAGGCTCTCTCGTGCCGAAGCATCAGTTGGGCTCACACTCCCATTGCCCTCCCCAGGGTCATGGACATATTCCCTGCCACAGGTGCCAAATGGTCCCTTCCCTACACAATCAAAACCACCACACCTGCTTTCAGGGTTCCCCAGTGATTGGGGGATGAATGAGTTGCCCACTCTCACTACCACCACTATCCCCACCCTCTCTCTTCACCTCCTCCAATTCCCCAAAGTTACCAGTAATTCTCCTGCCTTCTCCCTGTATCCCTTTACGCCCTGACTAATCAAGAATCTATCAACCTCTGTCTCAAATATACCCAAGGACTTGGTCTCCACAGCCGCCTGTGGCAATGAATTCCACAGATTCACCACTCTCTGGCTAAAGAAATTCCTCTTCATCTCTATTCTAAAAGAATATCCCTCTATTTTAAGGCTGTGTCATCTGGTCTTAGACTCCCCCACCATAGGAAACATCCTCACCACATCCACTCTATCCAAGCCTTTCAACATTCAATAGGTTTCAATGTCACCCCTCCTTCTTCTGAATTCTGATGAGTACAGGTCCAGAGCCATCAAAAGCTCCTCATGTGATGAGCCCTGCAATCCCAGAATCATTTCTGTGAACCTCCTTTGAACCCTCTCCAATGTCAGCACACCCTTCCTTGGACAAAGGGCCCAGAACTGCTCACCATACTCCAAGCGAGGCCTCACCAGTGCCTTATGAAGCCTCAGCATTACATCATTGCTTTTATATTCTAGCATCGCATTTTCCTTCCTCACCACTGGCTCAGTGAACCTGCTCTCTCTAGAATTACTCAGATAACCCTTCAATGCAGTCAGTGATGTACCACAGAACCAGGCCCTTCAGCCCATCGTATCCATGCCAACCATATTCAGCAATCTGATTTACTAGTATGTTGGTCTTGAACACCTTGTGCCTTGGTGATTTAAGTGCTCATCCAGGTGCATTTGTGAAGAAGATCATTAAGCTTCACAGTGTTACCAGTAGGCTCAACAAGCCTCTGTGTAATTGGAATTGGACCTCCTCACATTATCCTAGGGGGAAAGCCCTCAATGTTACTGGATAAGTGGATAGGGTGGTAAAGAGCGTGTATGGTACGTGTCACCCCTCGCTATCAGGTGCGGGTAAGTGTGCCCGATGAGGGTCACCAGCTGGGGGATAAAAAACAGATGGATGCTGCAACAGCATGATAATGCAAAGGGGTTTTATTCAGTGCTGGGGCGAAAAATGCAAAAAATTCCCAAAAGTTGTGAAGAAAACAAATTTACAGGTAGACAATTGAACGCAAACACTTTATGTACAAAATTTTACAAATATACAGAGACTTTCTCCGTGACAGCCTCTGCTGAAAGGACGAGATAGGGTGGACGTAGAGAGGAATCCAATACTAGAGAGCACAGCCTCAAATTTGAGGGGTGAACAGAGGCAAGGAGGAATTTTTTCCAGAGAGTAGTGAATCTGTGGAATGCTCTGTACTGGTGGAGGCCAAGTCTGCGGGGATATTGAAGGCGGAAGTTGATAGTTTCCTGATCGGTCATGGCATCAAACGATATGGCGAAAAGGCAGATGTATGGGGTTGAGTGGGGTCTGTGATCAGCCATGATGGAATGGTGGAGCAGACTCGATGGGCTGAATGGCCTAATTCTGCTCCTGTCTTATGGACACACTTTATCTTTAACTTTCCAATAAAACTATTCACCGACCATCAACTCCAACCTCCAGGCCTCTCTAGCAAAGCCAGACTGAAGGTTTAAATCTGTCTCTGCCTGGCCAAGAAGGACCAGCAAATTCTGCTGTTGGTCTGAGGGGGATGGGGGAGCACGTGACCAGACCATAATAATTATTTCAGATGCAGAATTGGAACATTTTGAACTATCCTACAGTTTTATTCCACAACAAATAAACCCACAGATCAGCGTCCACATGTTCAGAAGAAAATAAAAGAATAATGCCCCCCCCCCCACCCCGTGCTGTTGCAAGTGTAGGGGGCGGTTCACCTGCTTACACTAACCCCAGGCATTAGGACACTCCAAACTGTCCCTCAAGTTTTTGGGGGCTGTTCTGTTGTCTACAAACTGAGGTAACGGTGAGTAAATAAATAAAACTGTTTGGAATGTCTGTGTCTAGAATCCTTAATTTTATGAGTTATAAACCCGTAGAGCACGTTAACTGAAGGGATTGTTTTGTTTTACTGTTGGGGCGTGTAAATGGGGAACTCCCAAGAACCGCAGAGCGGGAGGGCAAAGTGTGTGAACTACTCGGGAAACTAGACCAGAGATAGAACGAGGAGGAGTGACTAACCGGGCAAAGGGGCAAGTTTAGTACGGTGTTGCCAACCTGTTCTGTCACCCTATGCTGCCCTTCATTATTCGGGGGATTGAATGCAAGTGCCGTGGGGTAATGTCAAACTCTGGTGGCTCCTTAAAGCCGTTATAGCGAGAGGTCGGTAGTCGGGATAGGCTCCCACTCCCTATTAAATGCTCCCAATGGCGGGCGTCTGAAGCAACCGAGTCCAGCTCCTGGCCTTAACGTGTGGCTTAGCTCCTAAATCCGGCGGAACCGTTTCTACCGACAGGACACGGGGCAAAGGTGTTACCCGACCAATTTATTTTGGATGTTTCATTCGTGAAGAGTGGCGAAACATTTTAATCCCGATTCCCATTCCCGTGCTGACATACCGGTCCATGGCCTCCTCTTGTGCCACGACGAGGCCACCCTCAGGTGCAGGAGCAATACCTTGTCGATAGATACTTTATTGATCCCAAAGGAAATTATATTCCATCTGGGTAGCCTCCAACTTGATATCGATTTCTCCTTCCAATAAAAAAATTCTCTCCCCTCTTCTTCTGTTCCCCACTCTGGCCTCTTACCTCTCCTCAACTGCCTATCACCACCCCTGGGTGCTTACCCCCTTCCCTTTCTCCTATAGTCCATTCTCCTCTCCTAACTACCAGATTATTTCCTCTCCAGCCCTTCATCTTTCCTATCCACCTATCACCTTCCAGTTATCCCCCCCCCCCCCCACCGCTTTTTATTCTGGCGACTTCCCCCTTCTTTTCAAGTCCTGAAGAAGGATCTCGGCCCGAAATGTTTATTCATTTTCATAGGTGCTGAGTTCCTACGGCATTTTGTGCGTGTTGCTTTGGATTTCCAGCATCTGTAGAATATCTCATGTTTACAATTTATTTGGTCCTCTTTACCCGTGGCGTCCTGCTGTGTAAATGGGCTAGTGTTGACGTAATGACAACGTGCGAAGTTCATCAAGCGCTTGGTGAAGAAAGTCTGTAAGGCGCTATGTCAATGTAATTCTTTTTCTCATCATCCTCATTGCCGTTCCTCTCACCAGCAGCAGACGGCGCCATCGCCGATGCTTCATAGGCAATCGGTGTATTGTGAGCTGTTTTAAGCCTTTTACCTACGATAGGATGTGCTGGCACTGGGGAAGAGTCCAGCGGAGGTTCACGAAAATGATCCCGGGAATGAAAGGGTGACATATGAAGAGCACTTGATAACTCAGGGCCTGGACTCATTGGAATATAGAAAAATGAGAGGATATCTAATTGAAAACTACCGAATACTGAAAGATTTAAATAGAGTGGATGCGGAGACGATGTTTCCTATGGCGTGGGGAGTCTGAGACCAGAGGGATGCCTACTTAGAATGGAGATGAAGAGGAATTTCTTTAGCCAGAGAGTGGTGAATCTGTGGAGTTTGTTGCCCCAGGTGACTGTGGAGGCCAAGTAATTGGGAATATGTAAAGCAGAGGTTGATAGGTTCTTGATTAGTCAGGGCATGGAGGGTTATGGGGAAGAAGGCAAGAGATTAGGGCTGAAAGAGAAAATGGATCAGCCATGATGTTATGATGGAGCAGACTCAATGGGCCAAATGGCCTAATTCTGCTCCTATATCATATGGTTTTATAGAGAGGGATAATAAGTCAGTCATGATGGAGCAAACTCATGACTTATGGTCATTGAGATAAAACACAAATCCTGGTCTTCCTGTAGAATAAGTCAAAGGAAGAGGCCATTTGCTCCACCAGACAGAATATCCAGTATTTTAACCACAGGCCTGGACTAAATGCAGTGGCCTGAGGGGAAATTTCCACATACACCGTGGTAGAATTTGAAATCCCAACTCCTAAGCTGTTGTGACCCTAACACTAAGGACTAGGGTCAAAATCTTGTGGTTCATTATATTCTTCAGGACAGGATAGCTACTGTTCTTTGGGACTCTAGGCCTGTAACAACATGGTTTTGTTCTGTAGTGGCCACACTATAACTCCACGGGGGGGGGGGGTGCGATCAACGCTGGTCTCAAGAAATTGAGAGGTGCTGAAATACAAAGGCATGGTGCAAAAGCCCAGAAATCTGTTATTACAGCTTTAGGAAGCCAGTTGTATTTTAAAGTAAATACTGCAAGGCATTATTTTTTTAAGGAAAAAGTAGTTCACATGAATAGGCTGTTGATGGGGTGCCTGCTACCACCTTCAGCTGCTGTATACTCGGGGAGTGCAAAGGCGCTATGTTAATGCAAGTCCTTCTCTGGTTGCAGTTCCTTCCTGCATCAATAGATGGTGCCATTGCGTTAAAACCAGACCATTTCCGAAAGCCTAGTCTCCCAGTGCCCCATCCCAACGATACTGCAGAATATCCAGTCATTTAACCATTGGCCTGAGGTGGTCAGAGAGAAAATGTCCACATCCACTGGCAAATGAGGTGGAGATCTCAACTGATCAAACTCCCACCAGCGGGTGCAAATACAGGGGTGAGGGTGGCGAAACGGGTGTGTCTCATTGAAAACCACTGAATACTGAAAGGTCTAAATAGAGTGGATGTTTCCTTTGGTCAGGGAGTCTATGCCCACAGCCTCAGAACAGGGGACTGTCCATTTGGAATGGAGATGAGGAGGAATTTCTTTAGACAGAGTGGTGAATTTGTGGAATTCTTTGCCACGGGGGACTGTGGATTGGGGGGGAGAGAAGTGGTAAAACATTGGGGGGTGGAAATGGTGTGGGGTCAGCAAAAGAGGGGGAGTGGCAAAAAGGGGGGGCAAATGGGGAGGGGTTGGTGAAATTGGGGAGTGGCAAAACGGGGGAAAATGAGATGGGGTCAGTGAAACGGGAGGGGGAGTGGTAACGAAATGGTGGGGGGGGAGGCAAATGTGTAGCAAGCAACATAGTCTGAATAATAATCACAAGGCCATATGGAGTCACACACACAGCAGTTGGGTGTTCCAATGTCACCAGCCTCTGTCTAATTCAACATCTGGAAGTGTTTGAGGATCTCTTTCTGGGTTTGATCCATCCCTGGGCCATGGTTTTCCAAACATCTGACCTAAACAGCAGGCTGGGTAACAGCTGGGCCATCCCAAGACTCTACACTACCCCGCACTAAAGATGTATGATGACACAATGCTTCTAGCCACAAGTACAGGAGTTAGGATGTTAAGCTGAAGTTGTACAAGACATTGGTGAGGCCGGATTTAAAGTATTGTGTGTGGATCTGGTCACTTGCCTACAGGAAAGGTCTGAATAAGTTTGAAAGAGTTCAGAGAACATTTACAAAGTTGTAGACGAGCCTTGAGGGCCCGAGTTGAAGGGAAAGATCGAATTTACTCTCTGGAGCAGAGGGGAATGAGGAGACATCTTATTGAGGTTCTGTTTACAACATTATGAGGGGCATAGATGGGGTGAATGCACGCAAGCTTTCCCCCTCCCCTCAGATTGGGTGAGACTAGAACTAGAGGTGAAAGGTGAAATATTTAAGGGGAATCTGCATCACTCAGAGAATGGTGAGGGTGTGGAACGAGCTGCCAGTGTGAAGTGATGGATGAGGGCCCAATTCATTTATTTTTGTTACTTATTGAGGTGCAGCCTCAATTTAATCCAGCCTCAGTCACTTTCAGAGCAGACTGACCGTTTGTTCTGTGGTTTAATGTTTCTTTACAAATATTTTTCACAAAATAATAATGAACTGAATAAAGTAACATCTAAAAACAGATGGAACAGATGAACTCCCTCACAACTAGTGGTGATAATTCGATCCTTTCCCCCACCACTTTTGAAGTTCGGAACTTCCTTCCCAAATAAAAATCACCACCGCCACACCCCCCACCCTCGCCACTGAAGCACACCCACACCGCCTCCCGTTCCACCCACCGCAGGTGAAACAAGAGTCTGCCCACTCTGACGCCCACCTGATCTTCCTGTTCAGGTGGAGACGGGCCAGAACAAAGTTTCTGGGGGAGGGTGTGTGGAGGCAGCGAGGATGCATGTAAGGCCCACTCCCCTCTCCCCACAGGTAACAGAGTGTAGTCGAACCTAACACCGAAAAACCCAAGGCTCCATCGCCACCCGCTCTCCCGCCGTGCTGTCAAAGAATCCTGCCGGACTAGAATGAAGGTCAGGGTTCGTGCTCGGACGGAGGCTCTCAGGGCACCGTGTAGAGCGGGCGTTCAGGCAGTGTGGTTCGAGGGCAAGTTCTGAGATGCGTCCATGGGGTACCTCACTGCCAATTTGATCCTCAGCTGCTGCCCACCGAGCTTCCCCGCCCATCCCCGGTCCCGTTACAGGGAGTTGCTGGCTGCCTCCTTGCCTTGCTTCTGGAGCAGCTGTTCAGCTGCCTGGAGTAACCGGTATCGTTCCCTCAGGTTCCGTCTACGCACGTGTTCGTTGGTGATCTCCTGCACGTTTCCACTGGGGAACCAGCCCTTTTGCCCAGTGGACAACTTGGACCCCTCGTACCAGCCTGAAAGGGGACAAGACAGGGCTGCTTACAATTCAAACGCATTTAGCCTTCAACGCACAGCATATCTACTTAATCGTAGCAGTGAAACAGTCCCTTCAGAACACTAACCCTGCGTTAATCTGACATTATGCTGTTGGGACTCAGCAGATTAGGCAAAATCTTGGAAGGAAATAAAGGCTCAGGGCCTTCACGAGTACCAGCCAGGCCTGACGAAGGGTCTCAGCCCAAAACGTCAACTCTTTCTATTTTCTTCTATAGGATACTGAGTCCCTCTGGTATTTTGTGTGTGCTGCTCAAAGTTTTCAGCATTTCCAGCAGCTCCTATCTCTTCATCTCACTTTATTCGCGCCCCACTCCCCCGTCGATTTCAGAATCAGAATCAGGTTTAATATCACCGGCACATGTTGTGCATCAGCAGTACAACGTAATCATTATCATCATAATAGAAACATAGAAACATAGAAAATAGGTGCAGGAGTAGGCCATTCGGCCCTTCGAGCCTGCACCGCCATTTATTATGATCATGGCTGATCATCCAACTCAGAACCCTGCACCAGCCTTCCCTCCATACCCCCTGACCCCTGTAGCCACAAGGGCCATATCTAACTCCCTCTTAAACATAGCCAATGAACTGGCCTCAACAGTTTCCTGTGGCAGAGAATTCCACAGATTCACCACTCTCTGTGTGAAGAAGTTTTTCCTAATCTCGGTCCTAAAAGGCTTCCCCTCTATCCTCAAACTGTGACCCCTCGTTCTGGACTTCCCCAACATCGGGAACAATCTTCCTGCATCTAGCCTGTCCAATCCCTTTAGGATCTTATACGTTTCAGTCAGATCCCCCCTCAATCTTCTAAATTCCAACGAGTACAAGCCCAGTTCATCCAGTCTTTCTTCATATGAAAGTCCTGCCATCCCAGGAATCAATCTGGTGAACCTTCTTTGTACTCCCTCTATGGCAAGGATGTCTTTCCTCAGATTAGGGGACCAAAACTGCACACAATACTCCAGGTGTGGTCTCACCAAGGCCTTGTACAACTGCAGTAGTACCTCCCTGCTCCTGTACTTGAATCCTCTCGCTATAAATGCCAGCATACCATTCGCCTTTTTCACCACCTGCTGTACCTGCATGCCCACTTTCAATGACTGGTGTATAATGACACCCAGGTCTCGTTGCACCTCCCCTTTTCCTAACCGGCCACCATTCAGATAATAATCTGTTTTCCTATTTTTGCCACCAAAGTGGATAACTTCACATTTATCCACATTAAATTGCATCTGCCATGAGTTTGCCCACTCACCCAACCTATCCAAGTCACCCTGCATCCTCTTAGCATCCTCCTCACTGCTAACACTGCCACCCAGCTTCGTGTCATCCACAAACTTGGAGATGCTGCATTTAATTCCCTCATCCAAGTCATTAATATATATTGTAAACAACTGGGGTCCCAGCACTGAGCCTTGCGGTACCCCACTAGTCACTGCCTGCCATTCTGAAAAGGTCCCGTTTATTCCCACTCTTTGCTTCCTGTCTGCTAACCAATTCTCCACTCACACCAATACCTTACCCCCAATACCGTGTGCTTTAAGTTTGCACACTAATCTCCTGTGTGGGACCTTGTCAAAAGCCTTTTGAAAATCCAAATATACCACATCCACTGGTTCTCCCCTATCCACTCTACTAGTTACATCCTCAAAAAATTCTATGAGATTCGTCAGACACGATTTTCCTTTCACAAATCCATGCTGATTTTGTCCGATCATTTCACCGCTTTCCAAATGTGCTGTTATCACATCCTTGATAACTGACTCCAGCAGTTTCCCCACCACCGACGTTAGACTAACCGGTCTATAATTCCCCGGTTTCTCTCTCCCTCCTTTTTTAAAAATGTGTCGTGTCGTATGGCGTGGGCGATCACGGTCATGGGGAGAATGTAGAATCTCCTTACGGACAGCGGCAGGAATTGAACCCTGGGTCACTGGTACCGTAAAGCGTTGTGCTAACCACTACACTGATATATCTGCTAACCACCCGATAGCGCATTCCATGCACACACCACTCTCTGTGTGAAACACTTGCTTCTGAATTCCCTGCCCCCACATACTTTTCTCCAATCACCTTAAAATTATCCCCTCTCGGATTATCGTTGCCAGCCTGGGAAAAGGCGCTGGCTGCCCACTTTATACCTCCTATCATCTTATATACTTGCCCAACACAATCCTCGCTGATTTCATTTGATGCCAACAAAGCATTTCACTGCGTGTCTGACAAATAAAGCTAATCTTTCTCTTCTTAATCAAGCCAACTCTCATCCTCCTTCGCCCCAAAGAGAAAAGCCCGAGCTCGCTCAACCTTTCAAAGATTCAAAGTACTTTTATTACCAAAGTATGAATGGAGTATACAACCCTGAAATTCGTCTTCCCACAGACAGCCACGAAACAAAGAAAATCATGGAATCAGTTTAAAGAAAAACATCAACACCCCACCCCCCACAACACGCAAAAAAAAAACAAATTGCTCAAATGGCAACAAAAAAAATGAGTGAAAAACCCAGAATATAAAACACAAAATCGAAAGAGTCCAGGCATATTCAGTTCAGCTCAGTGTTTGTTATCTGCAGGCTGCATCAAACATCACCCAAAATAGCAACAGAAAAAAAAGGAGTGACCAGAAACAGATCATAACATGAACTACAGAGGCAAATCCACAAACCTCAAAAGACATGCTCTCTAATCCAGGCAGCATCCTGCCAAATCTCCTCTGCACCCTCTGAGAAGCTTCCACATTTTTCCTAAATCGAATACAATATTCCATGCATGGATCTAACCAGAGTTTTACAGAGCTGCAACATTACCACATGGCTCTTGAACTCAATTCCCTGACTAATGAAGGTCAACACACCATACATTCTCTTAAACACCCTATCAACTTGTGCTGTAACTTTGAGGGATCTATAGATGTGGACCCCCAAGATCGATCTGTTTCTCCACACTGCTAAAAATCCTGCCATTAACTTTGTACTCTTCCCTTCAAGTTTGACCTTCCAAAGTGAAGTTTGCCAATTCTTAGCCCAGCTCTGCATCCTGTCGGAGGTCACTTTTTAAGAAACACCTGTACACCTGCTTTTTAATGCAAATATCTAATCAGCCAATCATGTGGCACCAACTCAATGCATAAAAGCACGCAGACATGGTCAAGAGGTTTAACCGTAGTTCAGACCAAACATCAGAATGGGGAAGAAATGTGATCTAAGTGACTTTGATCATGGAATGATTGTTGGTGCCAGATGGGGTGGTTTGAGTATCTCAGAAGCTGCTGATCTCCAGGGATTTTCACGCACAAGTCTCTAAAGCCGGAGTTCCCAACCTTTTTATATGCCATTGTCCAATACCATTAACCGAGGGACCCGTGAACCCCAGATTGGGAACTCCTGCTCTAGAGTTTACAGAGAATGATGCAACAACAACAAAAATAAATCCAATGAGCGGCAGTTCTGTGGGCGAAAATGCCTTGTTAACGAGAGAGAGATCAAAGGAGAATGACTAGACTGGTTCAAACTGCCAGGAAGGCGATGGTAACTCAAATAATCATATGTTACAACAGTGGTGTGCAGGAGAGCAACTCTGAATGTACAATGCATTGAACTTTGAAGTGGATGGACTACAGCAGCAGAAGACCATGGATATACACTCACTGGTCACTCTATGAGGTACAAGATGTACTTACGTTAAGTAGGCACTGTGTATATCCTGCTGTAACCTATCCACAACACCATCAACTTTCGTGTCCTCTGCAAACTTGCTAAACCACCTTTCACTTCCTCATCCAAGTCATTTAGAAAACTCACAAAAAACTGTTAGCTTTTTCCTGCAGCAGCACAGTATGTACCAAACATAAATACCGGCACGTACTGTTCTAGGTTCTGTTCCTTGCAATCGCACTTATACCCTGGGTAGTGGTGTCAATGGGTTCCTAAGGTTGTCATAGGCGAGGGTAGTAATAGGGACAAGCTCCCACTACCTATTAAATGCTCCCAGTAGCGTGCGCTTCAAACAACCTCTTTCAACCAAGTCCAGCTCCTGGCCTTCACGTGTGGCTTAGCTACTAATCCCAGCAGAACCATTTCTACTGACAGGAGAAGGGGCAAAGGCAGGTTACTGGTGCCTTAAACCCGGTCACTTTCGGCACATGGGGCTCGTCGGCTGTGGTTGGCAGCGCATCTAGGAAAAGGAAAACTCTGATCTCAAATCTCCGCTGCCTTGCGGCTATACCCACTCATGGGGAAGACTTCGTGAGTAAGCCCCAATGGAAATATCCAGAGCGGAGGTTCCTAAGACAGTCCTACGTTGAGTTCAACACTGACTGGAAATTCCTGCGACTCTGCTGGTGCCAAACTGTATCGGTCTCTGCCGTTCCTTTGGGTTCATCAGATGTGTGGAGATGGGGAGCTTGCTACATGGGCAACAGCTTGCTCTCCATATTGTACTGCCCTGGCTTGTGTACTTAAGACAGCTAGGACGCAACATCCACAGTTGACCCTGACTAACGGAGGCCTCAGATTGGTGCCAATGACAATAAACTTGAACTGGAACTGCTCCCTCTCAACTCCAATAACCTGGGTTCAATCCCAAGCTCTGGTGCTGTCTATGTGACAAACACAAGTTAACAAACTCCTAGGAGGTTCACGAGAACGATTCCAGGAATGAAAGGGTTAATGTGTGAGGTGTGTTTGATGGCACTGGGCCTGTAGTCACTGGAATTTAGAAGAATAAGGTGGGGGGGGGGAGACTCATTGAAGCCTCTAGAATATTGAAAGACTTAGATAGAGTGGACGTGGAGAGGATGTTTCCCATAGCAGGGAAGTCTAGGACCAGAGGGCACAGTCTCAGAATAGAAGGATGAGCCTTTAGAATAGAGATGAGGAATTTCTTTAGTCAGAGGGCGGTGAATCTGTGGAATTCATTACCACAGATGATTGTGGAGGCTAAGATAGTGGGTATATTTGAAGAGGAGGTTGATAGGTTCTTTCTTGATTAGTAAAGGCGTCTAAGGTTATGGGGAGAAGGCAGGCAAATGAAAGCTGAGAGGAAAAATACATTAGCCATGATTGACCATAGGATATAGGAGCAGAATTAAGCCATTTGCCCATTGAGTCTGTTCCACCATTTCATCATGGCTGATCCATTTTCCCTCTCAGCCCCAATCTCCTGCCTTCTCCCCATATCCCTTCATGCCCTGACTAATCAAAAATCCATCAACCTCTGCCTTAAATATACCCAATGACTTGGCCTCCACCTGTGTCAACGAATTCCACAGATTCACCACTCTCTGGCTAAAGAAATACCTTCTCATCTCCATTCTAAATGGACATCGCTCTGTTCTGAGGCTGCGTCCTCTGGTCTTGGACTCCCCCACAATAGGAAACATTTTCTCCACATCCGCTGTACTGAGGTCTTTCACATTTGATAGGTTTCAGTGAGATCCTCCCTCGTTCTTCTGAGTTCCCGTGAGCACAGGACGGGATGGTGGAGCAGTCACAAAGGGCTGACTGGCCTAATTCTATTCCTATGGTCTGAATTGTACATGATTTACAGAACAAAATAAACATCACGACAATACAGCAAGTTGAGTCAGAGAGAGAAAAAGAAATGGTTTGATTTAGTGTGAGGGTTTTTTTCAAGTTGGCTCAAGAACATAATGGCTGTGGAGGTGAAGCTGCTGTTGACCTTTGAGGTGTAGGTCTTCAGGCTCCTGTACCTCCTGTCTGATGCATTATGCTGCCCGGTATAAATATTTGTTTGTTTGTTTATGTATTTATTGAGATACAGTGCAGAATAGGTGCTTCCGGCACTTTGAGCCACACCACCCAGTAATCTCCTGATTTAACCCTAGCCCTAATCACGGGACAATTTACAACGACTAATTAACCTACCAACCGGTACGTCTTTGGACTGTGGGAGGAAACCAGAGCACCCGGAGGAAACCCACGCAGTCACGGGGAGAACGTACAAACTCCTTACAGGCAGCGGCGGAAATTGAACCCGGGACGCCTGTACTGTAAAGCGTTGTGCCATACGCTCCCATCACCTCATGGTCCTATAGGCTTCAATGAGATCCCCCATCATTCTTCCAAATTCCAGTGAGGATAGGCCAGAGCCAACAAATGCTCCTCATACACTAACTCTTTCATTCCCAGGGATTATTCTTGTGAACCTCCTCTGGACACTCTCCAATTCTTAAAACTTTGGTTTTAAACAATAAGCCCCTTGTCTGCCATTCACCCACTAGTTTATCAGCTACCAGCAGGACTGTCAATCAAAGAACCAAGTATAGATAAATAGTCATAGACTTATACGGAACAGAATGTGGCCCTTTGACCCAACTCATCCATACTAACCACAATGTCTTCCCGAGCCAGTTCCATTTCCCAGATTTGGTCAATATCCCTCTAAGTCAGGGGTTCCCAAACTGGGTCCCATGGACCTCTCAGTTAATGGTATTGGTTCATGGCATAAAAAGTTTTGGGAACCCCTACTCTAAAACTTTCCTATCCAGGTTTCTGTCCACATGTCCAGCTCTCAACCCAAAGGCGTGAACATCAAATTCACCAACGACAGGCGACCTGCTGTCCCTCTGACCCTTTCCTCTCTCCTCCTGATCCATTCAGTTCCTCCTACACCCATCCCAGCCCACATCACCTGTTCTATGTTAACACAGATGAAGAGGAATTTCTTTAGTTAGAGTGGTGAATCTGTACAATTCATTGCCACTGACAGCTGTGGAGGCCAAATCATTGGGCACATTTGGTATGTCACCAAAGACGCTTACAAATTTCTACAGATGCACCCTAGAGAGCATTCTAACTGGCTGCATTGTGTCTGGTATGGGGGGGGGGGGTGCTACTGCACAGGATCGAAACAAGCTGCAGAAAGTGGTAAACTTAGTCAGCTCCATCATGGGCACTAGCCTCCATAGTATCCAGGACATCTTCAAGGAGCGATGCCTCAGAAAGGCGGCATCCATCATTAAGGACCCCCATCACCCTGGTCATGTTCTCTTTTCATTGTTACCATCAGGGAGGAGGCACAGAAGCCTGAAGGCACACACTCAATGATTCAGGAACAGCTTCCTCCCCTCCGCCGTCCGATTTCTGAATGGACATTGAACCCATGAACACTACCTCACTAATTTTTTTTACTTCTATTTTTGTACTACTTATTTAATTTAGCTATTTAATACATACATTTACTGTAATTCACTTTTTTTCCTATTATTATGTATTGCATTGTACTGCTGCTGCAAAGTCATCAAAATTTCACGAGAATACACACAACGTTGTGGGGGAGCTCAGCAGGTCAGGCAGCATCCATGGATGGGAATAAGCAGTTGGTGTTTCACATCAAGACCCTTCACCACAACATTCACGACAGATGCCGGTGATAGTAAACCCGATGCTGATTCCGATATTTAAAGCCAAGGTTGATAGGTTCTTGATTAGTAAGGATGTCAGAGGTTACGGGGAGAAGGTAGGAGGAGGGAAAATAAATCAGCCATGTTGGAATGGTGGGGCAGACTGGATGGACCGAATTCTGCTCCTATGTCTTACGAGCTTTTATAAGTGTAGAGATTTGCACTGCTCTGCAAAAAGATAATTTGTATGTATACCCATGACAATAAAGTTGAACTTGAAGTAAACACTTCAGTGCTTTAACAAGTGGCTTACAATTGTCTTTGAGGTGTTGTTTGAGGTGTTGGAAACAGCCACCGTGACCATGACTCAGCCACAGAGTGTGAGAAGAGAGCGCAGACGGGGCATTGGCGCGCCAGAGGAAAGACGTACCCTCGAGTGATTTCTTGGTCACGTTGACGATATCAGTGGGCTCGAGGCTCAGTTCGTCTGCTTGCTGGGCTGTGTAAGGGATCAGGCACTGCACCTGTGGACAGTCTGCTTGGGGAAGTGGGTGAATGCAAAAAAAGAGAAAAAGGTTAGGAGACACTTCAAAATTCCTCCCCCTCTGACCCAAAGTGTGCATCTACTGATTGTAATTTGCTGACTGCCCCTTGAAAAAAAATTCTGACAAGCCAGCATCCATTTTGGATTTTGGTGATGCTGGACTGGCAGATACTCTGGATTGACAGATTTAAGTCACTTTTATTTCACCCGACTTACACACTCAACAATAGAACATAGACCTAGAAGAGTACAGCACAGGAACAGGTCCACAATGTGGTACCAAACCAATTAAAAAGCAAATGAAAAACACCCAAAAATGAATCCTTCTGACCTACACAAGTCCTTATCCCTCCATCTTCAGCATATTCATGTACCTATCGAAACACCTCTTAAAGTCTCTAATGTATTTGCCTCTACCACCATACCAGGCAGTGCATTGCAGGCATCCACCACTCTCTGAGTAAAAAACTTACCCCTCACATCCCCTTTGAACCTACCCCCTCTCATCTCTGGTATTAGACATTTCTACCTTGGGAAACAGATACTCTCTGTCCACTCTATCGATGCCTCTCAATCTTGTAAACCTCTATCAGATCTCCCCTCAGCCTCCAGAACTCCAGAGGAAACAACCCAAGTTTATCCAGCCTCTCATGACAGCACATGCCCTCTAAACCAGGCAGCATCCCAGTAAACCTCTTCTGCACCCTCTCCAAAGCCTCAACATCCTTCCTGTAGTGGGGCGACCAGAACTTAATGCAATACTTCAGGTGTGGCCTAAACAAAGTTTTATAAAGTTGCAACGTAACCTCTTAACTTTTGAACTCAATGCCTCGACTGATAATAGTGTAATACATTTTCCAGTGAAAACATCAGGTTTAAAAGGAAACATTCAAACTCCAGCTCCACATACAAAGCTACCCCCACTCGCAACTCCAGCCCCAGTTTCGGCTGCACTGTGGGAGCCAGGATCCAGCTGCACACACCCACTGGATCTGGTCTTACATTCCAAATCCGCACAACAGACAGATGCTGAACGTGTCCAGGATTTCCGAATATTTGACGCCAGGTCATCAGAGCCTGACTTACTCGAACTTTCCTGTGCGTTGCTGCAGGTGCCGTGAAATCCTGGCACCACGGGGCACACTTCACCCCTGCCCTAACTATGACCTCACTGACTGGGAAAGCAAGGCTCAAAGGGCCGAATTGGCCCAGTCTGTTCTTACTACTGCCGCAGTCAACTGAGTGGAGGGACACCGTGGAGATGGAAAGCACAGTGCACGATGGAGGGTGGAGGCTAGTGAAAGGTGGTTAATTCCATTGAGAATGCTGGAGGAACTCAGCAGGTCAGGCAGGATCTATGGAAGGGAATCAAGAAAGCCCTTAACTCTGAGTAGAGTCATTGGGACGCCATCAAGAAAGCAGGCTTTCTTATTTTTACAAGGCTGAGTTGCTAGCTCAATGAAAAACCCAGCACGGATGGAAAGCGTGCAAGGGGGCCGGCTGGATTCGAACTTGGGAGCCTTCGCTCCGAAGTCCGGCGCCGATGCCACTACGCCACCAGCCGGCTATGGAAGGGAATAAACAGTTCTATTTTGGGGCGAGATCCTTCATCAGGATTATTAAGTGAACAATGTTTCCTGTAAGGTGAGAGCATGTGCACGCACATATCTTTTGCTACTAGCACACAAAGGAATTTAAACTGCGCTCAAAAGGTTGTTACCCTCTACTTCGTTGGCATGTTAAGTATATTTCACGATTGTACACAATCACATTTCCATTTTCAGTTTCTGATGCAGATGGTGTTGACAATGTGGAGTTTGCGATGATTTGTCCGCAGATTTTACAACTGGCTTACTTACACTGTTTTTATTGAAGGAATTATTCAGTGTACGCATGTTGGTGTCACTGGGCAAAAAATTGCACTGCACGAGATTTTTGCGTTCACTGGTCATTACGAATTAGAGGAAACATTGTCTCGGTTTGAAACATCGACTATTTATTCCCCAGAAACAAACAAAAAATGCCGGATGAGCTCAGTAGGCCAGGCAGCATCTATGGAAATGAATAGACAGTCGCCGCTTTGAACCGAGACCCTTCATCAGGATGTTGCCTCCAGCATTTTGTGTCTGTTGCTCTGGATTTCCAGCGTCTGTAGAGGGTGGTGCGGGCATGCAATGAGCTGCCAGTGGAAGTGGGTTCAATTTCAATATTGAATCAACGTTTAGGATAGGTACATGGACGGGTGTGGTATGGAAGCTATGGTCCATGTGCAGGTCAGTGAGATTAGGCAGAGTAATGGACTAGATGTGCTGAAGAACCTGTCAATGTGCTGTATGGTTCTATGACTCTATGCAGAATCTCTTATGTTTATAACGCCACGTAGTCCTTGCTTACCCCAAAACTCGTAGACCTTGTCGTCGTTGATCTCCTCCTGAAGGGCATACTGACCAGAGGTCAATGCATTCATCCAACGGTGGCGGTCCGACCTGAAAACAGAGACCCACGTTCCCAATTACTGCCTTGTTCACCCCTAATTCTCCACGCCCCTCCCTTTCTCCGGCACCCTCTCCGTCCCAGGCACTCACTCGGTCAGCACCTTCAGCAGCCGCTCGCTCTGCTTGCCTTGGTGGTTCTCGAGGAGGGTCAGCGTGAAGCAGTTCTCGATGCTGGCACCCAGCGAGCTGCTGGGGCAATCCTGGACCTCGACCAGTGACCGATGGGCGTAGTCAACCACCTGGTACCTGTCCGCTCTGGGCAGAATGTCACAGCTGTGTTAGTCATCGACCACAGGATAAAGGAGCAGAATTAAGCCCTTTGGCCCACCCAACCCGAAAACACAAGTCCTGCTATCCCACCTACGGCGAAAGAAACAGGCCTTCCAGGTCAATGATGACCATCAGTGGTATCTACAGGAGGTGCTGACCTCAAGAAGGCAACATCCATCATCGAAGACATTGGAGAGGGTGCAGGAGGTTCTCCAGGATGCTGTCTGGTTTAGAGGGCCTGTTGCCGTCATGAGAGGCTGGATAAACCTGGGCTGTTTTCTCTGAAGCGGCTGAGACTGAGGGGAGATCTGCTTGATGTTTCTAAGATTATGAGAGGCAGCGATAGAGTGGACAGAGTCTACCAATATTTGTTTCCCAAGGTTGAAATATCTAATACCAGAGGGCATGCATTGAAGGTGAGAGGGGGTAGGGTCAAAGGGAATGTAAGGGCTAAGTTTTTTACTCAGATGCCTGGAATGTGACAGAGGCAAGTATATTAGAGGCTTTTAAGAGACGTTGGAATACAAGGAGGATGGATGGACATTGTGTTGGAAGGAGGGATTAGTGTTTGAGTGTTTTTGATTTGCTTTTTAGCTGGTACAGCACAATACTGTGGGCTGAATGGCCTGTTCCTGTGCTGTCTGGGCCAAGCCATCTTCTCACAGCTACCGTCAGGCAGGAGGTACAAAATCCTGAAGTCCCACACCACCATGTTCAGGAACAGTTACTTCCCTTCAACGATTTGGCACTCAAAACAACTTGCACAGCCCTAATTCAGTGCCTCAGGATTGAACACTACCTTTTTTTTTGACCATACTGTTGATTTCTGTAATGTATACTAATTTATGTCTGTACTGTACAGCCGCTGGGAAACAAATTTCATGCCGTACAAATAGAACATAGAACAAGACAGTACAGCACATGAGCAGGCCCACAACGTTGTGCCAAACCAGCTGAAATCAGGTCAAAAACACCTAAACACTGATCCTTCAATGCATATCCTCTGGTATTAGACATTTCTACCCATGGAAACAGATCCTCCCTCTCTACTCTGTCTATGTCTCTCATAATCTTGTAAACCTCTATCAGATCTCCCTTCTGCCTCTGCCGTTCCAGAAAATATAACCCAAGTTTCTCCAGCCCCTCATGACAGCACATGCCCTGTAAACCGCAGCATCCTGGTAAACCTCTTCTGCACCCTCTCCAAAGTCTCAACATCCTTCCTATAGTGGGGCGACCAGAACTTTATGCAATAGTTTATAAAGTTGCAATATAACCTCTTGACTTTTGAACTCAATGCCCCAACTAATAAAGCCTTCTTAACCACCTTATCAAACTGTGTAATCACTTTCAAGGAGCTATGAACTTGGATCTCAAACTATCTCTGCTGAGCAACACTGTTAAGGATCTTGCCCTTAATTGTGTACTGTCTCTTTGCATTTGCCCTACTGAGGTGAAACACCTCACATTTATCTGGGTTAAACTCCATCTACCATTTTTCTGTGATAATAAGTCTGATTCTGAGCTTTCAATACCAAACTGACCACCACACTCCCAGAACAACACCCGGCTTCAGTCTGCACCGAGACCCTGGGACAGATAGAAGCATTTTCCTGACCAAGTTGGGTTGAGGGCTGGTACTTACCCCTTTTTGACGGTGATGAGTAGCAAGTCATTGAAAAGGAAGAAGTACAGAATGGTGACCTTTGGTTTTACCCCGAAGAGATTCCCTCGAAAGACGATCTCTGAAACTTCCCCTTGTTTCTCAAGGTGCCGGGCCTTGGAGATAATGGGAATGGCCTAAAGAAACAGGACAGGGAGTCAATAACTCCAAGTCCTACTGGACTAAATTCCAGGTCAATCACATTGTCTAGAATTGGGAGAACCCAGGGGTCTCGAAGTGTAGCAGGAAATTCCAGACAGAGGGAGGGACAGGGACGTGGAAAGAGTTGAAAGGGATCGCTTACGAAGTTTCCTGATTACAAAATGGGAGAAGAATAACAAGCAGGAAACGCTTCAGGAATCCTGAGAATCAAATAGGCAGAAGTAGGGAGTAGCCACAATGTCAACATATTGAGGACAAGGAAAGAGGAGGGTGGGTTGGAGAGAGGCTTTAGAATTTCAGGAACAAGAGGGCAAAGGTCAGAAAGGTCACCCTTCAAAGTTCAAAGTAAATTTAATTATCAAGGTACTTAGATGTCATCATATGCAACCCCAAGATTAATTATCTTGTGGGCATACTCAATAAATCTATAGAATAATAACCATAATAGAATCAATGAAAGACTACCCAACCAGGGCATTCAAAAAGTGTGCAAAAGACAACAAGCAACAAATATTTTAAAAAGTAGGAATAGTAAATAAACAAACAAATAAATAAACAAGCAATAAATATTGAGAACATGATATTAAGAGACCTTGAAAGTGAGTCTACTGGTTGTGGGAATTATACAAGGGTGCATAATTGGGGGGAAAGGTAGAGCAAGGACGTCAGAGGCTAGTGTTTTACACAGAGAGTGATGGGTGCGTGGAACGTGCAGCCGGGGGTGGTGGTAGAGGCAGATACATTAGGAACCACTGAGGGACTCTTAGCTAGCACATCCTCCAAGAGGACTACAACCTTGTTGTAGGGTTTGGAAGTCTGTGTGCCTCAGTGATCCAGACAGCTTTATGGTAGGCTCTTGGTAGGGTCACCCATGCCAAACAGGTCAAAGGGTAGAGGCCAGAGCAAGAGTGGTCCACCAGTCCTCCAGGTTCGGGGGTTCAGCTCAGGGCTAACAACCCTGATTGGTAAAACAAAATTGTTACGGAACAGCAACATCTGAGTGTGATGGTATTCACGAGTCTCCACCTGGGACTGGCATGACTGACAGTAGTGAAAACAGAGAGGAAGCTACTGACATGATGAAGGAAGCCCTGAACACCACCAGAGATGGAGGACCTTCATTGCTGCTCTAAACACCAACAGTGTAATGGGCAGTAAGCGAAGCGAAGAGAAGCATAATGCATGATAAAAAGATGGAGGGCTATGTGTGAGGGAAGGGTTAGATTGCTGTTGGAGTATGTTAAAGGGTTGACACAACATTGCTGGCTGATGGGCCCGTACTGTGCCATATGGAAAGAAAGAGGATCTTTGGAGGGATCTAGGAGATAGAAAAACACCATTTGGTGCTGTTGGAAACCACTGTCTTTTTTAAAATGATACCTTTTATAAAATTTGTACATTTTAACAACCTCATATTTTTCACACTCACTGGCAGAAAGCGGTATAGCTGCTAAACTAACCGTTTATCATCTTTCTCCTTTTTCATTGGCTAAGCATTAGCACATTACCCATGTGATGTAATTATTTCAATTATGTAGGCTATTAACTGATTTATCACTATCTAAGGATTTTTCCTCATCTGTAAAAGCGATAGATTTTTCAGAAGTGCCACCTTTAATCTCTTGTTTTAGCATTAATTCCCTCCTTAGCATTGATGATTGTTATTAGATTGCTATTAGTTTGTTTAGTGTTTGTGTGTTTGTTTGTACTCTGAAATAAACTGAAATCTTGGAATTAAGACTGCTTGTCATTGATGACTCCTGGAAGAACCCTAAGGATTAGAAAATAAACAGAAATTCAACAGTGCATTCAGAGCTACTGACAAACCAGTACACTAATCCTGCACTCACTTTGTTCTTCTTGCAGTCCCACCAACTCCCCCTCACCCTCAGATTCCACCCCTCACACACACACTAAGGGGGCAATTCACAGCGGCAGATTATCCCATGGATCTCGCACGTCACTGGGATGTGGGAAGAAACCAGAGCACTCGGGGAAAATCCATGCAACTACAGGAAGAACGTGTACACACACACACAGCCACCCACCCGGAGGGGAGGGGAGGAGAAGATGGCGGCGCGACGCAGCGCGCGTGGCCACTCTGGAATGATATTGGTATTTGTTAAGTAGGTACCGTGCACAATCCTGATTTGATGGAGACAGATGTGAGAAGCACTGAGGAACATCTGGAGAAACTTCTGAAATGCCCGCTTCGCTGCCGCCGCTACTGTGCGATTGAGAATCTCCAGAGGGGAAGGCCCCAAATCCTCAGCTTTGCCTATTGCTTGGTGGCTGGGGATGTGCTCGGCAGAGATGGTGCTCGGTGCTGGAGGGCGGTCAGAGGCTCGAAGTTTTTGGACAGACTCAAGAGTCGGCTGTGGTTGGGTGCTTCCAGGGTGCTGCATCGGCAAGTTTGCGGCGCTGGAGGTTCATGGCAGAAAGAGAGTTTCTCTTCCTTCTACCGTTTGCGTGAGATTATGGGACTTTCGACACGGTTCCACACAGTAGGCTTATTCAGAAAGTTAGAAGGCATGGGATCCAGGGAAGTTTGGCCAGGTGGATTCAGAATTGGCTTGCCTGCAGAAGGCAGAGGGTGGTGGTGGAGGGAGTACATTCAGATTGGAGGGTTGTGACTAGTGGTGTCCCACAAGGATCTGTTCTGGGACCTCTACTTTTCGTGATTTTTATTAACGACCTGGATGTGGGGGTAGAAGGGTGGGTTGGTAAGTTTGCAGACGACACAAAGGTTGGTGGTGTTGTAGATAGTGTAGAGGATTGTCAAAGATTGCAGAGAGACATTGATAGGATGCAGAAGTGGGCTGAGAAGTGGCAGATGGTGTTCAACCCGGAGAAGTGAGAGGTGGTACACTTTGGAAGGATAAACTCCAAGGCAGAGTACAAAGTAAATGGCAGGATACTTGGTAGTGTGGAGGAGCAGAGGGATCTCGGGGTACATGTCCACAGATCCCTGAAAGTTGCCTCACAGGTAGATAGGGTAGTTAAGAAAGCTTAAGGGGTGTTAGCTTTCATAAGTCGAGGGATAGAGTTTAAGAGTCGCAATGTAATGATGCAGCTCTATAAAACTCTGGTTAGGCCACACTTGGAGTACTGTGTCCAGTTCTGGTCACCTCACTATAGGAAGGATGTGGAAGCATTGGAAAGGATACAGAGGAGATTTACCAGGATGCTGCCTGGTTTAGAAAGTATGCGTTATGATCAGAGATTAAGGGAGCTAGGGCTTCACTCTTTGGAGAGAAGGAGGATGAGAGGAGACATGATAGAGGTGTACAAGATAATAAGAGGAATAGATAGAGTGGATAGCCAGCGCCTCTTCCCCAGGGCACCACTGCTCAATACAAGAGGACATGGCTTTAAGGTAAGGGGTGGGAAGTTCAAGGGGGATATTAGAGGAAGGTTTTTTACTCAGAGAGTGGTTGGTGCGTGGAATGCACTGCCTGAGTCAGTGGTGGAGGCAGATACACTAGTGAAGTTTAAGAGACTACTAGACAGGTATATGGAGGAATCTAAGGTGGGGGCTTATATGGGAGGCAGGGTTTGAGGGTCGGCACAACATTGTGGGCCGAAGGGCCTGTACTGTGCTGTACTATTCTATGTTCAAGAGACTTTGAGACTTTTTTTTACCGTGCCCATGGTCTGTTCTTTATCAAATTACGGTATTGCTTTGCACTGTTGTAACTACGTGTTATAATTATGTGGTTTTTGTCAGTTTTTCAGTCTTGTTTTATCTTGTGTTTCTGTGATATCATTCTGGAGGAACATTGTATCATTTCTTAATGCATGCATTACTAAATGACAATAAAAGAGGACTGCATGTCCTCATAATCTAAAATCTATGGAACATTTTGTGTCAATGATACTTCACGGATTCCAAATCAGATGCAGTCTCTGGGGTTTTGCTCTACGTTACCACAGGGAAAAGGAAGGAATCGCTGCTGACTAAATTCCTAAGAGCTTGCATGACAGTGGTGTCTGTAGCCAGGCTGGGATCCTGACGTTTCTCAGGAAGTTCTGGAGTTTGGTGTCGTACCTTTAACTTGTCGAACTCCAGCTTCTTTGCTATGTGAATCATCTCTTCCATTTGCTTCATTATCCCCACTTCCCTGTTGCAGTCTTCGATGATCTGGGAGGGGAGAAGCAAAGGCATTACCTCGCCCTGCTTGTTGAGAGCAGCTCAAGTTAAGGAAGGTTTGCAGTGACCAGCGAACAGACACGGCACACACCACATTAACCGAGTAACTCGTACAAATTGCTGGAGGAACTCAGCAAGCCAGGCAGCATCTATGGGGGGGTGGGGAATAAACATTCAACGTTTCAGGCCGAGACCCTTCACCAGATGCTAATGAAGGGTTTCAGCCTAAAACATCAGATGTTTTAAAGATTTGATTTATTAGAGAAATGCGTCATTTTCATGAATGACCAACACAGTCCAAAGATGTGCTGGGGGCAGCCCACAAATGCACCAACATACATTCCTACAACTCACTAACCTTTAGCTGTGCATCTTTGAAACAGTGGAGGAAGCAGAGCACCCAGAGAAAACCCTGCACAGTCATGGGGGGGACATACAAACTCCTTACAGACAGCAGTGGCGGCGGGAGTGGGGGGAACGTTGACTCAGATCACGAGAGGCCTGTGTCAGGCATTTTCATGCCTTACAAGGCACAGATTGGGAGTCTGTGTGGGGCACCACTCCTCGCACAGACACTAGAGCAATGTGTGGTTAAGTGCCTTGCTCAAGGACACAAACATGCTGCCATAGCTGAGGCTCGAACTAGCAACCTTGAGATAACTAGATGAACGCCTTAACCACTTGGCCACGTGCCCAGCACAAGTGGTGGGAACTAAACCCCAGTTGCTGGTGCATTCCAATAACCACTACATTATCGTGCCATCCTACTGAGAGATCTACCACCCCATTTGCCTCCACAGCCAACACTTCATCCTCTGCAACTTCTGCCATCTCCAAAGGGATCCTACCACCAGACATATCTTTACTTCCCCCACCCCCAACCTCCACTTTCCATAGGGATAGCTTTTTCTGTGATTCCCTTGTCCATTTGTCCCTCTCCACTAATCTCCCTGCTGGCATTTATCCCTGCCCAGTCACCACATCCCTCACCTCCATTCAGGACCCCAAACAGTCCTTCCAGGTGAAATAACACTTCACCTGTGAACCTGCTGGGGTTGTCTATTGTGTCTGGTGCCATAGTACCACACACACACCCATAGTAATGTAGTCTGACCAATGCCTTATAGAGCCTAAGAATTACATCCTGGCCTTTAGATTCTAGTCTTCTTGAAATAAATGCTAAAGTTGCATTTGTTTTCCTTGCCACTAACTCAACCTGCAAGTTAACCTTTAGGAAATCCTGCACAAGGACTTTCAAGTCGCTCTGCAACTCTTGATATTTGAATTTCCCCCCCCCCCCCCATTTAGGAAATAGTCTACACCTTTATTCCTTCTACCAAAGTGCATGACCAGACACTCTAAATCTTTCTGGATCCAGCTAATAATCCTGGTTGGACCTTGGTAAACGATTCACTTGCGTCGTTAGATCTTACCTTCGAAACAACACTTAGCGCTTTGGAGGCCGTTTCTTCATTGGCCGAACCAACCTCGGATTTTTGGAGAATGTTCTACAGAAACAAAAATGTTAAGAGGTGTAAGAATCATTAAAAAAAGTCATGCATTTTTCTAGAGTTATAGACACAGAATACCAATTTTATTTTATTTTATCATTTTTAAGATCTTATTTCACACATAGCATAAAAATTTGAAAAACAGAACTGCAAGATACTAGAGGAAATCAGAAGGTCAGGCAGCAGCTACAAAGGGGAATAAACAGTCGATGTTTCAGGCTGAGACCCTTCATCGGGACTTGTGCATCAGTGGAGAAAGAAAACAGAACCAGCTTTTGGGCCGGCTGGTGGCGCAAAGGCATTGGCGCCAGAGCCAGGAGCGGAGGTTCCCGGGTTCCAAACCAGTCGGGTCCGCCCCCGAGCACGCTTTCCATCCGTGCTGGGTTGAGTGTCGCAATCGCAACTCGACCTCTTAAAACAAAGGGAAAATGCTGCAAAAAGTCTGTGTGGGGGAGCGGCGCGCCACATGGTCTCTCTCTCAGAGCCTTGTAAAAGCCATGAAAAATCCATCATCACGGACGCATGCACGCACACGCAGACACACACGCACAGACTCGCACGCACACAGGCACGCGCTAAATTAAAAACAGAACCAGTAGATGAGGAAAGTCCCGCCCCGCCCCACCCCACCTAACCTCACCCCGTCAGCCACCAGCATCCACGATGTGCCTACCTCGATCAGCATCTTGATCCGGGTTATCCTCTGGAAGGGGAGAAGCAGAAAGGACATGAAAGGGAGCCGCTGGCACTGGGGGAGCTCCTGCAGGCGGACGATGGCAGCCGCAAAATGTGGGTTCTCCTCCCTGCACGGGGAGAGTGAGTGATAAGTAGGCGCAAATGGCTCAGTGTCCTTTCGTGCGCTGGAAGCGGGTCAGAGAAGGCTTACTGGACTAACTCTCGGAACGAGTGGGCTGCGTGACGTGGGGAGATTGGATAGAGTCATCTTACTTTATAACTGCTGGAGTTCGACAGAGCAAGCAGGCACTGGGTTGAAACACAAGACTCTGATAAAGCCGCAGGTTTCTGGTACGGTAATCCCATTGTGTAGGAATGAATGAAACAGTGGTGAGTAGTGGAAATAACCCAGTGTATCACGGGTACATCCCTCCCCAACATCGGTAGTATCTTCAGGAGGCGCTGCTCAAAGTTCAAAGTAAATTTATTACCAAAGTACATGCACATCACCATATACAACCCTGAGACTCATTTTCCTGCGAGCTTACTCAATAGAGTAATAACCTTAACAATATCAATGAAAGACTGTCCAACTCGAGTGTTCAACCGGTGTGCAGAAGACAATAAACTGTGCAACCACAAAGGAGAAATAATAATAATAAATAAATAATCAATACATATTGAAAACATGAGATGAACAGTCCTTGAAAGTGAGTCTATCGGTTGGGGGAACATTTCAATGATGGGGCGAGTGAAGTTATTCCCTTTGGTTCAAGGGCCTGATGGTTGAGGGGTAATAACTGCTCCTGAACCTGGTGGTGTGAGTCCTGAGGCTCTTGTACCTTCTTCCTGGTGGCAGTAGTGAGAAGAGGGCGTGTCTTGGGGTCCCTGATGATGGACACCGCTTTTCTGTAACAGTGTTTCAAACAGACATGCTCAATGGTTGGGAGGACTTTGCCCATAATGAACTGAGCTGTATCTACGACCTTTTGTACGATTTTTTGTTCAATAACCCATTACAGGCACATCCCTCTCCACCACCGGTAGTACCTACAGAGATGCTGCAACACCCATCAATGGTCATGCCATCTTCTTGCAGTTACCTTTGGCAGGAGGTACAAAAGCCTAAAGTCCCACATTACCAGGTTCAAGAGCATTCAATTTCCCTTCAACCATTCAGTTCTTGAACCAACCAGCACAACCTAATCACTATGGTATAGGAACACTATACCTCCTAGAGGACCACAGCCTTGTCATGCGTTTTGGAGGTGCGTGCCTCGGTGACTGGGAGAGCGATGTTGGCTGGAGTCAGGGCGTTATGCTTTGTCTCTCAGTAGGGTCACCCATGCCAAACAGGTCAAAGGGCAGAGGTCAGACTAAGAGTGGTCCACCGCTCCTCCAGGCTCAGGGTTCAGATCAGGGCCAACAACCCTGACTGGTCAAACAAGAAGTTGACAGAAACAGCAATGAAGAATCCTCCTACGTCTGATGGCCAAGGGCAGACAGAGGTGGAGGACGACCTTCATTGCTGCCTAAACACCAGCAGTGTAATGGGCCATAAGTGAATTGTTACATGGAGGGGCGGGGTTTAGAAGGATAAGGGCTGTACACGGGGAATTGGAAGTTGAACACTGGAAGTATAACGGCGGACATACCTTCTCACAGTCACGGCTATATCTCACCAGGAGACTGAGGACATTTAGTATGTCACCAAAGATTCCGGCAAATTCTACAAATGTACGGTGGACAGCACTTTGACTGGTTGCATCACTGCCTGATATGGTGGCTCAAATGCACAGGACTGCAAGGGACTGCAAAGGGTTGTGGATTCAGCCAGATCCATCGTGGGCACAACTCTCCCTAGTCAAGGACATCTTCAAGAGGGCTTGCCTCAAGAAGGCGGCATCCATTATTAATAACCCTCACCACCCAGGACATGTCCTCTTCATCTTACTAATAACAGAGAAGGCGGCACAGGAACCCGAAGACACACAGTCAACAATTTCTTCTTCCTCCTGCAATCAGATTTCTGTACAGTCCCTGGACACAACCTCACTATCTTCTTCTGCAATATTTATTTTCTGTAACTTATAGTAATTTTTATGTCTTGCTCTGTTGCTCCTGTTGCCATAAAACAACTAATTTCACGATTTCATAATTTCAGGCCGGGTCTTTATGTGCTGCGGTATTTCATGGCGTACGTCAGTGATAGTAAGCCTGATTCTGGAATTGTGACTAGCTGGGTGGACACAACCTTACAGACTCACTTTCAAGGTCTCTTCATCTCATGTTTTCGATATTTATTGCATATTTATTTATTTATTTATTGTCTTTTTGTATTTGCACAGTTTGCTGTCTTCTGTGCATTGGCTGCTTGCCTGCCTTGTTGGGAGCAGTCTTTCCTTGATTCTGTTGCGGTTCTTGTGGTTACTGTGAATGCCTGCAAGAAAATGAATCTCAGGGTTGTATATGGTGACAGAATCAGGTTTAATATCACCGGCATCTGTTGTGGAATTTGTCATCTTTGTGGCAGCAGCACAACCCATAGATAATAATAGTAAAAAACATGAATTACAGTATGTATATTAAATAGTTCAATTAAATAAGTAGTGCAAAAATAGAAATAAAAAGTAGTGAGGTAGTGTTCATGGGTTCAATGTCCATTCAGAAATAGGACAGCAGAGGGGAAAAAGCTGTTCCTGAATCGTTGAGTGTGTGCCTTCAGGCTCCTGTACCTCCTCCCTGATGGTAGCAATGAGAAGAGGGCATGTCCTGGGTGATGGGGGTCCTTGATGATGGATGCCACCTTTTTCGGGCTCTGCTCCTTGGGTACTTTGATAGTAAATTCACTTTGAACTGCTGTCAGCATGGACTGGCTGGGCTGCAGGGCCTGTGTGTGTACTGGGCTGCTGGGACTCCACGGGACAGGAATGCCTCCCTTCGTCCCACAGTGTCTGCCTTCTGCCCCGCACAGATCCACTTCTGCATCGGTCCCATCGAAATGTACCATTTCACGAACAACACCCACCTCCCTCCCAAGCGAGGCTGGGAACTGTTGCTTACATCAGCTGGCTGTATTTCTGTTCCTGGTAGAACTGGTTTCGTACATAATCGATGTAGACTTGAAAATTGTGCTGGGCGTGGGAATAAATGATGTCACAGACGTCACTGATCATTATACTCTCATCCACGCGCTCTTCTAAGTCCTTCAGGAAGCTGTTTTTAAATCAAAGGAGAAACTTCTACATTAGTATTTTCTCACCGACAACGTAACCCTGAAACGTGCCAACAGTGCGGGTCCCTCAGGCAGATTGGAATTCGCTTATTATTGTTACGTTTACTGAGCTGCAGTGAAAAGCTTGTCTTGCAAACTGTTCATACAGATCAGATCATTGGTAAAACAATCACAGTATGCAGATTAAAGTGTAACACCCACGATTGCGACAGAAGAATAAATCTGGTGCACATATATTGGCCAGACAGACACACACACACAGAACATCACACACAGTCACACACACACTGGATACTGTGGTAGGGCAAAGGACCCTATGGAAAATCCTGGCAATTCTGGACAATATTTTTCTCTCTGCATGCCACCTTGGCTGATCAGAGGAGCACTACTAGTAATAGACTAAGACAACTGTGCTGCTCCAAGGAGCACGATATGAGGTCATTCTTACCCTCGACCATTAGACTCTATAATGAGTCAACCTATACCGGGGAAGTGATGACCCCCTCCTGACACTGTTTGAGATAACTTTTCTTTTATTCTTTCTACTTCTCTTCTAATATCAGTGCAATTGTAATGCTACTGTGACACTGTAATTTCCTTTGGGATCAATAAAGTATCTATCTATTGATCTATCTCTCACACAAACAAACATATACACACACACACACACACACACACACACACAGTATAGTGTTTAGTGTAACGCTAATACAGCGCTAGCAACCTCGTTCAATATTCATTTTCTTATTTTCTTGTGTGCGCTCTCTCTTTCTCTTCTCCCTTTCTCTCTGTCACTGTCCTGTTCTCTCTCCCTTCCATCTCTTTCTGTCACTGTATTTTCTCTCTCATTCTCTCTCCCTGTCTCTAACTCATTCTCTCTTCCTGTCTAACTCACTCTCTCTCTCCCTCTTTAACTCTTTCTCTTTCCTTCTCTCTCCCTCTCTCCCCCCCTCTCTCTCTTCCCATTCTGCCACTGTCTTGTGCTCTCTCGCTCTCCTCCCCCCCCAGCCTTTCTCTCTGACAGCGTCTCGTTGTCTCCCTCTTCTCTCACAGTTGCGCAAATGGGGTGGGAATCAAATGGGCTTTGAGAAGGGCTGGAATTGCCTCCTCCTGTCCCGCACAGTACCTCTCACTGACTTCCTTCACTCGGACGATGCAGGAGAACAGGGTTTTCTTGTCCCGCAGTATGATGTTATCGTTGAGGTCCCTGGCCTTCATGAAATGCTCAATGAGAATGTTCAGGCTGCGGAGATAAGAAGCCTCGGATGTGAGAACCTCGAACATACTCTGCAATGAAGGGAATCAAAAAAAGGTCATCAGTATTAGTCACGACAACAGTAAAGCTGCCTTTAGTGTGTGCTGTCCAGAAAGATCATTCAACACAGAAGTACACCGAGCTAACAAAAAGAACGGATAACACAGAGTACTGGCCAATAGACCATAAGTTATAGGAGCAGAATTAGGCCATATGGCCCATCGAGTCTGCTCCGCCATTTCATCATGGCTGATCCATTTCCCTCTCAGATCCAATCTCCCTGTAACCCTTCATGCCCTGAATAATCAAGAATCTATCAACCTCTACCTTAAATGCATTTGATGACTTGGCCTCTGCAGCTTGGCAATGAATTCCACAGATTCTGGCTAAAGAAATTCCTCTTCGTCTCCATTCTAAGAGAACACCCCTCTAATCTAAGGATTGTGTCCTCTGGTCTTACGACTGCCCCAACATAGGAAACATCCTCTCCATATCCCCTCTATCGAGGCCTTTCAACACTCGGTAGATATTGATGAGAACCTAGTGTTACAGTTACAGGGAAAGTGCAGGCAACAAGGTGCGGGGCCACAGTAAGGGAGCTTGAGGGATCAAGAGTACATCTTTATTGTACAAGGGGTTCGTCCAATAGTCTGATAACAGCAGGAGAGAAATTGTCCTTGAGTCACAGAACATAGAACAGTACAGCACAGGAACAGGCCATTCGGCCCATAATGTTGTGCTGAACCAGCTAAAAGCAAATCAAAAACACCCAAACCTTAATCCCTCCTACCTACACCATGTCCATATCCATCCATCTTCCTCACATCCATGTGCCTATCCAAACTTCTCTAAAAAGCCTCTAATGTATTTGCCTCTACCACCATAACAGGCTGTGCATTCCAGGCATCCACCCCTCTCTGAGTAAAAAACTTACCCCTCACATCCCCTTTGAACTGACCCCCTCTCACCTTCAATGCATGTCCTCTGGTATTAGACATTTCTACCCTGGGATACAGTCACTCCCTGTCCACTCTATCTATGCTCCTCATAATCTTGCAAACCTCTATCAGATCTTCCCTCTGCCGCTCCAGAGAAAACAAGTTTGTCCAGCCTCGCATGATAGCACACACCCTCTAAACCGGGCAGCATCCTGATAAAACTGTTCTGCACCCTCTCCAAAGCTTCAACATCTTTCCTACAGTGGGGTGACCAGAACTGTATGTCATACTCCATGTGGCCTAACCAGAGTTCTATAAAGTTGCAACATAACTTCCTGGCTTTTGAACTCAATGCCTCGACTAATAAAAGCAAGCATTCTATAAGCCTTCTTAATCACCTTATCAATCCGTGTAGCCCCTTTGAAGGAGCTATGAAGTTGGCTCCCAAGGTCTCTCTGCTCAGAAACACTGTTAAGGATCTTGCCCTAAACAGTGTACTGTCTCCTTACATTTACCCTACCAAGGTGCAACACCTCACACTTGGCCAGCTTAAACTGCAACTGCCCCTTCTCTGCCCATACCCATAACTGATCTATACCGTGGTGTATTCTTTGCCAGTCTTCTACACTATTTACAATCCACAAATCTTGGTATCATCCGCAAACTTACTAACCCACCGATCTACATTTTCATCTAGGTCATTTACATATATTAAACAGCAGAGGTTACAGTACAGATCCCTGTGGAACTCACACCTCCAGACTGAATACTGTCTGTCCCTTCAACCACTACCCTCTGTTTTCTATGTGCAACTCAGTTCTGAATCCAAACAGCCAATCTGCCATGGACCCCATGCATCTCAATCTTGTGGAGCAGCCTCCTACGAAGGACTTTGTCAAATGCCTCACTAAAATATATATATGTAGACAACACCTACTGGCCTACCTTACATTTGACCCACAAGTTGCAACTTTGGAGGGGAGACAGAATGACCTGGGTGGAAACGAGAGGAGATGTCCAGGGTGGGAGGTGGGAGAGAAAAGAACAAGGGTAGGGGGTGGTGGGAATGACCAGGGTGGGAGGGGAGGGGAGACCAGGACTTGTGATATGCACCCAGCTGCTCATACGACCATCCACCGCCTGCCCCCATGGCTTCATGTAACACCAATCTGGGTCTAAGCAGGTACCCAAGGGTGACCTGCAGGCTAGCAGCGGGCAGGAGCGCCTTACACCTCCTTTGGTAGAGATGATTTACACCCAATGCGCAGAGAGAGAGCAAAAAATTGTGCCAACAACAAAAGCAAGCAAGTAGCTCCAGAAAGGACGTTTTTATGAAAGACACGAAGCCAGACATCACCGCAGCCGGTATAGGCACCATCCACAGTCCATTCCGAAGTTAAGTAAACATTGCAAGACATGGACACAAAGCCAGGCATCACTGCAGTTGGGTGTAGAGCTGAGCAAACGTCACGGGGTAGCGAGAACTGGCCCGTCCCTTACCTCCCGTCCCAACAACCTGACCTTTTCAATTTAAATCGACTGAACAGCGGGTCATTCCTCGCTCTCAGACTGCTCTGTGCCCCGTTGCTACCTTCCTCACTCTTGGGGACGCCACGACTTTGCCTTGTCTCTGCTTCGATCCCGATTCCGTTTTCCACGTCCGTGTCTCGTCAGCACCTCCGCTACTGCTTGCCATGGCCACCCTTTGCTCGCCTCTCCATTGTTAGCGTTAATTGTTATTAATAAAGTGTCACTGATAAGGTATATAGTAATTTCCTTTGTCTCTCTTGCCGCTTGTAAGTAGTCGCTGGGTATCACCAGCACCATCTCCTGTGGGGGGAGGGGAGGTGAATGGATTGCCGATCAAAAGCCTCTTCTGTTGTGCCAGTCGGTGATTGGTTGGTCCAACATCTGTGATGCCCTTTTCCCATTGGTTGGCTTACGTGCCAAGGCACCCATTTCCAGTACCAGGCACTCTTGGGGATATAGAAAGCAGCACGTGTGGAGGTTTCGCTCTTTCTTTCCAGCCATCCACGGGGGCCACTTCAGTCTGAAGTCGTGACCAGCACTGAAAGAACACCGGGAAAGAGTGCTGCAGACGTAGATGGGCTCCCCCCACGTTTGTTTAGTTAAGTGTTCGACTGTAGCATGCTTAGTTCTTTGGCTTTATAAATCAAGCAGGCTTGGCAGAGTATCATTCATTTAAAGGGTAACTGTACAGTGGAGTGGTTTTGGGTAGCTTGTTTAGCTAGACGCCCGGTGTAATGTTTCACCGTTCATTTTTAAATAGATAGTTAACATACCCATTTTTAAATCTCTGTCTCCTGTTTCACTCATGCAATCCTTGAACCTGCTCTCCTATATTACCCAGGCCCAGAGCCGTCAAGGGTTAACACTAACCCTTTCAGTACCTGAACCCTTTCCAATGCCAGCACATCCTTCCTTAGATAAGGGCCCTAAAACAGCTCACAAGACTCTAAGTGAGGTCTGACCGGTGCCTTATAAACCCTCAGCATTGCATCCTTGCTTTTATATTCTAGCCCTCTTGAAATTCAATTCAAGTTTAATTGTCATTCAACCATACATCAATACCCATGAATACAGCCAAACGAGACAGCGTTACTGCGGCCAAGATGCAAAACACAGTACCAGCAGTCATACACAGCACACATAGCACATATCAGATAGCAAGCATATAAAGATATCAGTGAGGTACAGAAACACAAAAATAAATGGTCCAGACCCGAGCCATGAATGCCGCAGAAACCTGCAGTCGACCACAATATAGCTTGTCTTCTGCTGACTGAACACTGGGGGGGGGAAGCACTGACTTCAGCCTGGACATTGCGCCACACCACCTCCAGTGGAGTGCGCCAACTCCGACGCCTCTCTCCTGGCAGCTGTAAGCAGGCGACACCACGGCTTGAGGCCTAGTGCTTGCTACCACCAAGACAACACAGCTCCCCTGCCATCTGCCCTTGCTCTCTGCCAATAAATCAGAACTTGCAGCATTTCACATTAACAACGTCCAAAAGGGTCTTGTGATCACAAGAAAAGTGTCCAAGATGGCCACTCGCTATTAGGCTGTAAGCATCCTTCAACTCAGACAGCAGCACAACGCCCAGCTCCTTTATTTTCTCTGCCAACGAGCAACTTGCAGATGGGGTAAACCTGCAGTACTTTAAATTCTTAATGTGCAGCAGGGTTTTGTGATCATAAACAAATACTTTTAAAAAGGACAATAACACCTTTTGTTGACCCTGTAGAAGCCACTGCAATTGAACAAGAACCTGATGCACTATGAATGCTAACATCGTCTGTCTTACCATCGACTCAACCTGCAATAAGCTAACAAGCTCTATCCCTTTCTCCTTCTTCCTTTCCTTCACATTTTCAAAGCAAATTACTTTTGCCTTCACTATGAATATAAACCTTCCACAGCACAATTCCACGGCCAGGCTACAGTGCTCGCACGAGACTGTCAATTTATTCACATTTCTGAGGAGAATGACCAAGTTTCCTCTGTCTTCAGCTCACTGGTGTTACAGGATCCAGAGCAGAGGTTCACAGAATGATCCCAGGAATGAAAGGGTTAACATATGAAGAGCATTTGATGGCTCTGGGCCTGAACTAGCTGGAGTTTAGAAGAATGAAACCTATCTCATCGAACCCTATCCAATATTTAAAAGGCAGAGACAGAGCGGACTTGGAAAAGATGTTTCCAATAGGTGGGGGCGTCTAGGACCAGAGGGCTCAGCCTTAGAGGATCCTCCCCACGGGTTGTCACCTTGCTGTGACGGAGAGGCTTAGGAGGTCCTGAGATCCCGAGAACAATGCCGTCTGGAGCTTAGCTCCTGGTGGGGTCAGCCATGGCAGTAAGGTCAAGAGGGAGGTTCCAGACAAAGAGCGATTCAGGCAAGACCTCAGCGGTGAAGCTGGCGGAAGATGATGACACATCACAACAGTAGTGAAGGCTGAGGAAAGCTACAGCAGTGATGGGCCCCCAGATGTCTTGCATTCCATGTCACTGAACCCTGACCCTAATCTGTCAAGGACCATGTGGCAGCTGCTCATGCATCAACCTCCCCATGTAAAACAAAGTCACACACAGGCATTCTTCATTAAGGGAACAACCCCTTAGGAGAACATCATACTCGTCTCGAGAGATCAAATTACTATAGCCTCAAGGACATCCCTTTAAAACAGAGATGAGGAGGGATTTCTTTAACCAGAGAGTGCTGAATCTGTTGGTGCTGTGGAGGCCAAGTGTGTATTTAAAGTAGAGGTTGATAGGTTGTTGATCAGTCAGGGTGTCAAAGGTTACGGGGAGAAGGCAAGAGGATGGGGTTGAGAGGGAAAGTAAATCAGCCACGATTGAATGGCAGAGCAGACTCGATGGGTTGAGTGGGCTAATTCTGCCCCTATTTCTCATGGAGAGAGTTTGCCTTTACATAATAGTAAGTTTACACGTAAATTATAATTTGCAAATTTTACATGCACACGATGTAATTATGCAAATTATTTCAATACAAACCTCTTACACAGAGGGAAAAGACTAAGAACAACTTCTTCAGTATATTTAGTGTAACAGGTTGCTTATAAACAGGTAAGTAATTTGTTTTTTTGAGAGAGTCTTTTCGGTTCTGGGATTTGGGCCAAGACATTTATTTTAAATTAAACTGAGATCCTAATCTTTAGCATCAAAGCAGCTGTTCAACGTCCTGTTGTAGGCAATAAACCACGTTTTCATCTCTTCACAGAGCTACCCTTCAACAGCCTAAACTTCAGAGCCTGGCTTGCTGCCAAGGCTCCTTCAATTAAATCCAGACTGTGTCGTCCAAACTTGCAGCGACTGGAATGTACTAACAGCTGAGTCTCGCAAAGTCGGGATTATCTCTGGGCAGTGAGAGTCCATTTTACCACTTCCAGAACAAGCCCAAAAACACATTTCAGGCATCAGATGACTACCCTGAAGTGCGGTCACAGTTGTAATGTTGGAGAGAGCAGTGAGGAGGGGAAGGGACACAGTCTGTGCATGGCAGCATGACATTACTGGTACAGGAGCCCGAAGACCCACATGCAACGTTATAGGAAAAGTGTCTTCCCCTCTGGCATCAGATTTCTGAACAGCCCGTGAGCTTAACCTCACTTATACTGTTTACTTTTATAACTTAGGGTAACTTTCATGTCTTGCACTGTCCTGCTGCCATAAAACAACAAATTTCACAACATACGTCAGTGATAATAAGCCTAATTCTGAAACTCAATTTATTAGAGAAGTGTGTAAAGATAATGAATTAGAACCATTCAGGCACAGAAACAGGGGCTCCTCTGCCAAATTTAACCATCACCTAGCCAGTTACACCAAACACATTCCCATCGCCCTCACCCCCACCACGCACACACGATGTACAGCAGTCAGTGAACCCAACCCTGCATGGTGTGAGAGAGAAAAACAGAGAGGGAAAGAGAAAGAGCACTAGAGGAAAAAGAGAGAGAAGAGATAGAGGAGGGAGGGAGGAGAGAGAGAGAGGAGAGAGAGAGAGGAGAGAGAAGAGAGGAGAGAGAGGAGAGAGAAGAAAGGAGAGAGAGGAGAAAGAGAGAGGAGAGAGAGAGAGGAGAAAGAGAGAGGAGAGGGAGAGAGAGAGAAGAGAGAGAGAAGAGAAAGAGAAATAGAGGAGAGAAAGAGAGGAGAGCGAGAAAGAGAGAGGGTGAGAGAAAGGAAAGATAAAGAGACAAAGAGAGAGAGAGAGAGAAAGAAGATAGAGAGACAGAAAGGCAGAAAAAGAGAGCAAGAGAGAGAGAAAGAGGCAGAAAGAGAGAAAGAGAGAGAGAGAGAGGTAAAGAGAGAGAATGAGAGACAGCCGAAGGTCAGGATCGAATCTGGATTCCTGGCGCTGTGTGGAAGCAGCTCTATCCGCCGGGCCACTGCCTGGGCACTATGGATACTGTACAGAGACAGGTGTGAGAAGCAGTGACCTCATGGCCCAGCCTGACTGAGAAGAGGTGGCTCTCACCTCCTGCCGCCTACACTCTTCCTTGCTCAGGGTACTGAGGATTCCACTCCGCTGGACCACGCTCAGGTCCTGCCACAGGGAGCTGCTGACCTTCTTGGTGGTGGTGACGAAGGGGATGCTCTCATACATGTAATCCTCGCTGGTCTTGCTCGAGTCCCTCACCAGCGTCTGCCGCCTGATCTCCTTGTGGATCACCGTGTCTTGGTAGGTCTGATACAAAGGCTCTAGGATCAAGCAAGGAGATGTGAGACCACTCAGCACATCCCCGGGAACTCTACCCCCACCCAGCCGCTGAATCTCTTTCCCCTCCACGTTTATCTGACACTATCCATTCACATCACCCTCACCTTGAATCAGAATCAGATTTATTGTCACTGGTATACACTCAGTGGCCTCTTTATTAGGTACATCTGCTCATTAATGCAAATATCGAATCAGCCAATCATGTGGCAGCAACTCAATGCATAAAAGCATGCAGGCATGGTCAAGAGGTTCAGTTGTTGTTCAGACCAAACATCAAAATGGGGAAAATTGTGAAATAAGTGACTTTGACTCTGGAATGACTGTTGGTGTCAGATAGGGTGGTTTGAGTATCTCAGACACTGCTGATCTCCTGGGATTTTCACACACAACAGTGTCTAGAGTTTACAGAAACTGGTGTGAAAAACAAAGAAAAACATCCAGTGACAGGAAGCCCTGTGGGTGCAAGTGCCTTGCTAATGAGAGGGGGTGACACTGTAGCATAGTGGTCAGCACAAAGCCTTACAGTACCAGCGACCCGGGTTCAAGTCCCACCGCTGCCTGTAAGGAGTTTGTACGTTCTCCCCGTGGCTGCGTGGGTTTCCTCCGGGTGCTCCAGTTTCCTCCCACAGTCCAAAGACCTACCAGTTGGTAGGTTCATTGGTCATTGTAAATTGTCCCGTGATTAGGCTAGGGTTAAATCAGGCGGTTGCTAGGCACTGCGGTTGAAGGACTGCCAGGGCCTAGTCCATGATGTATCTCAAAAAATAAATAAAACAGAAAAGTCAGAGGTGAATGGCCAGACTGGTTCAAGCTGACAGCGGTGTGCAGAAGAGCAACTCTAACACACGTCAAACCTTGAACAGACGTTCAGCGGCCACTTTATTAGATACAGAAGGCACTAGACGTATATGACACGAAATTTACTGTTTCGCAAAATATATTTATTTACAGATACAGCACGGTGAAAGGCCCTTCTAGCCCATAAGCTCAAACCATTCAATCACTGCCACAAGACCAACTAACCTAGTAACCCTAACCTTACGTCTTTGGCTTGTGGGGACAAACTGGAATGCCCTGGGGGAAGTTCTCCCTGTGATTGTGTGGGTTTCCTTGTAGCATACTGCAAAGTTTTTAAATTACTGTAAATTACAAAAATAAATGAATACTACAAAAAAAAGGAATAATGAGTTAGTGTACATAGTGAGTTACTAACCGCCATCTTGTTTCTTCATGGACAATCTGCCCCCTTCAGGATTCAGCCACAGACCTACCAATACCCAGCCTGGATTCTGCTCTCTTTCATCAAAGCTTCTTCAAGAGAGGCTAACCCTGGTTACCCTAGTTACAGAGTGAGCCCTACAAACACCAAACAGTGCGGTCAATGTCGTGATGTCACCACAGAGCGATCCCATCATCTCTCCTTTGTCAGACCGTCCCCTCCACCTCCCACAACTGGTCTGTTTCACAGCTGCATCCGTCCACACAGCCCCCTCGGCCTACTGCACTGCTCAGTAAGATCACGTCTGCTCTGATCTCAGCCTCAGCTCTACCTTCTTGTTTGGTTCCCAGAACATTTTAATTCAGATTCCCATTCCTGTCCCGACATGTCGATCTGTGGCCAAGATGAGGCTACCCTCAGGGAGGAGGAGCTACACCTTATATTCCGTTTGGGTAGCCTCTGACCTGATGGCACGAACATCAATTTCTTCCTCCAGTAAAAAAAATTTCCCTCCCCCACCCTTCTTCCTCTATTCCCCACTCTAGCCTCTTACCTCTTCTCACCTGCCTATCACCTCCTACTGGATCCCTTCCTCCTTCCCTTTCTCCTCTGGTCCACTCTCCTCTCCTATCAGATTCCTTCCTCTCCAGCCCTTTATCTTTCCCACCCACCTGGCTTCACCGATCAACTTCTAGCTATCCTCCTTCCCCTCCCTCCACCTTTTCACTCTGGTTTCCCCCTTCTTTTCTAGTCCTGATGAAGGGTGCCGGCCTGAAATGCCGACTGTTCATTCATTTTCACAGATGCCGAGTTCCTCCAGCATTTTATGTGTGTTGTCCGAGAACTCTTGATCCCATTAAAGGCCCCATCTCACTCATGAGCATCCTCAAAGACACATTCTCCAAAACTCCTCCTCACACTTAACATCAGCAAGACCAAGGAAATTATTCTGGGCTTCAGGAGAACACACACTCGCCCCGTCGAGAGGGTCAGCAGTGGAAAGAGTGAGCAGCTTCAAGTTCCTGTGCGTCAGTACCTCAGAGGATCTATCCTGGGCCGAGCACATTGATGCTACCATGAAGAAAGCATGGCAATGGCTATACTTCATTGGGATTTGAGGAGGTATTACATGTCACCAAAGACTCTTACAAAGTTCTATAGATGTACAGTGGAGAGCATTCTAACTGGCTGCTTCACTGCCTGATATACAGGATCCAAAGCACAGGATTGCAAGAAGCTGCAGAAGGTTGTAAACTCAACCAACTCTATTATCGGCACAACCCTACCCACCATCAAGGACATCAGCAAGACACTTTGCCTCAAGAAGGTGGCATTGGTCATTAAGCACTCTTGCCAATTGGGACATGCCTTCTTCTCATTACTACCATCAGGGAGGAGGTACAGAAACCTCAAGACCCACAATCAATGTTTTAGCAACAGCTTCTTCCCATCCACCATCGGATTTCTGAATGGTCTTTGAACCAATGAACACTACTACTAATTATTTTTTAATTTATAGTAATTTATGCCTTTGCCGTGTACTGCTGCCACAAAATAACAAATTTCACCCCTTACGTCAGTGCTAATTCTGATTCTGATTCAGGACACTTGGAGAACTGAACTCCCTCCTCGAACCTTCTGGGAGGGAGCTTATCTCAAGGGGTCTTCATTTGTCATCCCAGAAAGACGACTGCACTCACTATCCAGCCAAGCTCACAAAACCACCACACCGCAACGATTGACAAATGCTTTACCGCTTTCAAATCGAGATTCCCAATCTTTCACATCCCCTTTCTCGGGCTTTGAAGATCTACAAAGAAAAGGATAACAATGGTTGTTTATACCTTACAACAACAAGCCGAGAGGATTCGCCCGGATATGGACTGGGTCGGAACGTTCCTGTTATAAGGAGTGATTGGAATGGCTGGCTTCTTTTCCCTGAGGCTCTGGGTACAGGGGTGGGAGAGGGGCACAAAATTATGAGGGGGATAGAAAAGGAAAAAGATTAAGAATCTTTTTCTCTTAGTGGGTTTGTCAAAGAGGGCATAGGTTTAAGGTGAGAGGCAAGAAGTTAAGGGGGGATATGGGGAGGGCGAGTTTCCCCTCATTCTCTTTAATCTAACCCCTCTTATCTTAATCCTTGGCCTCTTGTTTTAGACAAACATACCCTAAGAAAAGTACTGTGGCAATCCACTCTTTCAAACTCCTTCTTGGAGGTTTTGGGATTGAAAACTTTTACAACAGCTGATTTTTGGCCTAATTTTTCCCTCATTAAGCATCAAGTTCATTCCACACCTCTGCCCTTTAGGAAAGTTGCTGTGTAAACGCCACTCTTCCATTTCTTCCCTCCTTGAATGTCTTCAGCTCACATCCTTCTCAATTCCCAAAGGTTTGGGGACTCCAGTCCCGTCTAGCTAACGCCATGGTTGGGGCTCAGGCCCCTGGCTAGGCCGAGAGTGCCCGCATCTCACGGTGCAGGCTGCCGAGGTGACTGGCCCACATGATAGGCCAAATGAGGTCAGAAGCTTACAAGGTGATGAAGGTGCCCTTCCCTCTATATCATTCGACCTTTTAACTTTACTTGTCACATGTACATTGCAACATAGGGTGAAATACAACATTTGCATCAACCACCAACACAGTCCGAGCAGCGGGTGCCTATCACTACTGATGCCAGGCAGACAATCTCTGAAGATTGGGGTCACTTATCTTGTAAAGACAATGCCTGGAAGAAGGCAATGGCGAACGACTTCTGTAGAAAAAAATGCCAAGAACAATCCTGGTCATGGATAGACTATGATCACCCCAGTCATACGACATGCCACATAGTGAATGAATGAATGAGTGACTTCAATATGCGGACCCAAAACGCACTCAGGAGGTCTACAGCAAGCTCAGAACATCCTTGCAGCCTAGACCACCAACTCCAGAGTCCCACTCCCTCTCCTGGTAATGCCCACATTGTGGATCTTACCTTCTCTCGAGGATGTCCAGGTGAAGCTCGTACACATTACTCGTCAAGCTCTTGTCCTCACCTGTCAAACACATGCACCAAGTAAGAAGTTCGGCACACGACGGCTTCCCAACCAGCGAGGCGCATCAACATGGACAGGAATGGTGAAGACAGATGCCACAGCCAGGTAACCCAACCGCGGTTCTTGCCCTTGACCTCCATTCACGTGACACATCTCAAATAGAATACACTCAAGGAGAGGAGGCATTTCGCTCCCTGCTTCAATCCCGATGGGAACAGATATGTGAATTGGCAACACAACACCAGACCACGTAAGCTAAATGTGGCACTCTTCAAAGGATAAGGATGTATGGAGTTGGGGGTAATGTTCTAACATGGATAGAGGATTGGTTTTCCAATAGAAGGCAGAGAGTCGGGATAAATGCCCGTTTTTCTGGTTGGCAGTCAGCAGACAGCAGATTGCCGCAGGGGTCGGTGCTGGTCCCACAACTGTTCAAAATGTACATTGAGCACTAGTCTGAATTGGATTGGTTGGGTACAGGCCAAATCAAGGCAAAGGGGTCCAGGCCGCAGAGTGTACCTAAGCGACTGAACCCAATGCTTGATCGACGATTTAAGTGCAGGGCCAGTTTGAGATGGTCAGGGTATCTGGGGCCTGAGGCAAGAGTTGGGCTGGGTCAGCTCACTGCTCTGCTCTGTGCTGAACTAACAGTCTGTGGTGTTACAGGGAAAAGGCAGGTAGGGAGAGCTGAGTCCCTGGCCAGGTTACATATGAGTTTATTCAAATGGCGGAGCAGGGACAATGGCCGACTTCTGTTCCTAGTTCTTATGGTCATGATGACGTTACCGAGACCAGAGGACTTCAGTGGTGAGGGGCTGTACTCTGACTCAGTCCAGCATGGGGCTTCAGAGTGGACACTTTGCACACATCAGGCCTGAGATGATGAATTTTAGGAAGTCAAACCACAATTGGACTCGTAAGGCAGGGCAACTGGAAGTGAAATGGATCAGAGGGACCTAGAAATACAGCTGCATAGCTCACTGAAATCAGTCTCACAGGCAGACGGGTAATGAAAAAGGGTGTTTAGCACGCTGGCTTCCAGTACCGGAGCTGAGACATAATGCTGCAGTTGTACAAGTCGCTCATGGGCACTATGGGTCATTCTGTTCACCCCGTTTCAGGAAAGAAGTGGTTAAACTGGAAAGTGTGCAGAGAAGGTTCACAGGGATGCTGCCAGGACTAAAGGCCTGAGTTACAAGGAGAGGTTGGCCAGGATGGAACTTAGGAAAATGAGGGGTAAACTTGGAGAAATGTTGAAAATTGAGCTGAGGTGATCTGCAGGGTAGGGGAGTTGAAAACGAGAAGCATACGTTTAGGCTGGGAGGGGAAAGATTTAAGAATAACCTGGGGGGCAACTTTTTCCACACAAAAGGTGCTGAGTATTTGCCAGCTGAGGTAGGTACAGAAGTATCATTTAAGAAACGATTGGACATGTATATTAGAGGGAGATGGTTCAACATAGGAAATTGGGGGTCACTGGATGTGCACCAAGCTCAACATGGATCAGTTGGACCGAAGGGCCTGTATGTGTGCTGTATTTTCCAATGATTCTACACAAAGCCCCGGGATCCTGATGGCCATTGTCTGCCATCAAGGAATGCAAGCAGCGCTGCCCCCTGCTGCACTGGAGGTGGTGAGTACAGGCGCGAGAGGGAACTCCAGCTGGAAGGGACCGTGCAGCATAAATTCAAGGCTGCAACACCTACTCGCATATCTGAGGGGGGGCTGCCCCTCGGCTTCTGTCTGCTCTTTAGCTCTACCCTCTTCGTATTTGGTCATCCGGTAAGGAGGAAGGGCAGGGAGGGAGGAGGATGTCCAAGTTAACCTGCTCCTGAGGCTGGCAAAGATAGCTATCTGTGGGTCCTAGGGGAAGGCCGTGGAGGCTTCCACCCAGGTTGACTTCTTGGCAATTTTCCAGGGACATGTATGCGCACAAGTAATTGTTGAGAGGAAATGTGGTTTCCACTGCTATCACGGAGGAGTTCACTGGGCGCCACAAGGGATAAATGTTATCCTAGACAGGGATGGGGATACTTTAATGTAGGTTGCAATTCTCTGATTTCTTATTTATTGGAAGGCAAGTCTTTTTAAAAATACTTTTTATAAATTATTAGATTAATGTAAGACTAAAGTTGTAGTTCAATCATTTATACTTTTACTAAAATTATATTTTAATTATTTGTACTTTTTAACAAATTCATGTATTTTTCACAGTATGTGGTGGCTCATCCTCACTCACAGGCAGAAAACAGTATAGCAGCTAAACTAATGGTTTATTTCATTTTTCATTGGCTAAGTATTAGCACATTACCCACGTGATGGAATTGTTTTAATTATGCAGCCTATTAACTAACAAACCAGTGATTGGCTTATTTTATCTAAGAAATTTCTCTCAACTTGATGATAAAGGTGATGGATTTTTCAAAGACTCCATCATTTTATCTTCACCTCCTTCGCTGTTCCTTCATCTCCGCTTTTTTTCCTCAGCTCTTTACTTAGTTTGCTAAGTATATATGTTTGTTTAAGCTTTAAAATAAATGATCGTGAAAAATTAAGACCACTCGCCATTCTTGACCCCCGGAGGGACCCTAAGGATCAGAAGATAACAAGATCCAACAGTAACTTATCTTTGTATTAACAACAAAGGGGGAGGGTACTGCAGCGACAGGATGTGTGAAAGGCACACTTACCCCCGTCTACCTGGTCGAAGGTCAACTGCTTGTGCTTCTCGCTGGGGCTGGGTGGGGCCGACCTCGTCACAGTGGGGCTGGGCAGATTCAGGACCGTCCCGGGCAGTGGGGGCAGAGAAAGGGGGGAGAAGTTTGCCTTCGGGACGTGGAGGTCAAGCCGATCCACGCAGTCAGAGAATTGGTCCGGGTGGCAGGTTGAATGGCGCCCTTGGGTGGGCAGGAGGGCTCTGGACCTCCGCACCTGCGCCAGCCTCCTGCTGGGGAAGTGTGGGGCGTCGGCTGGCGCAGGCTTGTTATGGCGCGGTGGCTTGGGCAGTGGGTTGAACCGCCCAAGCGATGGAGTCTCACAGCCAGCGTCAGTTACATTCCTGGGCAGGTCAGAAGGGTTGTGACTCCCATCCGGCCAAGCAGAGCTGCCATTCCCTACCCCCGGTACCACGGCACCCGCCGGGCCTTCCGTCTTGACCATCTCCAGGGTGATTCTGGGGAGGTGCGTGTCCTGGCGGCAGTTGGCTGCCTCGCTGATGGGAAGGACGTAGTGGAATGACTCGCCATCGCTCTCTGAAGAATCCGGTGGGGATGCTTCAGCGGTCTGCACGGCTTCCTCAGGAGCAGAGGCAGGTCTCCACACCAGCACCATCCCGGGATGTTTCCTGTGACACAGGCACCGGCAGCTGGGAGGGCAGCACCATTCGTCCACCGTCTCATCCGGCTCTTTGGCACTCTCCAGCATTGTCTCCTCCTGAGTGTCTGCAGAGGGTAGAAACAATGATCAGGTCATCCAATCAGTAAGGGTAGGCAGCAGACTATGTCCTTAACCCCTTAGTCTCCACCCTGTATACTCCTAGCCTGATGTTTGGAACAGCGACTGCTCTGCCTGGGACAGCACGAAGCTACAGGGGGATGTGGACACAGCTCAGCACATCACGGAAACCAGCCTCCCCTCCGTGGACTCCGCCTACACCTCTCAAGAGTTAAAATTGTTTATTGTCATTCTTCAGTACACAAGAACGAAATGATTGTTGCTCCGGATCCGAGGCAGCATAAAAAAAAATGGGTGGCATAGCGGTTAGCACAACGCTTTACCGTACCAGCAGCCCGGGTTCAAGCCCCACTGCTGCCCGTAAGGAGTTTGTACGCTATCTCCGTGACTGCACGGGTTTCCTCCGAGTGCTCTGGTTTCCTCCCACAGTCCAAAGACGTACCAGTTGGTAGGTTAATTGGTCATGGTAAATTGTCCGGTGATTAGGCTAGGGTTAAATCAGGGGTTGCTGGGCAGCACGTCTTGAAGGGCTGGAAGTTCCACCCTGTATCTCAATATACACAATGAGCATTTAAAAGCACAATAAATATGTAAGTATATAGCTTATATAGATAGACTGACTGTATGCTCATAAAGTGATGGTAGATACACGAGTGTCTGCTCAGAAGGTGGTTCTGATGTGAAATAGTGCATTTGGGGTGGGGTAGGTGGGTGGTAAATACCCCACTCATCCGAGACATTCTCCTCCCCCCACCCCCCCCCACCAGGCTCTGCTCCAATTCCATCTACAAATCAGCAGATGGCACCACCATCATGGGCCCCTATCTCCGATAACAATGAGTCGGAGTACAGGAAGGAGTTTGAGAGCCTAGTGACGTGTTGTCACGGCAATGACCTTTCCCCTCAGCGTCAGCAAAAACAAAGGACTTCAGGAATGGGGAGGGTGGTGCACGTGCTGCTCTCTGTATCAGTGACGGTTGAGAAGGGCTGAGTGTTTCAAGTTTCAAGGCAGCATCCATCATTAACAACCCTCACCATCCAGGACCTGCCCTCTTCTCATTACTACCATCAGGTGGGCTTACAGGAGCTTGGATATGCACACTCAACATTTTAGAAACAGTTTCTACCATCAGATTTCTGGTCAGTCCATGAACTGTTCCTCACTGTTCCTCTCTTGCAGTATTTATTCCTTTAGGTAACTTATTTTTAAGAACTGCACTGCTGCCACGAAACAATGAAATTCACAACACATTTCAGAGACCTACCTCCTGGGACATCCCAGCTCAGGGGGAGAGCGACGGGCACCCCCGTGGCTGCCGATGGCACCCGATTCTCACCGTGGTTCGCCAGCTCCTCCTGCGCAGCCACCGACCTCACCACGTGCTTCCGCTGAACCCTCGGCACTGGGACAGGGGCCACAGTGGCCTTCCACGCCGACTCCAAACGCCTGTCGCCCAGGGGCTGCTTCTCCAGCCTCCCGGGATTCGGAGGGCCTGTGGACTTGTTGAACAATTCCCGGATCTTCTGGACATTTCCCGAGCTGTGCAAAGGGTCGTCGGCCTCCGAGGTCTCCAGAGACTGTTTCCTGGCAGGAACCGGAGGATGAGCAGGCCGCTGCTTGTCGGCTCCCTGCGAATCATCGTCCTGGATTCTAGCGACACGGGCAAGCATTGGAGGTTTTGGTTTCAGTGGAGGCTTCAGTAGCCGTTTCTCCTCGTTCAGGGGTGCCCTCCCTGGCTGCTCCATCCTGATTACAAATGTCTTGGGTCAACAGCTGGCACTAACCTGAAAGTCAAACCAGGGTGAGGAGAGAGGGAAATATTTAGCGAGGGGGGCAAATTACCAGCAGCTATTGGCAACAGTATAGGTTGACTATTGTCACATGACCAAATGACAGGGTTGAATGGCCAAATTCTGCTCTTTTGTCTTATCGTGTTCTGTCCAACGTACTGAGACACAGTGAAAAGTATGTCTTGCATACTGTTGATACAGATCAGATCAAGAGGTTGCAACTTTATAAAACTCTGGTTAGGTCACACCTGGAGTACTGCATACAGTTCTGGTCACCTCACTACAGGAAGGACGTTGAGGCTTCGGAGAGGATGCAGAAGAGGTTTACCAGGATGCTGCCTGGTTTAGAGGGCATGTGCTATCACGAGAGGCTGGATAAACTTGGGTTGTCTTCTCTGGAGAGGCGAAGGCTGAGTGGAGATCTGGTGGAAGTTTATAAGATTGTGAGTAGACAGTGAGGATCTGTTTTCTGGGGTAGAAATGTCTAATACCAGAGGTGAGAGGGGGTAGGTTCAGGATGCGAGAGGTAAGTTTTTTACTCAGAGAGTGGTGGATGCCTGGAATGCGCTGTCTGGTATGGTGGGAGAGGCAATTACATTACAGGCTTTCAAAGAGATATTTGGATAGGCACATGGATGTGAGGAAGATGGAGGGATATGGACATTGTGCAGGTAGGAGGGATTAGTGTTTGGGTGTTTTTGATTTACTTTTTAGCTGGTTCAGTACAACATTGTGGGCTGAATGGCCTGTTCCTGTGCTGTACTGTTCTACGTTCTGCACAGTGCATTGAGGTAGAACAAGGTAAAACAGTTACAATGCAGAGTAAAGTGTAACAGCTACAGAGAAAGTGCAGTACAGGCAGACAATGAGGTGCAAGATTATTAGGAGGTAGATTGTGAGGTCAAGAGCCCCTCTTATTGTACTAGGGAGCCATTAAACAGTCTTCTAACAGCAGGACAGTAGCTGTCCCTGGGTCTGGTGATACGAGCTTTCAGGGTTTTAGATCTTCTGCACGATGGGAGAGGGGAGAAGAGAAAACATTCAGGGAGATGGCTCTTGATTATGCTGGCTGTTTTACCGAGGCAGCAAAAAATATAGAAGCCTTCAGGTGGCAGCATGCATCACTAAAGACCCTCACTCCCGGGACACGCCGTCTTCTTCTTATGGAGTCCATGGAGGGGAGGCTGGTCTCTGGGATCTGCTGAGCTGTGTCCGTAACTCTCGGGAACTGGATCCAATGAGCTGCACGTGCCCACTTTAGACACTCCACCCATGGGGCAAATAATGGGAGCAAGTCTCAAATGTTGTAGATTGTGGGAGGCTCCTAGGGAGATACAGCACTGAAACAGGCCCTTTGGCCCATCGAGTCCATGCTGACCATCAATCACCCATCACACTCATTCCATTTCACTGTCCCCACATTCCCCTCAACACTTCGCAGATTGTACCCTTCATCCGCACAATAGGGTGTGGCAATTTACATCGGCCAATTAACCCGCTGACCCCGTATATCGCTGAATGAGAGAGGAAATGAGAGCCCAGGCGGTCACAGGGAGAATGTGCAAACTACCCCACTCACACACAGACGCAGATGCGTGTGCGCGCGCGCGCACACAGACACACACACACACACACACACACACACACACAGATACAAACACACACATACACACAGATCTATACAGACAGAAACACACACACACACACACACACACACACACAGAGCCAGGGGTCGGGATCAAACTAGGATCACTGGGACAGGGAGGCAGAGGTTCTACCAGCCGGTCCACGACTGCAAGTCCATCACCGTGGTCTCTTCATCACTAAAGTCTGGGAAGGTGGTGGCGTACCCTGATGCAGTGGCTTCTACGGGGCCAACCAAAGGTGTTACTGTATTTTTTAATATAATTTTTTTTATGGTCTCAAGACCCTGCTGCACATTAGGAACTTAAAGTACTGCAGGTCTGCCCCATGAGCTAGTTGCTCGTTGGTGGAGAAACTGAGCTGGACTTGCTGCTGACCCATGCTACTGAGAGGTGGTGGAGCTGGTGTGAAGTCTAACAGCGAACAATTGTGTTGGTTGCTTTTCTTGGCATCGCAGGACCCTGTTGGACATTGGCGGTGTGGAATACTGCATGTCCAGTGCTCTGGTTTATTGGTGAATGGCAGGGATACAGTGTGGCATTGGTCATAGCAAGGACTGGGCCTCAAGATGCAGTGTCACCTGTTTATCTGTTGTACAGGTATCCAGGAGACAGACGTCAGAATCGGTGCGCTCCACCAAAGTGCTGAAGGCAGTGTGGCGTAGCATCCGTACTGGCAGTGTCTGTGCTGCTCTCCAGATTTTGCTTGGCGTAAGACAGGTTGTATTGTGTTTGACTGCAGACTGCTGCAACATTCATTGAGTCAGGGACTTGGATTACATATTTTTTTCTGTGACTGTATTTTCCTACTATCATATATGTGCTATATGTGCCATATGCTATGTATGACAGGTACCCTGTTTCGCACCGTGGCCCCAGAGAAATGCTGTTTTGTTTGACTGCATTCACGTATATGGTTGAACGACAATTCAACTTGATCTTGAACTAAAGTCATAAACACCGAACCACAAGGGAGAAGGCTTGGCCTTTCTTGACTGGACCCGTATCGTGATTGCGAAATTAAAAGCTGCCCATTGAAATATTCCTGTAGGAATGTTAATATTGGATCTGTTTCCCTGGCTCTCGCAGACCAGGCGTTCCAAACACTTTGAGAAAAATAAGTTACCCCCGAGCCAATTCTTTTGATTAATTGCCATAAACCTGTGTCCAATTTGGTGCAGTACAAAAAAAATCTGGCTATTAGTGACTTGATTTAAAGTTACAAGGGGAAATAGTAACAGGAGGGAATGAGGATGTTGTTTGCTTTAATTCATGGGTTCTGGGTATTGCTAGCAAGGCCAGCATTTACCGCATACCCCTCAGTGCCCCTTGAGAAAGTAGGGGTAAGACGTCATGTTGAACCGCGCAGACCATCTGGTGAAGGATCTGTATGGGAGGGAGTTTTGGTATTTAGACCCAGCAGTAATGAAGGAAGAGCAATGTACTTCCGACAACACACACAAAAAATGCTGGTGAACGCAGCAGGCCAGGCAGCATCTATGGGAAGAGGTACAGTCGACGTTTCGGGCTGAGACCCTTCGTCAGAACTAACTGAAAGAAGAGATAGTAAGAGATTTGAAAGTGGGAGGGCGAGATCCGAAATGATAGGGGAAGACAGGAGGGGGAGGGATGGATCTAAGAGCTGGAAAGTTGATTGGCAAAAGGGATATGATGCTGGAGAAGGGAGAGGGTCATGGGACGGGAGGCCAAGGGAGGAAGAAAGTGGGAGGGGCGGGAGCCCAGAGGATGGGCAAGGAGTTATAGTGAGAGGGACAGAGGGGGAAAAAGAGAAAAAAAAGAGAGGAAAAAAAAAAGGGAAAAGCTTTAGTAGTCTCCTGTAAATCAAACCATACGCTAAATGAGTCATCTGCATCAAATCAGACCTATAAGGACTGTGCTGGGCAGCCCGCAAATGTCAGCACGCTCACAACCTACTATCCCTTTGTCTTTGGAATGTGGGAGGGAACCCACGTGGGCACCGGCAGAACACACAAACTCCACACAGACAATGATGGGAATTGCACCCCAATTGGTGATGGTGGGCACTGTATTTCTCAATGAGGAGCGGAGAGCGAGTTTGTAAATCTGGCAGGAGCTAAGGATGTTGGGAATGGTGAGGATGCAGCGCTGCACGAGGGGTGTGGGACAGGTGGCAGCAAAGGAGTCCCAAGGGCAGTGGGCGGTGCGGGTACAGACACACCCGGTCCTGAGACACCAGGCAAGGTGATTAGATTCCAGACAATTGGTTTATTGATCATTACAGAATGGCTCCCTGGTGCTTCCCGGCCCCTCTCTTCCCCCTTTCCCCGAACATGATTCCCCTCTCCCTGCCCGCTTCCCACTCTCAGTTCACAATACAGACCCATATCAGAATCAGGTTTATCATCACTCATATGTCATGAAATTTGTTATTGTGCAGCAGCAGCAGTAGAGTACAATACATAAAATTACTACAGTCCTGTGCAAAAGTCTTAGGCACCCTAGTTCTATATATGCGTGCCTAAGACATTTGCACAGTACTGTATATATGGTATATATTCACATTTTTAAAATATTTATATATTAAATATATATTTCTTATTACGATTTCCAATATATTTTATACCCTGTGGAGGTCAAGTCTTTACAAATATTTAAGGCAGAGGTTGATCGATTCTTGATTGGTCAGGGCATGAAGGGATACGGGGAGAAGGCCGGGGATTGGGACTGAGAGGGCCATGATCAGCCACGGTGAAACGGCTGAGCAGACTCGATGGGCCAAATGGCCTAATTCTGCTCCTATATTTTACGGTTATGCATTGCATTGTACTGGTGCCGCAAAACAGGTTTCACGAGATACGCCAGTGATAATAAACTGGATTCTGATTCTGTAGCAACATTGCGCTACGGTGCTGCCCACCCCGCCACCATGATGGCCTGAAGGGACTTTTTTTTAAAGAAGGACTCTGACGCATTGAGGCACCAGAAGGGTGAAAATAAAGAGACTGACTCACAGGGAACAACAAGGGGAGGCAGCTACTAAATATCAACACTGTCTCATTAACAGCGTGGACTACATAAGGAACAGATGATTGCAAAAGTGCTCAGAAAGGGTTTATCTGTCCGTTCTTCCCTACCTTCCTACGTAGAAGTCCAGCAAACCTTTAATAAATGTCTGAGGGTAGGTTGTCAAACCAGTTTCACCTTAGAGGATATTATTAACCCTGTAAAGCTGGGGCTTGAACTGCATTCAAAGGACTTATGTTTAGCTCCAAAGTGCTACACCTGCCCATTCACCCCTCCCTCACCTCCATTCAGGGCCCCAAACAGTCCTTCCAGGTGAGGCAACATTTAACCCATGAAACTGCTGTGGGTCACTTATTGTGTCCAGTACTCCCAGTGCAGCCTCTTTTATATTGGGGAGACCCATCATAAACTGGGAGACTGTTTCCAATGTGTCAGTCCGTGACCTCTTCTTGTGCTAAGAAGAGGCCACCCTCAGGGTGGAGGAGCAACACCTTATATTCCGTCTGTGTAGCCTCCAACCTGATGGCATGAATATTGATTTTTCCTTCCGGTAAAAAAAAAATCCTCCCCCTCCCGTCTTATTCTATTCCCCACTCTGACCTCTTGCCTCTTCTCACCTGCCTATCATCTCCCTCTGAGTTCCCTCCTCCTTCCCTTTCTCCTATGGTCCACTCTCCTCTTCTACCAGATTCCTTCTTCTCCAGCCCTTTACCTTTCCTACCCACCTGGCTTCACCTATCACATTCTAGCTATCTTTCTCCGCCCCACCACCTTTTTATTCTGGCATCTTCCCCTTTCCTTTCCTGTCCCGAAGAAGAGTCTCGGCCCGAAACATCAACTGTTTTCTCATTTCCATAGATGCTGCCTGACCTGCTGAGTTCCTCCAGCATTTCGTGTTCATATTCAGCATTCATACTCAACGATTCAGGATCAGCTTCTTCTCCTCTGTGATCGGATTTCTGAATGGACATTGAACCCATGAACACTACCTCACTATTTTTTTATTTCTATTTTTGCACTACTTAATTTAACGATTTTATATATGTACTTACTGTAGTTCAGTTTTTAATCTATTATCATGTATTGCATTGTACTGCTGCCACAATGTTAACACATGCCGGTGATATTAAACCAAATTCTGATTCTCATTCTCATTTTATCAAACGGAGACAAGTTTATTGAGCCCAGGTGTGCACAGGTATAATGAAAAACTGACTGGCAGCAGCTTCATCAGCACATCACATCGGTTCAACAACATTCGTTAGAATGACAAATTACAGAAAATTATACAAGAATAATTGGAATAGAAAACAACAAAGTCCATTGTAGTGCAAAGTGGGTGCAGAGCTGCTGTACTGCAGTGATAAGGGTTCTGCCGCTTAGCTCAACCAAGTGGCTGAAGGGGAGTAACTATTCTTTTAAATTGGTGGTGTGGGACAACAGGCACCTGTACCACTTGCTCGATGGTAGCTCTCCCCAAATTTCCATCAACTCGCTAAGAGGGCTACTTACCCTGCACGCCATTAGTAAGGGGAAGGAAAGCAGAATGGTCAGGGGAAACCCAAATAGTCACGGGGGAACATGCAAAACTTCCACACAGAAACGCGGAGCGCCGGTGGTCAGAATCGAACCTGCGTCTCCGGAGCTGGGAGGCAGGGGCTCTACCCACTGTGCCACTGCTTTCTTTCTTCCTAGTCACCCACAAAACACACAATGACCAGGGAATGACAATGCTATTCACAATTTCAAATTCAAATATGGCTACCACTGTCTACAAAACAATTAGTTCCCTGGGGGAGGGGGTGTGGGGGGGTCTGCTCATGGAACTCCCCCACTGCACGCTCACTCTTTGAGGACACCCTGGTACAAATGTAACCGCAGAAGAGGGGCAGGCAGGTCGGCTTGGGCAAAGCCCTCGACTGCCCGCTGCCTGGACCTGCGAACAACACAATGCTAAACAGAAACAAACTGAGCTGAGCTGAACACTCCTAGACTGCTTCAACGACTCTGTGGTTCGATGTTTTTTTATTCTGTGTTTCTCACTCGTTTTTTTGCCGTTTGCGTGATTTGTTTTTTTTTGCATGTTGGGTGTTTGATGTTTTTCTTTGAACAGGTTCCATGGTGTTTCTTCACTTTGTTGCTGTCTGTGGGAAGACTAATCTCAGGGTTGTATTCTGCATGCATACTTTGATAATAAAATGTACTTGGAACTTTGAGTGGCCATCTTGGCCAGGCCAAGGATCAAGCCCACCAGTAGATCCCCCGAGTGACCCAACCGTCCCCCCAAGCTGGGTGACCATATATCCAGAGCACGGGGCTGAAATGCTTCAGAAAGGGTGCGACGAGGGAACACACCCCAGTCCTCATAGAGGGATCAGAAGTGGAGAGAGACTGAGCAATTTCAAGTTCCTGGGTGTCAATATCTCTGAGAATCTAATCTGGTCCCTACATACCGACGGAGCTACAAAGAAGGCATGACAGCAGCTATATTTCATTGGGAGTTTGAGATTCATAGTAAACTGCAGAGAATTGTAAAATTAGTCAGCTCCATCATGAGTACTAGCCTCTGTAGTGTCCAAGAAAAGCAACTTCCATCATCAAGGACCCCCATCACCTAGGACATGCCCTCTTCTCATTGCTACCGTCAGAAAGGAGGTAGGATTCTCAGCGATTCAGGAACAGCTTTTTCCCCTCTGCCATACAACTTCTAACCCATGAACACTCCTTCACTACTTTTTCAAAAATTTCTGTTTTTGCACTATTTATTTTCATTTAACTGTTTATTATAGACATATATATTTACAGTAATTCACTTTTTCTATATTTATCAGGTATTGCATTGTACTGCTGCGGCAAAGTTAACAAATTTCATGACATATGTTAAACCTGATTCTGATTCTGAAACATAACCAAAACTTGAGAAACAGTCCCTTCTGACATTAAAAGTACCGGCGAAGTTCACCCGCCAGCCTCACACACAGTTATACCAGCAGCCATTGCACTACCATGGACTCTATTTGTTCTTTTGTTCAAATTACTCTTTCTTTTTCAGTTTTCTATCATTTAAAGCTTGGCTCAAGAGGGATTATTAACTCCATAAAGCTTGGTCTTTCCCTGTGTTCAAAGGGACTTCAGTTTAGTTCAAATTGAATCGAGTTTACTCTCACGTGCACAGGTGGAATGAAAAACTTACTTGCAGCAGCAGCAGCATAGCTTCAGATGCACAACATTGAGAAGACAAACAAATTCTTCACCTGCTATTGGAAACATCCTCGAAGCAGACCACAACCTTGCCGGAGAGCTACTTTCGATGGAGTCAGGAATTTATGCTTTGGCTCTTGGTAGGGTCACCCATGCCAAACAGGTCAAGGGGTAGAGGCCAGACTAAGAGTGGTCCACCGGTCCTCCAGCTTTTGGGTTTCATCTCAGGGCCAACAACCCTGACAGGTAAAACAAAGTTGACTTCTACATCCAAGTGTGACAGTATGGACAGACAGAAATGGAGGACTTTCATCGCTGCCATAAATGCCAGTGGCATAACAGGGAGTATGCAAGTACTAGAAACATTCTTTCCATGTCCACTCTATCTAAGCTTGTTGGTATTCGATAGTTTTCAATAAGAACTCCACCTCATTTTTCCAAACTCCACCGAGTACAGGCCCAGTTCATATTGTAAACCCCTCCATTCCCAGGATCTTTCTCGTGAACCTCATCTGGGCCCTCTCCAATGCTAGCACATTGTTACTTTGACAATGGGCCCCACATATATACCCAATGACCTGGCCTCCATAGCTGCCTGTGACAACGAATTCCACAGGTTCACTTCTCTCTGGCTAAAAGAATTCCTCCTCATCTCTGTTCTAAATGGACACCCCTCTATTCTGAGGCTGTGACCTCTGGTTTTTGACTCCCCCACCACACCCCACCTCCTCTCTACATCTACTCTATCACTAGGTTTCAATGAGAACACCCCTCATTCTTCTGAATTACAGTGGGTAGAGGCTCAGAGCCATCAAATGCTCTTCCGATAACAAGCCGTTCAATCCTACAATCATTTCTGTCAACTTCTTTTGAACCCTCTCCAATGTCAGCACATCCTTTCTTAGATAACTGCAGTCTGACTAAGGCCTTATAAAGCCTTAGGATCATATCCTTGCTTTTTATATTCTTGTCCTCACAAAAACACTCCTAGCATTGTATTTGCTTTCCTCACTACTAACTCAACCTGCAAGTTAACCTTTGTGGAATCCTGCGTGAATTATTTAAGAAAGAATAATTAGACCAAACAGCAACAAGTCCATCATAGTGCACAATGGTCATAGAGTTACTGTATCAAGGTAGTGATTAGGGTCATGTTGGTTTGTTCAAGAATGGAATAGTTGAATTCAGTTCAAGAACAGCACTTAATTCTGGCTTCTTCTCCCTACCTCACCTGTCCCGATGAAGGTTCTTGGCCTAAACTGTCGACTGTTTATTCCTCTTTATAGATGCTGCCTGACCTGCTGAGTTCCTCCTCTCTGTGTGTGCATTGTTCCAGATTTCCAGCATGTCTTGTGTTTAAGATTGGGATATTTTGGGATTGGGCCCTGCGCCCCCCTTCCGGCAAGCCCAAATGCCACACCATTCTCCTCTCCCTACCACTCTTCCTGACCCCCTCCCCCATACATACACGACCCTACCATTGATCACCCTAACCTAATCAACCCAGCTTCACACACCCATTGGAAAAAGGGAAGATCCCTTTTCACCTGATTGGATGATTTCAACTGCCAGTCAGCCTCTGAGAGACATAGAAAAGTACATGCTAGAAACAGGCCCTTCGGCCCATCTTGTCAATGCTGAACAATTTTAAACTGCCTACTCTATCACCCTGCACTGGGACCATAGCTCTCTATATCTCTACCATCCATGCAGTTTCTTGCAGTCTACCCTCAGTCTCCTAAATGTCTTCTCGGCAGCGAGTTCCATGTATCCACCACTCCCAGTTGACAATACTTCCAACAGCACATCTGTAGAATTTGTTTGTGTTCAGGGAACCTCCTTAACCTTTTGAGAAAGTAGAGTTTCTGCCCAACCCCCACCCCCCAACTTCCCCATGATTACATCTACACTCAGTGGCCACTTTATTAAGTAAAGGAGGTATCTAATAAAGTGGCCATTGAGTATATGTTCATGGTCTTCTGCTGCTGTAGCCCATCCACTTCAAGGTTAGATATATTGTGTACTCAGAGATGTTCCTTTGCACACTACTGATGTAACACATGGTTATTTGAACTACCGTCGCCTTCCTGTCAGCTTGAACCAGACTGGCCGTTCTCCTCCAACCTCTCTCATTAAAAAGGAGTTTTTACCCACTAACCTGCCACTCACTGGATGTTTTTTGTTTTTCGCTCCATTCTCTGTAAACTCTCGAGACTGCTCAGGAGATCATCAGTTTCTGAGATGTCCGGCACCAACAATCATTCCACGGTCAAAGTCACTTAGATCACATTTCCTCCCTATTCTGATGTTTAGTATGAACAACTGAACCTCTTGACCATGTCTGCATGCTTTTATGCATTGAGTTGCTGCCACATGATTGGCTGATTAAATACTTGCATTAACAAGCAGGTGTACCTAATGAAGTGACTCGTGAGTGTATATGCAAATAAAGGGGAAAAAGTCCCTTTCTAACATACTGCAAGTTCCACACTTCTTTAACTACCTACCTGCAGTGCAAATAGTGTGCTTGAGCCAGAACTCTGGGAAAGGTCATCTCTCTCTCATTGTTGACAGAATTTCAGACAGTGACGAGAGTGTGTACAGGAGTAAGATATATCAGCTAGTTGAGTGGTGTCACAGCATTAACCTTGCACACAACGTCGGTAAGACCAGAGAATTGATTGTGGACTTCAGAAAGGGTGAGACAAGGGAACACACCAGTCCTCATAGAGGCATCAGAGTGGAGAGAGTGAACAATTTCAAATTCCTGAGTGTCAACATTTCTGAGAATCTAACCTGGACCCAACATATCAATGCAGCTACAAAAAAAGGCACAACAGCAGCTATAGTTCAATAGGAGTTTGAGAAGATTTGGTATGTCTCCAAAAACACTCGATAAATTTCTACAGGTGTAGGCGGAGAGCATTCTGACTGGTTGCGTCACCGTCTGGTATGGGGTGGGGGGTGCTACAGTACAGGATCGAAGTAAGCTGCAGAGAGTTGTAAACTCAATCAGCTCCTTCATGGGTACTAGCCTCTGTAGTATCCGGGCCATGTTCAAGGATCAGTGGCTCAAAAAGGTGGCATCCATCATTAAGGACTCCCAGCACCCAGGACATACCCTCTTCTCATTGCTACCATCAGGAAGGAGGTACAGGAGCCTGAAGGCACACACTCAATGAATCAGGGACAGCTTCTTCCCCTCTGCCGTCAGATTTCTGAATGGACATTGAATCCATGATCACTACCTCACTACTCTTTATTTCTATTTTTTCACTACTTGTTTAACTATTTAATGTAATTCACAGTTTGCTTTTTATTATTATGTATTGCATTGTACTGCTGCTGCAAAGACAACAAACTTCACGACATATGCCGGTGATCTTAAACCTGATTCCAATTCTGATTTCTCGATATGGCCTCTATCATGACTGGGCTGTCTTTTGAAGATTATTGCTTTTCACTGCATCATCCGAGTACTTGAGAAGAGAAACAGTGCCTAGTGTTCTATGCTTTGATATTAAAGCTGATGACAAAGACGTCAGAGTCTTAAGAAGATATTCCAGAGAAGTTGAAACAAGCAGGCACAGAAAGAACAACGGTTTCATTATTAAACTTGGTCGTGACTCTCCAAGTCTGCTTGGGGTGAAACCTATCACAGCAAAAGACCAGGCACCCTGCATAAGGAAGTAGAGAAATGGTGACTGGACAGTATAACAAGGAGTGACACGCTGGTGTAGTGGTTAGCACAAGGCTTTACAGCACATGAGCAGCATATGGGGATTAACCAAGTACAGCGTCCACACCAAGGTGAAGCTGTACCAGAGCTGTGTTCTGTCCACAGTCTTGTACAGGTCAGAAAGCTGGTCCATGACAGAGAACAACCTTGCCAGGCTGCCGTCATTCCAAACATGGGTCTCTCTTCATATTCCTTGGCCAAGAAAGATCTCCAACCACACCCTACTCCTTCAGAATCACCAAGAGGACATGGTCACAATCATCACAAGGAAGTGATGGAGATGGATTGGGCACGTGATGAGAAGAGAGTCCAACTCCACCATCAAGACAGCACTTCACTGGACCCCTGAAGGGCAGAGGAGACATGGGAGACCAAAGGCAACTTGCCGCTGTTCTGTCAAAGCAGAAATGAGGACCTTGAACTACACCTGGGGCACAGATGGAGGACCTTCATTGCTGCCCTAAATGCCAGTGGCGTACCAGGCAGTAACTACTACTACTACTTTACAGTGCTAGCTATCACCGATTTTTAATTGGGTTCTATTAAGTTTCTTAGTTTCATTGCTGCCTGTAACGAGACAAAAAATCTCTGGGCTGTATATAGTATACATACGAGGGGTAATTGATAAGTTTGTGGCCTAAAGTAGAAGGAGTCAATTTTAGAAAACCCAGCACATCTATTTTTTCCCACATTTGTACACTTAGTCCGGCGGTCGTGGAGCATATGGAACCCTTCTTTGTAGAGGCTGGTGTCTTGGACCTCCAGAAAGTGGTCCACAACAGGGGTGGTTGATAAGTTCATGGCCTAAGGTAGAAGGAGATGAGGAGAAACTTCAAACTTTCTGCATTTTCACTCAAAGAGTTGAACTGCACGTGTATGTAATGAGCGCGGTATAACTCATCCCCTTCTACCTTAGGCCGCAAACTTATCAATCACGCCTGCTGTGGACCACCTGGAGGTCCAAGAAGCCAGCTTCTACAAAGAAGGGATCCGTACGCTCCATGACCGCTGGACTAAGTGTGTACATATAGGAGGGGACTATGTTGAAAAATAAATGTGCTGGCTTTTCTAAAATTGACTCCTTCTACCTTAGGCCACGAACTTATCAATCACCCCTTGTACTTTGATAATAAATGTACTTTGAATTTTGATCGGGGCTCAATTCCTACTATTGTCTGTAAGGAATCTATACGTTCTCCCAGTGACCACGTGGGTTTCCTCTGGGTGCTCCTGTTTCCACCCATGTTGCAAAGAGTTGTTCGGTTACGCTTAGGGACATTAAGTTGTGGGTGTCAGGACTGGAGATGAGGGTCAGGCTGGTTCTGCTCACTGCTGGGTGATGTCTACTCTGCTCTTCCCTGCACTAAGGCTGAGGCTATGAGTCTACTCTGGGCTTCATGCCTGCGAGCTTCACGACGATTTTTCCCACTGTGTGATGAACTGAGGCTGAGGCTATGGCCCTACTCTGGCTTCCCCGGGCTTCGTGCTTGTGGACTCACTTCTGTTCTGACTGCAGTTGCTTGCATGATTTGTGTTTTTTTCCCCTCTCTCTGCACAGTGGGTGTTGGTCTTTTTTTAAAGATTGGGTTCTTTCTTTCGGGTTTCTTGTTTTGTGGCTGCCTGTAAGGAGACGAATCACAAGATTGTATAATTTATACATACTTTGATAATAAATGTATTTTGAACTTTGGTGCCGATAGTGGGCTGCCCCTAACACAACCCTTGGTCTGTGCAGGTCACTGACACAAACAACGCATTCCACTATTTGTTTTGATGCACATGAGACAAATAACGCTAAGCTTTCTTTAACGAGGCAATGAAGCAACGTTGGAATTCTCTTCCAAGCCAACAATTTCAGCACCTAGGCTTCACGCCTACTCTCAGCTTGTACATTGGGCTGGCTATGTCCTTCATGAGTCTACAGTCCTGAAACACACACACTCTTGGGAAGGATGCCAGACAGAAAAGATTCAAGGAAGATCTCAAAGCCACTTTGAAGGAATACAGTGGAGCACCCCACCCCGACCCCGACTCCTGCCAATCTCTGGGCCACCACTTCTCAAAGTGGTGGAGGAATATTCGTTATGGGATTGGGAAGCGCGACACTTGTACATTAGTTACACACAGAAGCCCTGTGGGAGGAGGCAGAGGGAGCACAGCCACTCACAATCTACTGGGTCATTGTGCTATCAGGCAGGAGGTGCAGGAGGGTGAAGACCCACACCTCAGGGTTCAATAACAGCTTCTTCCCCACCTCCATCAGGTTCTTCCACCATATGAGTAGAATTAGGCCATTCTGCTTGACCATTCAATAATGGCTGAATGTTTTTTCTAAACCCTGTTCTGACCACCCCGTAACCTCCAACTCCCTCACCAATCAAAAACCTATCAATCTTTGTCTTAACTACACCAAATAACCTGGTCTCCACAGCACCCTACCCCTACAGCAAGGCACTGGACTCCACAGATTCGTCAGCAACCAACGGAAGAGATTCCTCCTTTTTCCTTTATTCTGAGGCTGTGCCCTCAGATCAGAGACCCTCAAAGTTCATTTACTATCAAAGTATGTGTAAGGCATACAACCTTGAGATTTGTCTGCTTACGGGCAGCCACAAAACAAGAAACCCGAAATAACTCAATTAAAAAAAGAACAATACCGGATGAGCACAGAAAAAAGAAAGCACAATTCGTGCAAACAATAAAAGCAAGCAACAGCATTCAGAGTGAAAGTGAGTTGATAGACTTGAAGCCTGGAGCAGGCCCATTCGCCTCAGCCTCTGTTCATCACACAGTGGGGCAAATCATCACGGAGCAGCCGGAACAGGACACAACCTCAGCGCCACAGACAGCAAAATAAATGTCGTGGAAGAGCAAGCAGAGGTGGCCTGACCCTCGGCTCCGGTCCCAACACCCTGCCTTTTCAGTCCATCCGGCCTGGCATTTAAATTGTCCAACTCCGGGACATCCCTGGCACTAGGACCCAGTATTTGGATGCATCGATATGCTTCGGGCCTGGATCCTGCTCATGGAAACATCCTCTCCATGTCCACTCTATCCAGGCCTTTCAGCCTACAGTAATTTTCCATAGATCCCTCTTCTCATCCTTCGGAACTGGATCCAGGGCAGCACAGTAGTGCAGTGGCTATTACAACGCCTGCGACCTGGGTTCAATTCCCGCCGGTGTCTGAAGGGTCATGTTCTCCCCGCGACCACATCGATATTCTCCATGTGCTCCAGTTTCCTCCCTCATTCTAAAGATGTACAGGTTGCTAGGTTAATTGGTCACATGGGTGTAACAGGCAGTGCTGGATCATTGGGCCCATTACCACAGCGAGTCACCAGAAGGCAAATGGCATTTACGAAATACAGGCCAAAATTTTGGATCAACTGGTTATACTTGCTGAGGAACCCATGTGTGACGTACATGGGGAATGCAAATTTAACATCGTCTTAGCACTACAGGTGCCCAACTATGTGAAGGTAGAAAGGAGTCCATTCAGCCCATCAAGGCTGTCAGCAAATCTTAAAAATAAAGCCTGAAACCAGACTTCAAGTGGTGAATCTTTTATTTTAACATGATACGGGGAGTCCAGATGTGTGGAACTCTGAGTTAGAGGAAAATCAGCTTGTGTTTATATCTAGTAGCAGTCGACTGAGTAAAACCTTAGATGCCAAAGAGTTGACAGTCCATAGGATCTCTTCACTATGACTTATCGCACCTTTGCCTACACCTGTCTTCTTTATGCAGGAGTAATATTAGTGCCTAGCACAATAATCTTAGTTATGTAGATTTATAACTTAATTGGAAAACACAGGATGTTCACAAGGTCACAAAGGTTTAGCAACACTCAGCTCTTTTAACGCTATATTCGAAATTGTCTTCCACAAGCCTGTACACAGAAAACTACAAGTGAATCTGCTGATGCTGGAAACGCACGCACACAAAATGCTGAAGGATGTCTCAGCCTGAAACATCGACTGCTTGCTCCCTTCCATAGATACCTCCTGACTTGCTGAGTTCCACCAGCATTTTCTGCGCATGTGTCTTCAAAACAAGGATGTGCACTCTATTCTGGACTCACTGCAAGCAACTCGGTGCAGATATCATATAGAGATAAAATGGCATATTGATGTTCTGTATCCGCATGATCCATTTACACACAAGTGCACTATATAGCCCATATCCCTGAGTGGCATGCCCTGTAAGTTGATGGTGCATGAGTGCTGTCGGCAAGAACAAGCAGTTCTCAGCCAGTCCACAGATGAACGTACGCACGCAATCCAGCTTGTCATCCAGCGAGCAAATACTGGAGAGCAGCAGTGATGGGAGGGGGACACACCCCAATTCAACATGGATGCTGTGTAACGCCGTCTCCAGCCTCTCCCCTTCTGGACTGCTGCAACAGGCAAACCCGCAGCATGAGAACATAAGAAATAGGAACAGGAGTCGGCCATCTGGCCCGTTGAGCCTGCTCCGCCATTCAATAACATCGTGGCTGATCTAACCACGGACTCATCTCCATCTATCTGCCTTTTCCCCATAACCCTCAATTCCCCTACTGCGCAAAAATCTATCCAACCTTGCACAAGTATATTTACTGAGGTTGGCTCCACTGCTTCATTGGGCAGAGAATTCCACAGATTCACCACTCTTTGGGAAAAGCAGTTCCTCCTCATCTCCATCCTAAATTTACTCCCTGAATCTAGAGGCCTAGTTTTCATTACATCCAAGGCCATACAGCCCCGCCATTGGTCTCAACAATAAACCAGTGAACAGGTAATGTAAAATACTGCAAACCAGCATCTAACAAGGTCTTGCGGTCGGTTGTAAGAAAAATGTCCATGACAATCAGTCATTGTTAGATTGCACACCACCTTCACACACCACCTTCCAATGTCTTTCTGGAGCAGGCAGCCACACGGCCTGCACCAAGTCCAGCTCCTCCGCCAACGAGTAACTCGCTGATAGGGTAGACCTTCGGTACCTGAAATCCTTAATGCCCAGCATGGTCTTGCGATACAAAAAGATATTTAGAAAAAGACAAAAACACCTTTGGTTGGCCCTAGAGAGACCGCTGCATCCGAGCACGCCGCCATCTTACTGGAAGCAAGATCATGTGATCAACTCCTAGTCTTATTTATGTTTTGATTGAGACATAATCTGAGGTTCTACTTGCCCAGTTAGGGAGAAAATAACCGCCTCCCCTCCCCCCCCCCGCCACTTTGCAATTGGATCTTTGACCTCCTGACCAACAGGCTTCAATCAGATAGGCAGCAACATCTCCGCCATGATTATTCTCAGTACTGGCACCCCACAGGGCTGTGTCCTCAGCAAACCCCCCCCCCACTCTACTTCCTGTACTCTCACGATAGTGTGGCCAGATTCCACCTATTCTCCATCTACAGGTATGCCCCCACCGTCGTGGAGCACATCTCAGATAATGGAGTACAGGAAGGAGATAGATATTCCCTCACTGTCAGCCAAACAGAAGAGCGAGTCACTGAGGTTAGGATGCGTGGGGGTGGGGGAGATGCACATAGTACTGTTTACATTAATGATGCTGAGGTCAAGAGGCTCAGAAGTCTCCAAGTTCGCAGTCTGAACTGGTGTCACAGGTAGATAGGGTCGTAAGGAAAGGTTTTGGCACATTAGCCTTCGTAAATCAAACTACTGAATACAGGAGATGGTTGAAGTTATATAAAATGTGAAGCCTAATTTGGAGTACAGTGCGCAGTTCTGGTCACCGACCTACAGGAAAGATGTAAATAAGGTTGAAAGAGTACAGAGAAAATTTACAGGGATGTTGCCAGGTCTGACGGACCTGAGTTATAAGGAAAGACTGAATAGGTTAGGACTTTATTCCTTGGAATGTAGAAGATTGGGAGGAGATTTGCTATAAGTATACAAAATTATGAGGGGTATAGATGGGGTAAATGAAAGCAGGCTTTTTTCACTGAGGCTGGGTGGGAGCACAACTAGAGAGTTAAGGTGAAAGGTGATAAGTTTAAGGGGAACATGAAAGGAAAACTTCTTCACTCAGAGGGTCTTGAAAGTGGAATGAGCTGCCAGCACAAGTGGTGCATGCAAGTTTAATTTCAACGTTTAAGCGGTTTGGATGACAGGGTTACGGAGGGCTATTGTCCCGATGCCGATCAATGGGAGTAGGTAGTTTAAATGGTTCAGTGTGGATTAGATAAGCCAAAGGGCCTATTCTGTGCTATACTATTCTATGACTTTATAACATCACCAATATTATATTGTAGCCAAACCACATCACCACTACAGCAAAGAAAGCTACCAGCACCTCCGGTTTCTCAGGAAGTTAAAGAACTTTGTCTTGGCCCTTCGACCCTCATCAACATTTAATTGATACATCATAAAGAGCATCCAGTCTGGATGCATTACGGCTTCATATCGCAACAGCTGTGCCCAACACTGGAAGAAACAACAGAGAGTTGTTCAAACTTCAAAGTACATTTATTATCGAAGTATGTACAGTGCCTATAGTGTTCATTAACACCCTTGAAAGTTTTCAGGTTTTATTGTTTTACAGCATTGAATCACAGTTTGACTTTAATTTGGCTTTTTGACACTGATCAACAGAAAAAGACTCTTTCATGTCAAAGTGAAAACTGATCTCTACAAAGTGATCTCAATTAATTACAAATATAAAACACAAAATAATTGATTCCATATGTATTCACCCCCCCCCCTTTAATATGACACACCAAATCATCCCTAGTGCAGCCAATAGGTTTTAGAAGTCACATAATTAGTTAAATGGAGATCTCTTTTTGGAGACCTGTGTGCAGTCAAGGTGTTTCAACTGACTGTAGTAAAAATACACCTGTATCTGGAAGGTCCAACTGCTGGTGAGTTGGTATCCTGGCAAAAACTACACCATGAAGACAAAAGAACACTCCAAAAGGTGAGAAAAGGTGATTGAAAAGCACAAGTCAAGAGGAGGATACAAGAAAATTTCCAAGTCACTCCCTTGGAGTACAATTAAGTCAATTATCAAGAAATGGAAAGAATATGACACAGCTTTAGTTCTGCCTAAAGCAGGCCTTCCTCAAAAACTGAGTGACTATGCAAGAAGCGGGGGGGGGGGGGTACTAGTGAGGGAGGCCAACAAGAGACCTATGACAACTCTGGAGGAGTTACATGCTTCATTGGCTAAGATGGGAGAGACTATGCACACAACTGTTGCCTTGGTGCTTCACCAGTCACAGCCTTATGGGAGAGTGGCAAAGAGAAGCTACTGTTGACAAAAAAACTCATATAAAATCTCAGCTAGAGTTTGCCAGAAGGCATGTGGGAAACTCTGAAGTCAGCTGGAAAAAGGTTCTATGGTAACCAAAATTGAGCTTATTGGTATAAGCCAAACACATCAAAAACACACCATCCCTACCATGAAGCATGGTGGTGGCTGCATCATGCTGTGGGGATGCTTCACTGCAGCAGGCCCTGGAAGGCTTGTGAAGGTAGAGGGTAAAATGAATGCAGCGAAATACAAGGAAATCCTGGAGGAAACCCCGATGCAGTTTGGGAGGAGATTTGTTTTCCAACAAGACAAGGACTCCAAGCATAAAGCCAAAGCTACACAGGAATGGCTTAAAAAAAAACAAAGTTAATGTCCTGGAGTGGGCAAGTCAGAGTCCAGACCTCAATCTAATTGAGAACTTGTGGCTGGACCTGAAAAGGGCTATTCACTCGTGATCCCCATGCAATCTGACAGAGCTTGAGCAGTTTTGTAAAGAATAGAGAAAATTGCAGTGTCCAGATGTGCAAAGCTGATAGAGACCTATCCACACAGACTCAAGGCTGTAATTGCTGCTAAAGGTGCATCTACTAAATACTGACTTGAAGGGAGTGAATGCTTATGCAATCAATTATTTTGTGTTTTATATTTGTAATTAATTTAGATCACTTTGTAGAGATCTGTTTTCAGTTTGACGAAAGAGTCTTTTTCTGTTAATCAGTGATAAAAAAGCCAAATTAAATCCACTCTGATTCCATGTCATAAAACACTAAAACATGAAAACAGAACATGTTTAAAAAGACCGTCAAACACCCAATGTGCAGGGAAAAAACAAATCAAGCAAACAATACAAGTAAGCAAACAACATTTAGAAGAGAAACTCTCAGCCACAAAGTGGGTCATCACTGAAGCCGATTCTGGAGCCCGTTAGTTGCAGGCCACAGCCTCAGCTCAGCATAGAGGTGAGTAAACGTCACAGAGCAGTGAGCTGAACTGGCCCCTCAGTTGTGGACACAGCTCAGCATATCACAGAAACCAGCCTCTGTCTACACTTCTCACTGCCTTGGTAGAGCATCCAAAATAATCAAAGACCCCACCCACCCCGGACATTCTCTCTTCTCCCGCTTCTCTTCCTCCATCCTGTCAGTAGCGTCCTCTTGGTGTTCACTACTGTCAGCCATGCAAGTCCCGGGTGGAGACTTAGGAATACTGTCACACTCAGATGTAGGAGGATTCTTCATTACTGTTTCTGTAACAATTTTGTTTTACCAGTCAAGGTTGTTAGCCCAGAGCTGAACCCCCCAAACCTGGAGAACCAGTGGACCACTCTGACCTCTACCCTTTGACCTGTTTGGCATGGATGACCCTACCAAGAGCCAAAGCGTAAGACCCCGACTCCAGCCTATGTCACTCTCTGGGTCATTGAGGCACACAAGCCTCCAAACCATAACAAGGTTGTGGTCCTCTTGGATGTATAAAACTATCCAGCAGTTTTTTTAAAAATGCAAACAACAGGAATTCTGCAGATGCTGGAAATTCAAGCAACACACATCAAAGTTGCTGGTGAACGCAGCAGGCCAGGCAGCATCTCTAGGAACAGGTGCAATCGACGTATCAGGCCGTGACCCTTTTTTTTGGTATGATGAGATAGACTTATACCCTCACCATCTATCTCATTATAGCCTTTCACCTTACTGTCTAACCGCACTGCACTCTCTCTGTAACTGGAACTTTATTCTGCATTCTGTAATTGCTTGCCTCTGTGCTAACTCACTACGCTGTTGTAATGAAATGAGCTGTCCAGATTGCCTGCAGAAAAAAGTTATTCAGTACACGTGACAACAGTGAACAAAGCTTACCAATATTACTACAGGGAGTTGTAACTTCAGTCAGCTCCATAATGGGCACTAGCCTCCATCGTATCCAGGACATCTTCAAGGAGCGATGCCTCAAAAAAGGCAGTGTCCATCATTAAGGACCCCCATCACCCGGTTCATATCTTGTTCTCATTGCTACCATCAGGAAGGAGGTACAGAAACCTCAAGACACACACTCAACGATTCAGGAACTGCTTCTTCCCCTCAGCCATCAGATTTCGAAATGGACACTGAGTACATGAACACCACCTCACTATTTTGCACTATTATTTAACTACTTAATATATTCTTACCGTAATTCATCGTATTCTTTCTCTATTATCATGTATTGCACTGTACTGCTGCCACAGAGTTAACATATTTCACAACATATGTTCATGATATTAAACCTGATTCTGTTTCTAATCACTGGAAGAATCTCAAGAATGCTGACTGGACAGCCTCCTTTACCCTGGTCAATGCCGTCAGCAGGAGATGACTATGCACAAAGGTGTCAAATTTTGAGTGTCATTGCATGAACTACACTTCAAAACAAAATAGTGTTTGACTATGCAAAATTTACTCAGTGGCCACTTTATTAGGTACAGCTGTACACCTGCTCATTAATGCTCATCTAATCAGCAACTCAATGCATAAAAGCACACAGACATAGTCGAGAGGTTCAGTTGTTGCTCGAACCAACCATCTGAATGGGGAAAAATTGAGATCTGAGTGACTTTGACCATGGAATGATTGCTGGTGCCAGTCAAGGTGGTTTGAGTATCTCAGAAACTGCTGATCTCCTGGGATTTTCACGCACAAGTTTCTAGAGTTTACAGAGAATGGAGCGAGAAGCAAAACCATCCAGTGAGTGGTAGTTCTGTGGACAAAAACACCTTGTGGATGAGAGAGGTCAGGGGTGAATGGCCAGACTGGTTCAAGCTGACAAGAAAATGACAGTAACTCAACTAACCATGCGTTACAACAGTAGTGTGCAGAAGAGCATCTCTGAACGCACAACACGTCAGCCTTGAGGTGGATGGGCCACAGCAACAGAAGACCATGAACACACACTGAGTGACTATTTTATTAGGTACAGGAGGTATTGAATAAAGTGGCCATTGAGTAGTGTATGTCATCACAAAATTATTAAAGATTCTAACAAAAATAAAAGTCCTTTTTTACAACAACGTTCGTTCTAAGTTTGAAAGCTGTGATACAGCTGCAAGCAAGTTTCTCGTTGCACCTGTGATTGTTCCACTAATAATTTATAAAATGACATTGAAATTATTAAAGCTTACAAAGTCATGCACTTGTGTTTGTGGTTGGTACTTCACTAACCGGGGTTCGATTCCTGCCACTGACCACAAGGAGTTTGCGTGTTCTTTCCGTGACCTCGTGGCTTTCCTCTGGCCACTCCAGGTTCCTCCCTCATTCCAAAGGCTACTGGTTAGGATTAGTGAGTTGTGGGCATACAATGTTGGCACTGGAAATATGCCAACACTTAGGGGTTCAGCACAATCCCCACTGGTCTGATTTTTGACACACACGATGCATTTCACTGTATGTTTCAATGTACATGTGACAAATAAAGCTAACCTATGATTAAATATCACTTTTGCATTATGACAAATATGTTAAATTTGACTTTGAAAGTAACACCTAGAGACTTTAGCAATTTATTTTTCATATTGACATACTGTGTGGAATGGGCCCTTCCGGCCCAGAAATCCCCCGATTTAACCCTAGCCTAATCACGGGACGATTTACAATGACCAATAAACATACCAAATGTAGGTCTTTGAACTGTTGGAGGAAATCGGAGCACCCGGAGGAAACCCACTTGTTCACAGGGAGAACGTACAAACGCCTTACAAACAGCAGTGGGAATTGAACCCGGGTCACCTGCACTGTAAAGCGTTGTGCTAACCACTGCGCTACGATCGGAGGTAACACAACTATAAAGGAACGTGCAAATCTAGAGAAACTTCCCCTGTGCTAAGTTATTAGATTCCAAGTAATTTGAAGTTTCTACTTTCCCATACCCTAAAGACCATAACTGTAGTGTTGATGCCTCACAGCGCCAGAGACCCCGGTTCGATCCCGACATCCGGCACTGTCTCTGTATGGAGTTTACTTGTTCTCCCTTGCGCCGTGTGGGTTTCCCCCGGCATGCAAATGGACATCAGGTGGGTTAACTGGCCACGGTAAACTGCCCAACTCGTGTGTGGGTGAGAGGGTAGAATCAGGGGGCGTTGATGGGAATGCGGGTGGAATAAAGGAAAAGGGAATAACGTAGGATTTGGTGTAAATAATTGGCAGATGGCTAGTGGTTCAATAGGCTGAAGAGCTTCCTTCCATGCTGTCTCTATCAACAGACTGGCGGCTGAAACCACTGCTCATAGCGGAAGAGACTCCCATTTGATCCCCTGACCTCTGGTGCTGTGTGCGTGGAGTTTGCACGTTCTACTGAGGGAATCTGTGACTCATAAAGGCCAGATGTAAGAGCTGGTTATCTCAAATAGGAACCTCATGCACTCATGAAAGACCTGTTGACCAATAAAACAGTTCCCTAATCTCACACTTGGGGCAGCGGGATGGAGATGCGTCTCTACCAAAGGAGGTGTAAGGCTCTCCTTCCCTCCGCTAGCCTGCAGGTCACCCTTGGGCAAGGTGTAGCAACTGCTTAGCACCTCCCTCCTGTCCCTACCACCCGACCAGGGTCACGTGAAGCCACGGGATCAGATGGTGGATGGTCGTATGAGCAGCCAGTGCATATCACAAGTCCTGGTTATGCAACCACTGACGCCAGGCAGACAATCTCTGAAGAGTATTGATAATGGCTGGGGTCACCCGTCTTGTAAAGACACTGCCCAGAAAGCAGCAATAGCAAACCACTTCTGTTGAAAAATTTGCCAAGAACAATTGTGGTCTCAAAAAGACCATGATTGCCCACATCATACGACATGGCACATAATGATGATGATGATGATGATAAAGAATCCTACCTTAAAATGTTTCTCTCAGTCCTCATTCACCCAACCAAAGGGGTTTCCCAGTTGCATCTTCAACTTATAGTTAGAAATTGTTGGAAAAACTCAACTGATCAGGCAGCATCTACAGAGAGAGGAACAGAGTTAATACGATGAGAGAGGCACCTTTTGTCTTAGCAGGGAAGCCTTGTAACCCTGATGAGTAGGTCCAACATTTTGTGGTTCCTAGTTGTCATGCGTAAGATCTTAAAAATTACTGGGGTCCAAGAGGGCAGTGGGAAGTGGGACTATTCGAAAGAAGTTTTACAAAGAGTTGACAGGGTGGAATCAAAGCTCTTAATCTCTGCTGCATGATTTGGTTTTTCTGGACATGTCAGGGAATTTTAAAATATTGATGGTGGAAGGGCTTTGCCACTTTTTGTAGGCTTTTCAATTCTTGGCCATTGGTTTTTCCATTCCAGGAAGGATACTCTCCACTGTTGCATCTGTAGAAGTTTGTCAGAGTTTTAGGTGATATGCCAAATCTTCACAAACTTCTAAGAAAATCACAAACAAGGGAAAATCTGTAGACGCTGGAAATCCAAGCAACACACACAAAATGCTGGAGGAACTCAGAAGGCCAGGCAACATCTAGGAAAAGAGTACAGTTGACATTTTGGTCTGAAACCTTTTGGCAGGAACCCTCAGGGTTCTGTATGGTGATAACTATGATGAATTTACTTTGAATTTTGAACCTTGTCTCCACCACCTCAAAGTCCAAAGGCCACTCATTCTCAAAGTAGTATATGTCACCACATACTACTTTGAGATTCATTTTCTTGCCGGCATTCACAATAGATACAAAGCAATACAATGGAATCAATGAAAAACTACTACAAAGACTGAAATGTCAACTGTTTACTCTTTTCTTAGATGATGCCTGGCCTGCTGAGTTCCTCCAGCATTTTGTGAGTGTTAACCCTAACCCGTACATCTTTTGAACGTGGTAGGAAACGGAAGCAGCCGGAGGGAAAGTCATGTAGTCACAGAGAGAATGTACGAACTCCTTATAGACAGTGTCGTTTGAACCCCAGAACTGTCATGTGAAGTGTTACGCTAACCGCTACACCACCGTGCCCTGGCATTGACCTATTCAGTGATTTGTCTTCCACTGTGTCCAAGGTGGCTCAAAGTATTCTCCCAATTGATCATACAAATTCCGACCAGCATGCCAATTCTGAACTGAGGGTGTCCTGATCTGTCACAGAACACCATTCCCTTTCAACCTTCAATACTTATCCCATCCACTGTACGAGGTCCACCATTTTTCACTCTCTGGTGATTCATATCATTGTCCAGATGCTTTTTAAGTGTTGTGAGACTCTTTCCCAGTCCATCACGGGTAAAGCCCTCCCAACCATTGAACACATCTACATGAAACACTATCACAGAAAAGCAGCATCCATCATCAGGCTCCCTCACCACCCAGGACACGCTCTCTTCTCACTGCTGCCATCAGGAAGAAGGTACAGGAGCCTCAGGATGCACACCACCAGGATCAGGAACAGTTACTACCCCTCAACCATCAGGCTCTTGAACCAGAGGAGATCACTTCACTTGCCCCATTATTGAAATGTTTCCACAACCAATGGACTCACTTTCAAGGACTCTACATTGCACGTTCTCAATACTCATTGTTCATTTATTTATGATTTTTATTATTTCTTTCTTGTTGTATTTGCAGTTTGTTGTCTTCTGCACTCTGTAGGCCAGTCTTTCATTGATTCTGTTATGATTACTATTCTATAGATTTATTGAGTATGCCCACATGAAAATGAATCTCAGGGTTCTATATGGTGACATATATGTACAACTATAATACATTTACTTTGAACTTTGCCTCCACCACCTCAAAGTGCAAAGACCACTTGTTATCAAAGTATGAATATGTCACCATATACTCCCGAGATTCATTTTCGTGCAGGCGTTCACAGTAGATACAAAGCAATACAACAGAGTCAGTGAAAAACTACACACAAAGACCAACAAACAACCAATGTGCAAAAGAAGACAAACTATGCAAATTAATAATAAATAATGAAATAATACCAAGAACACGAGTTGTAGAGTCTTTGAAAGTGAGTCCATATGTTGTGGAATCAGTTCAGAGTTGACATAAGTGAAGTTATCCACACTGGTTCATTAGCCTGATGACTGAAAGGTAATAACTGGGGTGTGGGACCTGAGGCTCCTGTACCTCCTTCCTGATGGCAGCAATCAGATTAGACCATGGTGGAGATTGTTACATTCCAGATCTAGAATGAGGAAAGTTCTTCCCCATGTAACCCCTCTCAATAATTTACTTCCTGCCTTATAGTTCTAGACTGTTCTATGATGTTGAAAAGGTTCTACCTTATCTGTGCTTCCCTTTTTCATATATTCCTGAGTCACGTCCCTCCTCTGCTCCAAGTAAGACCCATTCAGTGTCGTCTTCCTCCACGACAGTAGTAGTCTCTCCCAGGCAGTGTCCTGGTGAACATCCTCTGCATCCTCTCCAGCTCAATCACATCCTTCCTGTAGAGTGGTGACCAGAACTGCACGTAGTACTCCAGCTGGGCCCCAACCGACATATTATGAAGTTGTTCCATATCCTTCCTGTTCTTATGCGATGCCCCAGTAAAGGGCCTTTGTCATACGTGACAGCAGCAGGATCTTCAACACTTTGAGTCCGTACTGTCCACAAATGACCAATCCCATTTTGTTCACCCGGTATTCCCATTCAGAGTTGAGATACTCAGCCCTTAAACCTGGACTTTTAAGATTTGTAGACCCCCCTCGGTGGAATGTGCACACTCTACACTAACAGACCAAACGTGATGTCCTTCAGGCAGCTCACAAGACTGTTCCTTTTACCTCTTCTTCTATTAAATATGATTCTGCTGCTCCTGGAACCTGTGATTTACATTCCGATGGTGTGAATGAGGGCCAATTGTGCGACCTGGCGCTTTGCTGTCTCTGAGGGTGTTCAGAGAGGTCTCGAGCGGAGTACACAGCCTTGAGGCCAAGGAGCCCACAATCGACTCCATTTCTCGCTGATCTTCTTGATTAAAGCATCAAGGAAGATTGAAATCAATGAGGACAAAAGCAGAAGACAACCGTGTGTTCAGCACCGTCTGCCTGTGTTTTACCGGTCTCTCTCTTTCCCTCCTGCTCGCTGTTGATGGAGGCAGGTGCCTGTGTGTGACCAATCTCCCTCTCTCTCTCCCTCGCTGATCCCAGAGGAAGGTCCCTGCGTTTGAACTAGTCTCCCTTTCCGTCTCACTTGCTGCTGCCAGAGGAAGGTGCTGGAATATCGGGTCTTAGGCAAGGTTTAATCGACATGGTGTGTAGATTGGACTCTGTGGTTCACATTATGATGTGTTTCTGGTTTCTGATTGCTTTATTAAAAAAATGTTGCTGTTTTGTGTGATTTTAATCAGGGCGGACAGATTCTGCGACCTGTAGTCAATAAATGAGACAGTGCTAAATTGAACTGAACGAAACTAAACAGAACGGTCCTGGACTGTTCCGGTGACTCTGTGGTTTGATGTTTTACATTTTGAATTTTTCGCTTGTCTGCACGATTTGTTCTTTCTTCGTACTTTGGGTGTTTGACATTCTCTTTGAACGGGTTCCATGGGGTTTCTTTGTTTTGTGACTGTCTGTGGGGACGATGAATCTCAGGGTTGTATACTGCATACAATATACAACCCGATTCTCTGCCACAGTGACCAATGGCTTTACCCAGTTGTGCCACTGACAGAGGCAGAGTGGGAACAGGCCCTTCAGCCCATCGCATACCGCCCATTTACAGCAATCCTACATTATTCTCCCCATGTTCTCATCAACTCCCCCAGGTTCTATCCCTCACCCATACACTGAAG